>NC_138893.1:23713478-24313478 GCF_965194825.1 Balaenoptera physalus | reverse complement strand
CTGCTACTCTCCTGAAAGGCAGCCTATCCTTTGTCCCCAGCACACTCTGCGCTGGGAGACTGCAGACACCTCCAGCGCCCGCCTCAGTGCAATTAGAGCCAGGAGCACACAGCTTTTGACAAGAAAATGGAGGGCTTGGCTGTCGTGCCGGTTAATTGGGGGTGTTATTTATGTGTTTTGAATGCTTGTGATGTTCCCTGGCTGTTTCTGATGCAATTAGTTTCATTGACGGCCAGGTTTACGAGTTGAAATAGTGGGAATCAAAGTACCGCCTGATACGATACAATAAAAATGAGTAGGCACTGCTGATTTCCATGCAGAACACCTAGAAAATGGGTTTCAAAGTTTTTACAGGGAGATAAAATCTCCCTCTTGCCTACACAATTACTTTATCTACTTTGGAAATATATAGGCCGCAGTCAGGGAGAAATGAGCTTCTGAAATAAGAGACGAACATAAACGGAAATAATTTTACTGGTAAGGCAGCTCCAACATCTAATTAGTGTGGCAAAAACAGCTAAATTTCTACATTTCACTTACTTCTACATTCAGTAATGGGCACATAATTAACATGAATTCAGGACAATTACTACAGAAAAATTCAAACGATGTCTCACACAAACGTTTCAGTGGTTTGACTTTGGATTTTTTGCATGTGTAAGTAGGACGGGACTCTTCTTTTTAAATCAATTAAAATTTTTATAGATATACTACTGTGTCTTTGGGATACAGGTGAATGAAGCACACACTGATCTTCTGAGAAGCTCAAGATACCCATTTCATGGATGCACCAGCGTCTGTTTTCTCTAGTCTTTTGTTGTAACATGCAGCCCTGCACACACCCACCCGGCACCAGGGAGTTTACTGAAGCTCAGTCCCCTTAGGGGAGTAGCTGGGTAGAAGCTACACGTACTTGTGATTTTGATAACGTGGCCAAACTGACCGTCTCATCTTTAATTGTAATGAATGACCGAGCCTTCCACCTGGAGGCGAGTCCCTGGCTTCCTGCGTCCTGGCCTCACAATGGGACATTCATGACCTGTGCCAACCTGAGGAATGAAAATGCAGGTCTTAGTAGAGATTCACCTAACTTTCACTCCTCCATTCAACAAATACTTTTTGAGAACTTACTGTGTCCCCGGCACTGTCCTTGGCCTGGAAGAGCACAGAACAGATGAAATTCCCTGCCCCGTGGAACTTACATCCTGATGATGGCAGACGGGGTATCATTACGATCGAGTCTGAGCACCTTCCCAAGGTTGACAACGTTGCTGTGCTGTGCTTCCTCTTCTGTGACCTACACACTCGCGTTTCTGTTCTTTTCCCTTTTGGGTTGTGGCTCTATTGTCTTATAGATTTAAGGGCCCTTCTGTCTAGGATAAGAATGGCAAAATACTGTTTTCCTTCTGACTTTCCTTGTGATTATGGTTTCTACGCCCCCAGTTTTTTAAGGGGTTAAATTTACCATTCTTTTCTTTTAGAGCGTCCGGGTTTTTGTTGTCTTGGGAAAGACCTGCCTCACTCCAAAAGTTGGTAATAATTCTCCCGTGATTTTTCTCTGGGAGTTTCACGGTTTCATTCTGCATGCCATTGTTAGGCCCATCTGGACTTTATTCAGGTGAAGGTGTGAGGTGTGGATACACCTCCGTAATTCACCAGGTGGCTTCCCTGTTTCCTCAGCACCATCACTCTGACAATCCACTTCACCCCTTGACTTGAAACGCCTTCCCATCATACACTAATTGCCCGCGGGGACCTGAGTCTATCCCTGGACCTATATGCACATATTTAGATACAGGCAGACCTCGTTTTATTGCACTTTGCTTCACTGTGCTTCGAAGGTGTGGTGCTTTCTTTTACAAATTGAAGGTCTGTGGCAACTTTGCACTGTCAGACGATACTTAGCATTTTTTATAACGGAAGTATTTTTAAATTAAGGTATTTCCATTGTTTTTTTAGACATAATACTATTGTACACTTAATAAACTGAAGTATAGTGTAAACATAACTTTTATGTGCACTGGGAAACCAAAACATCTGTGTGACTGGCTTTATTGCTGTATTTGCTTTACTGCACTGGCCTGGAAGCAAACTCGCAAAATCTCTGAGGTGTGCACGTACTGTCCATATATTTTTGCACACACACACATGCGTGCACACATGCTATTTTAAGATGGTAAAATTCGGCTGATGATACACATGTTACTAAATCCAACCCACCGAGGTTTTTACCATTCCGTTTCTTGAGGTCCCTGACAGAGGCAGACAGCCCTGGAGAGCCAGCCCTCCTGGTGTCTGAAGAATTCACCTTCGAGACAATGGCCCAGGCTGTGTTTCAAGGTCACGTGCTTGGGACTTGTTCTGACAAGTGCGGGGAACAGAGGTGAAACGGCGATTAGCAAACCCACGCAGAAGCTTGACGTTGTGAGCACCGTGCCCGAATCACAGCCTGTTCGTCCTCACCTGGCAGGTGGGCATGCCGTCTTCCTTACATGTGGGTGCACATTTCAGTTCAGAAACAAGTGCTGACGGACAGAAGGGCACCTCACCAAATCCCTCCTCTCAAAGACTTAGAACATCGTGAGTATAACCAGACCGGCCAATGAAATCAAACTGAAATTGAAACAAGGAAGTCCCCTAATTTCAAGGTTGATTAGCATTGGGAATCCCTTCCTGAAATGGACCACAAGGAGGCTGACTTATTTATAGAGAGGCTCTCCTGGACAGTCTTCCCAGCTCCCCTCCCTGAGGGCTGCCGGAGAGGGGCCCACAGGACCAAGACAGAGCCCCACCTGCCCCTGGGTGCCTGGAGCGCCCATCAGCGGTGGAATGTGGTCCCCACACACCAGCCCCCTTTGTGGGCTTGGTTCTTCCCTTGGCCTGGGATGCTTCACTGTGGTTCCCCAAGCCTATTCTTTCCTCCTGCTCTATGCACCCTATGAGGGATGCCTGGCTCAAGCATCGCCCCTCTGCAGAGCCCCCCTGCACACGCCGGGGCGGTCAGCTCTGCTTACGCCTCTCTCATCCCTCTGGCAGTGCAGAGGGGGCGCGCACAGCCGCTTGCGTCCCAGTCTCAACTGGACTGGGGGTCCTCGAAGAACCAGGTCACGTGGGTACAGGACGCCCGTCCCCAGAGCCTGGCCCGGGCTGGTGCGCAGCGGACGCACTAAACCAGAAGGATAAAGGTCAGCCGCTCTGACCATCGGCTGTGCCCCCATGTTCGGTAGCCCCACTGGGGCGCCGGTTGGTAAAGAGTCCAACGTTCATGAAACTCACGTTGTAGGGGACACAATAACAAGGGAAAACTAATGGAGAAATGAAAGTGATAAGATGTTCTGAATCCAGTATAAATTAATAACAGACAAAGCAAGCTCACGACCAGTCCCTGGGTGGACGCCGGGGGGTCGGGGCTACAGCCTCTTGATAGCCTGCCCGCCGGACAGCTTCAGTTTGTGGGTAACCTCTGTCTCCAGCAGCTGTGGGTACGGGGTGCTTTATGTCAGGGAAGAAAGTAACCTCCATGTACTGTAAAGTGAGTCTCCATCTGTCCCAGCAGATGGAGATCTGACCTCTGCCCTGGAGACGAGACTTTCATAGGCTCAGCGCCATCTGCATACCTGGTGACAACACCCTCTGGTCACCACTCGTCCAAGCCTGGACGGTCACTGTCTTCCTTGAACCCGAGACAGAGGCGCAGGCATGTGGCCTCTGTACAGTCACCTCCCACGTCTGCAGGCGTGCGGGCCCCTCCCAAGAGGAAGAGGAGGCAGGACGCTGGAGGCCTGGGTCATGGGCGCTGGTGTGGCTGGTGGCACCCACGCCTGAGGCTGGAGTAGTCCCTGCAGACGGCCCGGATGTGCAGGGGACGTCTCCGCTCTCTGGGCTCGGAAGGGCCAGTCTCCACGGTCCTGAAAGTCTGTGAACACGGCCTGAGCTCCTGCCGGTGCAGACTTAGAGACAGGGCAGGAGGGGCCATGGGGGCAGGAGCCCACCTCCCCACCCCCGGGGTCACTGCCCAGAGTCTCAGCTTTTCTGCGGCCTGAGCGGATTCACTTTGCCTGGCCAGACTGGCTGGGATGCCACCACCAAGCAATTTTTAGAATTAATAAACATCCTAAAGACAAGCACCAGTCACTTCTACTAACATCACGTAGCAGTTATTCACCTCTTAGTATAAGTGGGTAAATTTGTGTTGTTGATACCAGCGATACTAAGAGAAGAGGAAGAACTTTTTAGAGTAGGAGGTACTTAGGAAGGGCCCTGACCTGGCCCTAAAAGGGAGGTAGAATGAGGGAACAGGGCAACAGGACAGCAAAAGAGTCGGGGCTTCTCCAGGGAAGCAGAAGGGCAAAAAGAAGCTGCCGATGGGAGCACAGCCCAGTTGGGAGACCCTCCCACACACGCCTCCCCTTTCTGCACACGGCGCTTCCCTCCCGGTCCTTCAGCATCGGGGACCAGAAGTCTCATCACAGCTTTCAGTGGGGACCCGACTCGGTTCCCTCTTCCTAAGCATCACCCAAGGGTTCCCTTCTCCCTCTACTTTCCTCTGGCACTAACCGCAGAACGTTTATCAAGGATCAAAATGCAAAATGAAGCAAAAAAGAAAACGACCCATAATCCAGTATTAAGAGACAATAACTAAACCCTAGTGAATGTTCTGTTTACATTCTAACCTTTACCGATAAACACACCAACCCAGTTGAGATGATTCAGGGTAGAAGGCTCATGTAGATGCTGGGCCCTCATTAAGAAAAATAACATAAAAGTATATGCATATGTATATATATATATCACCAAATATTATATATATGTATCACCAAATCCAGAAAAATAACATAATATTTACATCAACTCCCTTTCATTTTTCTAAAATTATTTTTGCTCCTACATCTTCAGGCTGCATCCTTGTCAAATGCTTCTTCATGTGATCATTTTGTAACATCATTGCATCACTCTATAGAAGAATAGAAATGTAATTCCATTTTCCTGTAGTCTCACTGGTAACAGTCGCCACACCTAAAGCTGTTTCCACACGTGCAGACATGCTGGGCGGGTGCAGCGTCCCTGCCCAAAGGCACAAGCATTCAGGTAAATTCTGTTTTGTGGCATTACCGTCATTGTACGTGCTGTGTTATAAAATATAACTGGACCAGAGAGGATGCGTATTTGACCGGCTGTTGTTGAGAAACGAATCCTCATCTCACAGTTTCTATGTCATACAGTTTCTATGTCACTGTATTTTGGTCTTCAAGGTACACTGCTAAGTAAAAAGACAGAAATACACGCACTATACAACGCCACGCTAGTTTAAAAAAATCCTTCATGTTTTTAAGAATACATGTGAATGCCATAAGGAGTAGGAAATATTTGATTATCACACCAAATTGCTAATAGAAGTCTCCTTTATGAGAAGAATAAGGTTGAGAGGAGCAGAATCTACATACTTCTAAATTGTTTCCATTTCTTAAATAGAATATATTCACAATTTATTGTTTAATTCGAAAAAATGTAAACATTTAAATAATTCAGTTTCTAGTCTACAGAGACACACATCTCAGCTGAAAATTGCCTGGTGACTTAACGTTAATCAGTCTCCATCCTAAGTGGCAGTTTGGGGTGAAGAGGCTTCTTCTGATTCCTGGATGATGAGAGGTGGGGGGCGGGGGCAAAGACCCTGCGGACGCGCGTCTGTCTGCTTGGTTTATCACAACACCGCTGGGAGCGCCACTTCTAAACTCAAGAACCACGGAGAACAGCCCTTGAAGAGTGTGAATGACTGTGACAGCTTCTCAAGGAGCGGTGACTGCACCTGTGAATGATGCCTGAGCCCCATCGCCAGCCTCAGAGCTCCGCGCACGCCATTCCCTGAGTGCAGCCAAGTGGGAGGAGGGGCTGCCTTATGACTTTCAACGTGTTCCACGGAGACGCCCACGGGGGCTCAGCTCTTCGGACCAGCTTATCTCGATGAAGGACGGCGTGTTTAGTGAGGTTGATGGCTAAGCAGTCCCCAAGACTGCTCTTTTGTCATAAGACAAACCATTCCCGGTGGAATACCCAATTGGCGCCAGGCATGCATAGATGTTTTCACCTTAAGAAAATGCAGTCTAGGCCTTGTTAGCTCTGCCACGAAAATGTCCCTCTGTGTCAACCCATTCAGGTTGGAGATTAGTCATCCCGTGTAAGAACCAATGACTCAGGGCCATGGTCCCTTCCTTTGGGGGTCCTGCCATCCCCAGAGTCTCAGAGGAGTTAGAATGAAAGTTAGGTGGGGGACAAGAGTGGAGAAGGCAGGTCCTGGTCTTGGCCACCGTGCCGGGGAGCTGGCCTCGCCACTCTGCTCAGTCTGCCGGTCTGTGGTCCACCGCCGGTCACCTCAACTCAGGGCAGCAGGGAAATGCAGTCCTGAGCCAGCAGCCACGTTCCAGCTACAACCCTGCACCTGGCAGGGGGAGCAACCTTGAGTGGACGGCTAGTGTCTCGGCACAGCACAGCTGGCACGGAGCGGGGGACATTAAGTCACAGGCCAAGAAGTGGGCTGCTGTCACGGGCTCCACCTCTCAGGTCTCCACAGATCACCAGGGCTCCTGGGTCTCAGCATCGCTGGCAACCCTTCAGGGCTCCCCCGTCAGGGTCCTCATGTAGGTCCCCTTGAGCATCCAGGATGGGGGTCCAGGGCATCAACCTCATGCCCTCAACTCACTTGGTGGCTTCAAGGGGTACGGAGGTGCCCTGCTGTAGAACACTGGCTCACCCAAGAATAAAGCGGATATTTTTGTAGGAGACAATGGATTATAACGTTTGCTCTTAATTACTGTCATTTTAATTGGGTCATTTGGCCTTTGGGTGTGCTGCCACCCAGCGTGGATTCCATTACGTCGTAGAAATAAGTGGAATATTTTGACAAAGTCGGCCGTGGGCGTGTAGCTAAGGATATCCAGCCCTACTGGGCTCCTCTGTTGAATGTCATTCACGTCCAATGTCACGGCACCTTCGTGAGCTGCCAGCGCTGTTACCAGGCCTCCAACAAAAAAAGGTGCTTGGGCCGCAGGTGTGCACCCCCCTCTGTGCAGTGGGAAGGGTCCCGCCGGGCCCTGGCTGGGAGGGGCTGGGTCAGCCTGCCTGGTGGGGTCTGCTCCCTCCCACCTACGACAAGCTTTCTCTTCTCTGTGGCCTGTGCAAACTGAGCGTATTCTGGGTGGAAGTGAAGGGGGCGGCCAGGGACGGGTTCCAGGAGAGAACGTTGACCATGAACCAGAGCCACCACTGGCAGGTTCCGAAAACCCTGCCAAGTGACTCGTCCTCGTCGCCTCCATATGCACGCCTGAGAAATGGGGTGAGAGGGTCAGACCCGCCCCAGGCGCTAGCAAGCACCTGTCCAGCCCTTTCCAAAGGGAAGAGTCCTGTCAGATGGCAGCAGAGCTCACAGCTGACCATCCCTTTAGCTCCGTGGCTGGAAGGATGGGGTGAACCAAATGCACGTGTCCTCGAGTTGAAGGACTTTGGTGGAACATTCTTCCTCTGGAGGATACAACAAACCAATAAACCTGCAGTGTTTTCAGTGCAGAAGCCTTCAGGGAGAGGCCCCTCTTTTTTTTTTTTAATTGGGGTATAGTTGTTTTACAATGCTGTAGTTGTTTCTACTGTACAGCGAAGCGAAGTTCCCTGTGCTATACAGCACGTTCTCATTAGTTATTTATTTTATACATATTAGTGTATATATGTCAATCGCAATCTCCCAATTCATCCCACCCTCCCCTTTACCCGCCCTTGTGGGGTGTATTTTCCATCAGCCCTTCGCAACCGGCCTGCAAGGCCAGTGGGTTGCCTGGGGACCAGATCTGTGAGAGCCTGGACCTCAAAGGGTCTCTGTATAGATAAAGCCGTGCAGACAGACCAGAAGATGCAGCAAGACTTGGGGAGTGGGCGGAAGATGTCTAAGGCGGGGGGTGGTCACGACGTCCTGTGCCGTGTCATATGCACCACACATCCCCCTAATTTTTCCAAAAAATGTCACATTGCCCCGTGTATTGGTGTCCTGGGGTTGCCAAAATAAATTACCACAAACTGGTTTAAACAGAAATTTATTATCTCACAGTCCGGAGGCCAGAAGTCCTAAGTCAAGGTGTCGGCAGGGCTGAGATCCCTCTGCGGACCTAGGGGAGGGTCCTTCCTGCCCCTTCCAGCTCCTGGCGGCTCCAGGCATCCTTGTCGTATGGCCCCATCACCCCCATCTTTGCCTCTGTCTTCACATGGCCTTGGTCCCTAGATTTCTGTGTGTCCCTCCTTTTCATGTAACGACACCAGTCCTTACATTGGGCTTACGGTCCATCCTAAGTCCAAGATGATCTCAAAATCCTTAAGTAATGATATTACAAAGACCCTCTTTCCAAATTAAGTTCCATTCTGAGCTTCCTGGTAGACATGAATTTGTGGGAGGGCACGCTATCCAACCCTGCACACCTTCTGAAATAGATTTCTTCCCAGAAGAGGTTACAAGGAGGTTCCTGCTTCCAAGTTGGTATAAGTTGAAACCATCAAGGGGTTTGCACAGGAATGAAAACACTGAGATATTCAAAGGTGGAAACGTTACTTGGTCCTTTGTGCTAAGAAGGGATCTGGGGATAATGCCGCCCACTTCCTGGACTCCAGGGTCAGGGTCCCGGGAGGCCAGGGCTCAGCCTGCCTATATTCGGGATCGAGACTCCGTCTCTGTCTCTGGGACTGACCCCCCCACCCTGCCCCTTTGCTTGTCCTGGGGCGGCTCTGAGAACCCAGCCGAGTCACGTCAACTGGCTCATTTTGTTAGCAGACCCACCCTCCCTCAATCCAATCTCATCACACCTGCTTTATTGCCTTTTGTGCCTGATAAGTGATTCCTGTAAAAAGGGAAAGAAAATGTTCATCTTAGTGCTTTATCCTTTCATCCCAACAGATCTCTTTCGTGGGAAGCTGCATAATTAAAAAGGGAAGGAAGGTCTCATCGTGCAGCATAAATTAGACACATCCTGGCTACTGGCTGTGTCACTGACTTCTAAAATGTGAAGCAATGAAATCTAAACAGGTTTTCAATTTCTCCTAATGTCAAAAAATGGCAATAAAATCAAAAAGTGAGAGAAAAAGGGGGAAGGAGAGAGACTCGGGAACAGCGTCCGCCCGGAAACGACATCAGGTGTGAATTATTCCCACGATGATTTCTCTGCAGAATTGCCTCATTCCTGCCTCTCTCTCACACTGAAATGCTTTCACAGGCTGAAATTTTATTTGGAAAAAAATAAAGACTTCCTCTTAAGTGGCCCAGCTGCAGGGGGCACTGCTTCCTGGGACCGCGGCACCTCGCCCCCAACCCAGGGGCCTCCTCGCTGAGGACACCGGCCCTTCAGGCCCAGCATTGCAGGGACTTGACCGCTTCTAACATGCAGTGCCCAAGGGGACCAGAGGCAGAGGGAGCCCCGGACACAGCGTCCGGCACGTGGCCGACGGCGTAGGGCCCAGGTGACAGCTCCCTTCCCATGCGCCCCACCCCTGAGCCTCTGCGGGGTCTGCAGAGCCCTGGGGATCTCTGCAAGGGCAGAGATGGTTGGATGTTGCGGACCCCTGCGCCTGCCCTTAGGATTCCCCGGTCTGGAGAACCAGCTGGCAGCTCTGCATTCTAGAACAAAAAAGCACAGATGGCACCTAAACAGCGCCTTGGGCACCAACTGGCCTCACAAGAGAGGGGCCTCACAGGAAGGGCTGAGGGGTCCCGCCAGAACGGCTGGGCTGGCGACCAGGGTCCATGACCCCGTGGGCTGAGGCGGCGAGGAGCAGCAGAGGGTCCTCCAGTGGACACAGGCTGCTGGTTCGGACGTGGGCACGTGGAGAGAGAACAGTCGCAGGGAGCTCGGACCCTGCCTCCGCGGCCCTCTGACAACCGGGACGGGCGGGACCGGGCTTCAGGACCCGACAAAAGGCAGAGTAGTGGACCTTTCGTGCGCGTACCGGCGTTCGTGGAGGCCAGCTGTGAGCCAGGCGGTGGGGCTCGAGGTCCCCAACAGGGACCCACATGGCTGAGCTCACGGCCAGTGGGGAGGGCGGCTGCATCCCCAGCGAGTGACCGCGATGGGAGCCAGAGAGTCATGAGAAAGTGCCCCCTGCTCCTGGAGCCTGGAGGGAGGGCTGAGATCAACGAGGGCCGGAGGGGAGCCTAGGGCAGCCCCGGGGCACAGACCTCCCTCCCGGGAAGCAGTGCAAGGCCTGGGTTCACTGCGCAGAGGATGAGGAAGGTGGGGAGAGCATGGGTGCATCCAGGCAAGGCGTGGGGCATTGTAGGGTTTGGGACAATCACTTCGCTCCCAGGGAGGCCAGGAAGGGCCAGGGAGCAGACGGTCCTCCAGACTCCTAACCGCGGAGAGGTCTATGAGGCACCCGTGGCTGGCGCCTTCCTCAGCGCCCGGCCTCAGACCCGATCCAGGGATCTTCCAGGGCTGCTGTGTCCCTGTCTGTGACTCTCGGACTGTGCGCTCCACACATGCTGGCCGTCGGCAGAGCCCAGAGAAAGCTGCACGCTTATTCGTGGGGAGGTTACCCACCTCTGATCCCAACACCTGGGACGCCACTTCAACCTCTGCTCCAGGCAGGGTGATGCCAGTTTACCCGAAGGAAGGAAGGTTCTATTGGAGACATGGTGATGTCAGCTGTGCTTTCCAAACCAGCTGAAATCGGCAGAAGGGTCGCGCGTGGAGAGGGGGCTGCTGTTGACTGAGGCCGAGCTGCCAGGAGGGGCCCCAGCAGGCACAGTGCCAGCTCAGTCCCTCGACCAGAAGCCAGTCACAAAATGCCCCCTTCCACTCAGGCTGGGGCATTCTCTCGCCTCAGTCGCATCCGTTTTGTCCTGTCCTGGCTGCAACCAGTGGGCAAGGAAAAGCCGCATGGGGGTTAAGAACGCGGACTGGCAAAAACTAAAAATGGAGAGAAGGGTCATGCAGATTGGGAACGTGCATCCCCAGCTTGGACGCGAGCACCGCCCCTGCAGATGCAGGGCACCCCCGGTGACCATCCTCGGACACAGCCTCGGCAGGCCCAGGGGCAGCCAGCCGTGAAAAACCAAGGTTCCCGAGTGGGTCTTTGGCAGGGTGGCATTGATGGAAGGAAGAAAGAGGGCACCAGTATCAGCTGGGGACAGGCTTGACCTCCGAACGAGAGCCCCCCCACCCCAGGTCAGGCAGCTTCAGGGCTGAGGCAGGAGGAACCGGGCTGGGAGACCCCCAGGGGCCTGAACTGCCCCGCAGGCCAGCCCACCCCTCCCACCTGGACTGCCCCACCCTGTTTTCTTGGGTACCGGTGGCCTGTTTAGCCTCCATGGATCACAGGGCCAAGCTAACAACTTCTCCTGGAGTCCATGGCCTGGAATGCACCTTTCTGAGCACACCAGCCAACCCAGAGTCCACACCGCTCCCAACCTGCCTCCACAGCAGCCCCATCTCCCCTGCTGAAGGAGGCCACCCTCACCCAAAGCCCACCAAGACCACTCAACCCACCAGTCCTGAGCCCTCGCCCTGCCCCTCCTGCTCTCTCCTGAGGAGCCACCGTGAAGCCTCTGGACTTGGCAACAAGTCCTTTCAGTGGCACTTGTCTCTCCATGTGGTCACAAGTCATCTCTATGAATTAAATCCCAGACACAATGCTAACCAGCCTCACCCAAGCCCCCGGGACCCCGAGGACTGCAAGAGGACAGGCCTGAACTTCATCAGCCACCATCGCCCTGTCATCTGAGTCACACTGGCTGCAATGCCCGGGAGGGTCAGCAAGCCTGGCCGTCCTCCACTGACCTTCTCTGCGGCCCAGTCCAACACCCCTCCCCCAGGAAGGGTCCCCAAAGCCAGTGCCCCTCCCCCTAAGGGATCCCCTAATCCAGTGCCCCTCCTGCAGGGAGGATCTCCAGATTACTCCAATTGCAAAAGCTCTCTGCCTGAGCTGTGACAGCGCCGTCACCTGAGTCGCCCTGGCCGCCATGCCTGGGAGGGTCCACGGTCCTGGACTTCCCCAGCTTGGCTCCCCCATTCCGGCCACGTCCAGAAGCACCAGCTCGGTAGAGATGATGCACTCCAGCCCGGGCTCTGAGCGGACCTCTGTGGAGGTGAGGTCTTAGCAGACAGAGTTTCGTGGTCAGAGTCAAATATAAACAGCACTGATGTCTGGGCGCTGTGTCATCTGTCCCCCGCCTGACCACAGGGAAACACTGTCTGCCTGCCACAGAACTCCCCTTCTCAGCCCATCCTTAACAGATATGAGAAAATCTGGGAAACCATGAACCATTTACGTGCAAACGCAAACTTAGTTCATGGATAATTACCAGTGTAACAGTAAGGGAAGTGTTTACCTGCATACTGCAATTATGATTAAAAATAGCAGTTTTGTTTGAAAATCATTAAGAAATCACTATTAGAGCTTGAAGGAATGGACATTTTCATATGCACATGGCATGATGAATACAATAATTCTATTATCACAAATGTAAATGTTCTAGATAAATGTACTTAGCAATATAAAATAAATAATCCCTACCACTTGTGAGGCCTGCCAACCTTCTCTGAACAATCATTCAAATTCTGTAGGTTCTGGCAGCTAAACACCCCTATCTCTCTCCCCCGCATAATGACTGGCACCACAGAACAGCATTACAATAATCACTATATTTTATAATTATTTAAATACTTATTAAAATAAGTTATGAAATAAAACATTTTTAATTATCTAAATAAATATAAGTATTGATTTTAACCTGAAAGAATACTTTATGTTTTTAATATTAATTTTCAGAAATAAATGCTTTATAAATATCATTGTTTAATATATCAGAATCTTAACGATACATCAGCCCAAATAGCTATATTTCGAATATATTGTGTACCTACAAATGCAGCATTCATGGATCAGACTGTATGATGAAGATACCATAATTTCACTGGGCTGGTCAGGTCATGCCAACAAAAGTGAGAATTTTGAAATCTAGAAAAATACTTTTCTTTTCCTAGTTTTCAAAAAGGTATTTTTGTAACAAATATCCATGAGATGAAGATCAGCAGGAGAAATATAAAAGCCCTGATCTGAAATTCAGTATAATACACTTTCACGCATCCTGACACCCTCTCTCTCTCAGTATAGCCATAATTTCAAGAACGCTGGGAGCTGTTCTTGTGCCCATTTTGCAGATGCAGACACTGATGCTGGAGGGACGCGTTTTCCCCAAGGGCTCCAGCTTTGTAAGAAGTGTCAGCTCACAGGCCGACACCTGCACCTCCTGGTTCCTCGCCAACCCCCAGCCCTGATCGCACCCCAAGCAGGGCTGAGAACCTGCCCTCCTCGCTTTAGTCCCTGCTCTCACCTGGGCCACCTCTGAAGGGGCCCCCTCTGCAAAGTCCCTTCTGGCAGGGAGACAGCAGAATGGGAAATGCCAAGGGGGAAACAGGAGAAAGAAGATCATTTGGGGAAACTAGGGCGTGTGCATCCAGGCTTTGCCTCTTACAGGTGGTGTGGCTTTGCTGAGCCATTTAAACCTGGCGACTCTGACACTGAAGACACTAGGAACATGCTTAGCCCCGGGAGCATTACAGGATGAAATTCTGGGTCAGGAGGAGCCCAGCAGGTCTGGCCTAGGGCCACATCCCCCTCTCCCTCTCCCTCCTGGTGCCCACCCCCTCACCCACATCTTAGTATTCCTTCTTCCGGCTTTGCTAACCACCCCAGCAGGCCCAGGTTACAAACATATTTTTCTCATTAGTAAAATTAAATCTGCAGTCGATAATTCATTTTCCGAAAATTAACTTGGGAGCAACAATACCCAGCTCCCCATGTAAAATCAAGGAGGCACTTCAAGCCCGGGAAACACCAAGCCATTATTTCATGTTCTTCCTGTTTTCTCATTTTCCTCCAGTAAAGATTTACAATTTCCACGAGGAGCTGCCACACACTTTAATGTTTTAATCAAAATAAAATGTCTGGAGACTTTGCATTCAGTCTCGCCTTCTGACTCAGTCCCACTCGGGGACCTGCTGATGCTTGTTTTCGGACTCTGCCTGCAGCGTATGCATCTGTGCTCTGAGGTCGGCAGCAAAGGGTAGTGCAGCAGGGCAGGGAAGACTGTCCGGGGATGCCGTGTGGGTGGTGCAGTGCGGTCAGGCCCAGTGCAGCCCGGTGCTTGATGCCAGAGGCACCACAGCCCTCCAGCTGCAAGTACAAAAACTAGGACGGCCTGGTGGGGACAAGGGCCATCCTGGGCCCTCAGGCCCGCAGCAGGTAGGACTAAAATTAGACCAGATGCCCCAAATCAGGACAGTGCCTGGGCACCTGAACGTGCAGGTACCCACGGCTCTGTCCTACCCCACCATCGCCCCAGGAGATGATGAAGGGCTTCCTGCTGCAATTCCTTTCCTGGTGTTCTGGACCCAGCCTGTGATGGGGCCCTGCCCTTAAACACAGCACTTCTACAACACTGACATCCATCATCCACCACTGCCACCACTGCTACCAGCTCCACCATCGTCACCATCATCACCACTACCATGACCACCATCATCACCACCATGGCAGCTGCCATCACCAGCTTCACTATAACTGCTCACACTTTTGGAGCTTTACGCGGCACAAGGCCCTGCATTAATTATCCTCACTTGTGGCATTTAATTTAATTCTTCCCTCTACCCTCTGCACTATAAATATCCACATTTTATAGTAAAGAATCTGAGGAACAGAGAGGTAAAGTAACTTTCCTAAGATCAAACAGCTTTTACATGATAAAGCTTAATTTTGAACCCTAGACCTCTGACTCTAGGACCATGGTGTCTAAGCCCTAAACCATTCGTTAGGGACCCCGACACTGTCCAGTGCTAACCAGTTTCATTCTCCTCATCTCTGGGCCAGATGTCTCTTTTCTAGTACCAGACCATGACTGATGGGAAGGTGAGGCTGCCACCCCCGACTCCCCTTTGACCTGTGGCCTGGACTCCCACCCAGGTCCCACTCCTGGGCATCCCTCAACCCTTGCTCGTGGTGCTGTGTCCTGGAACTGAGCTGGAGGTGTCATGGTCCTCTGGACAGTGGCTGGTTTCCCTGCAGGGAGAGCAGAATCAGCGAGCCAGTTCTAAACGCCCACCTCACCTCGTGCATCTTCTCCCTGGAGCCTCCTGAGTCTCCCTGAGCTCTGCCATGCACATTTGACTATCACTCCATGTGGTTCCCAGGGAGCAACCCCTGGCCAGAGACTGAGCACGGAGCCACAGGATCGGGGGTTCCAGGGTGAAAGAAGGGAGTGCACTGGACGCTGACACAGGCCGGCCTCCGCCTGGAAGTCAAGGCACCCAGAGGAGAGAGCGCATCCCCCATCAAGGCCCTGCAGGGGATGGCATCCCGGAAGGAGTGTAGATGGGCAGCACAAAAGACAGGTTCCAATGGAGTGTCCCCTTTACATGGCCTAGCCCCTCTTCCTCCCTCCCTCCCTCTCTCTCTGTCTATCTCCCTGCCCCATCTGCTCTGCTTATCTATGGACCCATATACACACAGCTGGGAAGCAGGGACCTCCGCCACAACCTGTCACATCCCATCAGCAAAAGGAGACAGTTTTAGAATGAAGTCAGCCAACATGCAAAGTGATACAGAGAACCACAATAATTGTTTGCATGTGGACAAGTTAAAACCCACTCTTGGAAAAGCTTATGACGTTTTGAGGGTCCATCAATCCAAAGTCACCAGGTGTTCTCGGAAAGCTCCTTCCCCTTTCTGCTGAGTGCCTCAGTGAAGTCCTCCTGCACTTTGAAGTTAGTAACTGAAGAGCAGGGGCTCTCAAACTGAGGAAAACAGCCCCTGAGTCTGGAGGGGTGGTGGGGGCTTCAAGGACCATCTTCCATGTTTCAGAGAGCGCAACCCTCGCCCATGAGGATCCTGGGGCGACAGTGTACAGGTGAAGTGAAAGAGCTCAGCGCACTGACAAAAATGGTGAACTCTCCGAAAGAGAAATTAAGGAAACAATCCCATTTACAATCACGTCAAAAAGAATAAAGTGCCTAGGAATCAACCTACCTAAATGAGGTACAAGACCTGTATTCAGAAAACTATGACACTGGTGAAAGAAATTGAAGATGACACAAACAGATGAAAAGATATACCATGTTCTTGGATTGGAAGAATCAATATTGTTAAAATAATCATACTACCCAAGGCAATCTACAGATTCAATGCAATCCCTATCATAATACCAATTTTTCACAGAAATAGAACAAATAATTTTAAAATTTGTATGGAAACACAAAAGACCCCAAATAGCCAAAACAATCTTGAGAAAGAACACAGCTGGAGGAATCATGTGCCCTGACTTCAGACCACATTACAAAGCTACAGTCATCAAAACAGTATGGTACAGCCACAAAAACAGACACATAGATCAATGGAACAGAATAGAGAGCCCAGAAATAAACACTTATGGTCCACTTATCTATAACAAAGGAGGCAAGAATATACAGTGGAGAAAAGACAGTCTCTTCAATAAGTGGTGCTGGGATAACTGGACAGCTGCCTGTAAAAGAATGAAATTAGAACATTCTCTAACACCATATACAAAAATAAACTCAAAATGGATTAAAAACCTAAATGTAAGACCAGATACTATAAAACTCCTAGAGGAAAACAGGCAGAACACTCTATGACATAAATTGCAGCCATATATATATATATATATATTTGATCTGTCTCCTAAGGCAAAGGAAACAATAGCAAAAATAAACAAATTGGACCTAATTAAACTTAAAAGCTTTTGCACAGCAAAAGAAACCATTGACAAAATGAAAAGACAATCTATGGGATGGGAGAAAATATTTGCATATGATATGCCTGATAAGGGGTTGATATCCAAAATATATAAACAGCTCATAAAACTCAACATCAAAAAAACAAAAACCCAATTAAAAAATGGTCAGAAGACCTGAATAGACATTTTTCCAAAGAAGACATACGGATGGCCAACAGGCAGATGAAAAGATGTTGATTCAAATCAGAACCATTAATATCTAATTCAAATTGGAAAAGTAACTATGACTTTGATGCAGTTTATTTTGCAGGCAAAATCCTTTAAAATAAGAATCCATGGTGTGGAGAAGTGTGGCATAATGGGAGACCCGTGGGTGGTAGAAAGTTGCAGGGCCCAGGACTCAGGTGCTAGATTTGATAGAACCTCATAAATTGCCACGACGTGTTACACCTTGGGGCACAGTGACACCTTCATTCACCTCCCAGACCCGTGGAAGAAAGGCCAGGCTGCAGCCCAAGTTCCAGCCAAAGGTGGACATTTGTAAGAAAGATTTTAAGTGGCTTCTTTCATGCATACAATGTACGTTATTAACATTTAGAGCTTCGAACTGCCCTAATGCTGCTCTAACTGCTCAGCCATGGCACAGGAATTGCCCAAGCGGAGGAAGATGACTCTGGGATGTGGCCTCAGGGTGGGCTCTGCCCCAGGAAGTGCCAGAGAGCTGGCCACCTGGCCATTCACCCATAGGCACCTCCTGGACACCCAGTGGCTGGAAGCACCTATTTCTCTGATTGAAAGGATTATGCCAGAACTGTAAAGCATCCAAGTCATCAAATAGACTGAAATGTCCATAGCATTAGTTCTGGGGAAATTCCTCTTTGTGCTACTGCTGAGAGGGTATACAACCATTCCTAGATTTTCTTATTTTTTCCCAGGTTATGAAGCAACGACAGATGATAAGACACGGTAAGTCTAAGTCTTCGTGCAGACATGTACACGAACACACTTAGGGTCATGCATTCTTTCTGTGGAAGCTGGTGCTGCCTGGGGAAGCACAGGGAGGGGACTCCATGGAGAAACCACTCTGGCCCTCTGGCTGTGTGGCCCCAGGAGAGAGGCACAACCTCTCTGTGCCTCAGCATCTTTATCTGGGGAGAGAATCATAGCAGCACCTACCAGTGCCTTCCCCAAGGGCTTGCAAGGTGAGCAAGATAAATGCTGTTACTACGATTATTATTCTCGTGGGATTATTAAAAGTTTCACCAGAGAAGCCTAGATTATTTTAGGGGAGCACTTTAGCATCCTGAGTTGGCTTAGTATTGTATTTCTGGGCTGGAAGCTTACGTTTGTACCCACTGCTAAAATCTCCCAGCTAAATTTAATTCTTGGTTTGGCTCTCACACTAGCAAAACTCAAAGACACAACACACAAAGGCTTTGAGACACAAGGTGCAGTGAGCCACGTTACCCTCATCTCTCAGGTGGACAAGAGACCGTCCCATCCCCTGAGTGATGCACTGAGGTGCGGGCAACGTCAGCCAAGCTGTGTCTGCTTCCCTGTCCTCTCTCTCTGCCTGCTCACACCATCTTAACTCAGACTCAGAGACCAGGCAAGAAAGCCGTCCCCTCTCCCCATTGCCCTCAGACCCATGGCACAGTTTATTTTGCAAGGTCTTATAGAAAAGATCTTGAAAATCCTCCTCAATGTCCACATCCATGACCTGATATTGAGTATCCCAAATGCATGATGGGAAACTCATTCATCCAGCCAAATGCATGATGGGAACTTTCATTCATTTAGAAATGGCACCTGTAAGATGATAATTATGAGACCTTACCTAATGAACCCATAATTAAATTTAGCATGCAAAAAGGAAGGGAAAATAAGAGGCGAGGTTCCAGGTGATTTGACAAATGTGTGTAGATAATTCTTTGAAGGGTCTCCGGGTCCCTCTAATTTGCACATATAGAAGTCTGCTACTCCAAGATTCTTAATTACACCTGAAACTACTAAATTAGGCCTGTTGTTTACTGATGGCTAATAAAACAACTAATTAACTCGTGAATGCTATGAGTAACCACAGATGCAAATAAAAGCTCATTTTACAATAAGATGAAAATTGCTAAGGCGTGAGTAGTTAGGACAGTTTAAGAGGATATGGCGCAGGCCCTGGGTGACACATGCTATGACAGGTGACAAAGGTGCCCCTGCGGGGCTGTGTCCCTGGAGCACTCTTTATAGAAAGGTTCCAAATACACCCTCCCCACAGCCCATTGTTAGACCTTCAGCGCTTTTTGGATCTGCAGACTTTAATCACTAATCAGCCCCCAAATGCCCCTTTCCACCCCTGCGAGGCAGGCAGCCCAGAAAACCATTTCCTAATCGGCCTCAATCAGAGGCGGCATCAGCAATGGGGGGTGTGGAGCGGCTGCAGCCCCCTAGAGTCCAGGCGGGGCCCCTCCTGTGGCTGGTGCAGTCCAGACACCCCGGAATGTCTTGCATTTCAGGGTGGGAGAAAGGATCACCCAGACTCTACAGAATCAGCACCTGCATTTCGATCTTCCCCGAGATGCTGGGAGGGCTGGAAATCCAGGACATTTCTACAGAAATTCAAACACTGGAAACAGATATAATTGGAGCCGTAGCTCATATTATAAAATAATTCTTCACTAGGACCAGCCATTTGTGAACTTCTATAAGGTACTTAAACATGATTCTGTTCTTCAAATTCCTAGTAAACTATCAGAGAGCAGCTAAGAGCTCAGACTCCGGGAGCCCTGCAGACTCAGTCAGGTTCTGGCTCAGCTGGCCGCCCTCTGTCTGTCCAGTCAGGCTGTGTCTCAGTCCCTTTCTGCAGATCTAGACAATCCCCAGAGCTGTGTCCAGTGCTACTGGGGAGGTTCAATGAGCTTATTTAAGCAAAGCACTTACAAGGGCATCTGGATCAAGGTAAGCCCTGAACAGATGTGATTGCTGTATCCTGCTCTCTGCTTTGTTTGCTGAACAAATGCCTGATTCAAAGACCAATTTACACGTGAACGTGAGAACTTAGGTCAGCAGAAGCTTAGGGCTACTGACGTGCGGGAGCTCCAGAGACAAAAAGGGGGAAAACCGGACACCTGCCCCACAAGAGGCTGGGAAGCTTAGCAGGAGGACTGTGCATTCCCGGGTCCTGAGAAGCCCTCCCAGGTACCGGTCTGTCCTACAGTGGGGATGCTGTGAATCAGTTTAACCCAGCAGAGGTTCCCTGCGTGTCAGAATGGGGACGGGCTTTCAATGTAAAACAAACAAAACGAAACAAAACTCAGTGACTCTGTTGACTGAAGAACTGGGCATTTTTTGTGTGAATTCCCAGCTCCTTTCAGATACCCGCAGGCTTCCTGGCATCCCCTGCACGTGGCTCTGAGGTCCTGCCAAGTGAAGGGTGGGGTTCTGAGGGGCCGGGGCTCACGTCTGAGCCAGCTTGGCTGGTCCTGAGCTCCCACGTGAAGCTGATTCACCAGACACCAGGGTCCCTTCCCATCTTCAGTTACCCCTCAGTGGGTAACTGTGGGACCATCAGTGTCAAGGGACATTTGGGCAAAGCCAGGCGGGTTATTGGAGTAGCTCTGCTGTCCCAGATGGACCCAGATCACTTCTAAAGTCACCAGGTTGTCCTCCACAAAGACACAAGCATGTGCTCTGCTGCCCTGGTGCATTCCAGCCACAGTGAAAATTCAGAGTGGCCGGAGTCCCCTGCTTCCCAGACAGCCCTTGTCCCTTAGAGAAGTATAATATGTCCTGTGCATCTTTCAGACTCTGACCCGGATGCCGCCTCCAGGAGCTGCCCGTCCTCCTCCCACCTGGCAGAGCCCCGGCCGCACTCTTGGAGGACCAGACCACTCTCAGACGTATGCGCACACAGGGGCTGGTTGGTGGACTTCTGGTCTGAGTCGTCCCCGCCAGCAACGGGCTGCCTGGACACT
The DNA here is from genome assembly GCF_965194825.1 of Balaenoptera physalus. Taxonomy (NCBI): domain Eukaryota; kingdom Metazoa; phylum Chordata; class Mammalia; order Artiodactyla; family Balaenopteridae; genus Balaenoptera; species Balaenoptera physalus. Next base: position 24,292,736 of record NC_138893.1, on the reverse strand, counting down.
TCCTTCTCTCCCAGGTGACCCCTGTGCTGGTCATGGAGCCCGGCACACAGTAGGTGCTCAATAAATATGTGTTGGGGGCTGAATGGCCCTTGGTCCAAGACCAGTCAGCAGCCCATGGGCTCCGACCCTAAGCTACACGGGGTGTGGTGCTCAGGCCCCTGGGCGGCTTCCTCGCTGCTCTCCGTCCACATCCCCAAATCCCCCGGGAAAGCTTTCCCAGCCACCCCCCCCCTCAGGAGTCTCTGGGGCACAAAGTCCACTGATGGGCAGGCACCCCAAGGCCACGGCCATGGGAGTTAAGGCTCATCTACCTGCATCTCCCATTTATGCCACACTAAGTGATTTAAACCATAGTTGTCACCACAAAACAGTTACCTAACAACTGGAAGGCAAAATTAAAGTCGATTGTTACCATAAATGCTGTGGTTGAAAGACCGCCCTCTTCCGCCCTAGGACCCTCCTGGGGGGTGGGCTGAACCCCAGCCCTGGTGGAGCTCTGCCTGCTTGGCGGGTCCCTGGCACCCAGCACAGAGCAGAGTGTGGGACACACACACCCACACCCACACCACGCACGTGCACAGACACAGACACTGTCTAGATTCTGCCATCCTGCCTTTGTAACCTGGAAAATGTGCCTGGGTCTCATCCCACTGAGATGCTGGCAAAATAAAAACAAAACCCAGAACAGAACCCAGCGGTGCCAGTGACGCCTCGGAGCCCTCCATCCCTTTCACACGCAACCCCTGGCTCCCCAGACCCACTGTGCATGTTTTACATCGTGACCCAGAGCACGGACTTTGGCTCTGGACTCACCACCTTGGAGTTCTTCCATAAGCTACCTGGGCTGTGGCTTCCTCTCCTGTAAAATGGAGGTAAGACCAGCACCTTTCCCCGGGCTTGTTTTGAGGGTCACAGGAGGTAAGATGTATAAAGACTGCACGTCACGAAGTAAGTGCTTAATAGGTGCTGAATTAATACTTAGTTAAGTAAGTGCTGAATAAATGCTCAGTGCTCTGTAAGCATGATTTTACAATACTGGCTGATGCCCTGTCTTTCCTAGACTTGGTCAACACCCCAGGCATGGACCAAACAGGGGGACCGTTCCCTGTCGGCCTGGACTGATCAGAGAATGAACAGACAGGACACTTTGACTGACAGCCTCCACTCTGCAGACACCAGAAAACTGACCCCAGAACACAGGTGTGGGTGGGCAGGTCACACGTCAGCAGGTCACCTCAGATGCAGAGCAGCTTCTGTCTCCAGGTAACAGGTGAGGACAGAGATCCTGGTCTCCCAAGGGAAGAAGGAAGTAAATTAAAAAGTGTTTTTCTCTCCATGACTGAGACCCAATGTCCCACCTAATTCTCCGGAAAGTTTTCAGCTCAAGGAAAGTGCTGATTCCAATGTTCATCAACTGATTTTAGAGAAAGAACACATTCAGAATTTTCAAACCTATGCCTTTTAGAGACATTTCGAGCAGAATGCATCTTAAAATTTTATCAAGGAAATCATCTCTTTATTAGCAGCAAATTTCATTGGTAATGCCAATTGTATATTTCTATGCATTTAATTTATAAAGATTCCTAAAGGAAATATTTCCTGTGAATTAAAAAATTTAACCACACTTCTTCTTTTATGCTACACTAGTCTAGTTGTGTATATACAAACACAGTTTTTATGCTGAGAAACATGCTGTTATGCGTTAGGGAGGAGATTCAGTTCTGAGATGGTAACACCAGTACATAGAACCGAGGGGCTTTCCTCTCAATGTCAACTTCTACAGAAACCGCCAAGAGGTGCCGTGAGGAGAAATCCTCCAGGGAGAGGGCAGGGAAGGCAGTGGAGAAAGACCCTGCCCAGGAGAAAAGAGCACCATCCCCAGAAACCCACCTCCTCCGAGCAGCAGCAGGCAGCCTGAGAAAGACGGGGTCTTCCAACCAGGTCTCCAAGTGGGAGATTTCCAAAAGGTATATAACAGGCATACAGCATCCAAAAGTAGTTCACTCTTAAAATATGCCAAACAGGTTAAAAATTACATGTGCTTTTATTGTTCATTAAAAACAGATTTGAGGACTTCATTGGTGGCGCAGTGGTTAAGAATCTGCCTGCCAATTCGGGGACACGGGTTCGAACCCTGGCCCGGGAAGATCCCACATGCCGCAGAGCAACTAGGCCCGTGCGCCACAACTACTGAGCCTGTGCTCTAGAGCCTGAGTGCCGCAACTACTGAGCCAGCGAGCCACAACTACTGAGCCCACGTGCCACAGCAACTGAAGTCCGCGCCTAGAGCCCATGCTCTGCAACAAGAGAAACCACCGCAATGAGAAGCCGGCACACCGCAAGGAAGAGTGGCCCCCGCTCGCCGCAACTAGAGAAAGCCCGTGCACAGCAACAAAGATCCAAAGCAGCCAAAAATAAAGAAATAAAATTAAATATTTAAAAAAACCCCACAGATTTGAGCTCTTTGCAAAATGATCTTGGTACCATTTTTCACAGCCAGGCAAGTCCCCGGGCTGCCACTAAACACAGACCCCAGGATGCGTCATCCTCAGACAGGAGGCAGCGTGGCCACCCTCTGCTGCACTGACATCGTCCAGGAAGCAGTGGGGGTCCGTCCCTCTGCGGACTGCTGGCCCCGTCTCACACAAGAGCCTGTGAGGCCACCCCACCTACAGTGACCTCAACCTGCGGTGAATGGAGGAGCCCAGCTGCGGTCACAGCGTGCTCCCTTCCACCCGGGTCCTCCCAGGCCCCCAAGTCCTAGTCCTCAGAGAACACGGAAACCCACTGAGTCCCTCCAAGCCCCGGGAGTAGTCCACATTCTGCAGCAACCCAAACCCGGCTACCTTCCTCCGTCTGGAGCTCAACTGTGTAACGCGTTACGCGGTAAAAATGAAACAGTCACAGGCCCCAGGCCGCTGAGATGTTGTCTCTCTGCAGGTGCTGGTTTTATCCCAGCAAACACGACGATTCATTCAAAGATGCCTGCTCCGGACCCCGAGTGTCCCACCTCTGACAAACGCTTCAGGACTATTCACACAGGGTGTTTTTGTTTGGACAGCGATGGCTGTATTTGGAACCATGCTCTGCTTACTATTCATGCGTGAAGTCGTGCTGCTCCAATGGCCCATGAGTCTGAAAAATGCGTGGGCTCCTTTACACAAAATTCAGCATTCTGAGAAAGGTGCGTATCTCTATTGGCAGACGGGAGACTCACTGTAATTTCTCCATCTAAATCAGGAGGCAACCACAGGGTGTGTGTGTGGCCAAGGTACTAAAAGTTTCCTGATGAGAGAGGAGAAAGTTCGAGGTTCTCAGATGGTTTGTTCAGTGCAGTGGCTCGTTGCAAAGTGAAGCTCCGTGAAACAAGCAAGATGTGGCCTGTTTGGGACCGTCCCTCTCAGGAGAGGACATCACGCACACAGCCATTGGCATGGCCTCTCTCACGTGGGCATTCTCGCCTGGTCCCCTCCTGCCCCCTCTCACATGTGGGCAGGGTCCTTCCCAATTCAGAGCCTTCTGGGAGGTCATGAGAGGAGCCCTGGGTTCCCGACAGCCGGGGGCACTGGCTATGCCCAGTCTGATCACCTGCCCTCCCTGCCCTCTGTCATTGACCTTGGGGCAGAATTCCATCCTTGGTGATGACCTGTCCCCAGCCCCCTCCCTGGGGCCACAGAGCATGCAAGCATAGTTCTTAATTCCCCATGAATCAACTAGGAGGGGCGGGGACCCCAAAAGTTCCCAATCAGCTGCGCGTCTAAGGGAGCAGAGACCAGACATGATTTGTGCACTTCATCAGAGCTGCGTTTCACCATTCCCCTCGGTCAAGTTCCTCACTGTTAACTAATGGCTCCACATCAGGCCTTCACAGCCACGGGCCTCAGAGATGCCCCATTGGGCAGTGGGGCAGAGGACCAGCCGAGCCGCGTCCCACTCAGCACAGGAAGACCCGCCAGAGGCCCACTGCCAGGTGCCTGGGGCCATCTCGCCTCTCTGCTCCCCTGGGCTTCGCCCCTGAGGGCTCCCCCATTACCGCAGCTGGGCTTGGGTTCTGCCCCTGGGAGGGTGAAGTGACACCACTGTGATGTATTCAAGTATTCTTTGAAGACCACCCTCTTCCGTGTCTTCAATTGCTCTCTGTTGACTCTTAGAATGTAAATAGATCCCAAAGTCTTTACCCTAAAAACCAATAACTACAAAAATTAAACAAAGTATGTGTGTGTGCACACTCACACAGGGTCACACAGCACTCCGACACAGAGGCTTACACACACACACACACACTTTGACCCAGTTGGGGTCCAGTTACTGCTTGGTCAGCTTTCTTATCCCAGCGCACTTTCCTGAAACATCAGACTCTGTTCTGAGTCCGTGTCCTGCCCCCTTTAACCCCCGCCCCAGCCAGTGACAAGATAATCAGATAAACTTTGCTCTTACTGCAGTGACTTTACAGACAAAGGGCGCAGGGTCTACCCTGGCTCTGCCCGGACGGCTGCTCTGAGACCGGATGCTGGTGACGGGCGCCCTGGGGAAGCATCGCTGGGACCCATCGGACTGCAGGTTTGGTTCAGCTCTCGGGTCAGGGTCAGGGTCACCCCCTCACAGTCTGCCCCTCGCTCACCGAGCCCCTCCAACACCCGGCGTTGCCCAAGGGTCCTCCTGGCTACTCTGTCCTGAGTCCCTCCCCCAGATCTCCCAGATAAAACATAAGAAAACACCAACAATCTGTGCAAATAACCAAAAAAAAAAAAAAAAAAAAAGCAAGTCTGGCAAATTTCAATCTTCATAAAATCACTGTTTCTATGCTAATGAGAGCACTTCTGCTTTAGGAATTCTGAATACAGTGATAAGTAGAAAGTGTTTTCTGATCATTGGAGACAGTAATAATAATTTGGAGATCACATGGCAATGACGACATGGTTTATAATAATAAGAATAACGCACATCACTCTGCAGTGTGTCTGTCCTGCACCAAGTCCTGGTCTGGGCACTTTTGCTTATTAATGCCATCAGCATGTCACTGAGGGGAAATCTGCTCATCCCATTTCACAGGTGGGAACCAGGAGGTGCTGAGGGCACAGCCCTTGCTCAGGATCCAAGCTTGCAGCAGTGGGATTCCAACTCGCTCCCCTTGGATGAGCGCGGGCTTCCTGCTGCCTCAGGCATCTTATCAGCTTAGCAGAGGACAGCCAAACTGCTACAGGCTGACAAAGCGTCCTCTGTGAGGGACCACGTACCCCAGACACGAGCATCCAACAGCGAAGCCCAGAGACAGTGACCTGGCCGAGCTGCTCAGACCGGAAACTATAGCCCGAACCGTCAATAATGATCTAAGAAGACTGGCACCTGATCTAAGAACAAGCACATTCAGAACGGGGCGGGGGGTGGGGGGAGTTGGGGAGAACATAGGCCATCTTCATTTTCCTCATTTTCTTAACGAAAGGACTCCAAGGACACCAGCTCAGAGCACTGCCCTTGTGACACTCCCACTTGTTTTTATTCCAGACAAGGATATACTTTGACTAATTTCAAGACCCAGTTGCCATTTAATGCTGACACCCAAAGCAGCACATCAGAAGGAAACCCCCAAATCTCACAACCAGCACAGAAGTGGTCCCCCCAAAGTACTAGAATATTGACCCCCTGAGATGCAGATGAAGAAAAATTCCCATGTCGCTGCACATCCCTGGATATCACACACCGTCCCTCACATGAGCAGTGCTCTTATCTGTGTGTGTAATGATACCCAAAGTTAGGCTAAAATAAGTGTTCGCGGCTGCATGAATGCAGATTCAAAATTAGTGACTTTGTTTTAAATCGTTTTAATGAGATGAAATGACTTAAAGGATACACACCTCAGTGTCACAAACTCCAGACTCCAACTATGAATGTCCCTTAAGCACCTAACTTGCCCTATATTTCTCCACTCAGCAGAATTCTAGTCAGTCTTAGAAACAGGTGACCACCTTTCAAAGAACAGTGGAGAATCCAGAAAATGATTGGGTTTTCAAGTTTTCCTTCAGAGCCGTAAAAATTAAGATTAGAGCCAGGGAAATCAGCATTCAGAAGGAGCAGTTTTTTCTGCTCCGCAGCAGAGGAACCGAAGCATGGTCTTATTAAGCAGACAACTAAAGGAAGTGAGAAATAATCAATGCAACAGCTGGTGTGAAAGAGAGAAAAATACATCCACAAATTCAATTTCAAGGCATTCAAGGTAAATTAGCCACATAGTAAATACACGTAATCAAAAATAATTATCGTTTATAAGTTTAAAAGCCCAAGCAATGAAAACTAGGTTCATTTTGAACAAAGAGGAATCCTGTTTCTGCCTCAGGGCATATGGACAGAGAAAATGTTGTATTGTAATGTTTGTGCAAAATTTGGAAGGAACTGAGCTTTCCTGCTTCAAAATAAAAGCACAGAAACCAAACAAAGACCGGAATGTGGGACATTCTTACACCTGCTGGCCTCTGTGTCAGCTCCCAGCTGTGAGAGGTCCATGCTCCAGGCCAGGTGGGCTCCAGGGGCAGGAGGAAGCGCCTCCCACTCTCTCCCCGGCGCTCACCTGCTCCCTCCGGTGTGTCCCCTGCCTCTGGCCTCCTCACCACAGCCAGGTTGGCGGCCCCAGGAGAGAGCCACAGCCCATCAGAGGCCTGCTGTCCAGAACTTTCCATGGCGGTGGCTACGGGTCTCAGGCAGGGAGATTTCCTTTAGTGAGGAGTCACGTCCAGGTGTGAGCCGCCAGCACCTGTCCCCATGGAGGGCTCCCATCTCTGTGCCCGGGCAGGGTGGTCTAGGGAAAGACTGCCCCCATTTCTCAGCTTCCCGGGCTGCACTCAGAGCTGGGAAACTGAGGAACAGAATGCACCTGGGGGTCATGAGGTACGGGCGGCGATGGACAGAGTCGGCCCCCCACACAGCCCCGGGCTCTGCCCGCTCCCAGGTGGGGCTGTGGACCCCCGGCGTCAGGGCTGAAGCAGAAGGGGGAGCCCACCCATCCCTCACACACACCTGATACAGACCTGAGATGGCAACGCCTCCAAGGGGGAGCCCGAGCACGTCTGCAATCACAAACACCGGTGGTTTTCACTGAACTGATTCTCCGCTGAGCCAAACAACCAGTCCAGCCGAAGCTTCAGAAGCCATCAAGCTGGCTGCCTCTGAGTTGGCCATTTTGGACTGAATAGATGAACAGGTTACGGACAGGAGCACACAGCCTAAGAAGTGTGTTGTGATTATTACAAAAAGATGACAGTACCAAACTGTCTTGATTACTGTAGATTTGTAATATAGTCTGAAGTCAGGGAGTCTGATTCCTCCAGCTCCATTTTTCGTTCTCAAGGTTGCTTTGGCTATTCGGGGTCTTTTGTGTCTCCAGACAAATTGTGAAATTTTTTGTTCTAGTTCTGTGAAAAATGCCTGTGGTAGTTTGATAGGGATTGCATTGAATCTGTAGATTGCTTTGGGTAGTACAGTCATTTTCACAATGTTGATTCTTCCAATCCAAGAACATGGTATATCTCTCCATCTATTTGTATCATCTTTAATTTCTTTTATCAGTGTCCTATAATTTTCTGCATACAGGTCTTTTGTCTCCTTAGGTAGGTTTATTCCTAGATATTTTATTCTTTTTGTTGCAATGGTAAACGGGAGTGTTTTCTTAATTTCACTTTCAGATTTTTCATCATTTGTATATAGGAATGCAAGAGATTTCTGTGCATTAATTTTGTATCCTGCTACTTTACCAAATTCATTGATTAGCTCTAGTAGTTTTCTGGTGGCAGTTTTAGGATTCTCTATGTATAGTAACATGTCATCTACAAACAGTGACAGCTTTACTTCTTCTTTTCCGATTTGGATTCCTTTTATTTCTTTTTCTTCTCTGATTGCTGTGGCTAACACTTCCAAAACTATGTTGAATAATAGTGGTGAGAGTGGGCAACCTTGTCTTGTTCCTGATCTTAGTGGAAATGGTTTCAGTTTTTCACCATTGAGGACAATGTTGGCTGTGGGTTTGTCATATATGGCCTTTATTATGTTGAGGAAAGTTCCCTCTATGCCTACTTTCTGCAGGGCTTTTATCATAAATGGGTGTTGAATTTTGTCGAAAGCTTTCTCTGCATCTATTGAGATGATCATATGGTTTTTCTCCTTCAATTTGTTAATATGATGTATCACGTTGATTGATTTGCGTATATTGAAGAATCCTTGCATTCCTGGAATAAACCCCACTTGATCATGACAGTTTGGTACTGGCACAAAAACAGGAATATAGATCAATGGAACAGGATAGAAAGCCCAGAGATAAACCCACGCACATATGGTCACCTTATCTTTGATAAAGGAGGCAAGCATATACAGTGGAGAAAAGACAGTCTCTTCAATAAGTGGTGCTGGGAAAATTGGACAGGTACATCTAAAAGTATGAAATTGGAACACTCCCTGACACCATACACAAAAATAAACTCAAAATGCATTAAAGACCTAAGTGTAAAGCCAGACACTATCAAACTCTTAGAGGAAAACATAGGCAGAACACTCTATGACATAAATCGCAGCAGGATCCTTTTTGACCCAGCTCCTAGAGAAATGGAAATAAAAACACAAATAAACAAATGGGACCTAATGTAACTTAAAAGCTTTTGCACAGCAAAGGAAACCATAAACAAGACCAAAAGACAACCCTCAGAATGGGAGAAAATATTTCCAAATGAAGCAACTGACAAAGGATTAATCTCCAAGATTTATAAGCAGCTCATGCAGCTCAATAACAAAAAAACAAACAACCCAATCCAAAAATGGGCAGAAGACCTAAATAGACATTTCTCCAAAGAAGATATACAGATTGCCAACAGACACATGAAAGAATGCTCAACATCCTTAATCACTAGAGAAATGCAAATCAAAACTACAATGAGGTATCATCTCACACCGGTCAGAATGGCCATCATCAAAAAATCTAGAAACAATAAATGCTGGAGAGGGTGTGGAGAAAAGGGAACACTCTTGCACTGTTGGTGGGAATGTAAATTGATACAGCCACTATGGAGAACAGTATGGAGGTTCCTTAAAAAACTAAAAATAGAACTACCATATGACCCAGCAATCCCACCACTGGGCATATACCCTGAGAAAACCATAATTCAAAAAGAGTCATGTACCAAAATGTTCATTGCAGTTCTACTTACAATAGCCAGGACATGGAAGCAACCTAAGTGTCCATCATCGGATGAATGGATAAAGAAGATGTGGCACATATATACAATGGAATATTACTCAGCCATAAAAAGAAATGAAATGGAGGTATTTGTAATGAGGTGGATGGAGTTAGAGTCTGTCATACAGAGTGAAGTAAGTCAGAAAGAGAAAAACAAATACAGTATGCTAACACATATATATGGAATCTAAAGAAAAAAAAAAAAAGGTCATGAAGAACCTAGTGGCAAGATGGGAATAAAGACACAGACCTACTAAAGAATGGACTTGAGGATATGGGGAGGGGGAGGGGTGAGATGTGACAGGGTGAGAGAGTGTCATGGACATATATACACTATCAAATGTAAAATAGATAGCTAGTGGGAAGCAGCCGCATAGCACAGGGAGATCAGCTCGGTGCTTTGTGACCACTTAGAGGGGTGGGATAGGGAGGGTGGGAGGGAGGGAGATGCAAGAGGGAAGAGATATGGGAACATATGTATATGTATAACTGATTCACTTTGTTATAAAGCAGAAACTAACACACCATTGTAAAGCAATTATACTTCAGTAAAGATGTTAAAAAAAAAAAGATGACAGTCATACTCGCTAAAACACTGATCACTTACGAATAATGTTTTTTTTTTCTAGAAAACCTCCGTTTTATTGTATATTCTTGTGTTTGCATTATTTCATAAAAAGCACATGGAAAGTTAAGGCTACCCTGGCTGCATTCACCAAAGTTCAGACTTACCGAAATATTGCCAATTAATCTATCAACCACAAATACATAAGGTGAATATAACAACAATTGCCTTGCAGAGTTATTAGAGGATATTATTAGAGGATTACAGACATTGATAATGTATGTAACACAATGCCTTGCATATTAATAGATGCTCAATAAATTGGACTATAATAAAATATATTCAGCAATGACAATAGTCTTCATTATTTAATTATTTATAGTACTTACTAACAAATTTGTATCATTATTAGATAATTCAGAAGTTAACTCAGAACCTGGAAGTACCTCAAGGTCATTGCCCCCTAAACCCACTTAGTCACCAATAATGTTCTTTATTTCTCATTTTTTAACAGAAAAGGGAAACTCTGCTCACGGTGTCTGTCTAGCATCCAAGTTTTCATTTGAGCACCAGCATCTTTAAAGTCGAATTCAGCAGCGGCCTGGACACACTGGCTGGAGACATTCATCCACGTTTCATTCCCGCTGCCCCGGCAGTTCCCACCTTCGCCTTCGTCCTGACTTTGATCCTCTCTCCCCAGCCCCCCACTAGGGCCACCGCCTCTCCTGCTCAGCCCCACCTGTCCTTAGCTTTCTCAGTAACATCCCAGGCGTATTACTCTGGATGATTTCCGTGTGCTTCAGAGTAAGGAAAAGGTAGCTCTCAGTGACCCTTCGAATCTCTCCTCCTGGTGTAACCTCTGGGTCAGAGTCGCTCCAAGCCGGCAGGGGCCACTTCCCAGGACAACAAAACTGGGGGTCAGTTCTTCCTTCAGAATTCCACACAGATTTTTTATTTCTCCCCAAAGAGATGGACTGGGGAGGAAGCTAAATGCCTTCAATAAAATATCAAGGTCTTTAAGCAGCACGGGCGTCGGCAGTCAACGACATTCGCGTGTTTCATGCTTCCCGCCCTCACTTGCCGCCAAAGTGCCCGCTGGCACATCCATCCTCCAGCAAGAAGGCTGTTCAGCTTCACTCCCTGCACACGCCTGACACAGAGCGACGGGAGGGCTGCGCGCCGGGAAGTAGAAATGCCCACGACTAATTAGTACAGTCATGGACCTCTGATTCTGGGAGGGGAATGAAAGCCTTAAATAACCCAGGAAATAGAGGGGTAGTCTGCGTAGAAAAGCGAACGACTAAGAATAAAGGGATGGATGAGTAGCCTTCTAATTCGAGTGCAAGTGTGACCCTGGAAGAACGGGATCCTGTTTGCCTGCCCCCGCAACCCTTACTGCGTTTAAGAGAACAGAGCCGGCCCCCCACAGAGAACTGGCCCCGAAGTTTCTCTGATCTGCAAAGAGGGCAACGATAGTCACGGATAATCGGATAATCGACAGACTCAGCCCCCAGCCCCCAGCACGATGAGGTAGCTGTCTGCACATCCCAGCGGGAGCGCTTCTTAGCGCTGTGTCCCTACCAGGCGTCAGCAACCTCAGAGCAAACGGCCACCCGGGGGCAGCAGCCTGGGTGAAGCGGCCTGCGCTCCCCGCGGGGGGGGGGGGGCCCGTCCATCCGTGGGGGCCCAGATGGAGGAAAAGAGTGGAGGAAGGAGGGAGGAATTGCGCTCTGCCTGACCCAGTGCTGGGACGTCCTTTTCTCCTGCCCTCCTGCTCCCGGCTCTCAGGCCCTCAGACAAGGCTGGAATCCACCCCACCCACCTTCCTGCTCTCAGGACTTTGAGCGACCCTCTGGCGCTCCTGGGCCTCAGCTTGCAGACAGCAGATGGGATGGTGGGACTTCTCGGCACCCATAATCACAGAGCCAGTACTTTATAATAAATCTCATTATAATCCTACAATCTCAGGCTATAGAACCCTTAATAATACAACATACATACAAGTGTGTGCACGTGTCTGCATATATGCACGACTGTATGAGAGGTACATATGTCTGATGCATGTGTATACCTTTAAAGTGAAGAGGGACCTTCACTTTCATGGACAATTTTGAGATTCTAATTGCTAATATTTAAATATGTGTCAAAGGGAAACCTATTTAACGGCCAATCTTTCCGGATGTCGGGGGCCACAGAGGCCGGGCGCTGCTTCTGTGTGGCCTGTGCCTCAGCAGCAGCCTGAGACCATCAGCAGCGCAGGCTCTCAGACCCCACCCAGACCCGGGAATCAGAATCCGCATGTTACCCAGCTCCCAAGGGCATGACGGTGTGAGTCACGCTGGCTCAGAACGCTCCCTCCAACCTGGAGAAAACTCTGAACCAGCGCCCAGCCCGCGGGGCGTTCAGGGCCGCATCCCTCCCCGCACGGCACCCTCACCTCAGCGTCCTCGCCGGGAAGTAACAGCGCGCCCGGCTGCAGCTGCAGGGCCCGAGGCTCCCACTGGGGTGCAGCTCCTCCTCTGCTCACTGACCAGCCCGGCCCGCTCCCCCCAGGGCCACTGTCCTAAACTCACCTGCAGCCCAGCCAAGCTGTGCTCACACCCTGGCCTTGGGTTACTCCTGAGGCTATTAGCCTGCACACCAATGAACAGTTAAAACACGTGTTCATTATAACCCCGAGGGAATCATCGTAGAGTGGAAACAGAGCTGATAGCTTCCACGAACGAGGGATACCAAACACACAAAGCCAGTGTTCTCCCTTTTGTAGAAGGATGTGTATGTGAGTGTGTGCGCATGAGGGTGTGTGCTTACATGAACAGAAGAAGGAAAGCTCACAGTACTACACACCACACTTTCTACCAGCAGCTGCCATGCTCCCAGGGGAGCGAGATCAGACTAGGTACAGAGTATTTTCACATTCACTCTGTATACATCTCTGTTGTTCGGACTATTTCAAAAAATACGTGCGACTTTTGTCATTAATCCTTACGTCCACCGCGTGCCTGTGCCTGGCTCTCCCGCCTGCCTGCCCGACTCCTGGGCCCCCAGCCCCACTCAGGCTCCCCATGGCCACGTCTCTCACGGGCTCCTCAGAGGGGACCAGGTGAAGAAGCAGAATCTGGGCAGTTTTCACCTGCGGCAAATCTCTAGCAGGGGAAGGAACACCAGGTAAAACAACCATCTGCAAAAGACACAGAAATATTCTGCCACTTGGTGATCCTGGTGGATCCCCAAGGAGGGACAGGGGACACTGAGTCACACCTCAGCAAAGCCATTTGTTCTGGAGCAAGATGGCAGCTGTAGGCACGCAACCTGGGACGCTGATGGGCTGATCAAGCCGGGAAGACCCCGTCTGGGCCCCCCGACCCTTAGAAGAGATCTGGTTGACACCCTGCAGAGCTCAGCAGAGGGTCTCGGACCACAGTGAGGGTCTCAGGTCAAGCCACTCAGGGGACAGCAGCCAGCACACCCAGGCCAGCCCGAGGCCCCAACACCACAGGGACACTGCGGGCCCGACAGCTTCTATCCCGGAGAGGCAGACGCGACCCAAAGTCACCCGAAGAGTGAATAATCCAAGGAGACCGTCTTAACCAACCGCGACAGGGAGTTTCCTTTTGAAAAGACTGAATCTTTAAAGAGAGTAAAGCACTTGCACACAGAGACTGCGAAATCCTGCTTAGTTTAGTGGAAGGATGACTCAGAAGACAAGGCTCACAAGGAGGTGTACTTGCCGTGTGTGGTAGCAACGCTCTGTGCAGCCTTGAGGGCTCTGGGCTTTAATGTCACAGAGCCCGTCCACCCTGGGAGGGGCAGTCCCGCCTCCTCCCTGACCTTCAGCCAGGAGGCTTGGGGCTGATGGCACGCTGGCTGATGCGATGCACCTGGGGCTTGAAGAACCTGTGCCATCGGGCTTTCTCCCTCTCACGCTTCTGCATCCCCGTGACACGTGGCTGGCGGGCAGCCTAAAGGATGAGGGCCGTGTGGAGCACCTGTCATTCTGCATGAGACCATCCTGACTGCCAGCCAACCCCCCGACCTGCTGAGCAGCTGCCCAGCTGACGCTTATTGTTGCCTGCCACCAGGATCTTGTTATTTGTTATGCGGCATCACTGGGAGGATAGCTAACTGATACACCTCAAGTACCTAAAACCAGTATGTGCCTCCCAGAAGGGGCTTTGAGGAAGTCTGTGCAACCGAATCCATTTCCTGTGCTTTGGTCCATAGCTCATTTTCATTTGACGAGTCCTGAAAAAAGTTTTAAAATAGCTTTTGTTCTTTCTCTTTTAAATTGCAGTGTGTAGAAACTTGCCAAGAAAGAGCTACTGTGTTCTCAGTGCTGACTCCTCAAGGAGTGTGTGCACGGAACGCTGTTGCCAGGAGCTGCTCAAGGATGCCTGGAAACCCCTCCCATCCCATCTCCATCACACAAGTGCCTGCCTTCAGCTCTCGAGACAGGAGGCCAGGGACAGAGACTGGTTTCATGAAATCCCCCACCAGCTTCCAGTCTCCGCATCTGAAATACACCATGTGTGGTCAGCATTTCATGTTACTCTGTAGACTTGGTAAATAGCTTTTTTTAAAGGTTACATAAAAGAGTTACTTCAAAGAATAACATATATACAATACTGTTGGAGACGTTAGCTGCTACCCATATTAAATATCACAAAGAGCCCTGCCTAGAGTCAATTTCCTACGACCTGAGACTAAATTCCTCCAAGGAAAAGTGTTGGTCGGATCACACTAACTCTATAAAGGAAATGATACAAATTCTCAAAATGTTTTCAAAAAGATACTTTACCCTGCTAACAGCAGCCTCTGCACAGGTAATATAGTACGGCAGGGAGGGCGGGAGTCATGCAGTAAAATATTGAGATCTCATTGTTAAATTTGTGTTTTTCGAATAAACGTAAATAAAAATATAATAATAAAACCAATGGTATATTTATTCAATAGTTTATTAACTCACGTAGTTCTGTTTTCTTGTTTCTTTATTCACAGCACTATATTTTTATAAACAAGAGATAGTGTTCATACATATGTGTATGACACACATGTATATATACACATATGCACATACATATATACATATGAAATTTAGATTATGCATTCAAGTTTCTCTGTCTTTCTGGTGACTTTTCTCTCTCATTTCTACAGTTTACTAGTCCTTTTCTCTCCAGACGGTTTTCCTAGTTAGCACTGTTTTTATATGTAACTTTATAATCCATTTTTAATGGTACTTTAAAATATAAAATTGGAAACTATCAAATATATTGCACTAAAAAAAGAATCTGTACTTTTACTTTCCATTAAACTTGTAAGAAATTACTTAATTCTTTAAAAATTCTTGGAAGCTGACCATCAGGTATTTTTATTTTGATTATTTCCTGCTCCAATCAATCCCAATCCATTGCCTCCCAAAGACCCAATATACCTTTCAAGTACACTGTTGGAAATACACTTCATAGTAAAATATGCTAAGTTTACTAATGTAATTTCATGAATGACTGCGATGATAAATAATATTTTTGCAGTTTATCACTAGCTGTTAAGCACACCAAATTGTTAAAATTGTGGAATGAAATATGAAGCCTATGGAGCAAAATTATTAAAACATCTTATGGGGAAGTTTTGAGGAAACCAGGGCTTCCTGGCTTGAAGACAGGAGGACTGAAGGAGATGGAGAGTTTACTTAGAGAACCGTCTTTGAAGGTGATGTTTACATCCTCCTATCACAGCATCGTAGCGTTTAGCACGTTTGTAGCTAAAAAATGGCATCCGTTCCATCCCAGCCATCCCCGCAGCGTGGAAGAGCTCTAAATCTTTTAATCAGCTCTCTCCCTGTCTTGGGTCACAGCTATGGATGACCCAGGGTAAGGACACTGCATAGAGACAAATGTGTCTATAAGGAGAATCCACCAGGAACTCAGACTCTGAGAAGAAAACCACTAAGGCAGGCGAGTGAGAACATCTACAGGTCCCTACAGGCCGGTACAAATCAAAACCTTCAACGGATCCATTGGTTTTACACGAATCGACAACTTGACATGGAGAGACAATCCATTGTTCTAGTAAATTTTATCAGGTGAACATCTGCTTTGCCCTTTGCCCCACAAGGGTTATTCTTAGCAGCCAGAGTGGTACCTTCTAACTATGGAACATAGTGGCACATCCTTGTCCCAACCCTGTAGAGGCCCCACTTCACTTGCAGTAAAAGTCAGTCTTGAAAATGTAACAGGGAAGAGCAAATCTGACTCCATATTGGATCTGTTTCTTTTACTTTAACCTTTGTGTTCTATTGCTTTTGCTGCAAGTTAAGAATGTGAAATATATATTCTCAAGGCTTTGACCTTTAAAGGTGTAACACTTTTCCATTCATACAGAGATAAAAAGTTGCAGAACAGAGAATAACATTTGTCTTGTTGGAGGTTTACAGGAACATCGTGACCTGACCTACGCAGACAGCTGCAAGAACAAAGGATTCCAGCACCAAGAAGTCTGCAGCAACCAACCACACCCCCTCCCCTTCTAGGATAAAAGAGGACTAATTCTAACTTGAGGAAGAAGGTTCTTTGGGACACTAGTCCCCCATCTTCTCAGTCTGCTGGATTTCTGAATAAAGTCACTATTCCTTGTCCCAACAACTTGTCTCGCGATTCCTTGACCTGTCGCGCATCGAGCAGCTCGAGCTTGGGACTCAGTTACAAAATCTCCCCCATAGCCCCTCTCCCACCACCCCTGTCTTAGCCTCCCTGCTGGCCCCTGAGTGCATCAGACTTACTCCTGACTTAGGTCTCCATGGCGGCTGTCCCCTCTGCTGGAATGGTCTTCCCCCGGTGAGTCATGCAGCGGAACCCCTCACCTCTTTCCAGCTTTGCCTGAAAGGTCATCTTCCCAGTGAGCGTACCTGCCTCCCATTTAAACTGTGACGGTCCCTCTGCGCCCCTTGCTTCCTCTTCTTTTCTGCCAGTCTGTTTTCCATAAAGCTATCACTTTCCAACATTCCATATAATCCGCTAACATACTTTATCTTTTGTTTATCATTTGCTTCGCCTGCTGCAGTGTACACCCCTCAAGGGCAGAGACTTTTATTTTGTTTCTCAAGGTTTTCCAGGACCCAAAACAGTCCTGTGCACATAGGTGCTTAATGAGTATTTACTGAAATGAGTGAATGAATAAATAAAGGAAAATAAGTTAATGCATCCACTAATTTAATATTTACTTGCATTGTACCTGATGAATTAAAATTGCAGGTGGATAATTTGAGGGACATACATAAAATTCCACCATTTTGTGTAGTACTTTAAAAGGGTATTGATGTTTTCCAAAAGGAAGCGTTACATCTCTCAGGTGTACCTGAAGTGGGTGTGCCTGGTGGTCTGTGGCAGTAGGTGTTTTTCATTACTTGCAGAACTGTGTTCTTGGCAAGGCCAGGGGCCATGCCACTTAGCCCCACGTCCTCTGTGCTGACGTGAAGCAGATGGGCAGTAAATAAATCTCTGCTGAATGAACAGAGGATTGAAAGTGTGACCGTGTCTTGCTTGGCCGAGCCTATATCCGGGCAGAGACCGAGGGGTTCCCACATCTCCCATGCAGACAGTTTTCAGGGATATGACGAAGCACCGAGAGCAAAATACTTCACAGCGTTAACGCAAACGGCGGGGTTAGGGCAGTTTCATGGTTTATTTTGAGACACTAAAACAAGCCAGTGACTTTAGGTAGGTCTGGAGAATGTGGCTGGGATTCCTAATGGCCAGACCTGTGCTCGCACCTGCAGTGACTGGGGAGCCGTCCACACTCTTTGCTTGAGCAGCTGGTCAAGGGGTCAGCTGGTAGAAGAATGTCAGTCTCACAGTTCCACCGGCCAAATCGCTTCTCTTCTAAATATTCCCCTGCAGGTGGAAAGGGGCTGCACCCAGTGACACCCAACAGTTTGCAAGTTTCAATGCTCTTTCACCACATGTACTGATAATTGAGTTGTATTTGCTCATATTCATGTACTCTTTGATTAGGTATTTTATCCATTTTTTTTTTAAATTAAACCTTTCTTACAACACTTCTTAATTTTATTTATTTTTGCTGTGTTGGGTCTTCGTTTCTGTGCGAGGGCTTTCTCTAGTTGTGGCAAGCGGGGGCCACTCTTCATCGCGGTGTGCGGGCCTCTCACTATTGCGGCCACTCTTGCTGTGGAGCACAGGCTCCAGACGCGCAGGCTCAGTAGTTGTGGCTCACGGGCCCAGTTGCTCCGTGGCATGTGGGATCTTCCCAGACCAGGGCTCGAACCCGTGTCCCCTGCATTGGCAGGCAGATTCTCAACCGCTGCACCACCAGAAAAGCCCACCATTTTTGAATTAGAGTATTAGGTACAGCCCTCCCACCCCCAAAGTCTTAATTTAGAGCATTCCTAACTCAAGCATGGTGAAATAAATGACTTTACCTTCATCAAAATACTTCTTTGTGTTTTGGAAAATCATGGAACTACTGGTGACGCTGGGGTCTGCCCGATTCCTGCTGCCCTCCCAGCCCCCCTCTGCAGCCACCCCGCCCCGGGCCTGGGCCAGCCTTGCCCTTCTGTCTGGCGCTGCCCCATGGCGGAAACTGGGGTGCATCTCTGTGTGCTGTCCCGTTTGCAGGGCCACCTCATTAAGGAATCTTCACTGGGGCACAATTAACGCTGGTTGTTCCCTGGATCTGATCTTCTGAAACATTTCTGAGAAGGTCCACAGCTTTCACCCTAAAAGAAGGTCTGATGGAGCAAGCCAGCGCCGAATGGGGGGGCAGGGGCTCTCCCCTGAGACCACCCGAAGCCCGGCACGCGCAGAAGCTCGCACACAGGGAGGCATCAGTGCTGGGCGGCGAGGCCAGCGAGTGGGCACCCCACGAAACATCGGGAAGAAGCCTCATCCAGGGAGAGGCTTCCTGGAAGCTGCGCGTGTGTCCGTGCCAAGCCTCTCTCTGTGTTCATCTCCACTGCTGGGTCATTCGAGTGTCCCAAGACTCCGTGGGAAATAGGAGATGATGCCTGCACTTGTGGTCCTGCAGCGTCAGTGCGAGCGATGAGAACCAGGGCCCGACCAGAAGTACACGCCTGGGAGTCTGGTGGTGATTGCTCTCGAAGCGCCGGGGCCACCGGCTGGAAACCCTGGATGGCCCAACCCTCTTGCCATCATGAAGGCTGGGCTGAAGGGAAGGAGGGCTGGCTGCAGCCTCCACCCGGCACTGCAAGGCCCAGGGCCTCTCTGCCCGCAGAGACTGCGCTCTGGGGTGGAGGGGGGCGAGGAGCTACCGTCCCTGGTCACGAGGGAGTCCCTGGCCCACACCGCGCACCAGCACACAGGCCGGCTGCCCCGGGCCCCCTTGCCCGCCACACACTTGAGCTCCGAGAACATGAAAGCAAAGTCCCCAAGGAGCGTGTGTGTCCCTCCATCTGCTTCTGGGCAAGCAGAGCCCTCTTCCCAAAGGATAGGCCATGGGGGCCGCAGGACCCACACAGCTGGGACACGGTGCAGCTCGGAGCCGAGCTGGGACAGGCCTGCGCTCTCACCAGAGACACAAGTCATATCTGCAGCCCCCTTTCTGCCATGTAATTCCACCCCTTCACTTGAATGCAGCCTTTATCAGACATTAAAATAAATGAATAGCAGTCCCTAAATTGTTTTCTGATATGGAAACCAAAGATAGGCAGATAGAGATACAGCCGCCGAAGACATGTACGGGGCACCCAGAATAAAACCGAGAATTAAATGTCAATGTATATCTTATCTCCCCAAAATAAAACCATGTCAAACAAAGAATATGTTCCCTTTGTTATCTGTTTATTTATTACCTCAAAAGAAATCTTCTCACAGATTTTGACAAGTGGTCAAATAGCGGAAACAACTTTGTTAATAATCAGATATCTTTCCCAAACGTCACAATCCACAGTTTCTATTTGTAGGGACTGCCCAACGCCTGTGCCGTTCAGAGCCCAGCTGCTGAGACACAGAGTAATGAGAGGTCAGCGGATCAGCAGAGAGCAGAGGGGTTCTTATGGGATTGACCTCAAAGCCCTCGACGCCAGGCACGCCGGCGAGAAATTGCTTCCTGCACTGTGGAAATCTAGCCGCTTGACTTTCACCCAGGCTCCTGCAGAAAGGGGGTTGTGGCTGCTTCCTAATCTGCAGAGACCCTGCACCAGCTCGGCTGAGAACCAAGACCCTTCCAGGGTCCTCCCGGTCCCCTACAATGCACGGGGGAGGTCATAAAATGCCCAGAAAACAGAGGATTGCGATCCCAGCCGGTCGGGCACAGGTCGGGTGGGGTCAGAAAATGCGACCCTGGGGTTGGGGAAAGAGTCCTTCCCCTGGACCACTCTCGCTGCCCGTCCCTGTGATGGGAGGTGACCCTGGATCTTAGAATGCTGTCTCTGGAAGCCCAGGAACACCATGTCACCCCCCGACTTTAATTCTGTGCAGAGGCATGGCCTTGTTTGGGGGACACAGTGACCTGCCAAGCCAGTCCTGAGCACAGAAGCTGCTGGGACCAGAGGCAGTGCCCTGGCCATGTGGCCGCACGGCTGCGTCCTCCCTCTGGCTGCAGGCGTTTTGTTATCAGCACAGGAGTTAGGGATGTTTTTCTCATGCCCAGTGCCGTCCCCTTCATTCATTTACTGAGTACATTTAGGGGCTGATTTATTGTGTTTACTATCTGCCTCCTCTTGCTACCCTGGAAGCTTCCTGAGAGCAGAGAGTTTTGCCTTTTTCATAGACTGACAACCTCAAGCACCCGACACAATCCCTGGCAGCAGTAAGACCTCGATGAGTATCTGCTGAATGAATGAATGAATGAAAGATGGTCTATTCCTGAGACCAGGTGTGGAGATGTGACAATGACCACCAACGCAGTCCCCACCCGGATGGAGTTGAGTCTCGTGGGAGGACGTGAATCCAACGTTCTCAAGGACTAACGCCCATCCTGATGCCTCGAGGTTATGGGGAGGTGCGTGTGCCTGCTGCCCAGCCCTCCCGAAATACAAGCACCAAGAGGATGAAGCGATGAGAGGAGGGGGAGCCGGGGGCTCTACCAGGGGGAGTGCACAGGTTTCAGGGAGGTGGGGGCAGAGGGAGCCAAGGCCTCAGGCCCCGGGGCGGGGGAGGCAGGGGCATCGGGTAACATGGCTGAAACCTGAGAGGCTCTGGCCGTGCTACTCAGCGCAGAGGAGACCCCAGCCTCAACTAGGAAAGAAGAACCGAGCACGGGAGGGAAACACGAAGACACCCAGCAGTGAGGGCAGATAAGGCGGGGAGCTGAGCAGTGACAGTGAAGCAGGATGAGTGGCCGCATCCAGAGCGGGCGGGGCAGACGCGACGTGAGCCACGGGACCAGGAAGACGCGCTTAGAGGACGCGAAAAGGTGCTCTGACGCGCAGACAGACATTTAAAAAAATTCAATAGATTTGGGAAAGAAAGACAAGGAAGTCTCCCAAAATGTGGAAAAGAAGTCGAAGAGGCAGAAAACATGAGAAAGAAGAAGAAGAAGAGACCAAGGGGAACAATCCAGGACAGCCAGCCGCCCAGTGATAGGGACCCAGAAACAAAGCACACGCGTGGAGGGGGGAAATTACGTAGAACACATCACTTATGTTATCCTATGTGTCATATGCATTTTATACTACATGTGATACAGTATACTATGTTATACTATGTGTCATATGCATTTTATACTACATGTGATACAGTATACTATGTTATACTATGTGTCATATGCACTGTATACTACATGTGATACAGTATACTATGTTATACTATGTGTCATATGCAGTTTATACTACATGTGATACAGTATACTATGTTATCCCATGTGTCATATGCAGTTTATACTACATGTGATACAGTATACTATGTTATCCCATGTGTCATATGCATTGTATACTACATGTGATACAGTATACTATGTTATACTATGTGTCATATGCATTGTATACTACATGTGATACAGTATACTATGTTATACTATGTGTCATATGCATTGTATACTACATGTGATACAGTATACTATGTTATACTATGTGTCATATGCATTTTATATTACATGTGATACAGTATACTATGTTATACTATGTGTCACATGCATTTTATACTACATGTGATACAGTATACTATGCTATACTATGTGTCACATGCATTGTATACTACATGTGATACAGTATACTATGCTATACTATGTGTCACATGCATTGTATACTACATGTGATACAGTATACTATGTTATCCTATGTGTCACATGCATTTTATACTACATGTGATACAGTATACTATGTTATCCTATGTGTCACATGCATTTTATACTACATGTGATACAGTATACTATGTTATACTATGTGTCACATGCATTTTATACTACATGTGATACAGTATACTATGCTATACTATGTGTCACATGCATTTTATACTACATGTGATACAGTATACTATGCTATACTATGTGTCACATGCATTTTATACTACATGTGATACAGTATACTATGCTATACTATGTGTCATATGCATTTTATACTACATGTGATACAGTATACTATGCTATACTATGTGTCATATGCATTTTATACTACATGTGATTCAGTATACTATGCTATACTATGTGTCATATGCAGTTTATACTACATGTGATACAGTATACTATGCTATACTATGTGTCATATGCAGTTTATACTACATGTGATACAGTATACTATGTTATCCTATGTGTCATATGCAGTTTATACTACATGTGATACAGTATACTATGTTATCCTATGTGTCATATGCAGTTTATACTACATGTGATACAGTATACTATGTTATACTATGTGTCATATGCAGTTTATACTACATGTGATACAGTATACTATGTTATACTATGTGTCATATGCATTTTATACTACATGTGATACAGTATACTATGTTATCCTATGTGTCATATGCATTTTATACTACATGTTATAGAGTATACTTATGTTATCCTATGTGTCACATGCATTTTATACTACATGTGATACAGTATACTATGTTATCCTATGTGTCATATGCATTTTATACTACATGTTATAGAGTATACTTATGTTATCCTATGTGTCATATGCATTTTGTACTACATGTGATACAGTATACTATGTTATACTATGTGTCATATGCATTTTGTACTACATGTGATACAGTATACTATGTTTTACTATGTGTCATATGCATTTTATACTACATGTGATAAGTATACTATGTTATCCTATGTGTCATATGCATTTTATACTACATGTTATAGAGTATACTTATGTTATCCTATGTGTCATATGCATTTTATACTACATGTGATACAGTATACTATGTTATCCTATGTGTCATATGCATTTTGTACTACATGTGATACAGTATACTATGTTATACTATGTGTCATATGCATTTTATACTACATGTGATACAGTATACTATGTTATCCTATGTGTCATATGCATTTTATACTACATGTTATAGAGTATACTTATGTTATCCTATGTGTCATATGCATTTTATACTACATGTTATACAGTATACTATGTTATCCTATGTGTCATATGCATTTTATACTACATGTGATACAGTATACTATGTTATACTATGTGTCATATGCAGTTTATACTACATGTGATTCAGTATACTATGTGTCATATGCATTTTATACTACATGTTATACAGTATACTATGTTATACTATGTGTCATATGCATTTTATACTACATGTTATACAGTATACTATGTTATACTATGTGTCATATGCATTTTATACTACATGTGATACAGTATACTATGTTATACTATGTGTCATATGCATTTTATACTACATGTGATACAGTATACTATGTTATCCTATGTGTCACATGCATTTTATACTACATGTGATACAGTATACTATGTTATCCTATGTGTCATATGCATTTTATACTACATGTTATAGAGTATACTTATGTTATCCTATGTGTCATATGCATTTTATACTACATGTGATACAGTATACTATGTTATCCTATGTGTCATATGCATTTTGTACTACATGTGATACAGTATACTATGTTATACTATGTGTCATATGCATTTTATACTACATGTGATACAGTATACTATGTTATCCTATGTGTCATATGCATTTTATACTACATGTTATAGAGTATACTTATGTTATCCTATGTGTCATATGCATTTTATACTACATGTTATACAGTATACTATGTTATCCTATGTGTCATATGCATTTTATACTACATGTGATACAGTATACTATGTTATACTATGTGTCATATGCAGTTTATACTACATGTGATTCAGTATACTATGTTATACTATGTGTCATATGCATTTTATACTACATGTTATACAGTATACTATGTTATACTATGTGTCATATGCATTTTATACTACATGTTATACAGTATACTATGTTATACTATGTGTCATATGCATTTTATACTATATGTTATACAGTATACTATGGTATACTATATGTAGTATATAAGCTGTAAATATAGCATAAAGATATAACATATACTATATATTAACAGCATGTGTGAATATGTGTGTGTGTGTGTGTATGTATAAATGGAAGAGAATTTCCCAGAGCTAAAGAATATGAATCTTTGTATTGAAAAAGTTCATAGAATTTTCCATGAAATTAATATTTTTAAAATGTGTAGATATCCTTAGAAAATCACTACGCGTCAAAGAGAAATGTGACACCGTTACCACTGTATTTTTTCACAAAGAAAACACAAGTCACCTATAAAGTAACACCAACTGGAACGCGTCTTTCCCTTTGAGAGTTCAGAATTTAGGAGATATTAGAGCAATGTCTTTAAAATTCTAGGGAAAAACAATTCAAGCAAATGTTGTATAATTCGACAACCTATCAATCAAGTTTGAAGGCAAATGAGAATTTTAAGCATCAAAGACATCAGAAGTATTTTGTATTGGGACGTTATTTCAGGATATCCTCCGGGAAAGGGTGGCCGTGGACGAGGAAAGGAGAAGTTCTAAATTTGAGAGATCGTGGCTTGGAGCCAGCAGAGCAGTGACATGGGGCTCTAGCATCCCAGCCCCGAGGGAACTGCCAGGAGGATGTGAATCACAGAGATAGACGCTCTGAGGAAGGAAGGGCCCAGGGGAAAAAAGAAGAGGAACAGAATAGAAAAGCACAGTGAGCAATTTGAAAAAGATATTGGCAACATGTGAGAGAAAAGAAACGAGGAACGGCAGGACAGCCAACCAAAGACGTAAGAAAGCCATGGCTTTACCTGGCATAATTTTAAGCAATTAGAGGTGCATCACACATCTGTCTGGCTCTGATGATAACGCGTAGTCCCAGGTGGGGAGGAGGGGGGCTCTCCGGAACAGCATCTACTTAATTATAACATTGAAAATGTATTTATTTATCTACATATTTATTAACTTGTAGAACCAGTCTATGAATGAATCCAGACAATCTCCATGGTTCCTGTAGAATATAATAATTAGCACCCTTGACCATGTAAAAGTGTAGCTGACTGAGGTTAGCAATGGGAAGGCTGGCAGGGAAATGGGGAGGCTGAAACCCTCATGTTATGAAAAAGAGAGTCACCATGTTAGGGAAGAAACTCGCCATCTTATGGAAGAAGAATTGGAAGTTTAAGTGTTTTATTTACCTATAATTTAGTGAAAGAGTATTTAGTTTGGAATATCTAAGACAATATAAGCATCATGGTGTGGGACTGTGTAAGTGAATTCAGTTCTTGAGAGGCCGTGGCAGTAGACAGCGGACTCCTGTTTGCTCACACCTCCCTGTGTCCAAGCCCCTCGGATGTGCACACACCCCAGCCCTCACCTTGACCATTAGACCTGCATCGCCAATGGGACAGGAGCAAATGTGACACGAGCAGAGACTTGAAAACTGCCTGCCAGTGAGGTTTGCCCCTTCTTGCTGCTCCTGGCATCCTGCAACCTCCATGTGGAAAATGCGGTCTCCGAGAGGAGGGGCACGTGGCCCACCCCCTTCCTCCCAGCTGAAACCAACCGACAGGCGTGTGGTTAATACCACCCTGGATAAGCCACCACAGGGCAAAATGGCTGCTGACAGTGATGCATGAGGGACCGGCCGGGTGCAACAGAAGAACCACCCAGCTTAGCGCGGCCCCCAGTGCTGACCCAGGGCATCGTGAGCTAAATCAACAGCAGTTGTCTTCAGCCACTAGGTTTTGGGGTAGTTTATTATGTAGCAGTAGGTGACTGCCACAGAAAGTGGTATGGAAAGAGCCACCAAAGCAAAAACCTAAAAAGCGTGGCATTTACATCAGGACCCGTCAGAAAGTGGATGCCGGATCCTCTTATGTAGCATTGAGACAATCAGCAAGGCCGTGGCCTGTGGTCATTTGGAAGATGGAAAATACACTCAGGGACCTGAGTCACTGACCTTGGAAGATGATTTGCAGGCCAAAGGCTGCAAGTGCCAGACAGCCCATTGTTTGCGGGTGATGAGATGTGAGAGGAGGACAAGCTAAAGGAGGAATTGTGCAGTTTGCGAGTGGGATTGAGAGGGGCTATGACCTGCGGAGCTGGAAAAAGCACTCTTTCTCATTCCCAGGCCCCCAGCTGGTAAGTGATCGCCAAAGTGAAGTGAAGCCTCTGCCAAAGGCCAAATAAAAGAAGTTACACTTAAACACTTAACACTTACCACTTAAACACTCTGGTAATAAGACCTCTGAACGATTTAGGGCGATGCCTTGCGGCTAGATAAAGAGGCTTCCAAGCAATCTTGCAGGTGCAATACTACAGAAGCCTAACCCTGTAATTGTTGACAGGTCTATCTTAACAATACACGTGGGTGTGGCTTTTGTTGAATCTGACACATGGTAAACCCACAGAGTTTTTGAGTGTTGTACCAGCAGAAGAACCACCTGCCTGAACCCAGCCCAAATTGCTGACCCACAGAATCATGAGTTAAATGAGTGGTCATTCTTTTAAGCTGCTACACGGGCTGTTTGGTTAGTCATCAAAAGCTTACTTTTCCATTATGCAGCCGGAGATGACCCACAAAATTCTTCATCTTTCATATGACATCAATAGCAATTGTCTAAAATTGAGAAATCAAGAAATAAAAATATCAACAGTCTAGTTACAGTGGAAAAGTTAACTGACAAAAATACAAGACTGAAAAGTAGCAGCCACAGAAAGAAGCTGCCTCTGGGGTGGGGCAGGAGGTGGGTGAGGTCCTGGGGCAGGAGACCCTCACTCTTCATCTTGGTCTTCTGTCCCCATGTGCACAGAGGCATAAGTAAAAATACACATGAGAAACCTATGAAATTAGAGCCACAGATGAGAAGTGCTGGATGCATCATGCCATATAGCGGGCACTTGCTTTATCTGGGAGTTTGGGCACATGTCCACGAGAAAGGGAGATGTGGGTTCAAATCGGGCAGCCCCAGGGACTGAACTGTGTAAAGTGGGAGGGGTGGTTTGGGGGTGCCTGAGGGAGGCAGCCTGCGAAGGTTATTTAAGGTGTGATGGGTAAAGGATACAAGTGTGATGTCACCAAGATTTACAACAAGGGGGCCGGAGGTACAATTACAATTAGAGTCTGCTTGGAGAGCAGCCAGCTCACTCACGATGCTGTGTCCCCTACCAGCCCAGCCGGGACCTCAGTGTCAGGGTGTCCCAGTGTGGTGGGACATCCCTGATGGGGTCTGGTCAAGACGACTGGCTGGGGAGGGCTTCCTCCAGCTCATGGCCATTGAAATCATGGAGCAATCTGAATCTTCTTTCCCTCTGGACAGAGTCATCTGTGTGACCACAATAGCACCACGGACTAAAGGGCCCAGGGGTCCCCAGCCCGGCTCAGCTGCTGCCTAGACTACTGATGTCGTTCCCCTTGCAGGTTGGGGGAACCACGAAAGACCTGGTGCATTTCCGATCTCACGAGCTCAACTGGGGCCAGGTGTCTTCCTGGCCCGGACACTCTGGCTTTGGGGCAGCAGCCCAGGAGCAGGAGAAGCTGAGGAGATTACGGGGAGAAGCAGGTCCTGCAGGGGACCCAGGAGAGAGAAACCCCATTCAGGGCCGTTGTGGCGACGCCTGGAAAAAGCCATGTTCCAGCCCCAGAGACACAGATACACAGGCGGCATCACTGTCAACCATGCCCAGACCCTAGGCAGGCTCGCTGGAAATGAGCCTGACTTCAGTCCCATCCTCCCCACTGGAGAAATCAGGATTCCTTGGTGACAGATCTGCCCTGACGAAAGGCCAGCAGGACCTCACGCTTTCTCGAAAGGGCCTCATTGGTATTTCTGCCGCTGGCGTGCGGAGCAGGGCGCCATGACCCACAACACACTGGAAAAAGTGTCGGTGAAACATAATTACAGAGGCAAGTGAAAGGAGGCTGCAGCAGCGATATTAACTCCAGCATTTAATCCATTGGGCAGTGCTGCCAGCTTAACCTCCTCGGAATTCTTTGAGTTCGTCTATGATTAATTGTTTTTGGAAGTCACAGCCGACATCATAGCTTGTTAATAGGTTTAAAATAATAAATTAAAAAAACACTGTGAGAGGTGTACGTCGGCTTTAGCTTCCTAACTGCCCGCAGTAGTTTCCCTCGTAAAGCGCATCCCCTCCCTCCCAAGGCCGCCTCCTGCATCTGCGTCCTCTCCCCACAAAGGCGCGGCTCTCCCAGTGCGGGAACAGGAGGTGCGCGAAGTCAGCGGCTCATGACCCTCCCAGAAAACCACGCGCGGTTCTCCAGGGTCCAGGCCAGAGGTGGAGCCGCCCAAAGCTGCCAGAGTGATTTGCTCTGGTTAACAGTTGGTACCAAGTCCTCACACAGAGCTGGTCCAAGGTCTGCGTTGGTGGCGGGGATACGGTGGGCGCTGCGCACACTTAGGAAATGTGCGCGGGCTGTTTTAATCTGAGCAGGATGTCCTGTGCCATGGGGATGATGGGCACTTGGAAGGCTGGGCTAGAAGCCCGGCCTGGGCGGCAGAGGCCTCTATGGGGGGCAGATGTGCGGGCGGAGGGGCTCTGACAGTCACTATCTCCCATGAAGATGGAGCGCCTCCAGGCTTCCAGGCTCTGAGGTCGTCGCCCCAGGATCACTGCTGGGGGGCGAGGCTGCGACCACCATGCAGCACGTTCGTCCCGCCATGGTGCTGTTGGCCACCCTGGGCGCTGGGCCGGGGCAGGAGGGAGGGTCACACTGCATCCGGGCCCTCACAGGCTCACAGTTTGGTGACAATGGACAATGAGGGACGGGCATAGTGCTGAGCAGAGCACATGTAACCCACGTGCACTCGGGGAGGCTCTCTGGGGCGACACCAGCTGAGCGTTCAAGGGTGAGCAAGTGTCGGCCGGGACCACCATGGAGAGAAGCCTGGGGGTTCCGAGAGATGCAGTGAACGCTGGGCCTGGAGAGAAGAGCCAGCACGGTGGGCGGGCTGCAGAGGGAGCAGAGGCCGGGTGGGGACAGGTCTGCATGCCAGGCCAGGACCTGATGCTGGAGCCCGGGGAGCAGGGGGTGTGCAGGGCGGGGACCACACGGCTGGGGCGGCTCTCGGGCTGCACTGTATGCCTGGCCGTGGAAAGAGTGGGCAAGCCGGCCGGAAGGAGCCAAGGGGCTTTACCAGTGGCACAAAGGATGGTGGAGCAAAGGGAAAGCTGGGGGCCATGAAACTCCCCTCCACGCCCTCATCTGCCTTCACGCATCAGTTGGTATCCCGAGTTATACTCTCCAAGGACAGAGTCACCAGCACTCTGTGTTCAAACATAAACGCAGACCCCTTCCCTGACATCCTTGGCACCCAGCGCTCAGGAGCCTGGGCTCAAAGAATTCCCAAGTTCACGCGTGTGCAGAGATGCAGATGCGTGAGTTCATTCAACACTGCGCATGGATGAAACACACCACCATCTCGGGTAGGGATGGAAACAAGAATTATGCGTGTGCACAGCCATGAGAGCACACACACCGCACACCTAGCCACACCACACCACACACACCACACACACAGCACACACAGCAACCGGCACATTTTCACTAGAAGGAGCACCTAATGCCATATGACTCAAACCTGCCTTATGCTGGGCTGGAGCAAAGCGTCTATGTGTGTAATTTATTTCAATTAATTACTAGAAATTATTATGTATTTGAGTACATGCGTTAGCTGTTCTTGTGCACGGTTACCACATTTTGAGACGTGTGCACACAGATCTGTGTGTCCACAGGGCACGTGTTTATCCCCTGCTCCCTCCAGGGGTCCCTCCCTTAAATGACCTCATGCACCCATAGCCCTGACGGACAAGCCCCATGGGGCATGGAAACAAGACAGGGTTTCTGAGGCAGAGGAATTTACAACTTGATAAGAAGGACAAGATCGGACAAGATGGGACAAAAATGTTGAGATGAAGCACGAGTGAGTAAAACTCCTCCCGGACGAGAGCACATCAGGGAGATTCTAGGACAGATCCTCTTGGACTTTTCTCCCCACGTCCATCCTGGACGGATCCCCAAGCCTCGTCCGTGCACTGTTTCCCAAATGGCTCCCAAATCTGCCCCTTAAAGCTCCCTCTCTCCACTGCCCACCAGCACCAGCACTGGTCACCTGGCCTCCAGCCTCGGCCTAAATCACACCCACACACAGCACGCACACTCACACACCATCTCACACCCTGGGACACACAAGCACACACACGTTTGCACACAACTGTAAATCTATGTGAGTCACTGAGCAAACCAGAGGAAACGTTATGGATTCTGGAGAGAAATGCCAGGTCCTCTGACCCCTATAATCTTTGAAATGAGTAGGACAGATGAACACAGCTCCTGGTTCTGGCGCACACGTGGCATGAATGTGAGGTTTCCCTGGAGGGTTACTGATGCGGAGGCCACATCCCCCAGCCACACCCTCATCCTCGGAGCCGGAGCCACGACCCTGAGCATCTAGGGGCCCGGCTTCCTCCACAGCTCCATGCGGCCTGCCCTCCCTCAAGAGACAGGAACATTCCAGAAGGGCTGAAGGAGGGGGCAGACCTGCAGACACAGGGATTTAGAGCGGGGGGACAGGCGGCTGCCAGGAGGGGCTGGAGTCCATCCCTTCTTCAGGCGGTGCTGTCAGCTGTGTCCGGGCCGTGCTGGGCCGGAAGGGGGCTCCCTGTGGACGGACGCCCCGCCTCTGCTTGGCTGGAAGCTCACCCAGCCTGCCTCTGCTCTCCCCTACTGAGAAGGACACGGCGCCTCTTGCCTGTTCTCTGGGGAACAATGGGAGCTACCGACCGTCCCGACCACAGCCCGCAGCCTCACCGCCAAAGTCCAGTCCAGGGCACTGGGGAGGGCAGGGCGTTACAGACACAGGAGGGAAAGGTTCTTCGGATTAAAAAAAAAAGAGAAATAAACAGCAGCTGTGGTAAGCTCAGCCCCTCCCGCAGGCAAAGCCTGTGCCTTTCCAGATTTCACTCCTTCTTTAAGTCAATGAAGGATCTTCAGAAGGTTTTAGCCGGGACCGTTAGCTACGAGCAAAGCTAGACTATAGGTCACCTCCCCATGTTATCTCTACAGAAAAGGGACATAGGGAACCGCTCCCATAAACGTGAATAAAAATGCTAAAATAAGTTTATGTGCCATTAGGAAAACAATAAAGTCAATTTCAGGTCACAGGTTTACCAGTTACTTAAATGTGCCTGAGGATGTGTGTCTG
This sequence comes from Balaenoptera physalus, assembly GCF_965194825.1. Classification (NCBI taxonomy): domain Eukaryota; kingdom Metazoa; phylum Chordata; class Mammalia; order Artiodactyla; family Balaenopteridae; genus Balaenoptera; species Balaenoptera physalus. The sequence goes on along the minus strand of NC_138893.1, from coordinate 24,261,270 downwards.
CTGACCAGCGTGCACATCTGGTCCGGATACGCACTCTGGTTACAGGTCCCCTGAGCAGCGCTCCTGGTCTCGCCTGTAACAGGTAAGGACTCATTCCAAGAGAGGGGCCCGGGGAGGCCCTGCCGGTCACAGCGCCCCCTGTCTTCACTGCACAGGAGCGGGCACTGCCAAAGAGGCCAGCATCCGCCTCCCGCTGACGGGATCCGGGCACTGCCCAGGCCTGACATTCCACTGCCTTTGAGTCCTCTCCCCCATCCCTCATCCCTCCACCCAGCTGACCCACAGCCTCTCCTCCTGAGCCTCCACCCCTCCATCCCAGCGCCCAGGGGACCCTTCCCCGATGGCGAGGGGCCGGAACCTCAGGTGGCCAGACCAACACAGCGGGGCAGCTAGGATCCCACCTCTCAGGGCCTGAGCGCCCCTTTCTAAAGGACCCCGGCCTCAGACGTAACAACGGTTACAATCATCCAGCTCTGCAAAGCTCCCAGGAAAGGGCTGGAAGTGACCTGAAAACGTACTTAAATAGAAAATCACGGAAATTAATGGGCTTGACAGACCACTCCTGCTCTCCCTCCAGGAGAGATGTTTAACCACTGGGATCTGAAGTGGTTTTCACGTGTCACTTTATTCCAGAAGGACGCGCTGCAACTCCCCGCGAAGCTGCACACGGCGGGGGGGGAGGGGAGTGAAATGGGGTTGTGTGTATATTTGTTTTTCTATTATAGCCTTATTAAGATATAATTCACATACCATACAATTCACCCACTGAAAGTGTCCAAGACAGTGGTTTTCGCTAGATTCACAGAATGGCAACCATCACCACAAACCATTTCAGAATATTTTGTCACCACCCCCCCCCAAACAAAGAAAGCCCGGGCCCACTAGCAATCACTCTCCTTTTCCACCCAGGCCTCCGCATCCCACCCCTCACCCTAGGCAACCACTAATCTCCTTTCTGTCTCTATGGATTTGCCTATTCTGCACATTTCACATAAATGGAATCATACAAGGCACGGTTTTCGTGACTGGCTGCTTTCATTTAATGTAATGTTTTCAAAGTTCATCCATGTTGTAGCCCGTGTCAGTGCATCATTTCTTTTTATTGCTAACTAATATTCCATTGTTGGATCCACTACATTTAATTTCCCCATTCATCAGCTGATGAACATCTGGGTTTTCCCACTTTGGGGCTATTATGAATAACGCTGCTGTGAACATTTGTGTACAGTTTTGTGCGGACATATGTTTTCATTTCTCTTGAGTATATACCTAGAAGCAGAACTGCTGAGTCTTACGGTTATTCTATGTTTAACCATTTAAGGAATTGCCCGGCTGTTTTCCAGAGTGGCTGCACCATTTTGCATTCCCACCAGCAGGGTATGAGGGTCCCAACTTCTCCACATTTTCACCAACACTTGCCCATCTTTTTATTTTAGCCATGAAGTGAGTAAGAAGTGGTGTTTCACTGTGGTTTTGATTTGTCTTTCTTGACGACTAATGTTGTTGAGCATCTTTTCATGTGTTTATTGGCCATTTGTATGTCTTCTCTGGAGAAACATCTATCAGATCCTTTGCTTATTTATTAATTGGGTTATTTATCTTGCATATATCCTTTTATAAGTCCAAATGAATCTTTAACAAATGTCATAACTCTATGACATGTGGCAAATGACAGCTACATACACATAATTAATGCACATCGGATGGCTTGGGTAGTAAACACAAGCTCCTCTCTGTTAGACCAAGGCCTCTTACCAACGTCTACACAGCCTCTCCAGGAACAAGGGCACAGTCTCAGTGACCACAAAACTACTACCAAAGGATGCCCAAAGAGCCACAAGTGTCCCTGCCTCCCGCCCCCAGCCGTTGCCCCTTACATACCCTCCACTTTCATACCCTACATCCCCTTTCTTTTTATTTTTCCCCAGTGGCTGCCTTGAGAAAAAATGAGTACAATAAAAATTATAGCTTATTTGTTGGAATTATAAGGACACTTAGGCACAGTTTGAGATCTGTTCAGTGTGAGGTGGTTACTAAACATACAAGTAGGAATGTCATGTGGACTTCTGGACACGCGAGTCTGGAATTGGGGGGTAACGCTGTAGAGGTGACAATGTAGCCATGAGAATGGGCGATTTCACTGGAAGTTGTACCCATCAACTCAGGAGGCTTTGTTGGAGAAGCTGAGTGGAGACTGTGAAGGACTGAACACAGGTTGGCTCCGTCTTTGGAGGATGGGGGGGTGGCCAGAGACACACAGCACAGACACGGGGAGGTGCACCCAGGAAAGTGGAGTAACCAGGCTCATGGTGACCTGGTGGCAAATCCAACAAGGGCGTGTCAAGGAGGAGAGAGTGATTAACTCCGTCAAATGCCATAAAGGTCAGTAACAGGAGGACAGAGAATGCACCATGTGAATTTAGGAAAATCCAAGTTGTTGGTGACGTCTATAAGAGCACTTTCAGTGGAGTGGAGAAGCCAAGACCTGCTTGGATTGAGCTCAGAAGAAAATAGGAAGACAGAAATTATACCCAGGAATAGGCGGCTTACTTGGAGGAAGGTTGTTTAAGGAAAGAGAGACGCAGGCTGGTGCTACAGGAAGAAGCAGGGTCAGAGAAAACTCCGGATCTGCCTTCCCAGGACAGCCCTGCTCAGATGGCCTCTGTGTGATGAAGGGCATTTCCATTCGCTCGTTGCTCAGGACAAATCTTCGATGCCACCCTTGACTCCATCTTTCTCGCACATCCACAAACATTAGGCAACTAGTCTGCTGAGTGGACCTTTAATTCGGACCCCAACTCAGACCGCTCCCCAGCCCCCATCATGATCTGCTTGGTCCAACCTCTAGCATCTCACACTCGTGTCACCTCGGTAGCCCCCTCCCTGCTTGGCTGTCCAAAACAGAATAAACTAACCCAATAACGACTGCACAAGACCCTTAAATACACTACAAAGGCCCAACAGGGTTGATGCAAGAGCATTAAACCAGGAAGATATTCACAAAGGACTGCACCTGGCATCCTGGCTGTGGTCTGTCCTGACCTTGGAAGGTGCCAGGCTCCCGCATCCCTGCACCGCGGCGCATGGACCCTGCTCTGTGGTCTCACGGCTCAGGAGAACCGGAAGCGTCTCAGGGATGACCTCACTCTGGCGTCTCATTTCACCGCTGACCAAAGCAATGCCAGAGAGAGAAGCGGACGGACCCCTTAGATTTCAGAGCCCCTTCGAACGGGGTCCCCAGGCTGAAATCTCTTTCTGCCAAGATCTTTAACATCACGGTGCTCTTTTGCCACGGGGCTCTTCCTGGCTCCACACACACTCCAGATCCCCACTGCCGCCCACTGCAGGGCTGGGACTTGGACCTCCGTAGACCCCTGCTTTCACGGTGGTTCTGCTGGTGTTTTCTTCTTATGTCCACAGGCACCTCTTTATTCAACGGGCACTCACTGAACGCCCACCGTGTGCTGGATGGTTCCATGGGCTGAGCCCGGTCCTGGCACCCATCACTCAGCATAGCCGCATCTGCTGCCTCGCCTGGCTCCTGTGTCTGCCTGGCCACTGCCACTGCCCCGTCACCCGGAAAGAGAGCTGCCCTAAAGGTCAAGAGAAGAGAGCTGTCCTAAAGGTCAAGAGAAGAGAGCTGCCCTGAAGGTCAAGAGAAGCCTGGGGGAGCCCTGAAGAACGGCCTGGAGTCTGAGGCCCTCCTTCCCCGGCCAACATCTCAACTCACCGTGAACCAAGGGAGTCCCTTTCACTGTTTACACACAGGATGGCATGCAGGCCCCACAGCCACACGTGGTAAGAAATGTCACAGCTGTGAGAACAGTCCGCAGGTCTTCACGACCTCACATGTCATCTTTGGTTGTTATGACCTTTGGAGAGGTCAGGTCACAAACCAAGCACACCGCATCCCTCCTTGCATCCCTGGGACCTTGGCTCCCAGAGGGTCCACAGTCCACAGGCTGCCCCACCACGCTCCAGAAGCCCTCACCTTCCCATGAGGCCAAAGGCCTCCTCCTGCGACCACGAGGACTGACTCTCTCTGCCTCAGGGCTGTGTCTGGTGGCGGGCAGTTTTGGCCTTGGTGTGGGGTGAGCAGAAATGCCAGGAAACTTGAGCCATCCGGAGCTGCCCTCAACCAAACGCAGGCAGACGTTGATGGGAAGAGCCTAGCTTCCTGCCTCCTTGCTAGAAGAACCTGGTAGACCCTCTGCTGCCTTATTGCTTTCCTATCACACTCCCCCTCCTCCACCCATGCTCACATAAAATCTCCACCCCAGAGTCTTCTTCTGGGGCCACCCGACCTGAGACAGCCCTCCAGGTCCTGTGTACCTGGGCCAGCTCCCCGCATAACGACCAGCCCCCAAAGGGCGGGATGCAGTGGGCGCTGACCTGGTCTGATCCTGCTCAGGACATGTGGGGTGGCTGGTTGATTTTCTGAGTGGGGAATGGGACGAATGAATCTATTTAAGAAAATTCAGATTTTTTTCTACTCACTTTGCCCCTGCAGAGTCCATGATCCTAAGTAGATCTGAGCAGGTTGTCCCTGCCACCTTAGCGAATGCAACATCCCAATTAAAAAACAGAAAAACAAAGGGAAGACAGCCCGCTCGGGAAAGCCATCCTCCAGGCTCCCAGAGCATTTAAACGTCAGGGCCACTGACAGCGGGCTCCAGGCCCTCGTTTAAAGCCCAGCGTCTGGGAGTCCCAGACGAGAGGGGTCCTTTTCAGCACAAGAAGCATGATCTGGGGCTTCCCTGGTGGCGCAGTGGTTGAGAATCTGCCTGCCAATGCAGGGGACACGGGTTCGAGCCCTGGTCTGGGAAGAGCCCACGTGCCGCGGAGCAACTGGGCCCATGAGCCACAACTACTGAGCCTGCGCGTCTGGAGCCTGTGCTCCGCAACAAGAGAGGCCACGACAGTGAGAGGCCCATGCACCGCGATGAAGAGTGGCCCCCGCTTGCCGCAACTAGAGAAAGCCCTCGCACAGAAACGAAGACCCAACACAGCCAAAACTAAATAAATAAATAAATAAATAAATAAATAAATAAATAAATAAATAAATAAATAAATAAAAAGAAGCACGTTCTGTTCTTTTGGTTACTATCACAGTTTCAGTGTTTTCTTGAAAAGCCTCAGATGTGCGTGTTTTCCGTCCACGTGTGTAAATTAGCAAACTACATACATATATCTGCTGTTAGAACTCGGGCAGCATGAGTCCCTGCTGGCTCTCCTGGCGCGTCCTGACCTTGGCCCCACCCGCGTGCGCACACCGGGGGCTGCTCTGACAGCTAGCGGAAGCCGAGCCCTCCTCCCTTTCAGATCTGTGCAGGACAACAGAGCAGCTGGGGGCCTGGGAGCAGACAGTCCTGTACAGCGCTCATAGACTAATTCAGACACTGCTCTCCTCCCGAGAGAGCGGCGCTCACAGAAATCAGCTCACACCTCCCCGAACGCCCAGACTGGACCCCGTGGGCAAGCACTGCCCCTCGGCCTGTGGTTTAACCACATGCTTGACCACGAGGGCTGTCAGCCGACCTGACCAGAGTGGAGAGCAGGAAGCTTCCCCAGGCTGGGCATGGTGGAGAGGGTGGCATGGGGTCTGGACCATTTTGTCGGCTCTTTTCTAGACGGTCGGGAACTGTTTCTCTGTCCTGAAGCGATGGGCTCCCCTTCGCCTCATCTCCTGGGATCCAGACCTCCCTGGCTCTGAGGTTCCAGCCTTCCCTGCACCCCTCACCCCTCGGGACCAGTGGGACGTAAACACCTGGCACCTGGCCGGTCCAGGCTCCTCTCCAGCCCACGCTTGACTGCACGGTGATAGGTGATCCTAGGCGACTTCCCAGCCCCAGTCAAGGGAAGCCCCCAGATGTGGGTCATTTGTGAGCACCATGGGCCTTCTCGGGCTCTGTGCCTTTAACTCTCTTTTATGTTGAAGGGCCCAGAGCATTGCTGTTTTCTCTCCAGCAGAAAGCAAATGAGATGTAGCCGATGCCTCCTTCTGTGGCTAGAGGTGGGATCATAAGTACCCACGTCTCCCCAGTGAGGCTGAGCAGCTGTGTGCAGGGAAACACAATAATACCTTTAGGAGGAGATGTACCGGATGATGACTGTTTCTTTCTTCAGTCAGTAGGACTGTATTTACACAGCGGAGAACAGGAAAAAACATGTTCTCTACATGTTGTATAAACAAGGAGGGGGCTATTCTACAAAGCGATTTAGTTGTAACAGTCCAGCCTAACTTGACCGATGGAAGTCACTGCATGTCCTCTAGTGGCCGAGCCTCCCACCTGGGAAATATCCTCAGAGCTGGTTTAAGTGCTGAGCGGGGAAAGAGCCAGCCCCGCGGCCCGGCCCCGTGGACGTTCAGCGTGGGGAGATGAAGTGCACTCTCGTGAACAGCTTGGCTGTCACTTAAGTGGCAGGTGAGACAAGGACAGGACGGGAGGTTGAAGGCTGGAAAGCTTTTGCTGGACCGAAGGGGTCAAGCCAGTCACCACAGACAAGTTCACCTCTCAACTGGACTTCCAGTGAGAGGCCGGGATGTGAACGGAGCAAGAGGAAAGACCATGGCAGCAGGGCCAGATGGGAGCCCAGCAGCGAGCGTGCAGGTGGTCGTGCTAACATCCTATCCTGACTCCTTCCTGAGGGTCCTCCCAGGAGCATCGTCTTCATATCCCTTTTCTCGTGAAGGTGGGCCTGCAGCCCGTCCCTGGATGGGCCCAACCTGCGCTGAGACAAGGTGCCAGGGGGAGCCCTGGACCCCAGCACAAAGCGGGGGCTCCGTGCCGCTCCCCCCCATCAGTCCTCCCAAATGGAAAAACGTCCTGTGCATCCGAGCTTGAGAAGTCTCGTCCCAAGAACCCTGGGAGCTCAGGAGACACACGGATGGTGAACTGAATCTTGGACGTCGGTCATAACCTAGGTTCGAGCACAGCCATTCTTAAATACATCAGGGAAGGGGAGGCGAGTGGTGAAAGCCAGCGTTGCCCAGGGTCTGCTTCAAAGCAGCGCCCTCCCCTCTCCACTCCCTGCAGTAGCTGACAGGTACGGCTGTTAGCTGACTTCTTAAGGAAATGAGGAGCTCGTATGCTGTTGGCTAAGTAAGCTCGCTCTCCTAACTATCGGCGTCTATAAACTGCAAACCACCGATAGCATTATTTCAACGGGGCGCACCTTCCTCAGCTAAAGTTTCCTAAGCACTCACTTCTCTCTCGCGTGGCCCAGCATCACAGGCAGGGTGGACATAGACCCTGTGCTGGTGTCCTCGCCCTTCCTTAGCTGTTCTCCGCAGCTGGAGCTGCCAGAGGACTGGGCGCCTGGAGGATGCTTCAAGCAGCCCCCCGTGGGCTCCAGAAGTTTAATCACCAGGAGCAAAATGCCAGCTCCCTCCCTGACTTGGGCCAGTGAATAAACACAGATCCCGCACTCCTACAAGGCAGAGGCCTCTGTGTGTGCGGCCATAATCTTACTGACACACCAAAAGGGTCAATTTGGGAATTAAGACCAAAGCAGCTGGGCCCGAAGATGCTCCCAGGTGCTTCCTGGACCACGGCCTCCAGTGAGTGCACGTCCGGCACCTCATCCCCTCCCGCATCCTCAACTAGATGCCACGGATACTGTTTCCAATGGCGCTGTTATCACAGATCAAATGAGACAGCCCAGCCCAGGAGGGGGCGGCTGCTCTCGTTACAGGGAACTCGCCAAGACCAGGCTCTGACTTGTGGCTGTAGCAACGGGACCTAACGTGGCAACCAAGGATGCTCTCTTAAAGGATGCTCTCCATTAAAGCGACAACCGTCAGGGCTCCTTCCTCCTTCCTCCATCTGCAGACCAACCTATCTTCTCAGTCTTTCTAGGGTCTCTTCTAAAAACACCCACCCGCTGGAAGAGCCCAGGCCCGTTCCAGGGATCAGACCACATGCATCACGTGTGTGTGTGGCCTGGCCGCCCTCTCTGCCTGGGCTGGTCACAGAGCTGAATTTGGTCAACGTCCCTATAGCACCGGCAGCCCAGCCAAAGCCTCAGTCATCAGGTCATGGGTTCTAGCTCAATGGCTCTACGGCTCAATGTGAACTGTGGCTAGCGGGAGGGATCGATGGTGGGAGGGGTTGATGGAGACGCCTACGAAAGGAAGGCAAGGCCCTCAGGAAACACGGCTGAGTTCCAGGTTCGCTCTGCCCTTCTTGGCTTTGGAACTTAGGTAAGGAGGTCTTTAATCACCTCCCACACTGTCCCCCAGTTTAAAGAATGGGATCAGCTGCATGGGATCCATGCAAACTTTCAGGGTGAAAAGCTGGGGTTTCAGGACACACCAGTCTTCAAGGATGTAGCAACGGGGGGCTGGCCGCTCCTTTGAAGCCCTTCACAGAGCAGCCTGGTTTTCTCCTGGGCATCCTGACTGCACGTCCCGATCGACGCCAGGATGGAGACCAACGTCAGCAGCCAGGCTCTGCGGCCATGAGCGCCGCCGAGGAGCCCTGACGTGCGGATGGCTGCCCCGATTCCCACCTTGTCTGTGAGGACTGACTGGGCTGGGGAGGGGGTGCTGAACGAACACCTTCAAGCAGGCCCACCCCCTCCTCTCTCTCATCGAGAACACAGGGAGCAGACGTGCTCCTTCAGCAGAGGCAAGGGGAGACCGTTTGGCCCCTAGCACTGACCTTGGCCCTGAACTCATGGTGAGTAAGACACAGAGGCCCCTGCCATCCTGGATCTCACATCCGGGGATGGGGGAGGGCAGCAGAGAGAAACAAGCCAGGAACAGACACTGAGATGATTCCAGACAATGAGAAATGCTATCAAGGAAGTAAACAGGTGATGAGAGGGAGTTGATTCCCAAGGGTCCTTAGGATGAGAAAGTAGGGGTGCTTCTCAGCTGGGCCTGAACTGTGAAGGAGGGCCTCTAAGGCAGGGCAGTGGCCAGTGCAAAGGCCCTGAGGCAGCCAGGCTGGGTGTGCTTGAGGCTCGGTGGGAGAAGGGACAGTGGCACCAACAGCAGCAAGAGTACAGGCTGGGGCCACAAAACGGGGTTCCAGAGACTCTGGGGAGAAGTCTGGGGTTTGTTCTAAGCTCCACAGGAGACAATCAGTGGGAGTCTTAAGCAGGGGCAGGCTTGGCCTGCTGTACATCTTTGAGACGGGAACTCTGGCTCCTGTAGGAAACAGTGGCTGATAAGGGTAAGTGGAAGCAGAGAGATTTTGTGCAGCCCCCTCAGTCAAGAGATGGTATCGCTTTGGACGAGGAAGTTGGACTTCGGATGCAGATTAGGAGGGAAGACAGCGCTGATGGGTGGATGTGAGGTTATCAGGCAGAAAGAGGAACCAAGGATGACCCCGGGGTGTTGGGTGCAGACTGGGATGCTACTTACGAATGAGAGAGTGCTAGTGGAAGAGGGGGTTTACCCAGAAGCCTACAGGAGAAACCAGTTGTTTTGCATTGTTTCATAAGCAGGACCATGGGTAGGAAATCAATACTGCTTTTATAGAAGAGTGCAGCTTGAGGTATCCATCAGAAAGTGCATGTGTCCAGTGCGAAACTGGGTCTATCAACCTAGCACTCAAGGGAGAAACAGGCACTGACATAAAGTCGGGATTATTTACTACCTGGGATAAGAACACTCGGGACACCAGAGAGGGAGGGTCCTGCGCACCCCAGACTCTACAGATCTGTGCAAAGACTCCCCCACACCCCAAACCTGGAAGGACTATCAGAAGGGGAGGAAAGTGCCTCCAAAAGGAAAGAGGGGGCAACTGTTCCTGACATTTCAGGAAACAGTCCAGATGCCACCAGCAGCGGAACGGATGATGCGCTGCGTGGATTCATACAGACCAACAAACGCTGTGCCACAGTGAATGTGACCACATTACAGCCACCAGCCTCTGTGGGGACTTCACGAAAAACAACAACAACATCATTTTGAGCAAAAAAGGCAATCACGGAAGAATGCACGAACTATGATGACATTTATGTAAAATTCAAAAAGCGCCTAAACTATGAAATACATTGTTTAGAAATAATGCTTATATGTAAACGTATTTCTCAAAAACAGCATAGCAACGATTGGCACCTACTTGGGAGAGTAATTATTGCTGGGGAGGGTTGAGGCTCCCAGGGGCGCTAGGGGTACAGAAACATCCATTTCTTGGGCTCAGTGGGAGGTACTTGGGGGTCTACTGTATCAGCGTTCTTTATACTTGGCATAGACAGAGACATGCTTTTGTGTGCGTGCTGGGTTGCCAATTTTTCTTTTCAAAGAAAGAGTGAATTGGAGCTAACAGTGCAAACGAAGAATACAGCTCAAGTGACAGCAGTTCCTCAGGGAGGTTGCAGCAGACAGGTCACAGGAGGACTTTTCTAGAGGGACAACCTTAAACAAGCTGACTTGCTGATAGGAAGGGTTCACAGCTGGATCTCCATTTAGACACTTCTGCACCCGGCACGGCTCAAACGCGCTAACACCTGCTTGACTGACTATTTGTATCTTGCATCCACAGTATGAGTTCACTTGTGGATAACAAACTATACAAAGTCCTTTTTTGTTTGTTTAAATCCAATAATTTTTCTACTAAAAGCAGCTCATTCTCTCCATTAGAAACACATATGTCTTTCTCACAAGCCAGCTGAGTCTCAGGCACTCTGGGGTATAAGTAATTACGTTGCAGCAGTATTTTTGTCTCTACAAATCTCCAAAATGTTAATATGTATTATGACATTTTTTTATTACAGTGGAAGAGGAAACAATTCCCGGATAACAAGAGAAAAGGCTGCATCCCCAAATGGCCGGGTTACTGTGGTTACAGAGCCCGTTTCAGCATCCTTGGATTCCGCTAATGGGATGAGTGGACAGCCCCCCAGAGGCTGCATGGAGACTCTGCCTTGTTATGTAGCCTGGCTGGTAAGTTCCTGACTGAAAAAAGAATCGTCACTTCCCAGCTGTTCTGTGGCAGGACAAAATGTTAAATTTAGACCATTAAATTGTTCTGGAAGCAAAAGAACAGGTGGTAAATGGCTTCCAAGGCAGATGGTACTTTTTAATAGTTGTATTTGCTAGTCACTTGCTGTACTGGACACCACGGCTCTCACTCATATTTTACCTTTTTCACTTCAATGCTTATGAAATGGTGGGCTAAGTTTTGAAAATAGCTACCATCATTCTTAAAAAATAATCACTTCGTTTATTTCATCAAAGAGGGACAGACGCCGGAGTTGTCTGGTGCTTGTACCCTCCTGAATGTGGGCTCCCGCTTCCCACTTCCCTGTAACATCGAGGGGGCAGGTGAGGGAGTGCAGGTCCGGAGGGCTCCAGCCTGGAGAGAGCCAGGAAGGCACTTCCGTTCCCTAGGGCAAATGCCTCTGCACGTCTTCCGTTCCCCCCAGATAAACTCCACCTTCGCCTTAAAAACTAAGAAATAGACAGGATACAAGATATGCTTTTCCCCCGGAAGTGTTCCTTCTATAACCTGAAATTCCAAGGCTTCAAGGAATAGATGGGAATGAGGCAAAGTGCGTTAGCTGAGACCTGCGGGGGGGAAACGAAGAGAGCAGCCCACCCCCGCCCCTGTCTGCTCATCCTCCTTCAACCGCCGGCTCCCAGCCCACGTCTGAATGCCCAGACCTCTCTTGGTAAACCCTCTGCCCTGCCCACGCTTCCCCCTGCCGTACCCCTGATTCAGGAGCAAGCATGAGAGAAACAGCGTTAGAGATTACGTGAACACGTGGAATCAGCTGGATTCATCCTTCGGATGTCCAATACAGAGAATGGACCTGAGGTTCGGGAAACGGCCCGGAGCCGCTGCAGGCTGGGCAGGGACAGGGCGACAGGGCCCGCCAGCGGGTGACTCACAGGCGGGGAAGGGGCAGGCGAGTGAACAGACGGCCATGAGCATGAGGCCAGTGGGAGGCCCCGGTGTGCGCAGGCTCCTGCAGAAGAGCAGCAGCAAGGACAAACTAGGCTGCACATGCTGGCGACACTCCGGAAGAGAAAACCCACTTTCCGATTGAATTTGGAACTGGTCAAGGGGTTTGTATGTCTGTCTGTCTGTCTGTCTGTATGTATGTATGCATTTATTTATTTGCCTTTCCTCAGGTTTATTTTTTTTATTTTTTAGTTTTCAATTTATTTATTTTTTTACAGCAGGTTCTCATTAGTTATCCATTTTATACATATTAGTGTATACGTGTCAATCCCAATCTCCCAATTCATCCCACCACCACCCCATCCCCCCCGCCACTTTCCCCCCTTGGTGTCCACATGTTTGTTCTCTACATCTGTGTCTCTATTTCTGCCCTGCAAACCGGTTCATCTGTACCATTTTTCTAGGTTCCACATAAATGCGTTAATATATGATATTTGTTTTCCTCTTTCTGACTTACTTCACTCTGTATGACAGTCTCTAGATCTATCCACGTCTCTACAAATGACCCAATTTCGTTCCTTTTTATGGCTGAGTACTATTCCATTGTATATATGTGCCACATCTTCTTTATCCATTCATCGGTCGATGGACACTTAGGCTGCTTCCATGTCCTGGCTATTGTAAATAGAGCTGCAATGAACATTGGGGTGCATGTGTCTTTTTGAATTATGGTTTTCTCTGGGTATATGCCCAGTAGTGGGATTGCTGGGTCATATGGCAATTCTAGTTTTATTTTTTTAAGGAACCTCCATACTGTTCTCCATAGTGGCTGTATCAATTTACATTCCCACCAACAGTGCAAGAGGGTTCCCTTTTCTCCACACCCTCTCCAGCATTTGTTGCTTGTAGATTTTCTGATGATGCCCATTCTAACTGGTGTGAGGTGATACCTCATTGTAGTTTTGATTTGCATTTCTCTAATAATTAGTGATGTTGAGCAGCTTTTCATGTGCTTCTTGGCCATCTGTATGTCTTCTTTGGAGAAATGTCTATTTAGGTCTTCTGCCCATTTTTGGACTCGGTTGCTTGTTTTTTTAATATTGAGCTGCATGAGCTGTTTATATATTTTGGAGATTAATCCTTTGTCCGTTGATTCATTTGCAAATATTTTCTCCCATTCTGAGGGTTGTCTTTTCATCTTGTTTGTAGTTTCCTTTGCTTTGTAAAAGGTTTTAAGTTTCATTAGGTCCCATTTGTTTATTTTTGTTTTTATTTCCATTACTCTAGGAGGTGGATCAAAAAAGATCTTGCTGTGATTTATGTCAAAGAGTGTTCTTCGTATGTTTTCCTCTAAGAGTTTTATAGTGTCCAGTCTGCTGATTTCTCAGCAGAAACTCTACAAGGCAGAAGGGAGTGACATGACATATTTAAAGTGATGAAAGGGAAGAACCTACAACCAAGATTACTGTACCTGGCAAGGATCTCATTCAGATTCGATGGAGAAATCAAAAGCTTTACAGACAAGCAAAAGCTAAGAGAATTCAGCACCACCAAATCAGCTCTACAACAAATGCTAAGAGAACTTCTCTAAGTGGGAAACACAAGACAAGAAAAGGACCTACAAAAACAAGCCCATAACAATTAAGAAAATGATGATAGGAACATACATACTGATAATTACCTTAAACGTGAATGGATTAAAGGCTCCAACCAAACCACACAGGCTCGGTGAATGGATACAAAAACAAGACCCATATATATGCTATCTACAAGAGACCCACTTCAAACCTAGGGACACATATAGACTGAAAGTGAGGGGATGGAAAAAGATATTCCATGCAAACGGAAATCAAGAGAAAGCTGGAGTAGCAATACTCATATCAGATAAAATAGACTTTAAAATAAAGAATGTTACAAGAGACAAGGAAGGACACTACGTAATGATCAAGGGATCAATCCAAGAAGAAGATATAACAATTATAAATATATAGGCACCCAACATAGGAGCACCTCAATACATAAGGCAACTGCTAACAGCTATAAAAGAGGAAATCAACAGTAACACAATAATAGTGGGGGACTTTAACACCTAACTTACACCAATGGACAGACCATCCAGACAGAAAATTAATAAGGAAACACAAGCTTTAAATGACACAATAGACTAGGTAGATTTAATTGATATTTATAGGACATTCCATCCAAAAACAGCAGGTTACACTTTCTTCTCAAGTGCGCAGGGAACATTCTCCAGATAGATCACATCCTGGGTCACAAATCAAGCTTCAGTAAATTTAAGAAAATTGAAATAATATCAAGCATCTTTTCTGACCACAATGCTATGAGATTAGAAATCAATTACAGGGCAAAAAACGTAAAAAACACAAACACATGGTGGCTAAACAATACGTTACTAAATAACCAAGAGATCACTGAAGAAATCAAAAAGGAAATCAGTAAATACCTAGAGATAAATGACAATGAAAACACGATAATCCAAAACCTATGAGATGCAGCAAAACCAGTTCTAAGAGGGAAGTTTATAGCAATACAATCCTACCTCAAGAAACAACAAGCATCTCAAATAAACAATCTAACCTTACACCTAAAGCAATTAGAGAAAGAAGAACAAAAAAACCCCAAAGTTAGCAGAAGGAAAGAAATCATAAAGATCAGATCAGAAATAAATGAAAAAGAAATGAAGGAAACGATAGCAAAGTTCAATAAAACTAAAAGCTGTTTCTTTGAGAAGATAAACAAAATTGATAAACCATTAGCCAGACTCATCAAGAAAAAAAGGGAGAAGAATAAATCAATAGAATTAGAAACGAAAAAGGAGACGTAACAACTGACACTGCAGAAATACAAAGGATCGTGAGAGATTACCAGAAGCAACTATATGCCAATAAAATGGACAACCTGGAAGAAATGGACAAATTCTTAGAAATGCACAACCTTCTGAGACTGAACCAGGAAGAAATAGAAAGTATGAACAGACCAATCACAAGCACTGAAATTGAAACTGTGATTAAAAATCTTCCAACAAACAAAAGCCCAGGACCAGATGGCTTCACAGGTGAATTCTATCAAACATTTAGAGAAGAGCTAACACCCATCCTCCTCAAACTCTTCCTAAACAATTGCAGAGGGAGGAACACTCCCAAACTCATTCTACGAGGCCACCGTCACCCTGATACCAAAACCAGACAAAGACACTACAAAAAAAGAAAATTACAGACCAATAACACTGTTGAATATAGATGCAAAAATCCTCAACAAAATACTAGCAAACAGAATCGAACAACACCTTAAAAGGATCATACACCATGATCAAGTGGGATTTATCCCAGGGATGCAAGGATTCTTCAATATACACAAATCAATCAATGTGATACACCATATTAACAACTGGAGAATAAAAACCACATGATCATCTCAATAGATGCAGAGAAAGCTTTTGACAAAATTCAACACCTATTTATGATAAAAACCCTCCAGAAAGTGGGCATAGAGGGAACTTTCCTCAACATAATATAGGCCATATACGACAAACCCACAGCAAACATCATTTCAGTGGTGCACAACTGAAAGCATTTCCTCTAAGATCAGGAACAAGACAAGGTTACCCACTCTCACCAGTATTATTCAACATAGTTTTGGAAGTTTTAGCCACAGCAATCAGAGAAGAAAAAAAATAAAAGGAATCCAAATCAGAAAAGAAGAAGTAAAACTGTCACTGTTTGCAGATGACATGATACTATACATAGAGAATCTTAAAGATGCCACCAGAAAACTACTAGAGCTAATCAATGAATTTGGTAAAGCTGCAGGATACAAAATTAATGCACAGAAATCTCTTGCATTCCTATACACTAATGATGAAAAATCTGAAAGAGAAATTAAGGAAACACTCCCATTTACCATTGCAACAAAAGAATAAAATACCTAGGAATAAACCTACCTAGGGAGACAAAAGACCTGTATGCAGAAAACGATAAGACACTGATGAAAAAAGTTAAAGATGATACAAACAGATGGAGAGATATACCATGTTCTTGGATTGGAAGAATCAATATTGTGAAAATGACTATACTACCCAAAGCAATCTACAGATTCAATGCAATCCCTATCAAACTACCAGTGGTATTTTTTACAGAACTAGAACAAAAAATCTTAAAATTTGTATGGAGACACAAAAGATCCTGAAGAACCAAAGCAGTCTTGAGGGAAAAAAACAGAGCTGGAGGAATCAGACTCCCTGACTTCATACTATACTACAAAGCTGCAGTAATCAAGACAATATGGTACTGGCACAAAAACAGAAATATAGATCAATGGAACAGGATAGAAAGCCCAGAGATAAACCCACACACCTATGGTCAACTAATCTATGACAAAGGAGGCAAGGATATACAATGGAGAAAAGACAGCCTCTTCAATAAGTGGTGCTGGGAAAACTGGACAGCTACATGTAAAAGAATGAAATTAGAACACTCCATAACACCATAAACAAAAATAAACTCAAAATGGATTAAATTCCTAAATGTAAGGCCAGACATTATCAAACTCTTAGAGGAAAACATAGGCAGAATATTCTATGACATAAATCACAGCAAGATCCTTTTTGACCCACCTCCTAGAGAAATGGAAATAAAAACAAAAATAAACAAATGGGACCTTCTAGTGTATCTTTCATTTCAGTTATTGTATTGTTCATTTCTGTTTATTTGTTCTTTAAATCTTCTAGGTCTTTGTTAAACATTTCTTGCATCTTCTCGATCTTTGCCTCCATTCTTTTTCCGAGGTCCTGGATCATCTTCACTATCATTATTCTGAATTCCTTTTCTGGAAGGTTGCCTATCTCTACTTCATTTACTTGTTTTTCTGGGGTTTTATCTTGTTCCTTCATCTGGTACATAGCCCTCTGTCTTTTCATCTTGTCTATATTTCTGTGAATGTGGTTTTTGTTCCACAGGCTGCAGGATTGTAGTTCTTCTTGCTTCTGCTGTTCTTCCTCTGGTGGATGAGGCTATCTAAGAGGCTTGTGCAAGTTTCCTGATGGGAGGGACTGGTGGTGGGTAGAGCTGGGTGTTCCCCTGGTGGGCAGAGCTCAGTAAAACTTTAATCCCCTTGTCTGCTGATGGGTGGGGCTGGGTTCCCTCCCTGTTGGTTGTTTGGCCTGAGGCGACCCAACACTTGAGCTTACTGGGGCTCTTTGGTGGGGCTAATGGCGGACTCTGGGAGGGCTCACGCCAAGCAGTACTTCCCAGAACTTCTGCTGCCAGTGTCCTTGTCCTCACAGTGAGCCACAGCCATCCCCCGCCTCTGCAGGAGACCCTCCAACACTATCAGGTAGGTCTGGTTCAGTCTCCTATGGGGTCACTGCTCCTTCCCCTGGGTCCCGGTGTGCACACTACTTTGTGTGTGCCCTCCAAGAGTGGAGTCTCTGTTTCCCCCAGTCCTGTTGAAGTCCTGCAGTCAAATCCCACTAGCCTTCAAAGTCTGATTCTCTGGGAATTCCTCCTCCCGTTGCCAGACCCCCAGGTTGGGAAGCCTGATGTGGGGCTCAGAACCTTCACTCCAGTGGGTGGACTTCTGTGGTGTAAGTGTTCTCCAGTTTGTGATTCAACCACCCAGCAGTTATGGGATTTAATTTTACTGTGATTGCGCTCCTCTTACCGTCTCATTGTGGCTTCTCCTTTGTCTTTGGATGTGGGGTATCTTTTTTGGTGAGTTACAGTGTCTTCTTGTCGATGATTGTTCCGCAGTTAGTTGTGATTCTGGTGCTCTCGCAAGAGGGAGTGAGAGCACGTCCTTCTACTCCGCCATCTTGAACCAATCTCCTTCAAGGGGTTTTTTAAATAGGGTGTCTGACTCGAAATCCTAAATCTTGTTAAAGGCATATGATTCAGCCACTCTCGTGGCTGGCCTTCTTTCCAGCACACAGCCTTCTTCCTTTCGGGTCCTACAGTTACTGGACCAGAACTTCTTCATACACCAGTCCTGGTTTCCACGGTTTAGGTGGACCTCTAGAACACGAACTAGGGTTTCTTGATGGAGGCCCTACTAACATTTGGGGCCAGATAATCCTTTACCACAGGTGTTGTCCTTTGCTGTCAGATGTGTAGCAGAATCCCTGGTCTCTATCCTCTAGATCCCAGTAGCAACCACCAAGTTTCAATGACCAAAAAATGTCTCTGGTCACTGGCGAGTATCTGCTGGGGACAAAACTGCCCCCAGTTGAGAACCATAAAGCTAAACCACATAGGGCTTCTAAGGTTATCTGGCTTTTATCACCAAGCTTAGGGTGTAAATAAAATGGTCTAACTCATTTATCTAAAATGGGAATTATCATCTTCTGAATAAAAGCAGGATTATTCATCTGTAGATAAATTAAAGTTCACGTGCTTTTATAAAATCAGTTTGAATATGGAGCAAACTTCCCAGAGAGGTGCGTTTTTCTGGGCCTATGAAATCTCTTTTTCTGTCGATGCCATTCTATCCCCTTGGCCCCTCTCCCTCAACCAGCCTTCCTTTCTCCTATCCCCATCCCTCCTCCACTCCGTTTTCAGGGGGGTTAGGGATTTCCAAGCAGAATATCTGGACCTCCACTGAGAATCAGGACAGTCCACTCTTCAATCTCACTGGCTCTCATTCCATGGGGCTACTGACAGGGGTTAAAAAAACCCAGCTCTGATGGACAAACTGTCTGCCCTCAGTCTCCTTCAAGGCTTGGTTTTCAGAAAGTATTCAAGGGAAATTCTGAGAAGGTTTTCATCAGGGACCTGGCCAGTCTCTCTCAAATGCCTTCTTCTAACATCAAGAGGAGAGCCAGGGCAACCCTTCTAGGTGGGTAGGTGGTCCTCCCTGCCAGAGAACCACTTACAGGGGCAGCCCTGGCAGTACCATATCCAACACTGGGATTGGTCAAAGAGCTCAGGGACCGCCCACGGGGCTAGGGTCACTGGTCCAGACCCGTAGCCCCAGTTTCAACCCCTGTAGTGATTGGGGTTTTCAGATCAAAGGGACCAATGCCAGCAAGACAAAGGCCATTTCAGAAGCCACCTGTTAAGTAGGGCCCCTTCATCTTCTGACTTTCAGATCAAAGGGACCAATGCCAGCAAGACAAAGGCCATTTCAGAAGCCACCTGTTAAGTAGGGCCCCTTCATCTTCTGACCATCCACTTCGGCAGTTTTGTACAAGATAGATCACACGGAGGTTGTCTTTTTCTAACTGAATGCACATTATGGCAGATTTGATTATAGAGCCTTATAAAATGCCAACATGGAAAGACGCTTAATGATTATGTCACTTTATAAATCATATAAGAGACATGAAGAGTGAAGCCGCCCCTGGGGTACACAGGGTTTGGTTTTGGGTTCTTTCTAAGATTAATTTGCTCAGAAAATAGTAAGTCATCCTTAATAAATGCCAGTGGACTGATGGATTTTAAAACAGAATCTTGACACAGTTGTAAATTATGTTCCACACAGGAGATTATCCATGTGTTTTATTTATTTTCCCCGTCACACCCTAACTGCATGTTCACTAACACGCTGAAACAGAAATAAGATTTTGTTCTTGAGAATACAACATTCTATTGACCAACTAATTTATCAGGTCAACACAGAAACACAGAAGCCAAGGTCCAGTGTTGAGAAGACCACATCAGATTTACTAGAAACACGACCAGAAAACCAAAAACACTCCCAAAACTGGAAAGTAATGAAACCAGGTTAATCTATTTCTACCATGAAAAAAAGATATGTATCTCACAATCTAGAGATGTTTCTATCACTGACAACCTAGCAATTAATGATATAATGCTAGTATACAATTCTAGGGTTAACTCTAGTATAGAATTAATATTATAATTCCACAGAATTTCTATCCAAGTCTTACTGTATCATGTGAAAAACTAAAACTCAAGTAATAGTCCTGGCTCCCAAGACTCCAGTACTTACTAAAGGTCATTCCAAGTCAACGCTGTTTTTGTGACATTTAAGGACGGACCCAAACACGTACTCACCAGGACAGCTGGGACACGTGGAGTGCTGGTGACAGTGAGCAGATGTGCACGTACAGCTGAGAACACGTTTGGACAACAGAGTTGCAACCAATCCAGGACCAGGCCTTCCGCATCTCATCCTGCATCTCAGCATCACTCACAACACCAGAATGTCTGCCAGCCCCGCCGCCGCCCCGCGGACTTAGAATAGTACACCCGCTGCACGGATGAACTCCAAACCTTGGTGGCTACCCTGTCTCTTCCTCAGCCACGGGCTTTGGTGGACCTCTGCACCGGTCCCGCCGTGGTGGGGAGGACCCCACCCCATGTGTTCAGAGCAGGTCCACCTGGCCAGCCCAGGAGGGCTGGCTCAGTGAGAGCCCCATGCGACTCTCAGTTTTGTACTTTTTTGTGGTTTATTAACTCAGATGCTTAACTGTTTTCCATCACGTTGCCTTTGCTTTTTTCCAAGCCCCACATAAGAAAATTAGAAATTTCTCGGTCATGTGCATCACTCCCCGTGAAGAGTTAGTAAAGGCAGGTCTCATTTCTTCAGACAGAAACTTTACACTTTGCTTTATGGCAGAAAACGCCCGGGTTATCTAACATGACCTTGGTCAAGGGAACTGAGGTCCGTTTGCATGATCTGAGGATTAGCCCTCTCCCGACGCCCCCAGCACGAGAACGCAGGAAACCATGAATCTGGGGGACGGCAGGTCCCTGCCTTGGTCTCCACGCTGTGGACTCCAAACCAGCCCAAGGCTCTGAGAGACCAGGCTGTGTACTTACCAGAGAAGGGTGTGGTCCGCAGGGGTATTTTGATGGGCGCCAGGGTCAGGAAGTGGCAGGGCTGCACGCTGGAGGGGGACGGGCCCCCAAGTGTCTCGGGGTCCACAGAGACCATGGTGGCGGTGGCAGTGGTGATGGCAAAGGTGGGGCCACTGCCGACAGGCTTAAGGCTGTTGTGATGACCACCTGCAGAGGGGGGACAGGGAGGTCAGCACAGGATGCCCGGTGTCCCCTGGAGACGATGCCATTTCATCATGCAACATACGAGCAGCCAGAAAACAAGGGCGTGGTAACCCCCTTTCTTGGAAGCCCGTGCCCTGGGCCACTGTCCCTGAAATAAGTGTGATGAGCTCTTTACCCACCCGAATGTCACCTGTGCACAGAGCTGTGTGCCCTCACAAGGCTCACAGTCACCAGGGGACACTCCTGCCTTAAAGAGAAGTACTTTGCTGCAGCTCACAATACGACGCTCAGTAAACAAAGCCAATTATACAGTCATTTCCACTTCTACACTATGCAGTCATTCGGTCAACAAATTTCATTTGGTCAATTAGATGCCAAGCATGTTCTAGCTCTTAGGGACAGAGCCACACGTCTCTCACTTTAAATCAAAAGGGCACGCTCACTCCCAGATCCTTGAATTTCTCTTTATTTCTGTTTTTCTGTATTTTCCAAATGTCCTATGATGGGCATTTACAGGTTTTTAAAATGTAATTTAATTTTTTATAGAGCAGGTTGAGGGTTGCAGAAAAACTGAGCGGAAAGTACAGAGAATTCCCACCTATTCCCCCACACCTGGTTTCCCCTCTTACCGCCCTTTTGGGTTGGGTGCTACGTTTGTTACCATTAATGGATAAACCAACACTGATACATTATTAGCACCCAAAGTCCACAGTTTACATTAGGGTCCACTGTTTACTTTGTACATTCTCTGAGTTTTGCCAAATGCAAAACTAAACATCCCGTGTGCTCTGCCTTTTCATCTCCACAAGCTAGAAATGACTGAGCTCAGTGAGGAAGGCATGTCGAAAGCTGAGACAGGCTGACAGTGAGGCCTCTTGGACCATTAGCCAAGTTGTGAATGCAAAGGGAAAGTTCTTGAAGGAAATTAAAAGTGCTACTCCAGTGAATACACAAATGATAAGAAAGAGAAACAACCTTATTGCTGATGTGGAGAAAATTTGAGTGGTCTGGATAGAAGATCAAACCAGCCACAACATTCCCTTAAGCCAAAGCCTAATCCAGAGCCAGTCCCCAGCTCTCTTCAATTCTATGAAGGCTGAGAGACGTTAGGAAGCTGCAGAAGAGAAGTCTGAAGTTAGCAGAGGTCGGTTCATGAGGCTTAAGGAAAGAAGCCATCTCATAACACAAAAGTGCTGGGTGAAGCTACAAGTGCTGATGTAGAAGCTGCAGCAAGTTATCCACAAGATCTAGCTCAGCTCATTAGTGATTTTCAGTGCGGATTAAACAACCTTCTCTTGGAAGAAGATGCCATCTAGGACTCTTATAGCTGGAGAGGAGAAGTCAGTGCCTGGCTTCAAAGCTTCCAAGGACACACTGCCTCTCTTGTTCGGGGCTAATGCAGCTGGTGACTTTAAGCTGAAGCCAGTGCTCATTTACCATTCTGAAAATCCCAGGGCCCTTAAGAATTATGCTAAATCTACTCTGTCTGTTTGCTATAAATGGAACAACAAGGCCTGGATGCCAGCACATCTGTTTACAACATGGTTTACTGAACATTTAAAGCCCACTGTTGAGATCTACTGCTCAGAAAAAAAAGATTCCTTTCAGAATATGATTGCTCATTGACAATGCACCTGGTCACCCAGGAGCTCTAATGGAGATGGAGAGGAGATTAATGTCGTTTTCGTGGTAACACAATATCCATTCTACAGCCCGTGGATCAAGGAGTTATTTTGACTTTCAAGCCTTATTATTTAAGAAACACATCTCATAAGGCTATAGCTGCCATAGACAGTGATTCCTCTGGTGGATCTAAGCAAAGTAAATTGAAAGCCTTCTGGAAAGGATTCATCCTTCAAAGTGCCATTAAGAGTACTTGAGATTGGTGAGAAGGGATCAAAACATCAACCTTAGCAGGAGTTTGGAAGAAGACGGTTCCAACCCTCATGGGTGACTTTGAGAGGTCCAGACTTCAGTGGAGGACGTTACTGTAGATGTGGTGGAAATAGCAAGAGAACTAGAATTCGAAGTGGAGCCAAAGATGTGAGTGAATTGCTGCAATTTCACAATAAAAATTTTAATGGATGAGGAAGGAGTTGCTTAGGGATGAGCAAAGAAAGTGGTTCCTTGAGATGGAATCTACTCTTGGTGAAGATGCTATAAAGATTATTGAAATGAAAACAAAGGATAAAGAATATTACATAAACTTAGTTGAGAAAGCAGTGAAAGGGTTTGAGAGGATTGACTCCAATTTCAAAAGAAGTTCTATTGTGGGTAAACTGCTCTCAAACAGCATTGCATGCTACTGAGAGATCATGCTTGAAAGGAAGTCAACTGATGCTGCAGATTCACTGCTGTCTTATTTTAAGAAATTGCTGCAGCCTCCCCAGCCTTCAGCGACCACCACCCTGACCAGTCAACAGCCGTCAACATCGAGGCAACGCCCTCCACCAAAAAGATTACGACCCACTGAAGTCTCAGATTGTGTGGGCATTTTTAGCAATAAGGTATTTTTAATTAAGGTATGTACATTGTTTTACACATTATGTTATTGTACACTTAATAGACTGTAGTGTAGTGTAAACACAACGTTTATATGCACTTGGAAACCAAAAAAATTGCTTTATTGCTATATTCCTTTTACTGCAGTGGTCTGGAAGCAAACCAGCAGTATCTCAGCGGTGTGCCTGTACATACTTAAAGTTCCTTTGTGTCTTTTCATGGCAAGACAGCTCATTTCTTTTTATTACCGAGTAATATTTCATTGTCTGGATGTACCACAGTTTACCCATTCACCTATGGAAGGACATATTGGTTGCTTCCAAGTATTGATGATTACGAATAAAACTGCTATCAACATTTGTGTGCATGTTTTTGTTTGTACACGAGTCCTCAGCTCATTAGAGTAAATACCAAGGAGTATGACTGCTGGGTCACATGGTAAGACTACCTTTCGCTTTGTAAGAAACTTCCAGACTGTCTCTCAAAGTGGCTGCCCCGTTCTGCATCCCCACCAGCCATGAAGGAGCTCCTGTTGCTCCACATCCTCACGAGCACTTGGTGTCAATGTCCTGGATTTTAGACATTCTCGCAGGTGTGTAGTGGTGTCTCATTGTTGTCACATACGGATTTAAAGTCAGCAAAATACCCACACTATGCAATATATATTGTCTTAATTAACAATAAAAACACATTATAGAAAAGGTATAAAATGGAGTAAATACGCATCTAACAATGTCCCTATAGTCCCCCAGCTGAACACTGTTGATCTTCCGTCATGCAGCTAACCAGAAGTTTCCAGAGGCATGGTCTGGCTGTACCGGTGAGGGACCACCAGTACACTGCACACACTGCTCTTCCACTTCTCCTGTCATTAAATGGCCTTCCCAAGTCCAGTTATTAATCAGAGACTAGTATTCCAGGCAGTGGAACCGCCACACAAATCTGCCATGCTCACTTAACCAGCCCCCATCATAATAGGTATTGCCTATTATAAATAAACATGACATAAACAACCGTGTGCAGAAAGGTTAATTTCTGCATTTATTGCCCATTCCAGGATGGTTGTTCAGGGCCAAACAGGGTGAGCATTTTGAGTGTGCATGTGTCAGTTTAATGAGGCAATTCTGTGAAAGTCCACACACTATGAAGCTGTACACAAATATTTCTTTGTAAATTCAGCTTCCCTCCTTCAAGATTCCTTTATTTATATTATTTTACCACAGGTGTTTCCACTGCAATTTAACCACTTGTTGGCCCTGTTCAGAGACAGATCCATTGGTGTGACAGAGGGCTTCAAAGAACTGCGATTCTCAAAGCCAAGTTCAATGACCTCAGTGATAGGCTACCTGATGAATTTGTTGAATGAACTTGATCTTCTGTTCAAAATGAAGATGACCCTTCAGCAAAGAATGAGAAAGTAACAACAGTGACTTAAAAGAAACAGTGCCACGGCAAGAGCATTTTACAGATGGAAGTGTGGGAACAGTTTCATCATCGCATGACTTTGCTGTCAGAAATGATAAGTCAACCAAAAAGGAAAAAAAAAATAAGTAAACCTTATCTGCCTCTTTAAAAAAAGACCCCGGAAAGATAGTTTTTTAACCTGCTTTGAATCCATCTGGGTCCATATAAAAATGCACCACTCACCAGTTAGTTCACAAAATCGACTGCATAATATCAGTGGAGATGAAAAGTTAATAACCAATGTCGACAAAATTACTGTCATAATTGGTGGATGAGATGAGATGGAAAGAAGGGGTCTTATCACTGCCAAGCTCCCACCAGCTTCAGGCCTTGCGCAGGTGCATTGTGTGTTGATATTAGACCCAGGCACCCAGTGTGGGAGCAGGGTCTGGCTCCCAACCTCCAGGACACAGACAGCACAGATGAGCTCAACCCTGGCTGGCAGGTGGGAGAGGTAACGCGCAAAGCGGGAGGAGGGGCTCAGGAACCTCCACTGACCAGTGGTAACCCCTGATCCCCATCTGGAGCGCCACGTGGGCGGGAGCTGCTGGCAACTTCCTGCCTCCCACTCCATCCCCCCGCCCCCAGCTGAGGCATTTGTGGAGCATCTCCACCTGCCAGATGGCACACAGCTCGGCCAGGAAGACGCTACCTTAGGAAACACTGCTGCAAACAGATAATCACCCGCCAGGAGGCAGGCGGGGCCGATGGGCCCTGGGACACCAGCTGCTCCCGGAGAGACGCCTCTTGAGCTGTGTGTTGGAAGCTGAGCAGGCCCTCAACAAACTGTGTCGACTGATAAGTAATTAGCATAACTTGCTTTCCCCGAAGGACTGCAGAGAATCCCCTAGTTGAGTAAATAAACTGAGATAAGAGGCCCAGCCAAAAAAACCTGCTAAGCCAGCTAAGAGATAAGCCACAAATGCAATCCCATCAGCATCACTAATAAAAATCAATGTTTTAGAGCTTCCCTGGTGGTGCAGTGGTTGAGAGTCTGCCTGCCAATGCAGGGGACACGGGTTCGAGCCCTGGTTTGGGAAGATACCACATGCCGCGGAGCAACTGGGCCCGTGAGCCACAACTACTGAGCCTGCGCGTCTGGAGCCTGTGCTCCGCAACAAGAGAGGCCGCGATAGTGAGAGGCCCGCGCACCGCGATGAAGAGTGGCCCCCGCTTGCCACAACTAGAGAAAGCCCTCGCACAGAAACGAAGACCCAACACAGCCAAAATAAATAAATAAAATAATTTAAAAAAAAAAAATTAATGTTTTAGGCAAAACAGTAATTAACCGTGTGCTTCTCTGAAGGCAGGCAGCTGCGGGGGGGTTGCAGCCGTCCCGCCCTGTGCTGCCCCTTCCGTCACGGCCACCTCCCTCCAGATCCCTCTCTGATGGCCCGACTTGCAAAGGGGCTTTGTTTGCATTTTTAGTCTGAGTGACCCCAGGGTAGCTGGATGAAGGAGAACTTCTGCGGTCCCTGTTTGTCGCCGGAGAGCAGGCCTCAGTGAGGTGCAGGAGGCTCACAGGAGCCCTGGAGAAAGCTGGCACCGACTTAAGGCCAGGCGTGTCTGCCCGAGTCCCTCTGCAGGGCTGGCACTGGGGCCCCACCTGGCTGAACGCGTGCCCCATCCCAGCTAGACTCCTGGGCGGGCTGGAGCGCCTGGAGGACTTTCTCCTTTGTGCCACCAGAGGCCACCCTGCTGCCCGCACAGGGGCCTTCGGTCACTGACACACTGATAGACTCACAGGAGGGGGCGGGCAGGCTCTGCGCGGCCACCTGTGCTCACAGGCACCCTGACCACTGACCTCTCCCGGTACCTGCCTCCAAAACCGGAACCCAGCCAGCAGCTGGATGTGCTTTTCCCAGGATTCAACAGAATAAAAGGAAGAGAAAGGCTGGTGGCCCTGGGACGGCGGGACAGGCAGGGGCTCTCACCACCCGGCCTCAGGCTGAGACGCTAACTGGGGTGCAAGTTCAAGGGTGTCCGATCCGGCTGGACAGTCTGGTCTGTTCCTGTTCCCTTGGGTTTTCTCTTCCTCTTAGGCCTGCGCTGGAACAGAGCTGCTCTCAGCCCCAGGTTCTCTGCCTCTGGCCACATTCCCCAGAGGAAGAAGGGGAGGGCAGGGCTGGAGACAACGTTTACCGCATCCCTACTGGAGGAACACTCGGTGTGGAAGGCCTGCTCTGGCAGCAGAGGAGCCCCAGAATTATAACCACTAGCGGGCTGCAGAGTAGATAAGATGCTAGACATTTAGCTTCCAAATCTTTACAAAAGAGCAGGACGAAGGCCTCGCCTGTAGCATCTGACATTGAGGACACCACGTAGAGAGGAAGACCTTTACCTTGGGATGCAGAGGGTATGGAGGAAACGCCAGGATGGCGGCAGGTCTTCCGACGAAGAGGAACCTCACCTGATGCACAGGAGATGCTGTGCTTGCCTCTCAGCCATGTCCTCAAAACAGCAAACAGTCATCGGCTAATTTAGTTGATTATGTCCGTTCAGCATATGATTCAGCTCTGGTGGAATCCTTCAGGCGGTGTACCTGCCAGCTGGTAATTACTTCTGCAAACAGGACCGGTCAGGGGGTGACTTCAGGCAGTGGTCCCTATGTGGAGGCTTCGCCAGGAGGAGGGTCTGGGGTCTCTGGCAGCATGTGAGGCTTTGACAACAGGCAGAGGGGAGGGAGGAAGGCTCGTCCTTCCTCCCCTGTGCTCGGAGGGCGTCGTGCCCCTGTGCCCTGACCCCCAGCTCTGGGGAGTAAGGAAATCTGTCAGCGCTTACCTGGCTCCTTCTAGGAAGAGCAGTGACGGGCCTTGGTGTCTAAGTGACAAGCCAGCGCCCAGCTCCTGCACACGTGTTTGATTTCGCTTGCCTTTCTTGGTGTTTGCCATTCCGGCAGTTTTCTGAAGGAGACATCCAGTTCCTGGTTTTGGTAAAGTCTTCCATGTTCCGAGGAAGCAAACCCGTAAGCTGGGCTGGATGGTCACCGAAGCGCCAAGGCCGCTCTCACCTTGCCCAGCAAAGTATCTGTTTCGTGATCGGCTCTGGCGGGTTGTGAGCTGCTCAAGACACGCACCACATTTGTCTTTTCTGCCACCCCGGCACCTAGGCAGCACCCCGGTGCTGACGGAGTGTCTGTCTGCCAAGAATACCCATGGGTAGCGGGTGGGCGACCCTGGCAGCCTGCACTCACAGCTCACTGACATCGCCCTGCTCCTTCTCCCAGACTGTGCCCTCCCTCGGAGCCTTTGTAACCGGCAAGCTGGATGGGGGGGCTCTCCCCTCCCTCTGCCAGAACCGCCAGCATCCCATACCATGGAGCAAGCACAAACCCCTTCCCAGGCGACACCTCTCATCTCCCCCCAACACCCCCGTTACATGCTGACCCACAAGTAACAGAGTCTCATACCTTGCTGCCTCCTGCCCTGGAGGGAGGGCTCTGGCAATGCCCTTTGACCCAAGAGCCCCCTTTCTGTGTCCCCTTTTGACACAATCACCTATGTGTGCATCTGCCTCCCCCAGGGGACCCACAGAGCTACAGCGCTCAGCTGGCGGCCTAGCTCAACCGCGATGTGAGCCTGGGCATAAGGGGGTGAGCGGTTGCCTGGAAACCCCTCTTCTCCATCTTTTCAGGAAATAGGAAAATGATGTCAGGATGTGTCCCTAAGTAAGAGTCAGCGGTGAGGGGGATACGTATGCCCAGTTTGCTGTGAGGAATGCCCCAGGAGAAGTAAAACTCTCTGTTTGAATCTCCCGTTTCCCACTGTTTGGATGCTAGAACAGCAGTGTGTTGGTTTGGCGTGTCATACAAAAGTGACAGCCCTCTGAAGTTTCGCCCCTCGTTTCCCCTGCTGGGCTGTGACTGCACCTACCTCATGGTCCTGGACCTGGAAACACTGGAAAGGGAAGACCGGGAAACAGCATTTCTAGAAGGACCCACGTCTTCACTTTCTAAAGCATCGTTCAGTTCCTAAAATGACGCTCAGCACAGAGCCCAACCTGTGGACCGACGGAGCACCACACCACCACCTCTCAGGGTGACGCCCGCTCGCGGGAGATGCGCCAGCGTGGCCAGAGCTGACCCTGGATCACCAATCAGAACCCGGCGCCTCCCTGCCCCCCAACAGGAACTAACGTAAATCTTTAAGTCTCGGGGTCTGGAGACGAAGAAAGGAAGCTACACGGAGAGAAAAACAAAAACCAGATGGAACCAGCTGGGACCGAGACGGTGATGAATCTGACCTCCCACAGACCCCGGGTCTCATGCTGGGCTGATTTTACGACATTAGCGACTAAATGACACACCCAGCGAAATGATGCCATGACTGGAAGTCGGGGACTGAAAAAGGGTCCAGAGGGGTGGCAGCCAGCTCCCTGGGAAAGCCCTGCCCTTCCCTGGAGACTAACGCATGGGCCTCCCCATCATCAGCCTCACCCCTCCTCCCTTTGTCTTGACTCTAAAATCAAACCCCTCCCCACGTGGGCAAGAAGTCGACCTGTGAACCAAGTTCCCGCTTCTCCACGCTTTGGCCACTGAATAAAGCTGGCGCTGCAGCCATCTCAGCTTCGGTTTCATTATTTGGCTACACACATCCGAAGGGGAACAGAACCTTTTTCCTCCAAGGCAAATGGTCCAGCCGGGCTAGGGGTTATCCATACAACTTAATTCGGTAACACAAGCCCGGCTCCCAAATGCACGTGTTCTTTTCTGCTAAACCCATCTCGGCTGCCTCCCCTCATTTCAGACATTTGGAAGATGACTTTCCCGTACAAATCCTCTTCATCTACCCACAGAGCCCCCTCTTGGTTCTTCTTGATGTGCAGGCATGTCTGGCACAGAACTGCTCTGCAAAGGGTGGATTTCAGTCTGGCTGTTTCACTTAAAACTTCACCAGGAACCAGCCCTTCCCGAGGAGGCACTGCAGCTATTTGACTCATTTTACTCCAGCTTTGTCTGCACATCTGTACACATTTTCAGCTATGCCCCAGCACTGGGACACCCCAGTGACCCCTGATACATCTAGTCTGTGGGCACCGACCCTGAAGACCGCATGGTGGTGCCTGGAGCCAACCACCCCAGGATTGATGACCCCTCCAGGTCCTCGTCCCCGACCATAGGATGAAAGGTGCTCCCGGCCCTGAAGCTGGCACTGAATCCCAGCCAGGATTTGTCCGGCCCCTTCACCTCCCAGCCTTGGGGACCCTCTCAGCCGGGCCCCCTCCCACAGAGCAGAGAAGCAGATGGCATGGCTTTGATGTGTGTCTCTGTTGGGGACACTGATGACACAAGTGCCAACGGTGTGCTGGACCCACTTGGTCACTGTGAACCAGCACCCACCCCCACTGGACAGAAGTCCATGCACCTCAGCGGAGTTACCTCTCGAGAGGGGCATGCATCGCCCGGGGGAGGGTGGGGTGGGGGATGGACCAGCCCTCCCCCGCCCATGGCAGACGGTGCCAGGCAAGGACATATGAGTTACCTAATGCTAAGAGGGGGAAAATTCACTTAGCTTTGTGCATCAGCTTAGAAATACTAATTTATTGTTATTTTTATGATTTCATGTAACTTGGTACACAATAATTTGAATATTCACTTTATTAAAACTAGAGATTAATTACACTGCCCCGAAGAACAAATTGCCACTAATACTGGGTAATCTAAACATCCTGATTGCCGTAATGAACTGAGTCAGTGAAGAAGAGGGGAAGACAGCAGCGTAGGAACTATCTTCACGAGGACACAATGGACCGGCTGACACTAACACCTAAGGAGCCCCGGCAGCACCGCCTCCCGCTCTGGGCCCACACCTGCTCTGGAATCCCAGGTCCGTTGCAGAAGGAGTGGGGTGTGCAGCTCGGGGGCCTGGGGTGGGAAGGGGCTGGGACAGGGCCGTGCACTCTGGCCAAGCAGACCCCAGGGCTGGACCCCAGGGGCTGGACCCCAGGGCTGGACCCCAGGGCTGGGCCCCAGGGCTGGACCCCAGGGCTGGACCCCAGGGGCTGGACCCCAGGGCTGGGCCCCAGGGCTGGACCCCAGGGCTGGGCCCCAGGGCTGGGCCCCAAGGCGGGCTCAGCAGAGCACCTGCCCCTCCCACAGACACACTTTCCACCAGAACACCCAGACCACACGCTCATGAACTCCTGGAGGGCAAGACTGTGCTCATGGGACACATCCAGGTACCGGGTATACAGCAGGTGCTTAACAAATCCACATCAACCGAGTGGCTCCCAGGCAACATTTGTCTCCTGAGGGATTCACCCCGTAAGGGGTTTCGTGGGTTCAGTGGGTCCAAGCAGATTCTCCAACCTCTGAGTTTACTCTTAGCAGGGTCACCCTCAGGGGTCCGGCCACACCTGTCCCATGGACGGTCCCAGGGTGCACGTGGCTGTCCCCAAAAAGAGTGTCATTTTCTATGGAACACAGTGGCATTGGCAAAAACGTAAGCTTCTGCCTTGAAATCAACGCGTTTCCCCGTGAAAGCTGCAGCAGAGGGATTCTATCCCTCACAGGCAGCCCGAGGTTCTGTTGACCTTCAAACAGGACACAATCCCGTCTGTCTGCACAACAACACAAGTCGTGGGAAGGGCTTCTGCGAGGCGTTTACCAAAACCGTGCTGTTCATCACCAGGCAGCTGTTTTCCAACCACTTCATTATGCTCAACGCACACGATTTACACTCACCTCTTACCTGTCTCGTAACATCCCGTGGCAGTAATAAAGCACCGGAAATGATGCTCAGCTTGCGTCTTTCTCTTCAGAGACACATTTAGACAGCGACGCAATCAACCAGCTGACGATTTTTAGGAATCTTCCTGCTTGACGGTGTCTCTCCTCATTATGAAATTAAGATGACTGACAGCCTCGTAATGGGGACACCAAACCCGCCTTTCCCTTCAGCACCTGCCAAGGGTGGGTTCCGCCCCGAGCCGCACTCGGGTAACGGTGTGCGGCCCATCACAGGACTCATTGGGGCGGCGAAAGGGGCTTTAATGGGTCACGTCCACACTGACACCTCCGCTCCTCAAAACCCACACTCTCTCCCAGGAAACAGCCACTGGATCAGGGCTCCACACATAACCCCAGTGAAGATGCCCGGTGTTTGAGAACAGGAATGTCTAAGACAGGAATTTTCAGAAACATGTTCTCATCATATGTAGCTGCTGCTAAAATGTGCTGCACTGAATCCATGTTTCAGCAACTAGGGTGCAACTGTGCCTGTCCTTGTGGAACTGATGCCCGAAGTGAGAGGAGTATTTGAGTTTGCAGAATCAAGGCATCCATCGCTGGGGATGGGATGGGGGGTGATATCCCTGCTGACACAGCTACAGGAGGGAGCAGAATTCTCCCCTCACACGCAGACCCGGCCCAGGGAGCCTGGGGCGGGCTCAGAACTGCCAGTTCCGGCAGCCCACGTGGGTCTGGTTCGACACTGCCCTCCCGGAAACTGGCCCAGCCTCCCCGTAGAACGAGCGTCCCCCAGGGCAGGTGAGGACAGTTACCTGCTCCACAGAGGCCTGTGCGGGTTCGGTGAGGTCATCCCCGCGCACAGCAAGGCCCTTATAAAGTGTCTGCACGTAGTTCATGTTCAAAGAAAAACGCGTCATTTTTCTTACAATTTTAAGGCATTCTGCACATGTGCTGACTTTACAAAGGGACAGAGGAAGGGAAGGGGGAAGAAAGAAAAAAGGAAGGCAGCAGTTGGCAGGCAGGCAGGAGAGTAATTGTTTGCTGCAATATATTCACCTGTAACTGTCATTCCTGCCAATAACTTCCAGGGATCCTGTCACACCTGGATTTCTTATGGCCTAAAGCATCCCAGGAAAGGCCAAAGAAAAGTCATACCATCAGAGCTGAGAGCAAAGGGAAGGGTCCCTGGGAGAAGTGACACTGGTGAGACAGACTTAATGTTGCACGTTTACTGTGCCCAACGCAAAGAGAAGACTGTGGCCACGTTAGCCTGGAATCCACGGACGTTCCAAGCAAAGGAGATAGAAAATCAAGATGGACCCGGAGGAACGCCGGCCATCCAGCATCCCCGAGAGGACGGTCATGCTTCAACAGATCCACCCCGACCGTGACAGGGAAACAGTCCATAAATAGTCCGAAGGCATAAAACACGGATGCGTTCACGGCTGCGGCGGGTCTCAGGTGTGGCCGCGACACCCAACGCAAACGCGTCCAAACCCACTTCCAGCCCCGCCTCCGCCTTCCATCGCCCTGGTGAAGCCACCCTCTCAGGCGGTGTTTCCTCCTTCCATTG
Organism: Balaenoptera physalus; assembly: GCF_965194825.1. Classification (NCBI taxonomy): domain Eukaryota; kingdom Metazoa; phylum Chordata; class Mammalia; order Artiodactyla; family Balaenopteridae; genus Balaenoptera; species Balaenoptera physalus. The sequence goes on along the minus strand of NC_138893.1, from coordinate 24,228,204 downwards.
GGAATTCCCACTGGGAATTCCTTGATGAGAGAGTGTCCCTTTGTAATGGGGCCGAGCAGAGCCAGCCTGCATCCTTAATACTAAGCTCCCCGTGACATCGGTGCCTCTGGGAAGATACACACGCACCTGTTTCCCTCGTGTGGAAACAGCCACATGTTTACTTGTGTAGCCTTCGGGAGGCACCTGTGGCAGGCTCAGAACGGGCAGCGGTGGGACTTGTCACCAGAGGCTCTGCGACCAGAGGCACCCTGAGTCAGGGCTCCTGGGCCCCGACTTTTCGCATCCCTCCAGCACACAGAAAAGGTCCGCCATCCACGGAATCCTGTGGCCCTGCCCTTCCCCTTGTGTCTCAACACTGATATCTTGGCCTTCAGCGTCCATCACAAGGTTTCAGTTACAAAGTTGCCGTGGGCCTCTGAGGACTGCTTTTCGCTCATCCGTCAAAGTCCACATGCCTCTTAGGATCTCAGGGGCAACAATCTACCACCAACGGTCACTAGCCTTCTTCCTTCTATTGCAAACGGTCAAACCCCATTCTCTGCATCCCACATTGCATCCAATCTTCCTTTTCCTGAATCAACGGACATTTGTGAGTGTCCATCACGTGCACGGTCTCGCAGTAACGCCTCTGACGAGTGCCCTGCATTGCCTGCGTGGCATGGGGAAATCTACAAGTAGGTTTGTCTCTCTATCACAGGGAATGGATGCAAATAGGCTAATTAGTTCAGAAGAGATTCAAGGTTCATTTCCAATGTAAAAAATCCACTCTACTGAGGATAATACTGCCTGAAATGAATACTTATTTTCCTTAAAGACTGAATAATACGTTGTTTATATAAACGGCATTTGAGTTGATGCCAGAGGAACAAGGAAACTGCAAGTAAAACTCAAGACCACCAGGTCATTATCACAAGAAAAAAATGCAAGGCTTGATTATTGGGAAACACTCATATTTCTATTCTTTCCAAAGGCAGATAGATCTGCCTTAAGCTGATGAGGCTTGAGCTCCAGGGTCTTCATTCATACAAACTCTACCAAGGCTCCAGCCCTAATTCCGACTAGTGATTTTGTATTCTTTTCCTTAAAGAGGACAGAGTGTTTTATAAATGTCATGGTCCAAAACACCTGGTCTTCCCCTGCTTACCACCTTCAAAACCTAAAGGTAAATACTGATGGATACAAATGTAAAACCATTCTTCTACAAAGGCACTTAGAAAGATTTTACCCAAATCTTCATCTCCTAAACCTCACGTGATAGCTAGACACTGAGATCTTAAGCTTTCATGCGTCTCAGAATTCTAACTGAAGTCACATTTACATGCATTCAAGAAATACAGTTATGACAAAGATGGCCATGACATGCAGGGAGTTTTAGGAACACACATTATTTTTTGTGATTCCTGATGCAGTTTTTTTTGAAGACTTGTAGTGTTGGTGATATTTGGAAGCAGAAGGGAACTGATTCTTCATTACAGACACCAGGGACAGTAGCCCCAAGGGTCACACCTGAAAGACTAGGTCTCCCTATCTGAAAACTTCCCACTAAGAGTATTTTAGTCTAGTAATACGACAAGTGAGACACTAAAATATTAACACAATAAGCTGGGCTGTAAGACCTAGGGAAGCAGAAGTTTTAATCGGTTTTATTTACTGCACTATCCGCTAGCACATATGCCAGCGCGTGGTCCACGGTAGGGCTCAATCCATATTTGTGGTATTGATTATTGATTTAATATTTGCCATGTTCTTGTTAGAGACAAGACACTTTACCAGGCGCTGGAGGTTCAGTAGTAAATTAGACAGACAAGGCTACTGCCCTGTTAAGAACACATATTCTTACCTGAATGACATTGACACTGAATGCTTAAAGGAAGAAAATCACGGTAGGGGAAGCTGAATATTTAATTTTCATCAAAACATTATTTCTCACCATTTATTTCTTATAGGCCTTGAACCTAACTTTTGACTGAAATAAAGTCCTGGTGATCATCTGTAACTCAAGAGAAATCTAAGAACCTATCTATCTAGCTCTCTTCCTGGCTATCGGACCACAGGGGTATGTAATCTGAGAAAAAATGTATACTCTGATGAATATTTCTTATTACACGATTCTAGAGATACGTGGGTACGGGCCACTGAGCTGACCAGTCTTTTCAGTCATCTCTAAATTACGATAACAAAACGTAACCACTGGCGAACTAGGAATGGAACGAGCTTTCCTAAGCTCGAGGAAAGGTAGTTAATAAAATCTACAATCCATGCCATTGATACAGGGAAGTATTAGCAGCATCCCTTGGAAACGGGAACTGCAGAGTCCCTACGGCCACTCCTGCATTAGATGCTGCACCGAAAGTCCTAGACAGCAAAGGTAAAAGCGGAATTTGAAAAGTGAAATTAAAGAGCTCGAGAGTAGAAGGAAAGAAACAAATTCTTTTCCTGTTCATCAACTCTTCTGTGGTTCTGCAAGGCAGCCTTGCATCCTTTAAATCAAGTGAAAGACTCTGACAATTTAGATTAAGATGCCTGTAAGAAGTCTCAGAAAGCATTATAAACAAATGATGCCAAAGTGCCTACAAAATATTTACAGACAGTGAAAACTTGGAAATTGTTTTCTCTGGCTTCTGATGTTAAGTATATTCTGCCTCATCTGCTGGATTTTGAAAAATTCATTCAAGATGACATTTACTGGGCTTCCCTGGTGGCGCAGTGGTTGGGAGTCTGACTGCCAATGCAGGGGACACGGGTTCGAGCCCTGGTCTAGGAGGATTCCACATGCCGTGGAGCAACTAAGCCCGTGGCCACAACTACTGAGCCTGCGCGTCTGGAGCCTGTGCCCCGCGACAGGAGAGGCCGCGACAGTGAGAGGCCCGCGCACCGCGATGAAGAGTGGCCCCCGCTTGCCACAACTACAGAAAGCCCTCGCACAGAAACGAAGACCCAGCACAGCCATAAATAAATAAATAAATAAATAAATAAATAAATAAATAAATAAATAAAAGATGACATTTACTAATTTATTCTATTATTGGGAAATATATATTAAAATATTAAATCACAGTAGAATGCAAAACTGTGTTACAATAGTGCATCATGTATGGCAAAGCACCGATACACTAGCAATGTTTGTAAATATTTAGTGGAGTTGAAGCGGAGCAGGACCCTATGGTCCTTCCCCCCCAACGTCCTCAGCCTGCCTTTTGCCTGTGGAAAAAATTTAGCCAAAGAATAAGTTTAATCAGAGAAGTGAGAAAATGCAGAAACAGAGGAAAACAGTCAAAGGAGACCAAATCATAATAGTTTAGTCATTAAGTATAGTCAAGGACCTTTAGTTCCTCCTTAAGGGCTATAGATCATATTCTGAGCCGTATCCCGTGAGCTGTCTTGTAGATACTGAAACCCCCGCCAGGTGGAGGAAGTTAGCTACATGATGACCAGGCTGGAGCCATGACATAAGCTGCTACAATTCCAAGAACTGGCCTCAAGAAAATGGGAACAAACCGACCCTGGAACTGAAGATTCACTGTACCTAAAACAATCAAGATGATGCTGGTCAGACCACCGATGACCAATTTCAAGATGACGGCCAGAGCTGACTGTATTGCTTCTGCATGTAGCCCCCTCCCTCTGTCTATAAAAGCTCTTACCCACTGGCTGTCACGGGGGGAGTCGGCCTTTGGACAGGCATCCCCCCGCCCCGGTTGCCAGCATCCAAAATAGTTTTCTCAGGAACTGGAGGGAGGCCTGAGTACACTAGCTGGGTGGAGGACAGACACTAAATTGGCCACCGCAAGGCTGAAGTGCCCTTGAGGGTTTCCTGTTACCTCTAAGAGTCAAACACATTTGCATCTTCTCCTGAAATATCTGTTTTTCCATGATAGGAAAGTAGAGTGTCTCCCCCAACTTTCTAAGTAAAATTGGGGACCTGAAAGGTTTATCTGTTTATCCTTTTCCTCCAGAAGTCACGAGGCATGGGGTCACCCCCGCACCCCCAGTCTGAGGGCTGAGGCAGAGGGACAGCGGGGACATCATAGTTTGACTTCCTAGTAAGTTGGGCTGATCCCCAACTAGGAGTGATTAGTCTATTTACACTCTACTCCTCCACACCCACACCTGCACCAGCATCAGGACGTACGATCTCAGGTGAAGTCAGACAGGACTGTTCAGGATGGGCGCTCTGTGGGGACACCATTGTGCTGCCACCTGCGCTGGACCCCAAGGCTCCACAGGGTAGCTCCAAGGAGGAAATGAGAGACCTCTGCCCAGCGTTCTTCCAGATGTCTAACGCTGCGGCCGTAAGATGGAGAACTCCTCCTTACCCGGATATGATGAGTGGCTAAAAAAAAAATCAAGCTTTGCCTCAGCGGGGCTGTTTCTTTGTGGAAACAGCAACTCCAAGATGGACACAACTCCATTACAGTGCTGTCAGAGTCACACGGCTGATGAGAGGCTCAAACAGCACTGCATATTCTCATTTTCAATGGCGTGAAGAAGAAAGAAGTATTTTCATGTATTTTATGGCATTCTATATTATACTGTGTAAGTAAATTCTGTATAACCTAAGTAATGCATGCTCATTAAAAATGAAAAATAAAAGATATTACATCCAGCATCCAGAAATAACCATTATGAACATTTTCGGATGTTTCCTTCCGTCTTTTATCAGCATGTGTGTGAACTGTGTGTGTACAATGCTCTCAAAACTGGTACCATCCTGTTCATTCGTGTTGTAACCTGCTTTTAAAAATTTACTAAAACAAAAGCATTCTTTTGTCTAAATAATCTTCCGAATGTGATTCTACTAATGGTTGAAGACTGTTCATTTTTATTGCTATATTGTAACTCACTTAACCAGTTATTTAGTCATGAACATTTGAGATTTTATTTTTCCTTTTGGCATTATAAATTATGAGGTGCTGAATCACTGTGCATATGTATTTGTTCTTCCTTTAACTTGCCATAGAAGCAGAACCACTGAGTGAAATTATATTAATTTTCTCAGAGGAAAATGGAAGCCAACTTCCATGACCCAGTACACATGACATTTAATACCATGTACGAATGGGTGTACATTCTATTGCACTATTGCAAACACCAAGGAGCACCAAGGCTTTTTGAAAGTCTCTGCTAATTTAATAGGGGAGTATTATATTTGGTGGTTTAAATTTGCATTACCTGAATTACTTGTGAGTAAGCCATATATTGCATAATGACCATTTATAATTATTCTGTGAGTCATCTGTTTATGTCTGTCTTTTATTATGGTATTAGAATATTGTCCTATTAACAATTCTCTTAAAACTCATTGTGTTAATCTATATGTAGATTAGTATGTCAGTACCACATTTTAAAAAAATGATGTAACTTTAGAATAATAAGTTGGGGACTTCCCTGGTGGCGCAGTGGTTAAGAATCCACCTGCCAATGCAGGGGACATGGGTTCGAGCCCTGGTCCAGGAAGATCCCACATGCCTCAGAGCAACTAAGCCCGTGGGCCACAACTACTGAGCCCACATGCCACAACTACTGAAGCCCGTGCATCTAGAGCACGTGCTCTGCAACAAAGAGAAGCCACCACAATGAGAAGCCTGCACACGACAACGAAGAGTGGTCCCTGCTCGCCGCAACTAGAGAAAGCCCACGCGCAGCAACGAAGACCCAATGCAGCCAAAAATAAATAGATAAATAAGTAAATAAATAAATAAATAAATAAATAAAATAGAATAATAAGTTAAATCCCTCATAGATTTTTTTAAAGTACATATTTGTTCCCCTCATGCGTATTTCCATGATCAACAATTTTAAATGATTTTCTCATGTTCCAAAAAGTAATATAATTAGCATTATGTTATATCCATAAATTAATTTGAGAAGAATTGATATGATCACAATGTTCCATTTTCCTATCCAAGCTCACAGTGAGTCTCTCCAGTTGAAAAATATCAAAGTCAGCAAATTCTTTGTTTTCTTTTTTAGGTTTCATTCACAGTGAAGGCTCTGATCTGTATACCTGTGTTGACAGTGTGCCCAGGAACTTCATGCATTGCCCATGCTGTGTGAAGAGAGGCTCATCCCTGCTGCTATATTTAAATAACTATTAATATGTAGGGACTATGTTGTCTTTTGCATGTTTATATTTTATCAATCCATTTTGATGAACCGGCTGTTTAATTCTGAGAGTTTTTAAGTTGAATTTTGTGAGTTTTCAAAATACAAAAAAGTATATAAACCTCAAGTGGTATTTCTGTTTCATTTCTTATTGCACGGGCTGGAACTTCCAGAAAACAGTCAAAGTGAAGAAAAAATAGTGACTGATTCTCATGGGAATGGCAATGATGCTTGCCACATGATATGGCAGTTTTTAGATAAATATTATGTATCATGTTAAGGAATTACAGTTCAGTTTTTACTTTCCTGGTTTTTTAATGGCTGTTTACTTTTATCAAACGATACATCTTCCTGTAGTCTAATGAAATGAACACACGGCCATGATGTTGTTGTCAATGCCTATCTTATTATGACACAATTTCTGCAATCATGAAATGCACTCCACTTAACCTTGGCAGATGTTAATGTCACTATACAGTTAAACTTTCAATAATACTTTTAGGATTTGTACAGCTAGCTTTACAACTGAGATCTTCCCATAAAATATATTTGCTTCTTCTTTTCTCCTATTTTTGAAAAACATGGGTAAAATGGGTAACCAACCTCATAATCTATATTAATGCCTCACCGTTTTCTATGTTCTGAAAAAAACTGTGTATGAGGAGAAGATTCTCCCTGGAGTTTGAGAGATTTTACCCATAAAATCCGTGGAGTGTCAGGGTGTAGAGGGGACTCGGGCTAAGAGAAAACGTGAGGATAAGGTCCCCACGCACTTGCCCAGGTAGAAGAGGGAGGAGACCTGTGGGCGTGTATACGGGCCGCTCCATCGTGATTCAAGTTGAAAAGCTGCCAGAAATCAGTTCATCTAATTGTCAAAAAGCTGCTGATATCAAGCAGAGATGTCTCCATTTAATGTGTTTCTTTTTTTCTGATCATGGGAGGGGAGATTTTAATCAATTTAATTCATTTCCATTTTTGAAACCATAAATGTTTGCCTTTATTTTTTATCATTTGCTTCCTCAGATTTTCCTTAGTTTTCGCTAAGGAAACTTTTCTAATGCCTTGATTTAAGCTGATTTATGCTGTGCCTATGCTTTCATAGTTCACATATCATTTCTGGCTCTACATTTGCCTGTAGTACTGTTGGCTACATATTATGACTTCTAATATGGGCACATCACGTTTGGTTATTTTATAAAAGGTTTATTTTGTAATATTGATTTCTGTCTCATTCATTTATTTTGGGGGGAGTCTTTTAACTTCAAGGCTGCTGGGCATCTCTTTATAGCTTATTTTAAGGTTTCAGTTTTGTTGCACTGTGGCAGGTATATGAAATCTATAAAATCACTCTTCGTAATTTCTTGACGTGTCCTTCATGATATTACTTTTTACTCTTTTTTCTTTAATTTTTATTATGAAAGATTTCAACAGTAATATAATAGAGAATAATATAATGAACCCCACGTCCCATCACCCACCTTCCACAATTATCAGCCCATGACTGGGCTTGTTTCATCTTCACACCTGCACTCCTAGCACCCACACCTGGATTACTGATAAAACATAACAGATTTTATTTCAGCTGTATATGTTTCTGCAGGCATCTCTAACATACAGGTTCTTTTCAAAAGCATGAGCATAGAACTCTAACAACACCTACAAATTAACAAAATTAATCATTTCTTGGGCTTCCCTGGTGGCGCAGTGGTTAAGAATCCGCCTGCCAATGCAGGGGACATGGGTTCGAGCCCTGGTCCGGGAAGATCCCACATGCCACGGAGCAACTAAGTCTGTGCGCCACAACTACTGAGCCTGCGCTCTAGAGCCCGCAAGCCACAACTACTGAGCCCATGTGCCACAACTACTGAAGTCCGTGTGCCCTAGAGCCCATGATCCTCAACAAGAGAAGCCACTGCAATAAGAAGCCCACGCACTGCAACAAAGAGTATCCCCCGCTCGCCACAACTAGAGAAAGCCCGAGCCCAGCAACAAAGACCCAAGGCAGCCAAAAATAAATAAATAAAATACATAAATTTAAACAATCATTTCTTTAAATTGTTAAACACTTAGTCAACTGTTCCAGTTTCTCCTGTTGTCTCACAATTTTTTGTATGCCTTGTTCAAACAAGGGTCAAATAAAATCCACACATTTTACTGGGTATGTCTCTTTAAGTCTCTCTTATTCTAAAACTTGGGTGCATTCAGGTGTAATTTATCTACAGTGGAATTCATTCTCTTTGTGTACAGTTCTCTGAATTTCTGCAAAGGCAGTCATGTAACCACCACCACAATCAGATAACTGTCCACAACCCCAAAACCTGCCCTCTGCCCCTTTGTGGTCAGTACCCTCCTCCCACCAATCCCTGGAAACCACTGATCTGTGTTTGGTCTTATAGTTTTTCTTTTCCTAGAACGTCATGAAAAGGGAATCATCTATGAAACAAATGTTTGACTCTGGGTTCTTCCACTCAGCATGATCTATTGGGATTCAATCATGTTGCCGCGTGTATTAGAAGTCCATTCCTGGTGGTTTCTGTTGTGGTCCATTGTTTGGATGTGCCCGAGTTTGTCAATCCATGCAATAGTTAATGGCTATTTGGACAGTTCCCAGGTTTTGTTACTCATAAAGCCATTATAAACATTTGTGTACAGGCTTTTGGGTGGAAACATCTCTTTATTACTCTTGGGTAAATACCTAGGAGTGAGATTTCTGGGTATAGAATATATAGCCCTTCCAGTAGGTGTGTAGGGACTCTTCATTCCGGACTTTATTTGTGTTTCCCTAATGATAGATAACATTGAGCATATTTTCATGTGCTCATTTGACATTATATATCTTTGTTGGTGATGTGTCTGATCACATATTTTGCTGGGTTATTTGTTTTCCTATTATTGATTTATAAGAGTTCTTTGTATATTATGGATATCAATTCTTTATTAGATATATGCTTTGCAAATATTTTATCCCAGTATGTGGCTTTTCTTTTCATTTTATTAGAAGTCATTTCAAAGAGCAACAGTATTTAATTTTGATGAAATCCAATTATCAATGCATTTTATTCTATGGTTCATCTTTTGATGTCATATCTAAAAAAATTTTGCCTAAATCAAGGTCAGAAAATTTTCTTTTATGTTTTCTTTGAGAAGTTTTAGGACTTTGGTTTTAAAATCAGATTTATAAGCTATTTTGAGTTAATTTTTATATATGATACAAGGTATTTATCAAGGTTTGTTTGTTTATTTTAAAGATGAATGTTCAACTGTTCCAAAACCATTTATTGTAAAGGCAAGTTTTTCTCTACTGAATGCTTTGGCACCTTTGTAAAAAAATCAGTTGACCATGTATGTGTGTGTCTATTTCTGAAGGGTCTATGATCGTGTCCTACTGATCTCTGTTCCTCCGATTTTGCCAGTTCCACAAAGCCTTCATTCTTATAGCTTTATCATAAGCATTCAAATCTGTTCCATATGAGACCTCCACATTTGCTGTTCATTTTCAACACTGTTGTGGCCATTCTACTTCCTTTGGCTTTCCATATCAGTTATAGAATTAGCTTGTTAATTTCTGTGAAACTGGGATTTTGTTTGGGATTACACAGAATTTATAGATTACTTTGGAGAGCACTGACATCTTAACATTATTGAGTCTTCCAGCCCATTAATACAAAATATCACTCCATATATTAATGTCTTTGATTTCTCCACTCAATGTTTTGTAGTTTTCGGGATTCATATTTTGTTAGATTAATCCATAAATATTTTCTGGTTTTAGTGCTTTAGTGACACTGCTCTTTATTTTAATGTCTAGTTGTTCATTACTGGTCATACAGGGATACAATTGAATTTTCACACTGACCTTGCATCCTGCAACCTTGCTAAATTCACTTATTGGTACTAGCAGCTTCTGGTAGACTCTTTGAGATGGTCGATATGGAGACAATTTTGTCTGCATGTAGAGACAGCTTTATTTCTTCCTTTCCAATCTGTATGCTTTTCATTCTTTTTTTTTCTTTTCTTTTTGCCTTATTGCATTGGTTAGGACTTCAAGTATAATTTTGCAAAGAAATGGTGGAAGCACAAACCCTTGCCTGGTTCTCCATCTTAGAGAGAAAACATCAGGTGTTCCCTGTTACATACAATGTTAGATATGGTTCTTTCATAGATGTCCTTTGTCAGTGTATTATTGAGGTATGGCCCTTGAATATCCAGTTTGCTGAAGTTTTGGGGTTTTTTATCATAAAAGAATATTATATTTTTGCCAAATTCTTTTTCTGCATCTATTGACATGATCATGTGATTTTTATCTTTCATTCTATTAATATGCTATATCACATTTATTGATTTGGATATGTTGAACCAACCTTGCATCATAGGGATAAATCCCACTTGATCGTGGTGTATGATCCCTTTAATGTGCTGTTCAATTTGGTTTGCTAATATTTTTTGAAAATTTATTTTTTAATATAGGCATTTTAGTGCTATAAGTTTCCATCTGAACACTGCTGGAGCTATGCTCTGTGATAATATTTTTAATATTGATTTTCATTTTTATTCAATTCAAAATATTTTGTAATTCTCTTTGTCACTTCCTTTTTGGCCCATGGGTTATTTGGGAGTATTTTTTTAAATTTCCAGATATTTGGCAATTTTTCTGGATATTTTTTCTGTTATTGATTTCTAATTTAGTTATACTGTGGCTAGAGAACAAATTGTGTATATTTTTAATTATTTAAAATTTGTTGACTTTTTTGTGGCTTAGAATAAGGTCTGTATTGCTGAATGTTCCATATATACAAAAAAATATGTATCATATTATCGTTAGGTAGAGTATTCTATAAATGTCAATTTAATCAAGTTACTGGATAGTATTGAGTAAATTCTGTAAATCCTTATTGATATTCTGCCTTCTTGCTCTATTAATTTCTGGGAGATGTGTTGAAATTTCCAAACATAATTATGGATTTGTCCATTTCTTTTTTAAGTTTGATTAGTTTTTGTTCACATATGTTGAAGTTCTTTTGCTAGATGCACACACATTTAGAACTGTTATGCCTTCTTGGTATGTATTTAATTATGAATTTTTAGTTATGGAGTGTCCCTTCTTATTCCTGCAATACTTCTTGTTCTAAATTCTAATTTACCTAATATTAATACAGTACTCCAGTTTTCTTCTGATTTGCATGCTGTATCTTTTCCATGTTTTTACTTTTATCTACTCTAGGTTTTTATATTAAAAATGAGTTTCTTGTGGACATAATATATACAAGGATGAAAACCTTTCCTTTTAATTATAAAGTTTACACCTTTATATTTCTTTATTTCTTTACTTTGGCTTAGTTCTATTTTTATTGAAGTATAGTTAATTTACAATGTTGTGGTAGTTTCAAGTGTACAGCAAAGTGATGCAGTTATACAGATATGTATATATTCTTTTTCAGCTTCTTTTCCATTATAGGTTATTACAAGATATTGAGTATAGTTCTCTGGGCTATACAGTAGATCCTTGTTGTTTATTTTATATATAGCAGTGTGTATATGTTAATCCCAAACTCCTAATTTATCTCTCCCCCCATCCCCACTATCACCTTTGGTAACCATAAGTTTGTTTTCTAAGTCTGTGTGTCTATTTCTGTTTTGTAAATAAGTTCATTTGTATCTTTTTTTTAGATTCCAAATATAAGTGAAATCATATATTATTTGTCTTTCTCCATCTGACTTACTTAATATGATAATCTCTAGGCCCATCCACATTGCTGTAAATGTCATTATTTCTTTCTTTTTTATGACTGAGTAACATTCCATTGTATGTATGTACCCCATCTTCTTTATCCATTCTTCTGTCCATAGACATTCAGGTTGCTTCCATGTCTTAGCTATTGTAAATAGTGCTGCTATGAACATTGGGGTGCACGTATCTTTTTGAATTAGAGATTTTTCCAGACGTATGCCCAAGTGTGGGATTGCAAGATCATAGAGTAACTCTGTTTCCAGTTTTTTAAGGACCCTTCACACTGTTGTCCATAGTGGCTGCACCAATTTACATCTCCACCACCAGTGTAGGAGGGTTCCTTTTGCTCCATACCCTCTCCAGAATTTATTATTTGTAGACATTTTAATGATGGCCATTCTGACTGGCGTGAGCTGATACCTCATTGTAGTTTTGATATACATTTCTCTAATAATTAGTGATATTGAGCATCTTTTCATATGCCTGTTGGCCATCTGTATGTCTTCTTTGGAGAAATGTCTATTTAGATCTTTTGCCCATTTTTTTATTGGGTTGTTTGTTTTTTGATATTAAGCTGTATGAGCTGTTTGTATATTTTGAAAATTAATCTGTTGGTAGCATCGTTAGCAAATATTTTCTCCTAGTCTGTAAGTTGTCTTTTTGTTTTATTTATGGTTTCCTTTGCTATGCAAAAGCTTTTAAGCTTAATTAGGTCCCATTTGTTTAATTTTGTTTTTATTTCCATTACTCTAGTAGATGGATCCAAAAATATATTGCTGCAATTTATGTCAAAGAGTGTTCTGCCTATGTTTTCCTCTAGGAGTTTTATAATATCCAGTCTTACATTTAGGTCTTTAATCCATTTTGAATTTATTTTTGAAAATGGTGTTAAAGAATGTTCTAATTTCATTCTTTTACACGTAGCTGCCTGGTTTTCCCAGCACCACTTATTGAAGAGACTGTCTTTTCTCCATTGTATATTCTTGCATCCTTTGTCATAGATTAATTGACCATAAGTGTGTGGGTTTATTTCTGGGCTCTCTACCCTGTTCCATTGATCTATGTGTTTGTTTTTGTGCTAGTACCATACTGTTTTGATTACTGTAGCTTTTTATCAATAGTATAAAGTCAGGGAGCGTGATTCCTCTAGCTCCATTCTTCTTTCTCAAGATTGTTTTGGCTATTCAGGGTCTTTGTGTTTCCATACAAATTAAAATTTTTTTTGTTCTAGTTCTGTTAAAAATGCCACTGGTAATTTGATAGGGATTGTACTGAATCTGTAGATTTCCTCGAGTAGTATGGTCATTTTAACAATATTGATTCTTCTAATCCAAGAACATGGTATAGCTTTCCATCTGTTTGTGTCATCTTCAATTTCTTTCATCAGCATCTTACAGTTTTTGGAGTACAGGTCTTTTGCCTCCTTAGGTAGGTTTATTTCTAAGTATTTTATTCTTTTTGATGCAAAGGTGAATGGGATTGTTTCCTTAACTTCTCTTTCTGATATTTTATGGTTAGTATATAGAAATACAACAGATTTCTGTATACGAATTTTGTATCCAACAACTTTACCAAATTTGTTGATGAGCTCTAGTAGTTTTCTGGTAGCATATTTAGGATTTCCTATGTATCTGCAAACAATGACAGTGTTACTTCTTCTTTTTCCAATTTGGATTCCTTTTATTTCTTTTTCTTCTCTGATTGCTGTGGCTAGGACTTCCAAAACTATGTTGAATAAAAGTGGCAAGAGTGGGCATCCTTGTCTTGTTCCTGATCTTACAGGAAATGCTTTCAGCTTTTCACAATTGAGTATAATGTTACCTGTGGGTTTGTAATATATAGCCTTTATTATGTTGAGGTATGTTCCCTCTATGCCGACTTTCTGAAGAATTTTTATCATAAATGGATGTTGAATTTTATCAAAAGCTTTTTCTGCATCTACCGAGACGATCGTATGGTTTTTATTGTTTAATTCGTTAATGTGGTGTATCACATTGATTGATTTGCAGATATTGAAAAATCCTTGCATCCCTGGGATAAATCCCACTTGATCATGGTGTAGGATCCTTTAACACATTATTGACCAAGGGAGTTTTGCAGAAACTAATGCCTGTGGCGATAATACGTCTCCACTCAATAATGTTAATGTATTGTTTGAGTCAGTGGGCTAGTATTTTGTTGAGGATTTTTGCATCTATGTTCATCAGTGATATTGGCTTGTAATATTCTTTTTTTGTGATATCTTTGTCTGGTTTTGGTGTCAGGATGATGGTGGCCTCATAGAATGAGTTCAGAAATATTCCTTCCTTTGCAATTTTTTTTGAATAGTTTCAGAAGGACAGGTGTTAACTCTTCTCTAAATGTTTAGTAGAATTCACCTGTGAAGTTAACTGGTCCTGGACTTCTGTTTTTTGGGAGTTTTTAAATTACTGATTCAATTTTGGTACTGGTAATTGATCAGTTCATATTTTCTATTCCTTCCTCATTCACTCTTGGGAGATTCTACCTTTCTAAGAATTTGTCTGTTTCTTCTAGGTTGTCCATTTTATTGGTGTATAGTTGCTCATAGTAGTCTCTTATGATCCTTTGTATTTCTGCAGTGTTGGTTGTTGGTTGTAACTTCTCCTTTTTCATTTCTGATTTTATTGATTTGGGCCCTCTCCCTTTTTTTCATGATGAGTCTGGCTAAAGGTTTATCAATTTTGTTTACCTTTTCAAAGAACAAGCTTTTAGTTTCATTGATATTTTCTACTGCTTTTTAAGTCTCTGTTTCAGCTCTGATTTATGATTTATTTATTTAAGATTTATCATAAATCTTTATGATTTATCATAAATCTTTATGATTTATTTTCTTTTATTAGTTTTGGGTTTTGTTTGTTCTTCTTTCTCTGGTTGCTTTAGGCATAAGGTTAGGTTGTTTATTTGATATTTTTCTTAGTTCCTGAGGTAAGCTTGTATTGCTATAAACTTCCCTTTTAGAATTGCTTTTGCTGCATCCCATAGGTTTTGGATCATCATGTTTTCATTTTCATTTGTTTCTAGGTATTTTTTGATTTCCTCTCTCTTTTTTTCAGTGATCCATTGGTTTTCAGTAGCATATTGTTTAGCCTCCATGTGTTTGCATTTTTTTGAAGTCTTTTCTCTTATAGTTGATTTCTAGCCTCATAGCATTGTGGTCAGAAAAGACACTTGATATGATTTCAGTTTTCTTAAATTTACCAAGGCTTGCTTTGTGACCCAGCATGTGATCTATCCTGGAGAATGTTCCATGTGAACTTGAAAAGCAGGTTTATTCTGCTGCTTTCAGATGGAATGTTTTATAAATATAAATTAAGTCTATCTGGTCTACTGTGTCATTTTAAGGCCTGTGTTTCCTTATTGATTTTCTGTCTGGATGATCTGTCCATTGATGAAAGTGGGTGTTAAAGTCCCCCCCTATTATTGTGTTACTGTTGATTTCTCCTTTTATGTCTGTTAACATTTGCCTTATATATTTAGGTGTTCCTACATTGGGTGCATGTATATTTAAAATTGTTATATCTTCTTCTTGGATTGATCCTTTGATTATTCTGTAGTGTCCTTCTTTGTCTCCTGCTACAGTTTTTATTTTACAGTCAATTTTCTCTGAAAAAGTATTGCTACTTCAGCTTTCTTTTGATTTTCATTTGTGTGGACAGACTTTTTCCATCCTCTCACTTTCAGTCTGTATGTGACTCTACACCTTTTCATTTAAATATACCATATTGTAGTTATTATTTTTTAAATTATTTACTTCTTCTGTGCTTTGATCTTTTGTTCTCTTTTTCTGACTGAATTTAGGTTGAGTATTTATTATGATTCCAATTTTATTGTTTACTGTTAATCTATTGTTTTATTAGTTATAACTCTTTAATTCTTAAGTGGTTGCTATATGCTTTACAATATGTATTTTAATTAATTAGAGTTCACCTTCAAATAATATCACACCACTTAATGTATGATGAGAGCCTTGCAGTTATATCCTTCCAGTTCCTTCCTCCCATCCTTTGTGATTCTTGACATTGTTTTGATTTCACATATGCTATATGCACATACTACATCACTCACCATTACTTATCCTTATACAGTTAATTATCTTTTGGAGCAATTAAAAACAAGGCAAAATATATATTTTACCTTAATGTAGTACTCTTTATTTCTTTGTACAGATTCAAGTTCCTCTCTATTATATTAGTTCTACTTGATAAGCTTCTTCATAATTTCTTGAACTGCAGGTCTACCGACAATTAATTCTTTTCAGTTTTAGTTTGGGAAAAATCTTCATTTCACCTTAGTTTTTGATAATTGTTTTTGCTTTGTATAAAGTTCTTGACTGAGATATTTTTAGTTCAGTCTTTTAAAGATGTCACTTTGTTGCTTTGGGGTTTGTATAGATTCTGACAATACAACTCCTGCAATTTTAAATTTTTGTTACTATCTGTGTAATGTGTCTTTATTTCCCTGTTCGTCTTCAAGATTTTCTCTTAACCTTTGAAACAGAAGTTTGAATATGTTTTGCCTCATTTTCAGTCTTGGGGTTTTCTAAGTCTCTTGGATCCATGTTTTGATAACTTTTATTAATTGTTTATTACCTTTGGTCACTGTGACTTCAAATGTTTTTTTCCTCCTCATTTTCTCTCCTCCTGAAACTTCAATTATATGTATGTTAAACCATTTGATATTATCTCATAGCTCTGGGAAAGTATGCTCCATTTTTTCACTGTTTTCTCTTTGTGTAACAATTTTAGTAGTTTCTGTAGACCTAACTTTAAATTCATTCATACTTTCCTTGGCTGTATCACATCTACTCATGAGTCCACCAAAGTAATTCTTCATTTCTGATACCACGTTTTATTTTTTCTAGTATTTCAGTTTGGCTTTCTTATCTTTTCCATATCTCTGATGAAATTCTCTATCTTTTCATGCATGTTGCCCTCCTTTTCCATTAGACTCATTAATATATTAATCATAATTATTTCAAAGTCCCTGTCTGAAAGTTCCAAAATATGCCATCTTAGGATCTGGTTCTGTTGCTTACTTTATCTCTTGACAATGGTTTATCATTTTTTGCTTTGTGTGTCTTGTAACTTTTTTATTCAATGCCAGACATCATGATTAGAACAATAGAGAATGAGGTAATTAGGATTTACTCCTGGAAATGGGCACACCCTTTCTTCTGTCAAGCTGAATGAGATGTGTCAATGTATTCAGGTGTTGACCTGGATTTGAATTTTGTTGCCACAGTTTCCTACCATGCCCTAGAGGCTTCAAAATCCTTTAACGATGCCTTTTTCTTACAGTAAGTTCTAGGGTGTCTGATAGTCTTAATATTTGTGTCCCCCTTAACTTTCAGCCATCCCCATATTCCTGCATCACAGAAAAGGGTCACTCTCCATGCCCGGTCCCTGCACCAGTGGTAGATGGCTGTTGCTTTTACTCATATTTGTAAGGCTGGCTATAGGGCAGGATGTCTTGCCCTGTGTCAGTCTTAAATAACCTTGTTTTCTGGGCTTCCAGCATGAGAGTTTCCTAGTGTTTCAGCTTCTTTTAACGATATGAGGGATTTTGAAATAATTTGTATCCTCAGATTTCTCAATTCTCCTCTTCCCAATTTTACCAACATAATTTGAGGTTACGTATTCAGATTATAATTATTCTTTTCAGCTTCAGTTTGGGGGAAAAAGTTGCTTAGAAATTTTCAGTCATTCCTGTAACCAAATTAATGAATGTTTACATATATTCTATGTTATTGACAAAAATTGTTGACGATTATAGATAGTTTGAAACCTGACTTCCCCATTCTTAGCTCTTGCTTTTGATTAATTTCTCAATTAGTGGAGGAAACTAAAGAGGAAAAAAAAATTTTATGATATAAGTTTTCCCGAATTTTTCATAGTCTATAAAAGAATTCTAAAGTGATAGTATTGTCATAATTTGAAAATTAAGGGAAACATAAAGCTTAAATCTGTTTCTTTAAAAATCTTACTGGTAATTGCTTGAGAAAATAGGATCAGTATGAACATATTCTAAATCACCATATAAAACAAAAATAAACAAAATCAAACAAAACATACATGGCACAGCAAAAGAATAAAAACAGACTAAAATAAAGAAATAACAAAACACTATAAAAAACAGGATATAATAATATGACAGAAGAAATATAAAAATAGGAATTCAAATATAGGTATGCTAAACTCCATTTTTAAAAGGCAAAAGAAGAGACTGTGCCTTTAAATGACTGACCTAAGCTTAAAACAAAAGACAAGGTAAACACTGATAAGCAAGATAAAATAGAAATGTAGAGTGACAGCAACATTAACTTGAGACAAAGTAGAACTTGAGGTAAGAACATTAGATGTGAAAAAAGTCTATCCATTTGTTGTTTGAGAAGGTCTTTTCCTTGCTTATGCATATGGATGCCTTTCTTGTTGGGCATATATTACTTTGATCACAAACGTTTTTCCTCCTAATTCTCTAAAGTTTTCCCCATTAGGTGATCACATCTAGTGTTGTACATTGATCTGAAGCTGTGCCCACTTTTGTGTTCCTGGAAGGAGTGGCTCTCCCATTCGTAAACTCCACTAGGATACAGTGAGCAAGGTATATGGCATGGCCACATTTAATATGTCTGCCACATTGTATTTGTTTTTCAAGGAGATCAAATCAACATCGATGTGTTGTTTGCTCTCTATCTCACTGTCATCTTCTCATGATTACCATCCCTTTGTTCACTGCCACAGCTACACATGCTTGAGAATCCGTCTATGTTGTTTGCCAGCATCCAGTTCAAACCGTCTTGCCACGTGATTTCATGCCTCCGCCAGCTCGCTTTCGATTTTTCTTTTATTGCTTTTCTATAAAGCTCTTTTGTTCATATTAAGGTAAACTGAAAGGTGATTTATGCAAAATGCTTACAAGCTCCTGTGCAAAAGCTGTTTCCCAGATTTGTCTTTCTTCTGCATCTTTTGAGTAAACAAATCTTTCATGAAGCAGAACAGTTTCTGTTGTCCCACCTCATCTTCCACTTTCCCTCCCTCTCTCTCTAGTCATCTTTGAATGGCACAGCCAGTATTTTTTTTCCAACAAGATATGGGTAGAATCAGGCTCTTTGATCTCCAGCCAAAAGGCAATGTGATATAGACAAATCTCCAGTTTCCAGCAAACTATAATGCCATGTGTCCTTACTGGACAGAAGCTGAGTAAATTATTCTCCTGCTTGATACTCTGAATCTAAGTACTTGTATTTCTTAATAGCTTGAAGGACCCTGAAGTTCTTATTTTTACAAGTGAAGAACAGGGATGCTTTGAAAAGCACGATTTCCACACTGGCCCTACTCCCACCTCTACTTGTGATAAACCTCATATCCTTATAAGTAATGCAAGCCCATTTCTCCCTGGGATAAAGAGGGACTTAGCACTGCATGGGAGAAGGGAGATGTTGAGACTGGAGACAAAGTGATGGGGTCTCGTCCTAAGTGCAGAGACTCCTGAAGAGGAGGGAGTGCCTGTGTCCTCATGCGTTCTCGCCTTTCCTGCATCAACCTCTGAGGACTGGGAATGAATGAGTCCCAGCTTATTTCTCAGTTCAACCCATTCACACTGTGATTCGGGATAATTCCTTAAAAAGCCACTAAATTATTCACTGGAGACTTTAGTTTCCGGTACAGTTGTAACTTTGCATATTTTTGGACGCTTGTATTTATTTTTCGGTGAGAAGACTCGGCCCTTTCTTTGTCTGCTCTGCTTCCTGAGGACAAATTTACACTTTCCTGAAGAAACCATGGCTCCCAAGCTGAAGAATGATGGAACATCCCAGGACACTCTGGAGAGCGCCCAGGACTTACAACACAGGTCCCGTGGGATAATGGGATTCATCTTGCACGAAGTGCCCCTGAGCTGGGCCACCACTGCCGCATCCCACCACCCACTCTCCTCCTTGGTTTAGGCTGCTTGGCTGCTTGTCGTCACCTGATGAAACATTTGTCATGAGTTTGTGACTTTCCATGTTCTGCTCCTCCATTCCCTCTCCTGCTCTGGTCAAGTTCTGCTGATCTCTGTGGTGTGTGTCAGGTACATCATCCCCTGGAGACCTTCCCTGACGACCCTCCCGAGACCCTCCTTGGACGTCTGCAGAGAGCACCTAGGACGGCAGTGCTGGGTAATGATCTACAGAGTGCACTTCCCCAGGAGAACATGAGCTGCGAGGGCACCTAGCAGAGCCCATGTCTGCACCGCCTGCAGGGGAGGGAGCTCCTCTGATGAATGCAGGTGGGAACACGACTGACCTTCATGCTTCTAAGTGGCCATCAGGCTTTCTTCAGGTCTGAGTATAACGGCAAATCATTACCTCTATTGTCAACATAAGTGAGTCTAGTATATATCAAAAATAAAGTCCTTCAAAACATTTATTAAATTTTAGATGAGTTACCCAAATTCGTTCAAGTGGTGCTAATATTATATGAGACCCTGCTGCAGTGCAGTTACTTCTTCACCAACCACAGATCAGGAGGGGAGCAATATTAACATGAGCCTCAGAGGTCACCCACCCGACGTCCCTGCCCATCACACCTTCTAACTCAGTTCAACAGACCACATGCTTATTGAAACAAAACCACTTTCTAGTGTCACATCATTGGAGCTCATGGTACATAATGCCACTGTCAAGAACGATTATTACACAAATGTACTATCCATCCAAGAAAGGAGAATGTGAAGAGCCTGTTTAACATGAGGCAAGTCGGTCAGAATGGCCGTCATCAAAACTCTACAAACAACAAATGCTGGAGAGGGTGCGGAGAGAAGGGAGCCCTCCTGCACTGTTGGTGGGAATGTACACCGATACAGCCACTATGGAGAACAGTATGGAGGTTCCTTAAAAAACTAAAAATAGAACTACCATACGACCCAGCAAGCCCACTACTGGGCATATACCCTGAGAAAACCATAATTCAAAAAGACACATGCACCCCAATGTTCACTGCAGCACTATTTACAATAGCCAGGTCATGGAAGCAACCTAAATGCCCATCAACAGACGAATGGATAAAGAAGTTGTGGTACATATATACAATGGAATATTACTCAGCCATAAAAAGAGATGAAATTGAGTTATTTGTAGTGAGGTGGATGGACCTAGAGTCTGTCATACAGAGTGAAGTAAGTCAGAAAGAGAAAAACAAATGCCGTATGCTAACACATATATATGGAATCTAAAAAAAACCAAAAATGGTTCTGATGAACCTAGGGGCAGGATAGGAATAAAGATGCAGATGTAGAGAATGGACTTGAGGACAAGGGAAGGGGGAAGGGTAAGCTGGGACTAAGTGAGAGAGTAGCATGGACATATATACAGTACCAAATGTAAAAGATAGCTAGTGGGAAGCAGCCACATAGCACAGGGAGATCAGCTCAGTGCTTTGTGACCACCTAGAGGGGTGGGACGGGGAGGGTGGGAGGGAGACACAAGAGGGAGGGGATATGGTGATCTACGTATGCATATAGCTGATTCACTTTGTTATACAGCAGCAATTAACACAATATTGTAAAGCAATTATACTCCAATAAAGATGTTAAAAAAAATCTAAAAAAAAAATTAAATTAAATTAAAAAATAAAATGAGGTGAGTCTGACTCCCTCTCCTGGTTCTCCTGGAGTTCTAATAGTGCTTCATTGATTAACTGAAAGGGGATCAATAAAATATATCTAAGATTCTAAGGCAATTTGCTTCTGAATATAACAATTTACAAGATGGATCAACTTAAAATATCAATCATATAATATATTCATACATTATATATTAATATAGTGTATATAAATATTTATATTTATAAACGCATAACTATATAATATAAATCAATATAATATTTAAATTTATCAATTTATAGCAAGAAATAAGATTTAATAGCAATTATAACAATAACTTTTAACAACATATCTGAAAATTTACATGTAAAATGTTTTAATGAGGCTATATTTTCTCTTTAATTACATTAAAATTGAAACAATGTATCTTAACTTTTAACTGACTCGGAGCTGACCCTACCTTCCACCTTTACTTGCTCCCCCTTCCAGGTTCTCAGTTAAGCAGTTAGTAACATATAAACAACACCCTAAATGTGTTCTTTGGACTAACGGTCATTTAATACATGTTTCTAGAATAGTAATTTCTAAGAATCTGAAATGTATCAAAAAATCAAAATTTTCATGAAACAGTTCAGAAACCCCATCTCAGAACAAACGCATTTGACCGTTAGTAAAATACCTCTGAGCACAGATACATTATTCTCCAGAAGATAAGTAAAGTGTGTTATATTCTTATGGTTCATGAGTCCAAAAAAAAAAAAAAAATCCAAGGAAGAATAAAAGCAGAAATTTGACAAATGTTAGATGGGGCAGACAGTTATTCTATGATCGACCATGTTAGTAAGAAATATTATTTTATTTTGTCCTTTAAAAAGGCTTAGTCAAAAAGTCAAAAGGTAAAATTAACATGAATATGCTTTAAGTATGAAATAGGTGCCACACAATGGCAAGTAAAAATGTCCATATGATATAAAAGCTATGATAATTTGCCATAAGCTTCTTCGACAAAATTGGTAGTTAGCATGTTCAGTATGAGTTTCCTAAGAGGACAGAGGTATAATGCAAATGTCTACATGATATTAAAGAGTGAGCTGACAGGAGGAAAGGTCACTCAAAGCTTTTGTTGGAACAGTTAAACTAATTTCACTGTTTTTTCAACTAAACGTACTGATTATTTTGGTGACAGCATTGCCAGTATATTAGGAAAGTAGAATATTATCCTTTCATATACTGAAAAAGACGTCTAAAGCCCTGGAATACCATATATTACATGTTATCTGATCATCTTCTGTCATCATTCAATTAAAAAGGATATGCGATCATCTTAGTGTAAAATGTTTATAAGCGTATGTATGTATGACGCTTATTCAGATTTTAACAACTCAGTAATAGATGATTACAAGGACAGAAGGCAAGTTTCAGTCAAGAATCATTAAGGCCTATGAAAAAACCCAAGAGTTGAGTGTTCTTCCTGACTTATTACTAAACAGGACACATAGCAAATTATAATACAGAAGGTAGAAAGAGAAAGAAAGAAATATGTCTCCTAAACCAGCACTGAACTATCCACAGATACGTGTCCTTATTACTAAATTTTAGAGCTACATATTGGGACAATCTTGGTAGGTAGGAAATTACAAGGAAGATAATATAATTCTGCAGTCATAAAATATTCCGTAATGGAAGGTGTTGCAAGATAATTTGGGCATGAGCAACATTTGCTTCTGTAATATGATCATACATCAAGGTGATTTTAAAAATCAATTAAAAAATTCATAAGATGATTTTATTCTCTTGTTACTATATAGGTTTATTATACCGTCTTTCAACCAGGGATTATTTCATGGGAGTCTGTTCCAGGACAAATGTTCTTTCAGGTCACGAGACTCCAAAGAGAGAACAAAATCCATCTTCCAAACAGCACACATTTATAGACCATCGCCAGTATCACCCCATATTCGTGAAGGCGAAACGTATAAAAATCTTACATGTGCCCGTGTCCTGCGGACCAGGGAGCTATGCACCTCACCCCCAATAAAGAACATTTTTTAAATGAGTTGCCTGATCAATTAGGGCTCCTACTAAGAGCTATCAGCATAAGATTTGGTCCAATTCTAAAAACAGAGCACCAAAAATATGATTCTGTTCAAATCCCCTCAGCCATCTCTTTGCCTTAAAACAGATTCCATTCTCCAAAAACACAGTGAATAATCTACCCCAAACTCAATTTCATTATGAAAAGGAATCATGCCCATGAAAAAAGAAATTATATTTTACTGAAAGAATTTGAAAGAATTGTTCCATTAAAGTGGCAAACATAGTTTTCATACCCAAAGCTAATTTGTAGCTACAGCAAGCAAACAAACAAAAAACAACCACACATTTTTACAGCTATTTGGGCACCAACCTGGGATGGGCTGAGGTGCTAACACCACTGTGGGAAGAGGCCTAGAGGCAGGAGCTGGCCTGGACAGGGACACGGCTACTTGATTTGCCAACAGTTGAGGCTTCTCATGCCCATGGAACAATCTTGATTCCTCAGGATATATCCATGTTGAGTCCAGAGCAAAGGAATTATTAAAAAAGATCTGTCCAAAGAGAAAGCAAGCATAACATTTAAGACCATGCACATAATAAAAGCTTAAGACTGTAAAATACTTGTCTTACATTGAATATTGGAGATTCTATGCATGGAGATTCTATAAAGCCACTATCTTAAAACCTGAAGATCCACGGGTCTCTGATACCAATCACCTTCTAGTCAAGTCTCCTGGGCTGGTCTTCAGCTATTGACTTGGTTAGTTCATCCCAGCAGCCAGTTAACAGATACAGAATCACCCCAGTGAGATAAGCAGTGGCTTGTAGAACAAGTCACTGTACTACTTTCTATTGGTTTTCAGGTAAACAAAGTGTAGCCAGTATATCTGAATTCAAAAGCCAAGATAAACCATCAGAAAGATGAACACTCAAAGCAATAATACCAAGGAAAACTTACTTTTAAAATGTACACTTGAGTTATATAAGGTTTAAGGCTAGATTCTTAACAATAGTTATGGACTTAAAAACTGAAAAATTCGGGGCTTCCCTGGTGGCGCAGTGGTTAAGAATCTGCCTGCCAATGCAGGGGACACGGGTTCGAGCCCTGGTCTGGGAAGATCCCACATGCCACGGAGCAACTAAGCCCGTGAGCCACAACTACTGAGCCTGCGCGTCTGGAGCCTGTGCTCTGCAACGGGAGAGGCCGCGACAGTGAGAGGCCCACGCACCGCGATGAAGAGTGGCCCCCGGTTGCCTCAACTAGAGAAAGCCCTTGCACAGAAACGAAGACCCAACACAGCCAAAAATAAATAAATAAATAAATGAATAAATTAAAAAAAAAAAAACTGAAAAATTCAAAAAGTAGATTCTGATTCAGAAGTAGCAATTTTATATTATCCTATGAAATCCAAATATTTTAAGCTAAAACAAAATCCCCCACCACCACCATCTACTGGTGCTTTTGAACAGACCAATCTTATTCTGAAAAGATTTCTCTCCAGACCTAGATGGTTGATCTATTGCAATTAGAAACTAGAAATACACAGTGATTTCTGTTATGGAAATACCCAACAACTTAAAAATTAATAGCCCATTTATCCAATCAGACTAGCTGCATTTTTACCTTACAATTAGGTATCCTTTTGTCTATCCAACTTTTCCCAATGGGAAGTGGAAGAGAAGATGGGCAGACATGTGGGAAAATGGGCACCAATTCCACAGTGGAAGAGGGGGACAGTCCAATCGATGGAGAATGACCACCAAACAGCCACTGAAACCCAAGAAAAGAGAAGGGTGTGCTCATTAGCCTGTATCAATCAACTCTACTTTGTACCAATAGATGCTAGGATAGCTGCTCTAAAAGGGAATTTTAAAATGCATGTATTTGATCATGAGAAAAATCTCCTTTTTCCCAGTCCAAGAAAAACCCCACAAATATTCCAAAATTCTAAAAATTTATAAAAATTTTCATATCTGAATCATCACAATGCATTTACAACACTGCTTTCTGTAATATTAAGAAAGAACTTCTAAGCACAAAACCATGAGAACATGGTAAGAAATGGATTTCTGCCCTGAGAACATGAGAAACCACAATGGAAAGGTGAAATGCTGGGTATTCCTTTTATAATTCTTGAATTCTTTTTATAAGCAAGCAGAGAGCTATATTTTATGAAATTCTTTTCCACATAACATTTTATATTAATTATATTTATCATTTTAGAAACAGGCACAAGCAATATTTTCAAAATAAGAGGTTAAGATCAAAGTTTCCCAAGGTTCGCAAATGCAAATAGATTCCAAGGCAAAGAAAACATAAATGAGCTTATCGCATAACTGAAGATCCCAATGTACAGAATAAAACAGCAAACGTGGAAAGGGGGCAGACAATTTAGGAGACAGTCTCTCTAATTAAATTAACTGAATCTTTATCAGTGGAGAATAAGATCATTGTTCAATGGTATGGAATACTTCAATACGTATTTGTTTTAAAATCATAAAAGCATTTTTGAATTTCCTGTTATGTGAAAATGTTCTTCTGGTTTAAATAGTTATTTAACACACAATATGGTAGCACAAAATATTTTAAAGATTAATACTAAGTTTTGGGGAGATTTTTTGTTTTAAATTTACACAAGGAAAAAAATGCATTTTCTATACAGAAAAAAAAAAAAAAAAAATGTAGTTCCTTGACATCATATACCTCTAGTGGTAGCACTCGGATATGACAACCCCTTCGAAATATCAAAAAAGCTACCAACGCTTATTCAAAAAAAACCCCAACATGAACTGCATCACACATCAAAGTACCATATCCAGTACCACATATGTGATGTATCATTACGTGTAAAGACCAGTTTAGGAAGAGTTAACAACATCATTTAGAAAAGCTCACAATATAATATTGGAATTAAATTAATTATGTGGTGTATTCTAACATCCACTCGTTTGAATATGCTAATTAGGACAGTCATTGGAATAAAATACATGTTATTCTCTGATTTAAATGCATCTGCCTAGTTAGATAGCAAACAATGGATCTTGCCAAAACCAGCTTCCCTTGCTCTGTTACACCATTAATCAAAGGCACAGTCACTTTTTCTTTTTAATTCCAGGTTTTAGACGCCAAACTCTTCTAAAGTGCAATATGACACTAGGTAATTTGGTGGACTCAGGCAGACCTAGGGTGGGAGTGGAAATCACCGGTAGCATTTCTCAGTATTAAAGGCAGGATTTCCCTGCAAGCTTCCATTGGCTTGAATTTTCTTAAGCATTGTCCTGAGTCTATTTTCAAATGAAAAAAAAAAAAAAACTAGATCAGAATCAGAAATAGCTATTGATTCCCGGTTTGCTTTCCAAGCCTGGCAGAGACTGTAAAAGTATTAACTTCTATTCGGTAAGTCGGCCACAGTTCGCAGCAGCAACGCCGGGCTCCGGAGGCGGTACTTAAGCACCGCGTTCTGGACAACGACCCCGGCCCGGGCGAAAGTTGTGGCCAAGGCGGTCCCAACTCTGAGCTTGGGGTGCGGGTCTCCAAACTGCTCGGCTGAGAGACCGGGAAGACATACTGCAAAAACTGCCTTGAGGCAGAACGGGACGTCGAAGCATGAACTTTGTTGCCGAGGCATGGCTGCCAGGCTGCGCCGTGATGGGCTGGGGAGCCGAGGACCACCGCGGGAGGGAAGAGCGCAAGCCACAGGGCCGGAGCCGCCGGAGCGGGGCGAGGGCCGCGCCCAGGGGCCAGGGGGGAAGCCGGCGACCCCGAACCCGGGGCCAGGGGCCGGGGGACACGTTACCTGCCCGTTGAGCAAGGGGTAGTGGTGCACAGCTGCGGCGGCGGCGTGGTCTGGCGCAGAGGGCAGCGGCAGCAACGGCAGCCAGCCGGGCAGCCCCGGGAGCAGCGGGGCGGCGGAGGGCTGGGCCGAGGCAAGCAGCCCCGGCGGGGGCGCGACCCCGGCGCCCAGCCGGAGCAGCCCGGCCGAGCCGGGGACCATCCAAACCCAGGGCGGCGGCGGCGGCGGCGGCGGGTCTGCATTCATCGGCCAGAGGAGAGGCTGCCGCCGCCGAGGCTGCTGCGGCTGCTGCAGCTGCCGCCGCCGCCGCTGGAGCCTGGCGCCCACCAGCATCCTACATCCCCGCGCGGGCGGCGGCTGCGGGCGCGGCGCGGGCGGCGGGCGCCAGAGGCACGGGCCGGCGGCGGCGCGGGCTCCGGAGCGAACTCACTTGGTTCCGCTGCGCGGCCGCACGCTCCGCCCCTGCCCCGCGCCGGGAGCCCCTCCTCCTCCTCCTCTGCTGGCGCTGCCGCCCGCGCCACCGCCGCCGCCCCCCAGGCCCGGCGCCGGCTCGCAGCGTCCCCGGGTTCCGGGCTCCGGCCAGCACTCACCCCGGGACCCCCGCGGCGGCGGGGGAGGGGGCGGGAGCAGGCGGAGGCGCGGGGCGCAGAGGGCGCGCCTGGCCAGGCTCCCGCGGAGCTCGGGTTCGGCCGCTGGAGGCCGCCGGCTCTCGCGGACGGAGCGCACGCCGGGGAAGGCGCGCCCGGCCAGGCCGGGAGACGGGGTCCACCAGCAGCAGCGAGCCGAGGCCAAGGTGGCGGCGCCTGAGCCAGGCACGTCCAGCCGCGGGGCGGTGCTGGGGGCGCCGTCGGGGACCGCGCGGGCCGCTCTCTGCCTGGCTTAACTTGGGACGAGGGCGGAGGGTCCCCAGGGGATGCTGACTGCAGCCCCCGACGCCCAGCGGACACCGATTGCCACTGGGGACGGGTAGATTTCTCGCCCTGGAAAATCTACCAAACACTTTCCTAAGACCGCAGCGTGTCCTCTGCCCCGGCGGCCCCTACCCAACGCCCCACTAGTTCAGGCGCCACACTCCAGGCGGGTCGCCTCCGGGCCTTTGCACGGGACATCCGGTTGCCTCTGGGATTGCCCACTGTGAACTGGTCCTGGA
The DNA here is from genome assembly GCF_965194825.1 of Balaenoptera physalus. NCBI lineage: Eukaryota > Metazoa > Chordata > Mammalia > Artiodactyla > Balaenopteridae > Balaenoptera > Balaenoptera physalus. The sequence continues at coordinate 24,199,787 of NC_138893.1, read as the reverse complement.
TTCTACCGGGCCCAGAATTGTGCTCCCCCTTTACCCACCGCACGCGGCCTCTGCAGTGCAACCTGGGCTGCCTGAGGCCAAAGACCACCCCTCCTGCGAGGACCCTCGCTCGGCCTGCACAGCAGAGCCTGGTTCCGCGCGGGTCACACGCGGTCGCCGCCAGGCGGCGCGCGCCCCGGCTGACCTCCCTCCTGCCGCAGGCCCTGGTCCCGCGCGGTATCTCCTTGTGATGCCGGGGCTCTGAGACCCCGCCCAGCTCTGGGCTGTTCGTCGCCGAGAGCTGGTTGGAGACTTCCACGTGCTAATGAACTGCTTAGGTCGCTACGCCGGAGAAACCCCACCACAGTCAACAGCGCAAGCACAGTGTTTCTTAAGACCATTTGGTGAAGGGCCTTCCTGCCGCCTAAAGCAGAAGGAAGGTATTATGAAGCATGCTTTTAAGAGTTTGTATGAAAAGCCCACGCTGACCTGGGCAGGAGAGCATGCACCCACCCAGGTACACCACAGACACACCTGGGACTCTCCAAACACGGGCTCCCCTCACCTCTGGACTGATCCGTCGACCTCCCTCCTGAGATAAACTAAAGCACCAGAGTGCTTTCAATTTGCTTCTAGGGTTGTTTCCTCATTCTTCTAATTTGCTTATTTCCTCCTGGCCTGGCAGGATTTCTTTTAGATCCTGGCATATGCTAATTTACATAGCTGGCATCTCCATGTTTTCCTCCAGGCAAACCATTTTTCAATTAGCAAGTTTATCTCTCTCTTTGATGCAAAAGTCCTGGCAAGATTTTGTTTTTTCTCACCTACAGTCAGAAAGCTCTGCAGATTAGAAGACTGTTACTATTCAGCTTAAGCCCTTAATTCATGCGCATATATTTGTGTGTGCACACACTCGTGATATGTGGCTTGATCTTGGTGGCCACAGCCAGACTAAGGAATTGGGGCAGGTGTCTTTGGGCAGGCTAAGGTGGACCCCTTAAAGGGTCCTGTTTGAATGGGAGTTATTCATCCCTTCTCCATTGTTTGGAGGCTGGCAGTGCCCGGCTTGCATGCTGCTCTCAGCAAAAGCAAGTGCAGTGTGCACAGAACCCACACTCCCAGGAAACAGGGTTTAGCCATGATCTGGGGGTGCTTCAGCAGGTGCTTTGGGGGGAGTCTCACCCGTTCCCACACAGCCCGGTCCTTGAAGTGGTTCTGCTAAAGTATGCTTTTGTCAACTGGTTGTATTTAATCCCTCCCTGGGCTTTCCAGTGCCCTGAGCACAGGATGCCTTGGGCAGCTGATCGGCTCTGAACAAGAGCTGGGAAATTACAAGTATGTTCATTCAAAGAACCTCAAAGTAGCCCGAACTCCTTTGCTGCTTCCTTCCATGGGGTTGACTGTATTTATTTATTACAACGTTTTGAACTCCTTTCCCTACCATGCTGTGCTCTGAATTCTGGGAACACAGCAGAGGACAACAGAGGTGCAGAGCGATTTTCACTAATTAATTAATTGATATGACAGGGGAACCCGGAGATGGACTTATCCCCTATTTCTGGCTCTTGTTTCAATCACATGCATCTCAAGGTTTTCCCCACACACCCCACTCAACCCAGGAACAACCAGAAGCCCCCTTTCCTTTGGGTACTCTCTTTCCAATGGGTATTTAAGAGGACTCTTTGAAGGCAGGAAGACTTGTTCTCCATGAGGACCAGAAATCAGGGGATCTCCCATCTGTGCGTGGAGGCTCCACGCCAGGTAGACCTGTGCCGCTGGTGGGCAGGTGTGCTCACCTATCAGTGCCCCCAGGGGGTCAGCCCTGGGCTGGCACCCCCTAAACTCAGGCCCTTTATCTCCCTGTAAAAATCAGTGACAAATTCTCCTTGTAATGAGTTTTATACACAATCTAGTCTCAAGTTCTCCTAACCAATAAAAACAACCTTAATTCTGTCTGTATTATTCAGGCAAAACCAGCAGAAGTTTCCAGCTAATCTGTGACAGACTGAAGAAAGACGAGATCCACAGCACGAGAAAGGTGTGAATTATCCTCATATGCTAATGAGTTCTGAATTGTTTATCACCGTTTTGGAAAAAAAGAATGTTGGGTGTTAGGGAGAGATGGATGAAGTAAGAGTTTGCAGCTTGTAGAAGGATTTTTTTTCAAGGTTTTTTTTTTTTTTTACTCTTTTTCTAAGTAAAATATAAGAGAAACTCCCACCTCAAAAGAAAGAGAGAGAGAAGCATGGAGATGCCTTCTCCAGGCCTGCCGAGTTAAAATAATCCCCAGAGCAACGGGGCAGGCGGGAGTGGGGACGTGTGGGGCGGAGAACTGAGGTGTTGCCTCAGCAGCGGCCCTGTTCCGCCCACCAGCTCACACGGCCAGGACATCTTTCCAAAACCAACGCTGATCCGACTGGGTCCTTCCCTGCTGAAGACTCGCCAACTGTGCTATGATGAGGCCCTGGATGAAAGCCACGAAAGCGAACCGCCGCCTCGGGAGACCGGCCTCTTCAGGAGGAGGAATTGGTGATTTGATATCTGAGTTGGTGTGGGCTGACAAGGAGCGGGTGTAAGAGTGATTTCCAAAGTTCTGCCAGACTCGGGAGTCTGCAGCTGGGCATCCCTTCCCAGAGATGAGGAGCCTTTGGGGACGAGCTGCAGAGAGGAGAGGTTGCTCCAGACAGGACGACGTGGAAGGCTCCGAGGGACACCTGGAAAGATCTGTCCATGGCACGGTTGTCTGGAGTCAGGAGCAAAGTCTTGGATGAAGACACGGAACTGGAAGTAGCACAAGAATGGAGAGGGGTAGCCTTCCGCGGTGGTGGCGGAGATCGGAGATGTGGATGGGGTCACCCCAGGCGAGCACAGAGCGGGAGAGGAGAGGCCGTCAGGGGGTCCCCGTAATGGGGAGTGAGGCTCTCTAGGAAACACGGAGGGGAACCGAGGCAGGTGGTAGCACGAAACCACCCTGGACGGGCAGGAGCGTGCTCGTTTGTTAAAGGGTATTATTATTGTTTTTATTATAAATGTGGTATTGCAGAATATCTGGAAAATATAGAAAAGCATCATGAATCAAACCCACTCAGGGAAAAGGAATATGCACCTTTTGTTGACCTCCCCTCCGTAGTATTTTTGTCTTCTCATCTCTCTCTATATAGCATGGTAATGTATATTGTATATATATTACATATAGTAATATATGTATAGCATATATTATAGCATCTTATCGTATTACATTTTATATTAAATTGCATTTTATAATAAATAGTTTAAAACCTTATTTTTCACTCAGCATCATAGCATGAGCGGTTCCCCACATTGTTGAAAATACCTAGAGGAACCCTGAACAACAGCAAAGCGGAAAGCTCACGGAGGACGTGTAGGAGTGGAGGTGGGTCTGCCCTGAGTGGGAGTCAGTAGCCGACGTGGGACAGCAGCACACCCTACTCAGCAGCCTGTCCATTTTGTAGCCATAAAGAACCACCCATCTACCCACCTAACTTCCCACCATCCATCGATCTAAGTCGTAGGTAAAATGTCGCAAACACTGGAGTGCATAGACGCCGTGTGGGGCACAGTGAAGACCCTGAAAACCAGACACCCCGGGCAGTTACTGAGGGCTGCTCAGGACAAGGCAGAGGCCCCCCTCCCTGCGTCCGGACCCGCCGCCCTCCGTGGAGCACCTCCCAAGGTCCACACTGATCTCGGGTCGGCTCAGTAGAGGCCCTGGATGGCAGGAACCACGTGCTCTCCCCTCTCCTCTCCACAACAGCTGAGTGTCCAGTGACTAGATCAGAATACTCTTCATGCTGGATTGAAACCCCAGCCTGGGATCATTACTGAGCCCCCAGTGGGTGCAAAGACAGGCCAGCTGTCTGACCACATCCCATCCAACAGACAATAACCCAGCCAGGGCTTTGCAGGTTGTGTCCTGCATAAGGGTGCCCAGCCAGGAGAGGGACTGGGGTCCAGCCAGGCACAGGAATGTGTCCACCCAGAGAGACAGCTTCCTGGGACCCACACCAAGACAGCCTGGGCTCTGGAGAATGATGGTGAGGAAGACAGATGTCCCCCATGCAGCTTAGAGTCTGGGAGATGGTGACAACCCCAAACAGGTGACCACAAAGAGCAGTGGCCCTGCTTATCCTGGTGCCCCGGGTCCAGAGAGCCAATGGTGGGAGAGGGCCTGGCCCAGCATCCCCGCTGAGGTCACCCCACCTCTGCTCCTGGTCCCTTCCTGGGCCCTTTCCTTTCCCAGGGCTCTCTGGTGATCCCAGCTGCTGGGGGAGGGGACGGAGGCCTTTAATCTTATCAGAACATGATTTACGGGCACTTAGACAAGGAGGGACATGGAGACCTTTGGTGCCATGCATTCTCACAAGCCACACGATTCATCGGCCTTATTCTCGGCACACACATCTGGTGGCATGATTTGTGGGGTCTGGAGACATGAAATCGTTTGCGTTTTCTCTACAGAGCCTGACCAGACAGCTAGAAAGCCGCCATGATGTGTGCTAAGTAGGGCGTTTGCCAGTCAGAAAACACCCAAACTTTCTATTTGGACACAAACATTTGTGCTTGTGTATACTTTTATTTTATCTTGTCAAAGCACGCTGATCTCACACCAGATGAAGCCAGTGTGTCAACCCTGCTCCCATCTGTCCCACATAAAGCACTCGTTCCCTGGATTCCTTAACTGGAGCGGAGGAGGGGGCGGGAATTCCCACCGCCCGTGTCCCTGTGAAGGGCACACTTGGCCGTCACTCTGCTTAATTATACTGTGGCCAGGCCACACGCTGACACGTAAGAGGGGCCACAACTGGGAAACATGTTACAACAGCCCTGCTAATTGGAAATAATTCAGGAGGAGAAGCAGCTTGGTCTGAACTGGGAAAGAATGTAGATTATCAAGTGCGTTTTTAACACAGTCTTACTGTTAGGAGGCGTAACCGGGAGCACGAGGTAACAGGAGGTCGGGGAAGCCCCGCTGTGCCGGACTCGAGCAGGTGAGACGCTTCAGCAATTAGCGCCCTGAGAGGGTCCCCTCTGCCTTCTCAGGCTCATCAGCCTCCTCTGTACAAGGCTACACTTTGCAGTTCCAACCAGGTTCAAATTGGCACCAACTCCAAAGTGCAGAGCCTGAAATCATGACATAGCCCAGAACACGTTTCTTTAGAGGCACCAGGAGAGCAAGATTCCTGGGGAGAGGTTGGTCCCCGCCGTCCCCAGTAGCAGAGCTGACCGGAGTGCTGAGCGTCACAGCACCCCTCCCCTGCCCGTGAGCAGCATGCAAGCCACCAGGATGCCAGGCCTGCCATGCAGGCTCGCTAGGCAAGGTGGCCATCCACGTCTGGATCCGACCCGCGGTGTGAGCCGTGTGCCGGCCCTCAGAGCGCTGAGAAGGGTGGAAGTGGGGTCCTTCAGCAGACCAGTCACCGGCGGGTGGTCGTGCTCAGGCCAGGGTGACGCGTCCATCCTTGACCTCATACGTGTTCACACGCTTCCCTTCACGTTGGCAGGGCGCAGCCGGGCAGCTGTTCTCTACAAGTCTTTGATTTCACCAGCAGCATGCTTTCCTGAGAGGTGACAGCTCTGAACCCAGCGAGCCTAATCCTTCAAATCCAAATTCTCTAACCTCAACGGTGAGTTACATCTCAACAGAAGAAAAGATGGAGGTGCCTGAAGTACTCTCTGCGCCGCTGCCTGTCTTAATAGTTTTCACCTTGACAAAATATTCTTACGGTAAGAAAAAAATACAGTTTCACAGCAGATAGTCTGTGTTTTGTCTTCCCTGAACTGTTAACTTAAATAATTCTGTGCATTCAGCACATTCTGCCACTTAACCTTTTCTCCAACTCATTAATAAATATATTGAAATAGACTTGCTTTGGGACCAATCTCTGGGGCATCCAACTTCTGACCTTTTTCTATGTTCAGAACTACACAGGGCAAAAGTTTTGATTATTTAAGGAGCTAAGTAGTAAAATAGAGGTGCATACGTGAAACCGGGGGGGCCCCAGGAGTGAGGTTTTCGTGGGGACACCGGTGGAAGGACAGCTGGGCCATCTTGCTGCTCAACAACCTGTTCTGTGAGCTTCCCAGAGTGACCAGGAGATCAGACAGGGCAGGATGGCTCAGCAAAGTGGCAGCCTTTCCCCTGCATGCAAGCCATTCCCTAGGATGTCTGTAAGTGGTTGGGGGGCAGAGACCCCACGGCCCAGCCTCCAAGCCCTATCAGGCAGTTCATAAGGATTCAGTCCCTCCTACCCCCGGCACCTGCTGGCCAAGTCCCTGACATCCCTGGGCCTCAGCTGTCCATACGTGAGACAGATTTGGATCAAGCCAGTGTTAACACGCAGTGTGGGATCTCTGAGCTCAGTCTGCGATCCATGTGTCCTGAGTGGCTGCGTGCTTCTGGACAAGTCCTGCCACCTTTGTAGGCTCAGTTTCCCCCAACGGAAGCTAGAGGTAAGTCACATCAACTTAGCAGGGATCCGATGGAGGCAAAGCGAGGGAGACCAGCCGGGGATGCTTGCCCGCCGAACCACTGAGTAGGCTGTCGCTGGGGTTCATAAGGGTCAGTAAAGTACACGTGCGCCATTTTCACCTCGTGTCTCTGCCCAGCAGCATGTACGCCGCTCCTCAGCCACTTCGTCAGGGCTGTGTCCCCACTGCCTGGAACACCGTAGCTCGAGGAGAGGTAAGGTGTCTTAGTCCATCAGCCGCTACAACAGAATATCATAGACTCGGCTTGTACAACAAACCTTTACTTTCCATAGTTCTGGAGGCTGGTGCCGTCAGAGTCCGTGTCTGGTAAGGACCTGCTTTCTGGTCCACAGGTGGCTGTATTCTTGCTGTGTCCTCACATGGCCGAGGGCAGAAGGAAAGCAAGCTCTCTTGGGATTCTTATAAGGACACGAATCCCGTCACAGGGGCTCCTCTTCCGTGAGCTCATCATCCGATCATCTCCCAGAGGCCCTACTTCCAAACACCAGCACATTAGGGGCTAGGCTTTCAACCCGTGATTTTAGGGAGGCACACAAATTCCGATAATAACAGCATGTGTGTGCAAACGTTTCTGAACTCCGTCCCAAACTAAAACAAAATGTGCAAAAGCCCAAAGAGCTTGTGCTGTTGAGGGACATTCCTACCATGAGATGGTGATGGGACAGCAGACTTTCTGTGCTCCCAACCGGCAAAACTGGCTCAGGGCCTCGCCCACCCCTGGGCACCTGAACTCTGGGAGTCCCACTCACTGCCTGGGGTCCATTGGCTAGGTACCGGGCCAGCCAGACATGGCCACCCTCTTGGGCCTTGGATGCCTCAGAAGGGATACTTCCTCAGCACAGGGAAAAAGGCAAATACCGTACAATACAATACAACACAATACGACATATAGGATAAAACAGCCTTGAAGGAGGGAAGCAGGTAAATCATCCCAGACCCCATGCTGTTCATTTCAAGATGAGAGCTCCTTTCGCTCGACCAGACACAGATTTGTGCATTCCAGAACCAAGCCCAGGCCGGGCCCCCAGACCCTTCTGGATGCTGCCGTGGCCTCCGCTTTGTGGGAGAGGAGACACCCACGACGCTGGATGGGGGGCTGCAGGAGCCCGGGGAGCTGTGCCCTCCTTACCAAGTCCCGGCTGCGGCCCTGGGTGCCTGAGGCCCCTCCAGCAGCTGAGGCAAGGCCAGCACCCTGGTTCCTGGACAGCTGGTCCAGGGTTCTTCCTTCTATCAACAAGGCCAGGACGAATTACAGACGGACAGACTTGTCTGGGGAGGAAAGAGGGCGCCCTCGGGGCCGTCACCCCGAAAGGCCCAGCCCAGCCGGACCCAGACCCGCCCTGAGCCTGGAGGGGCCCCGGGAGCCCGGCCCAGCTGTGCGGTTCTAACCAGTGGCGCCTGCCCTCCCCCAGCCTCTCCTCTCCACCCTCTCTTTCTCTGACCAGGGTGACTGTTTGAATCTGTGAAGGTTAAATGTTCACCTGAATTGACAGCCTGCCTCAGCCCTGCTGCCCGGAGGAGGCTGAGTGGGCCTCTCCCCTGGAGCTGCTGCCTCTGCCCGAGACCGTCTGCGCACACACAGAAAGCCAGCGCTGGGGAGCAAGCCGTGTCCTCAGCCCGGGGCAGCAGTGTCACTTTTTCTGATTTTAATATACAATTGTGTACCGCCCGGGTGTGGGCACCGCACAGGGGTTCGCTCAGGGAGCCTCTGACCTTCACGGGGACCCGCCCGGGGCGTGGTGGGCCGGGGGCACCGGTCAGCTCAGTGACCGGGGCTGAGCCAAGGAGCAGGTCTGAGCCCCAAGGTGGCCGGCTCTCCCCAAGGCCCGCTGCCTCGCTGATGGTCAGAGCCCCCCACCTCCCCTAATTTTCCCCTCTCCTCTTCCCAAACAGCCCTCGGAGGCTCCCTGCGGCCCCTGCTGCAGTCTCACTCCCCCAGCCGCCGCGGAGAAGCTGCACGCGGGCCCCTGGCCCCCACGCCCTGTCCGAGGGCCATCTGTCACCCCCTCATCCTCCTGCTTCAGGTCGACCTGCTGCAGGTGCCCCTTGACAGTGACAGTGACTCCCCAGGGGGTGGGGAGGAAGGAGGGCACTCGCTGGGGGTCCCGAGTCACCTGGACACCCCCTGCCCGGAGCACAGGAATCTCTAGACTGTAAGCCGCGTGCATTGTGTTCTTGGATCCAGGAACATAACAGACCAGCACTCATCCGTACACTCGTCAGATGAAATGTGTCTTGAACAGAGTTTCTAGTATGAAACATTTTTTTAAAAGTATGATTAAAACTTAAAAAAAAAAAAAAAAAGACAGGGCTGAATTGGGAAAAAAAGAAAAGGTACAGAGATTCCTAGAAGCTAAAAATGACAAGAGAACCCAAAATGGAAACATGATTAAGCTGAATCCGTCATCTGACCTGGACATTTGCTGCCCCGGTAACCAAGTGCCCCTGCTTTCTTGTGCTGCCGCTGTGGGGAGCAGGCAGCCCGCGAGACTCCCAGGCGGGTCTGGGTCCGGCCGGGCTGGGCCTTTCGGGGTGACGGCCCCGAGGGCGCTCTCTTTCCTCCCCAGACAAGTCTGTCCATCTGTAATTCTTCCTGGCCTTGTTGATAGAAGAAAGAGCCCTGGACCAGCTGTCCAGGAACCACGCAGCCACCAGGAAGACTGTCCTGCAAACAGAGATGGTCAGAAACTTGCTCTTTGTGCGTCAGATTCCAGCTGGTGGGTGGAGAATGCCTCCTTGGATAATTTATAACTACGGACTGTCCCACATGACAAAAAAACATATTTGAAGTGGTCCCTGATGGGAGGTGGCCCCAGGCACCTGGCAGTAAGGAATACAAACCCTCTCGAGGAAGACATAGTAAATGCAGTCCCCAGAGACATGTCACAGAAGACGATCAAAGGGACATCGCAAAGCAAGAAGCACAGGAGGAAAGAGGTGATGGAGGTTTGCGGGAAAAGATTAAAACAGAAGCATCAGACCCCAAAAGATGAAGAGTGTTAGAATTATAAGACGTGGAATATAAAATAGGTGTGCTTGACATCTTCAAATAACACTTAAATATTTTAGTGAGCTCTTCCAAAATATTTTAAAATAATGCACTAAAGTTGCCTCTAAAAAATAAGAGATAATAAAAGACAGCTAGGTGAATTTGTAAATTGATTTAATAAACCTTTTAGAAATGAAAAACACAGTGTTTGAAGTTTAAAACACTGCATGTGGATTAAAAAGGAGATCAGACAGAGCTGAAGAGATAAATGAATGAGAGGAGGAAGGAATCTCCCAGAAAACACCACAGTGAGAAAGCACCGGATGATGTGAAAGTGATGAGAGGAAACATGGAGGACAAAGTGAAAGGGCTAACGTGTGTCTAGTAAGAGTTCCCGGAAGTGAGGAAAGAGAAAAAGAAGAGAGGAGAGACACGATATTCAGAGATGATGGCCAAATATTTTCCAGAGTGTACAGAAGTCACAAGTCCCTGGTTTCTGGAAGTGTGACAGACCCCAGCTCATCCCCCGTGTGCTCTGAAGCAGACTTGAGTGTGTGATCACCACAAAGGAAGCCCAGGGACAAGCTCTGAGTGGCTCATTGGAAGCCAGGGTTCGTGGCCAGCAGCACCGACGGAGCAGTTTCTGCAGTCATGATGCAGGAAGTAACACACACAGTATTAAACCACAGAGGCGAGAGACGCGGGCTGGTCCAGGCACACAGGTCCCCAGGGCCACGCACTGCGAGTCACAACAGCATTGCCATCTTTTTCTCCTGTTGGGAAACAAGAAATTGGCCAGGAATGGTGCCCTTGGCAACAAATAACAAAGAGAAGATTCCTGGACCTGAACAGGAAGAGATGGTGTCTCCCAACGACCAAGCATCTTCACGTACACTGATTGGAGAATAAAGCCGCGTCTCTGTCCATTGTTCTAAATCTTCATGGATAAATCATGATACCTCAAATGGACCCATGGGTTTCTAATATATATTTCATTTAAATTAGTTTTATAGATAGCACCCCACATAAAATACTTGCCCAGGGCCCCACAAACACTAGGGACAGCCCTGGCTACAAACACTAGCCTAAAGAAAGTTGATTTAGGTACACTGATATCGAAGTATACTTTAAAACAAGGAACATTATTAGAGATTGAAGAGAAGCGGCATATAATGACATAAGAAGATAATTCCGTTCTAAATGTATATGTACCTAATAACATAACCTCAAAATATAAAAAATAATTATCAGCAGAATTTTTTAAGTAGACAAAATGAGTAAACACACCGGGAAATTTTAACACCTCCCTCTTAGTAACCAATAGACCAGCTCGACAAATACAGAAATCAGCAAGTGTATAGACAAAATTTAAAAGGTGATAACAAAATTCACCTTTTTTGATAAATATGGAACATGGTACCCAACATCCGTGGAATGCAAAAACAAGGGCAAAATAAAAACTTGTGAAAACTGATAAAAACGGGGAGTGCTTACTTCAATGGCCCTCGCTAAAGGGAGTTACAGTGAGGTTCTAGAGAAAGAAGGTAACTGATGCCAGGAGGAAGGTCAGGGGCGCCCCCAGCAAGACTGAGCAGAGTAAGTATTACAGTAAAGGTGCGGGCAGGACATACACCTGCATCAACCCAACCGTACTTGGTGGGGGTAAAAATTAAGTTAGAACTACCTCACTGCACAGAGATAGCATGCAAATCTGGGGTGAAGTAAAGATATTTATTAAATTTTAACTTTAAGTTAAATATGCATGCTAGAATTTCTAGAGCAAATACTAAAAGAATAAAAAGAGAGTTTGGCAAGTTTTGAAAGATCGATATATAAAAGTTATTTGCATTTTCATAATAAATGCAAGTGGAACATATAATTTAAAATTATGTAGTATTTAAAATAGTAACAAAAATGATGAGATTCCTAAGAGTAATCCAACAACGAAAAATGTATAGTTTCTTTATGGCTGAAATTGTATAACTTTCTTGAGATATTTATTTAAAAAAAAAACTTTAAAAGTGGATAGACCATATATATGGATAGGAAGACTCAATATTTTAAAGCTGTCAATTCTTCCCAAAGTGATGTATAATTTTAATGCAAACAAAATAATCAAAGGTGAGGGTATATACATACTTTGTATATACTTGATATGCTAATTCTAAAATAGATATACAAGTGTAAAAAGCAAGAATAGCCAAGGCGTGACAAACTGTTCAATAGGGAAAACTGTTCAAAAGTCTTTTCAACAAATGGTGTTGAAACTACAGGATAAAAGTATGAACCACAACACAAGAAAACAAGTATTGGACCCCTACCTTTTATACTCCATAAAACTTGATGCAAGATGTGTCATAGAACTAAAAGTAAAATCCAGAAGTATTAAGGCTTTATAGAAGAAAACATGTTTGAAAATCTTCCCAACCTCAGAGCTGACAAGAATATAAGAGGATGCAGAAAGCATGAAATATAAAAGAAACAATGGATAAATTAGTTTCCATCAAAATTTAAAACTTTTGCCCTTCAAAAGACACCACCAGGGGCTTCCCTGGTGGCGCAGTGGTTGAGAATCTGCCTGCCAATGCAGGGGACATGGGTTCGAGCCCTGCTCTGGGAAGATCCCACATGCCGCGGAGCAACTAGGCCCGTGAGCCACAATTACTGAGGCTGCGCGTCTGCAGCCTGTGCTCCGCAACGGGAGAGGCCGCGACGGTGAGAGGCCCGTGCGCCGTGACTGGAGAGGGCCCTCGCACAGAAACGAAGACCCAACACAGCCTAAATAAATAAATAAATTAATTTAAAAAAAAAAAAAAAAAAAAGACACCACCAGGAACATGAAAGCACAATTCACAAACTGGTAGAAAAAAAATTCATAACATGTATATCTGACAAAGGAATCCAGAACATATACAGAATATCCATTATATATAAAGAACTTCCACACATCAACAACAAAGAAACAACAACAATCCAGTAAGAAAAGACCTGACTAGTCATTTCACAAAATCAGGTACACAAATGACTGATGCAAATTAAATATTAATATGCTCATGAAAATTGGCTGAATGTCATTAATTACCAGGGAAAATGCAAATTAACACCCAATGGAGATATCATGTCACACCTCCCCAGGATGGCTAAAATCAATAAAGAAACCAACAAACAAAACTGACCAATTGACCGTACAAAACACCATGAGGGTGTGAAGTAACCAGAACTCATGCGTTACAGAGAAGAATTTTACTGGTCGTTCCCCACTTTGGGAGTCCATTTGCCATGTGACCAACAGTCTCACTCTGAACTATGTACCTGAGATACATGAAGATATAGGTCTGCAATAGGCTCGTCCAAATTGTCTTAGCAGACTTAGTCATAACTGCCCCAAATTGGAAACACCCCAAATGTCCATCAATAGGAAAATAGAAAAACAAATTGTGGCTTATTCAGATAATGGATTGCCACTCAGCAATAAAATAATATGTTATTGATACCTACAAGATTGATTAATACCAAAAAAAGATACATGGAATGAAAGAAACCAGACAAAAGAGAAAACAAACTTAATAAGTCCATATTTTATAAAATCCAAGAACAGGAAAAATTATGTATAGTGACAGAAATTAGGACAGAGGTTGCTATGGGGGTAAAGATTGACTTGAAGGGGACCCAGAGGAACCTTCTGGGATGATGGGGGAGTCCTGTATCTTGAGGGGATGGGGTTACATGGGTGTGAACATTGATCAAAACTCATCAAATTTTACACTCAAGATCTATGTGTTTCACTCTATGTAAGTTTGTCTCATAAAAGCATAAGTATTATAAATGACTCCTAGGGAGGGTAAGTTCTATTACATGGAACTGCTTGTTTTATGCTTTTAAAAATTAAACTTTCTATTTGAGATAATTGTCGATTCACATGCAATTGTAAGAAATAATACAGAGATCATGTGTACTTTCACCCAGCTTCCTCCAATGATAACATTTTGCAAAACTATAGAACATCGTCACAACCAGGACACTGACAGAGATATAGTCAAGAAACAGGACATTTCCGCCATCCCAATGACCCCCGATGCCACCCAGTTACAGCCTCATCCACTTCAGTGCTATTCTGGCTCTTCCTCAACTCCTGGCAAACACTAATCTATTCTCCATTCCTATAATTTTGTCATTTCAGGAATGTTATGTAAGTGGAATCATGTGGCATGTAGCCTTTGTGGTGGTTCTTTGTCACTCAGTGTAATTCTCTGGAAGTCTGCCCAGGTTGATGTATGTGTCAGGAGTTTGTTCTTCACAGTTAAATAGTATTTCATGGTGTGGATGCATCACAATTTCTTTAGCCGTTTATCCATGGAAGGCCATCTGGATTGTTTTCGTGTTTGCCTATTATGAATAAAGCATCCATAAACATTCATACATAGGCTTTTGTATAAACATGTTCCCATTTCCCTGGGCTAAATATCCAGCAATGCAATTTCTGGGTCATGTGATAGTTTAGCTTTTTAAGACACTGTCGAGTTGTTTTCCAGAGTACCTTCACCATTTTACGTTCCTGTACGAGAAATCCAGTTTCTCCTCAACCTCACCAGCACTTGGTGCTGTCACTTTAAAATAAAATTGTCCATCCTGATAGGTGTATAGTTGGTGGTTTAAATTTGCATTTCCCTAATCGGTGATACTTTTGAATTTCTTTCATGTCCTGATTTTCCATCTGTATATCCTCTTTGGTCAAATGTCTCCTCATATCTTTGCCCATTTTCTAATGGGATTGTTTGGGTTTTTTTAACATTGAATTATGAGTGTTCTGTGTAACTTTAGTAACTTTAGCCTCTCCCCAGTGAGTACCAGTAGCAACCTTCCAAGTCATAGTTATCAAAAAATGTCCCCAGACATTGCCATTGAGGGGAAACATCCCTCCACCCAACACTGAGAACAAATGTCACAGAATAAGAAAATAGCAAAAGAAAGGAGAGCCTTGAAGCCATGTCCATAGACCGACCCATCATCAAGATGACTACAGCAGAACCGTCCTGTGGAGACTCTGGAACAGGTCCAGTAGTTATCACATACTCCTACACATCAACACGTATGTGACCTGGAGCGATGTGGACCACTTGGTAACCGTCTCTTAAAACTTGGCTTCCTCCCTCCCCGACTGAGGTCCCATCTCTCTATGTCCACCCCGTGAGACACCAAGTGGAGGTTAGCAAACAGGACCCTAAATCTTCCCGTTGTTAATTTTAATGCCAAGGTGGGCATGACCTTGCACTATGACCTAAGTCTGCACCGTCCCGGTGGTTGTCCACGTTTTCCTGGTTTCATTTTAACTAGGACGACTCAGGCTACGGTGCTTCCATTTGCCATGGTGAAGACCTTCCCCCGACTGATGAGACATCCTGCTCTAAAGCAGGATCCAGCTTTGGTCCTCTTATTCTTCTGCTGTGTTGATATACAGAACGCCTCCACTCTCAGGGAACAGCCAGCAGCGTCCCTGCTGAAGAGGAAGGGGCCTCTCTTGAATGACATCCCCAAAGGAGAACTCCTTATTCAGATACATTAAGGAAAAACATAAAGCCACAAGCAGCCACCAAAGATATCACACCCGTTATTCATTCGAACTTGACCTTCCATAGGGAAAAGCATTAAAAAGTCATATTTAGCGATTGATAAGTTGCACTGCAAGAATGATTCCACTTTTACTATCAAGTGGCAAGATGGTTTTAAATAACATCACTCATGCTGTTGTGGACGCCCCCTGGGAGCCTGCTTCATGACGGGCCTATGAATAAAAGATGCCAAAGCAGGCACTCTTCCCTGGGCTCGGCAGAAGCTGCAGGGGGGCGGTGGTGGGAGGTGCGATGGGGCCTCACACTGGAAGCCTGAGCACCTTCCTAACACCAGGAATGAAGCAGCCATCCACCTGTTCAACCTCAGAGGTGTGTCTGTTGCCCTGAAGACCCCCAGAGCAGCCCCTCGCTATGGAAGGAAGCTTCTTTCACATCCAAGTCCTCCTGATGGAAATGAGGGTGTGTCCCGCAGGTTCCTCCTGGTGGGCTGAGCCCAGGGACCAGCAGGGGAGCTGCAGGACAGAACCCCCTAAGAAGGATGATGAAATTCTCAGGGAGGCTCAGTGGAGAAACATGTCGTGTGGTCGCACAGGTACAAACCTTCCTTGGAAGTCACGGAGGGGAAGAACAGGTTTGCAGCCAGCCGTGTGCTCCACTGAGACTTCTGGGGCCAGAGTTTCCTCTTCTGCCCTTCTTCTAGAGGCTTCTTCCCTGGGACAAGACTTTCTCCCTAGAAGCAGACGCTGCTGTGAGAGTGAAGCCAGGAACCTACACCAAAGGCACACAGAGGGCAAGGCTCAACAAAGGAGGGCGGTCCGGCCCAGAAGTCAGAGGAGGAAGAGGAGGGCAGCGTAGCCCTTACAGGGAGAAACCGGGTGGAGCCTGGGCGGCCACTGGGGCATCCCGAAGGGCGATTTCTCCATCCCGCCGACCTGGGCGGGGCTCTCCTCTCCTGGAATGTGTTGTCCCATCTATGTTAACCCTCCCCTCTCTCCAAGTCCACCTCAAAGTCACTTCTGTGTGGGCCTGGCACATCTATGCAGGACTAGTCACCACCTTTTCCATGATCACGTAGTGTTGGCACAAGTGGTCATGAAACACTTGTAGTGTTGGTCATCTCTTCCCAAACTGGAAGACCTTCAAGTCCCTAGGACCCAGTGCAGAGCTCGACATACAGCAGACATTCCACCAATACGTTGCAGATTAATGAGAGGACGAGAGAATGTATGAATGAAAGGATTTTATGCTGTCAACATCACCTATGGAATACGTGACTAGTGATGCAATCAGCTTGTTAACTGCACACCCCTGCCACCTCCAAACATTGTTATATATAAACAAGCAAACAAGAAGATGTAAAATCTCTAAAAAATAAATAAATACCTTCAACAAACAAGTAATATAAAATGGCACTGTTCCTCTTTTAATCTGTCAGTCTATACACAAAACCCTTTCCAGCAAACATAAGTTGACTTTGTTGCAACAATAATATCAAGTATCCAGACAGGCAATTTCAAAACCAAAAGGTATCCCCTGGGCTGCTCTGGGTATCAGGTGGGAAGGCTCAAAGTATCGGAGACCCACCCACCCAGCTGCACCGCCAGCACCAAGCAAAACCCACACTCCCTCCGCTGATGAAGAAGGAATCTTATTTCATGCCAAGGACAGACTTTTTCTGAGGCATTAATTGCCATCAGCCCACACACTATTTCATCATTTCTCACAAATTGCCAGGAAAGGGTTGCCATGTGAAACCTCAGCATCAGAGGACATTTGGTAAGCGGATCGCTAGAAGTTATGTAGAATATTTTGTGGGGGGCAGATGGTGGGAGGCAGACACTGAAAAATGTTATGTGTACCTATTTTCCACGTCATCCTAACAGCTACTTCTGTCACCCAGGGACCAACTCCACCTTGGCAAAATGCACACCAGTTTCAGTACTTCCAAAGCAACTTGCTTCACCCCCTCATTTATGCTTCAGTTTATGAACTTGTTTTTTTCTCTTTTCTTCCTATATCTTTCCATAGGGAAGGTGCCTGGTCCAATGCCTCCATTTACCTCCACTTATGTTCTTTTGATTTTTAATTTTAATTTTTAAAAACTATGGTAAAATACACAAAACATAACCTTTATCATCTCAAACATTTTAAAGTGTACAGTTCGGAGGCATTTAGTGTACTCACATTGTTGTGCAACCATCACCAACGTTCCTCTCTAGAACATTTTTCATCCTGCAAAACTGAAACTCTCTGCCCTTTAAATGACAAATCCCATTTCCCCTCCCCACCTCCACCCCCCCAGCCTCTGGAAACAACCATCTACTTTCTGTCTCTATGACTCTGAGTACTCTAGGACCCTCACAGAAGTGGAATCTTACAGCATTTATCCTTTTGTGACTGGCTTATTCTACTTACATAACGTTTTCAAGGTCAATCCGTGTTGTAGCATGTGTCAGAATTTCTGCTCTTTTTAAGGCTGAATGATGTTCCATTGTGTATATAGACTACATTTCGTTTATCCATCATCCATGGTCAACACTTGAATTGCTTCCACTTTTGGCTAATTGCGAATAATGTTGCTATGAACGTAAATGTACAAATATCTCTTTGAGACCCTGTGTTCAATTCTTTTGGGGATATACCCAGAAGTGGAATTGCTGGATGATACGGTAGTTCTACTTTTAATGTTTTGAGGAACCATCATATTGTTTTCCATCGTGGCTGCACCATTTTATTCCCACCAACAGGGCACAAGGGTTCCAATTTCTTCACATCTTTACCAACACTTCCTATTTTCTGTTTTATTTTGTTTGGTTTTTAAATAGTTGCCAGCCTAGTGGGTATGAGATGGTAACTCAGTGTGGTTAGATTTGTGTTTCCCTAATGATTAGTGATGTTCTGCATCTTCTCATGTGCTCATTGGACATTTGCATATCTTCTTTGGAGAAATGTGCTTTCATGTCCTCTGTCCATTGTTTGATGAGGTTGTTTTTTCTTGTTGAATTGTAGGAGTTCCTTATACATTCTGGATATTAACCCCTCATCAGACACATGACTTGCGAATATTTTCTCCTATTCTGTGGGCTGCCCTTTCACTCTGTTGATTCTGTCCTTTGTTGCACGGAAGATTTCGTTTTGATGTAGGCCAGTTTACCTATTTTTCTTTTGTTGCAGCCTCCCTTCCTTTTCACAACCTCTTAGCTCTCTTTGCTGTCATCCTCTCCTTCATCCTCAGCGAGCTGGTGATCTCCAGGAGGTCTTGGGCTTTCTGGACAACACGTGCTTTGGAGTCTGACTGTCAGGGTTAAAATCCTAGTTCAAATGCTTTCTGAGTGGCATTTAACACCTGCAAGTCTGTCTTCTCTGGGAAACAGGACAGACACCCTAACATTTACCTGAGACCGTTGTAATGACAATGCCAAGCCAGGGTAAATGTTCCTTCTCAGCAAAGTTCTTTGCATCCTGTTTCCAGGAGCACATGGGCTGGGTCTTTACAGTCACAGAGGCCCCATGGACACGCTGTGTTCAGTAAACATTGGGTAAACAGGGAATCCCGTGCCCTGCCCCCATTTCCCATTCTGTACTGATGCCTTAGGGTCCCCTTTCTTTTATTCTCTGGCCCCACTCCGTTTATACATAGGACAGGTGATTTTCTCTATAAGTGCACCTGATAGAAATACTTCACAGTTAAGATAATCCTAAGAAATAAAATCGCATGTACTTTTCTACCAACAGTTTAGATTAGGTTCATATAACTAGTAGCAAAAACAAACATCTATCTGCTTTGTCCACCTATTTTGTTTAAGCATTAATGTTGGGGGTTTTTCTTTCTTACGTGTAAAAGTGCTGAGGGCAGCCATCCAGGGCCAGGGCTCTGCTCCCAGATAACTTTGGGAATGAGCCCTCTGGGTATGTCCCAGATGGTCCCACATAGAGCTCCAGCTAAAGGATAAGCAGAATGAGAAAGGGCAGAAGAAAAGTCAACAGGTGCATGCCAGCTGGTCTTTAAGGAAGGTTCCAAAGACTGTCATCTCCACTGAGAGCCTATGGTGCACTATTTAGTCGCATTACCATACCTATCGGCAAGGGATTCTGGGAAATTCAACGTTTGGACTTGAGGGGAGGGTGTGTCAGCTGAAAACTGTATTACTCTGCAGGAAGGAAAAAGGGTGTTTGTCAGATAAGAACCGGCAATCTTAGCCATGGAGAACATCCTATGGGATTCTACACTTTGCAAAAAATACAAATCTACAGTGAGCTGTGATCATGGTTTCAGAGCAGACTCGTGTGGACAACCACACACATAGGACGAACTACAGGAGACACAAGAACATCCCTTTGGGAGATACCACACTCTACACTTCATGGTTAATTGCCTAAGTCTGCATCCTGACTCATCAGCTGCGTGACCTTGAGCAATGTCCTTGAGCTCTCTGGGCCTGGCACGTTGCACGCATCCACATTCAATGTGCACAACACACTGCCACTGGGGTCATATTTTTGTCTTATACACCAAGTGAAACAGAGACTAAGAAGACCACCTCGCTGGTCATGCACATGTGCTGAGAGGGAAACAGCTTGCTTTGTGCTGGTGGGGGCCAGTAGAAGCGGCCTCCTGAAGCTCCAACACCCAGTGCTTTTGTTGGTTGATTGTCTCAAGATAAAAAAGAATGAAATCATGCCATTTGCAGCAATGTGGATGGACCCAGAGATTATCACACTAAGTGAAGTAAGTCAGAAAGAGAAAGACAAATACCATATGATATCACTTATATGTGAGATCTAAAATATGACACAAATGAACTTATTTACTAGTTAGAAGCAGACTTACAGATATAGAGAACAAACTTATGGTTACCATAGGGGAAAAGGGGTGGCGGAGGGATAAATTAGGAGTATGGGATTAACAGATACACACCACTATATATAAAATAGATAAACAACAAGGATTTACTGTGCAGTACAGGGAACTATATTCAATATCCTTTAATAACCTATAATGACAAATAATCTGAAATATATGTATAAAATATATATTCAACTGAATCATTTTGCTGTACACTTGAACCTAATCCAACATTGTAAATTAACTATATTTCACTTTTTAAAAAAGCCTCCTTTCCACTCACACCTTTTAGAAAGTGAACTTTTATTTGATGATGTCCCAGTCCTGTGAGCACCAGCAAGTCCTCCACAGAGGCTCCCAGGTGCCGCCATAAATTCATCCACTTAGGGACTAGGGATCGCTATTTAGTCACACAGCCAATATACCATTCTCTTGATGTGGTTGATTCTCCTAGAACTTTGGGAAATATATGGCATTTCTCCAGTTAAAGTTCTTGGATAGGTGAATTTGCTATAGGAAAACACTATTTTGGTTTTGCTTCTTTAGTTTCTTTTTTTTTAACTTAAATTTTTTTTTAAGTTAATTAATTAATTTATTTATTGCTGTGTTGTGTCTTCATTTCTGTGCGAGGGCTTTCTCTAGTTGCGGCAAGCGGGGGCTACTCTTCATCACAGTGCGCATGCCTCTCACTATGGCGGCCTCTCTTGTGGTGGAGCGCAGGCTCCAGACGCGCAGGCTCAGTAGTTGTGGCTCACGGGCCTAGTTGCTCCGCGGCACGTGGGATCCTCCCATACCAGGGCTCGAACCCGTGTCCCTTGCATTGGCAGGCAGATTCCCAACCACTGTGCCACCAGGGAAGCCCATTGCTGAGGTTTTAATATAAAATTTGAAATCAATTCCACTGATATTTAACTTACATAGAATAAAATGCACTCATTTAAAGTGTATAGTTCAATATGTATAACTTAATACTTTCTTTGTTGAAGTGTCTGCAAATCTTCGTCCCATTTTTTATTGGAGTGTTTATCTTCTTCTTATTGAGTTGTATGAGTTTTTTATGTTTGGGGTACAGGTCTAAGATTCAGCAATTTTTCTTGAATAAATGCTTCTCAGATTGTTGCAAGTCTATGGTTAATTTACAAGGTCCTGAAAAGAATTGATGTTGATGGTTCTTTAGTGTTCTTACTGCCTGTATGGAGTAGTGGATTTCCAGAGGTCCTACCCATTTTGGAAGTGTTTTCTGAAAAGACTGTTCTCCACTGAATTACCTTGACATTATATTCTGTTCATTTGCTCTGTTGATCTACACTCATGCAAACTGGACATTTTCTTGATTAAGAGAAAGTCTTGGAATAAGATAGTGTGATCACATGACAATTAAAAATAACCAGAAGAGCCAAAACAATTTCAAAAAGAAACAAAATCAGAGAACTTATAAATGAATTTAGCAAGGTCAGTGTATACAAGGTCAATAGTTTATTTTAGATGGCCTCGAGCAGAGTGAGGAAATTCCCTTCTATTCACAGTTCGTTGTGAATTTATTTCTTGTTCCTCAGGGATGGATGTTGAGTTCTGTCAAATGCATTTTCCACATATATTAAGGTCACTTTTTTATTATTCTTATAATATGGTAAATTAAACTGATTGATTTTTAATGTAAAATCTCTCTTGCATTCTGAGAATAATCACCATTTGATAATAATATATTTTTCTTTGATATATTGCTTGATTTGAATTGCTAATATTTAGCTAAGCATTTTTACATCTATATTCATGAGGAATATAGCTTACTTTTCTTGTAATTTTTTTTCATAAATGACTTGGGAAGTGCCCCCCCGCCTCCTTTATTTTCTGAGGGAGCCTAGGTAATATTGGTATTGCATCTTTTCTAAACATGAGAAAATTCACCATTAATGCCATCTGGGTTTGCAGTTTCCTCTGTGAGTAGGTTTTAAATATAAATTCAATTACATTACTAGATAAGATATATTTATTTTGTATCATTCGTGGTACATTATTGTTTTTCAAGGAATTTGCCTATTTCATTTATCTTTTCATGTTTATTGAAATATAGTTGTTCTTACTAACCACTTATTATTCTATCAACGTCTGTAGGATCTATAGTGAAATCACCTCTTTCACTCCTGGTATCAATAACTTGTATTTTTTCTGTTTCTTAAAATAAGTCTAAGTAGAGAGTCATCAATTTTATTGATACTTTAAACTGTCACTTTCCATTTATTTCCTGTCTTTTTTGTCCATTTTAAAATTTTCATTTATTTTTTTCTCTTATCTTTATTATTTCCTTTCTTCTACATACTCTGGGTTTATAGAATACCTCTTTCTCCCAGCTTCTTAGTGTAGCTTTTGATTAATTTTAAAACTTTCTTCTTCTCTTATATAAGAATTTAAATCTCTTTGTCAGCTTTACCTGTATCCCACAAATTTTAAGACACTGTTTTTTACATTAAGCTTAAAATATTTTCGAGATTTTTTTGATTTCTAGTTTGTTCAGAGAAGATAACCCTTGTGACTTCAATCCTTTTAAATTTATTTTGATTTGTTTTGGCCCTGCATATATTCTATCTTGGTGATGTTTCATGTGTACTTGAAAAGAAATGTGTGTTTTACTATTGTTGGGTGCAGTGTTCAATGAACACAATATTTATCTGGCTGAAAGCATTGTTCAAGTCTTCTATGTCCTTACTGATTTTATGTCTACTTGTTCTTAGATAACTGAGAGAGGAGCTGAGAAATATCTAACTATAATTATTGATTTCTCTATTTCTCCATTGAATTCAGTATTTATTCTTAGAGACTTTGTTATTGGGTGCATGCACATTTAGGACTACTGTGTCTTCTTGATGAATTGATTCATTTATCATTGTAAAAGTTTGTTATTTATCTCCTGTGATATACCCTCTTTCTGAAAACTTTGACTAGTAATTATATAGCCACTCTGTAAATTATAAAGCCACTTAATGACTTACTATCACTAATATTAATGTGGCAGAATTTGTCATCTTTCTATTTTTTAAATGTTTCTCCCTTTTTACGTTTAAAGTACATTTCATGAACACAGCATATAACTGTGCTGCATCTTTTTCCAGTCTAATGATTTCTGCCTTCTCATTTTAATTTAGACCATTTATATTCAGTGTACTTATTGATATGGTTAGGTTTAAGGCCACCATTTTGTTATTTCTTTTCTATTTGTCCCATCTGTTCCTCTTTAACTTTTTTTCACTTTGCTTTTTTTTCACCATTCTTTTGGATTGATTGAGAAAATTTGGTATTTATTTTTTCTCTCCCACCAGCTTATTAGCAAAACCTCCTTGTTTGCTTTTTACTAGAAGCTGTAGGAAATATGCATAATTAAAATGACAACCAGCCTTTACTGATCTACACATTCTCATTTAATGTAAGAAACTTAGATCAGTATATTTCAGTTTTCACTTTTACTTTCATGTTATCTTCATTCATTTCACTCCATTACATGTTATGAACTCTACCATATATTGTTGTTTTCCCTTATGTCTTTGATGAATGATCTGGTGCTAAATAAGGCCACCCTCCTTTGATTGGCCAAACATCTTCCAGCTCTGTGTGAGGTGTGAGAATTGTTCATTTTACAGCCATGCAGGAGCTAGTTTTTCACTAATTTTATAGAGTTCCACATTGTGCCTGTGCATCGATATTCAGCCAAATATACAGCGGGGATCCCACGAAAATTTCTGGAGCTCCTTTTCTGTATAGCTCCTTCCTCTCTGGTAAACTGCTCTGTGAATTCCGGCCACAGCAGCCTTGTTAAACCCTGTGTCCTCAGCTCAGCAAGATCGTCATGCACCACTTGGGTTCGACTCCTTGTGCCATATTCTGGAAAATGCTTCCAGGGAGAAAGGGGAGGGCAGCATAGGGCTCGCTAATCTGTTTACCTCCTCTCAGGGACTGCAATCTCAGGCTGCCAGTTAATGACAGACTCCAAAATATTGTTTTATATATTTTGGTAAGTTTTCTAGTTTATGGAGTGAAGATGAGTCTATATAAGCTAATCTATCATGGATGGAAGTGGAATCGGAATCATATTATGTTATTTTATACTTTTCTTCACCACATTCTAGTTTTATTTAAATGCATTTATATTTACAATAACCTATTATTATTTCTAACCATTATATATATTGTTTTTAAGATCGTACTCTACTTTTTTTGCATGCTGTCTTTCACAAAGTTTTATTTATATAATCTTGCCTTTATTTTTAAATTTTCCCTAAAACCTGGTCTTCTGTGCTCATGTTTTTAAGCAACTGGTCTTGGCATCTATAGCCCTCACCACCTCTTGTCATCCTGTCATTCTATGGAAGTCCTTAAGGAAAAAGACAAGGTAATTTTTGTCTTAACTACGTAAGACATGTAACAGACACACAACTTATCTACTCACAGCTTCTAAAATATCCATCTTCAGTGAATACAGGTGTTCTTACGGTTGCTCATTACAGACAGTCAACACAAATCTCACATTGTACTAAAACTTCTTCATACAAATGCTTCTTTTAAAATTATCTTTTACTTGTTCTCTGTCTTTAAAATAAACTAATACTTATGGAAAATATTTGTAAGCATTCAGACACACAAAGAAGAAAATGAAATTCAACCCTAATTTCACAATAGCCTAGAGATAATTACTGTTAATTTGGGGGGTATTATTTCTTTATTTTACTTCAAGTGTATTATGGGAAGATGTTGGTTGTCTACCCAACCGCCATTATTTCTCTGTTCACAATCTTTGCTGGCAGAATTCTTGACCTTGTTCAGATATTAGGTGGCAATGTGCTCAGGAAATATGGCTCCTTCCCACCATAAGAAAGTGA
The DNA here is from genome assembly GCF_965194825.1 of Balaenoptera physalus. Lineage (NCBI taxonomy): Eukaryota > Metazoa > Chordata > Mammalia > Artiodactyla > Balaenopteridae > Balaenoptera > Balaenoptera physalus. The sequence goes on along the minus strand of NC_138893.1, from coordinate 24,175,022 downwards.
GTGTTAGATTTGTCTTGTCATTCCCCTAACCAGAAATAAATTTTGGCATGGACATATTGAGCCATGGTCAATAAAATGCAGGCTTGTAAGGGCTGATCTAATAGGGACTTGGTTAAAAGAGGAGAGTTAAAAGAAGAATATATATTTTATATTTTACAGATATGTAAAATATATATGAGAGAGAGAGAGATAGCTGTGTGAGTTTGTGTCACTGGCAGTCATCTTGTGGGCAGCAAGAGGGACCAACCTGAGGATGGGACCATGATAGTAAGACTGACAGTTTGGAAAGATGCAAGTGCCAAGTGCTTAAAAGTGTAACATACTAATTCTAGGGCCATCTATGTCCAAATGTCTTGTTATAGAGGATAATAAACTTCTTATTGTATAAGACACTCTAAGTCACATAATGTAACTTGCATCTGAAAGCATACATCCTGATACACAAATTTTATGGGACTATGATAAAAGTCATTATGTAATTTTGTAACGTGAGTTTTATTTATACCATCGTTATCTCTCCAAGTCACTAAACATTTCTTACAAACATGATTTTAAACAGCCTCCTAATAATCCACGTTATGAGTGTTCCATATTCCTATGTTGAATATTTAGGGTTTCCCAATTTTTCTGACGTGCACAGTACTGCATGACTGTCTTTTGTGTATAAATCTTTGTCTTTAGATTGTAGAAAACCAAAAGGTACCCACCCTATTAAAATTCCTGATACGTATTGCTAGGTCATGGTGTAGGAGTGTGGTCAGTTCATCTCATGTTCTCACGGAGTGTTATCATTTTGAAATCCTTAGAATCTGGTTGGCAACAAGAAATCTCTTTTTGTAGTTTTGATTTACATATATTGGATTACTACTGAGGTTGAATCATTTTTTAAAAGATGTTTATTTGCTAGTGCCCATATGTATGTCCCTTATTGTGAATTACTGGCCCTTGCTCATTTTTCCGTAGGACAAATGTCTTTCCCTTATCTGAACTCTGCCTGAGAAGGTTACCCCATGGTTTTTTCTCCTCCTCATACTTCGAGGCCTAAATCAAATATCTTCACCTAGGAAGCATTTTATTACCTCTGTGGCATTTCTGATCCCACGCCTCACTCTCCTCCCATAGCTCGTTGCATGTCTGGATTACACCACTGCATATTCTTTCTTATGCTTTTCTTGAAGACAGAAATGCTATCTCATCTGCTCACACACAACTTGCCGTCAATAAATGCTGCCTGGATGAAGAAATAAAGGAATGAATGAATGAGTTTGTGCCACTGCCCTGGTGATGCTGAGCTCCTGCAGGGGCAGGGATACCTGTTTCTTCATCCTGGGAAATGCTGAGGAAACTGGCCATCGTTCTAGTGTGGCAAGTTTGAGGAAAAATGGGGAGACTGGCCTTAGGCAAGGAGGGAGGCAGAAACAAGGACCAAAAGAATCTCAAAGAGGGTAGCTGGAAAGCTGACAGTGGCTGCTTTTCAAGTTCAGCCGGAAGACATCCTGGGAGTCAGGACTGCATCACCTCCCCGAGCAAAGCACAGTCAGGTGAGCTTAGAGGGGAGGAGGTGATGGGACACATTGGTGAGACTCTGTCATCCCACTGGTCTTCCTGGTCCTGCAAATGCTGTATCTGGGGCAGGCACTGCAGCCCAGGGTCCACAGAACCCCATTCCTGGGGTTGCCTGATAACATGTTTGAAAGGAACCAGGGCACAGGTTCTCCCTGAGAATTCAGACACCCCAAAGCTTCATCTCAGGGCCTCCCCTCTTCTCCTGATGAATTTCCTGAAGGAGCCACATGCTCTGGGGTGCTGGCTCTACAGGAATTTCGGCTTTGTGCCCCTATGTCCATGAAAAATGTTCATTTGCTCTTTCTCTCCCTCCTCTATTTTGATTATGGAAAAGCAAGATTACTGTGATATTTTCCTTAATTCTGAGAAGTACTTTTAAATGTCAACCAAATGAAAGGAAGAGTGAACATTGGATGACACAAGGTGCAGTATATTTCACATAATGGGAGGTTTCACACAAGGTCAATAGTCTATGTAAATTTTCCTCATTAAAATAGAGTCATTTTTATGTTTTCCTTTAGCACTGAATAGTTAAAAGAAAGCTGTTTTAAATTGCTGGCTTGTCTCATTTTCAAGAGTTATTGATGTCATACAGAGTGAAGTAAGTCAGAAAGAGAAAAACAAATATCGTATATTAACGCATATATGTGGAATCTAGAAAAATGGTACAGATGAACCGGTTTGCAGGGCAGAAATAGAGACACAGATGTAGAGAACAAACGTATGGACACCAAGAGAGGAAAGTGGTGGGGGGATGGGGTGGTGGTGGGATGAATTGGGAGACTGGGATTGACATATATACACTAATATGTATAAAATAGATAACTAATAAGAACCTGCTGTATAAAAAATAAATAAATTTTTAAAAAAGAGTAATTGAGATCCTGAAATAACAGGATGAAATCTTTTAAAAAAATGTTTACAGAAATGAACTTTTTCTATAGCTCAAATAATAGGAAGTCAGTGTCTGTTTCTGTTTCAGATTTTTGTTTAATTTAATTCCACCAATCCCATTCTTCTTTGGTTCATCACTGTCCAAATGCATCATTTTACCTTTTTAGTATTGATTATTATATCACCATGCTGTAAAAGCTTGTCAAATCATGCAGCTGCATTTATGGTGAGATTAGACACTCCATTTCAGAAAGAAAAACCAGGCTCTGCCTTCCCTGTATTCGTGACTGTGATTCATTCTTTCCCTGGAAGAACAGTTCGCTCCCAGGAAGGTGTCAGTCTCATTTCGTGAAAGGAGGCACATCCATCCTTTGGCTGTTCTTTCCCCATAAAGTACTTGGTGTGATCATTCAAACCACAAAAAGGAAAAGAGGAGTTCTCTAATCACCACAAGGGGATCTACACAGAAATATATGGCAGGCAGCCCCTGTCCCCTTCTGCAATAAGCAGTGTCCTCCAACCTCCGTCCTAGGCAGGTGGATGACTCAGGTGCCCTCACAGGCAGGTCTTTTCCATCCCAGCTCCTCTGCCCTTGATCAGCACCTGGCTCCCTTGGGAGAGACACCCTGGGCCTGGTTTGCAGCTGTCAGTTCCGAAGTGTATCAGTTATCTTCTGCCACAGGACCCACTGTGTAACAAAGGACCCCCATACTCAGCGGTGTAAAACAATAAACATTTATTTAGCTCATGAATCCATGGGTTGGGCAACTGGCCAGATTCACATGTCTGGACTTCGGATGGCTGTCACTGGGTCTATAATGGTCTATCAGAGACCCCTGAGGGACCTGGCTCCCATCTGAGTCTCATCCTGCAGCAGCAGCAGGAACATGGCGAAGGCAGAGGGAAAGGCCAGGAAGCCCAGCCCTCTAGGCTCTGCTGGCAGCACATTTGCTGACAGTCTGTTACAGTGCACACCCCCAGCTGTGTCCAGGGTCAGCCAGGGAGGCGCCATCAGGGAAGGACGATGGAAATCCATCACAGCAGGATCCTCTTCTGGCCAAGAGCTGGCATCCTGATTGTGGCCTCCCCTTCACAAGGTGGGCTTGGTCTGATGGGGTCGGGCTTAGGAAAGAGCCCACCTCTGCACATGGTCCCTGCAGCACTGCTGGCTTCTGTGGACCTGAGTAGCTGCTGGGCTCTGGGGAGAAGGGCCCGTGTGTTCATTCTCTGAAAAACCTCAGTGCCCCCAAGGGACACAGCTTCTGTCAATGTGGAGAAAAGTTCTTTTAGGATCCAATAGCTGCTCACTTTGCATTCTGGCTCTTTGGATACTGGCTTTGTGATCTTAAGTTACGTACAGAAGATCTGTGGCTCTTTCACCCCATCTCCAAAATGGCAGATAGAAGTCTGACTTTTCAGGATCTTTGTGAGAAACAGAGATTTTATATATATGTGTGTGGGGGGGGGTCTGTGTGAATAGAGATATATACATATACAGATATATTTGGCAGAGAGCAAATGAAATATCAAGCACATGTTATTTTAACTTTCAAAATCACAGTGTCCTCAAGTCGCATGGAATGAACATGTTTCCTAGATTTGGGGTTGTCTTGTGTTTTTGCTGTGCTACTGCTGTTTAATAGCGTGGGGTACAGAGAGGTTCAAGGAAAACTACCTGCTCAGAGGAATGACACGCATGTCTGACCATCAGCCTCAGCATGAAAGCTCACTCACCTCAAACGAGGAACTTCTGAAGGAACATCACCAGGGCCCCGGCAGAGGCCCCGCTTGCAAAGCTGGGGTCTTCTCGTATTAAAGGGAGCCTGGGGTGGAAGACTCGGGTACCAGGTCAATCAAACAAGGCAGGAGGTTCTCATTAGTTATCTATTTTATACTAACACAATATTGGAAAGCAACTATACTCCAATAAAAATTAAAAAAGAGAAGTGTCAATAATAACAAATAATTATATGGCATTAAAAAAAAAAATCAATCGAGGCAGCAGTTTTGTTCACATCACACCCCGGCAGCTGGCACAGAGCTAAGTGGAGAAGAATCTGTAAAGAAGTATTTGCTGAACAATCCAATGTGTTTATTCAATAACAGACATTCGTTAAACACCACTGGGCCAGCACCGTAGAGGTTAGAGTCTTAGAGGGTGGGGATTGACAGGCGGCTTTGAAGAGCTCACGGACGATGGAACTGACAGCAAAGAACAGCCCCCCAGCCATCTCTCTGCCTCTTCTTTTCCCTACCCCTCCCTCATCTCCTGCCTTCCTCCTTTTTCCCCTCCCTCCTTTCCTCCTTTCCTCCCTCCGTCCCTCCTTCCTTCCGACAACCCCTTTCCAAGGCCTGCAGGCCAGACTCTGGCTGACCTGTTCTCAGTTCAGGAATCACAGGGATGGTAAAGACAAACCACACAGGCAACAAATGTTGGCTGTTGATGATGCAACTGGAAAAAAAAAAAAAAAAAAAGCCTTTCTTTTCTTTTCCTTTCTTTAAAATCAGTTACAACTTGTAAAGCAGACATCACATGACAGAAATTTTTCTGACCACTGTAGCTGGTTGGAACGCACAAGTATCTAGAAATGAAACTGCTTTCGTTGAAAAATCTGAAAAGCACAGGTGCAGTAGTAAATAGGAGGAATTACCGTTGCAGATGTAAGCCTGGTGGGCGGGCTGGATTTTAATGTGATCACGTGCTTTGCATCAAGGTAGACAAAGTTCATGGCAAAACCTGTCTTCCTGCAGCTCTTGCCCACAAGCCTCTAGGATTTCACAGCAGGAGAGCAAGCACAGGCACCTTCAGAAGATCAGCCCACCTGCAGACAGGGAGCCCCAGGGCGCCCGTGATCCTGAGCTGCCGGGGCAAAGAGGAACAGGTGCCTGATGTCTTAGGAAGTCTTCACTGTGTGCACCTGCGCAGAGGCTCACCTGTAGCTCCCCCACCTGAGCGACCCTGCTCTTGGACACAGGCCTGGGGCTGGGTGCCTGTGGTCAGGGCTTCGTCATCAACAAAGAGCCCCTCAGTGACACTCTGGTGGTGATGGGATGGTCAGGAGAAGGCATCTTGGTCCAGGCTGGCCACTCTGACCACCCTGGATAGAGTCCTTCCACTGGGGACTCTGGCAGAGACCCACCAGGTCTCCGGTAAATGATGTTCAGTTACTTTAAGGTCAACTTGGTCCCAGTCGTAACAAGGCAACATAAACTTCCCAGGCAGAGCCCTCTGGCACTGTCAGCCTCCTCTTGCCAAGCTGCCAGGTGTTTCCAAGAAAACCAAGTGGCAGCTGGAAGTAGGGCCTGGGGGTGCTGACCTGCCCGAAGTGCATCAACTGGTTGCCCTGGCTGCGGCTCCTTCTTCAAGAGCAAGTGAGGCCTCTGGAGGGAGCTGGAGGTGGGGCCGGAGCTGCCCCTGCCCTGCTGCAGTCTGGCCTCATCCACAGGCTTGGCTCTAACAGCCGCTGCTCGGGTACCCTGCTGTGGTCCGGGGATTCCTCCCCACACAGGGCTCTGAGGGTGGCATGGGGCAGAAAATCAAACTCCCCTCCATTGTCCAGAGTGCAACCACTCTAGGAAAATTCTTACCAGTAATCCCTCCACACGACTTTTAAGGTGACCCCTGGGGGGTTGGGGGCTGAGCCCAAAGCCTTCTACCTGCCTCGGCCTCCTGGCATGGCCACCCACCCAGACCTTCATTCTGCCATCCCCGAGTGGTCGGTCAGCCCCTGAGGGGCTGCCCTCATCCGGTTCTCCCCAGCCTGCAGCAGCCCCTCTCTTCCTTCTGGCTCTTGAACCTCAGGCCCCTTGGCCTTGGTGCTCTCCTAGGAAGCAGAGCTCAGACTTCTGCAAGAGCAGACAAAGGGGGCTGTGCCCTCACCCTCACCCTCCTCTGAGGCAGCGTTTTCACAGAGTGTCTGCGGCCTGTTGCATCTGATTCACCCACCTGGGCATTCGTTGTAATGCATATTCCTGGGCCCCATCCCAGGCTTTGGGAGGCGAAATCTCTATTTTAACACCCTGGCTAATAATTGCCCTGTATGTCACAAGCTGAACGTAAGTGCTCTAAGTTCTTATTTTCTCTTCGAAACATCCCTTGCCCCCTGCCCCTGGCCCAACTGGAGGGGAAAGAATGCACTTAGGACACAGAGCAGTGGGGACTTTCAGCCTGTAGTGGCCAGGAGAGGCCTTTGACTTGCTTTAATTATTGGCACCCTGTTGCCTTGGGTCAGACACGTACAAATGTAGCTGCATCAAGCCAGGCCCCTCACCTGGCGGTGGTTTTGCAGAGGGGAAATCAGTCTAACGTTAAGTTACGCAGTTCACCTTTGAGGGAGACCTTTGTGCACAGTCTTTCTTACCCAGGGATCAACTGCACTCCAGGGGTTTGCTGTTTGGTGTAATATTTATCCACAGACCCTGGGCTGTTGTTTTCTCAAGCCCATTTCTCCCCGGAGCCCTCTGTCCTCCAGCTAGTGCGACCAGCGGGATTGTGCTGCATTTACATGCTTCATCATTGATGTAACAACATACCCGGAGGTTAAAAGGTAGCTGGGATAACAGAACGACGTCTCGGAGACATTTCTCCTGCTCTGCACTCCACTGCTGGACACGTCACGTGGCGGCTGTGAGCATTTCTCTATGGGGGCAAGATTTTTTATTGTCCATAAATCTTGAAGAGCCAAACTGCAATTGTCCTTGTTGGAAGGAAATTATCTCTTGATGCAATCCTGTAGTCTCTGAAGATACTACTTATTCCCAGAAGTGGAAGAGCGAGCCGTGGGCAGGATGGGGATAGTCTGGGAGGGCTGCCTTTCTCTTAGGGGGCGGCTCTCTGAAGCTCCCCTGTACCACACAGGAGTCAGGTGGAAGCGGGGACACCCTGGGAGGCTTACAGACCGAGTGATGGGCGGGGAGGGGCTTCATCTCTGTCTCTTGTGTTCCTGCGGAGGTGGAAGGGCAGAGCCTTCAGGCACTGGGTGAGTGGAAATCCTGCCAGGACAGGCTTTGTTTCTGGCGAGGCAGCAGCCCTTTGGTGAGGCCGATGGGCTCTGGGATGGAGCTCGCAGCTGCTGACTTGCCACCAGCCCCGTCTCTGTCCCAGGTGAACACCCAGCAGACCAGGAATCTTCCACTGATGTCTGACTTGGCCCTGCCTTTTGAGGCCCTTCCTAATCTAAACTCTTCTTTCTTTCTCTCAGAACCTGATGAGAAGAGCTGAGGGCTAATTAGTGGGTTGGAACTGAGTTATCAATGGGCAGACATTCTGCTTTATAAGTTTGTGTTAGACAGATGTCATTGCTGAATGTTCAGGGCATGTGTCACCTCAATATCCTCCTTTCCTCTCCCTCCACCATCCTGTCCCCATCTTCTAAGGAGGAAAACATCTTAGAAACCAGAATTTCTTTCTGTTGTTATTTTAACGGATTTCGGTCCTTTTTCTGTGACTGAGGCATATTATTGAGAATGGACCACGTGGAGCTCTGTGGCTTTTTCAGGTCACCTGGGGGAAGCAGGATGACTAGTACCTCTACCAGCCCCTGAGATGTGGCTCCCCTCTCTACCTGAGACCCGAGCCACAGGTGCATTTTCACCATAATTTCCAGATACTAAAAAGAGTGTCTGGAAGAACAAGGCTGATTAGAAGTTGGGCCACTGGATCTCAAACAATAACAGCTAACACATACGGTGCACAATGGTACCAGACACTGTTCTGGGTCCTTTACATACACAACTCCTTCTAGCCTCACAGTAGACCTATGAGGCAACTGCTTCCGTTATTGGCATCCCCATTAGAGGAACCTGAGGCACAGAGAGGTCAGGTAATTTGTATAAGGTCACACAGTTAGGAAGGGACAGAAATGGGATTTAAAAAGAGCCTCAGAGTCTGTGTTTTTACCTTACATTCTACAGTCTCCAAACACATCATGAAAACTGCACGAGGTCAAGACGGCAGGTCTGGGCTTGCGTGTGGCTCACAATTGGTGTAGCAAAGAGCAAAGCAAGTCTGCTTGGTGCCCTGTGAGTTTACCCAACCAAGGGCATGAAAAACCATTCCTGTACACAAGCTGCAAACACAGCAGCAAGTTTAATCCAGCCTCATGGAGACCAGCTTTCTAAAGAAATAATAACCTTGCTGAACAGACAGGAAGTTTGGCATCAGATGAGAATGGTCTAGTTCAAGACCATTTCCCTGTCCCATCAGTGCAGACCTCCCCTGAGGGCAAAGATGCTCCTTGGGGCTTGCAGTCTGGCTGGCTTTGGACCCTGCAGGCTTCTGGCCATGAGGAGCTGGAGTCCATAGGCAGTGCCCTGGAGGAGTGGCTAGAGGGTGCCTTGGAGTAGGGTGGGGGGCAGAGGAGCACTGTTGCAGGGAGAGTGGGCAGGGTCTGGAAGAGGAGAGGGTGCAAAGCCTCATAAACACGTCACTGGTGGACTGTCAGGAGTCAGAGTCACCAGGAGCCAATCCCTCCAGCCCAGGAGCACAGACAGGGCAGCCTCAGCCGCGGCCACCTTGTCTCTGGAACTAGTCTGACCCCTGGAGACTCTCAATCCTGCATCTCCTTGGTGCCCAGCCCTGGCCTCACCTGCGGGGCCTGAAATAAGCACGTTGGCTGTTCTGGGGGCTTAACAGAGGCGTCACGGGCTTATCTTCACTTCGGACCATCACCATGATTTTAAACTGTAATACTATCATTGGCGTTGATCTACTCCTGAATATGAGAAAACAAACAAAAAACCTCCTGTAAAAAACAACGGAAGAGTTACACGATTGCTGTTGTTGTTTTGTCTTTTCTTTCTTTTTTGGCTACTTTGTCGGAAGTGGGATGTATGAATGCATCAGATACCAAGTCCTCGATTTCTGACACAACCTGCGAGCTTCTGGGGAATAAACCAAGGGGTGAGTGACCTGGACTCAAGAACATTCAAACAATCTGTTTATTTATAATTTTGCTTTCAGAATTAATAATTTCACATAAAATTCTCCCACATAAGGAAGCAGCCCAGCGTGACGTGGTCCTTTCTGAAGCAGGTGACAGATGTCTCAAGCTCCCTTTGCTCCCGGCCCCCGATTAGATTCACTTTGTCTGACATCTGGGCAGACGTTTGGGAGGGAAAGGTTAAGGTTCTTCTGATATTTTCCAGGAGAAATTAATCGGAAGTCTATTTGCATTTATATGTCTTGTTATGACTGATTGCATCAATTAGGAGTTCTGAGAAACCACCAGGAGTGAGTGTGTGTGTGTGTGTGTGTGTGTGTGTGCGTGTGCGTATGGATGCAGCTAGAAATGTACATATAGACACAGAGAGAAATATAAATGTAGGTGATGCAGTTAGAGATGATGTAGATAGAGGTGTTATAGATAGAGAGATCTTTAAGAAATTAAAGCACTGTGGGGCTGGCGAGACCTAAATCTATGTGATAGGCTGGAGACTCAGGCAGGAGTGACGCTGCAGGCTTGATGCAGAATTCCTTCTCAAGGAAACCTCCACTTTTTCTCGAACGCCTTCACCTGATTGGACGAGGCACACACACACTATGGAAGATGATCTGCTTTACTTAAAGTCAACGAGGGAAGCATTAACCAAGGTCCACAAAATGCCTGGCCAAGTTGACAACGAAGTCCGACAATCACCCTACTCAAGTGTTTACGGTCCAATGTGAGAACAGATGCACACCTGTTTTCCTCTCTCCAGAGTTAGAAACAGGTTAAAGGTGTCTCCGCAGACGCTGGATCCATCCGGAGGGAGTGTGGACCAGGGGTGCTGCACAGTTGCCCTAGGTCCTGCCTCTTCCTGCTGCATGCAGGGCCCCAGGTTCAGCCTGGAGACCCTCACTTCTCTGTTTTCATAGCCAGACAAGAGGTGTCCACCAGACCCCCATTAGGCAGACAACAGAAGTCATTCCCTTCGAGTGACCCTGGGACCCACACAGGCAGGGATCCCTGTGTCTGGGGGGGGGGGCAGATCCGAGCTGCAGGTGCGACTGACCCGGGAGGCTCGGCCCTCACAGCACAGCCCCTCCCGTCTCTTGGCTCAGAGCCAGCCTCAGGACCGTGGCCGGGGCTGCTGTCACCTCCCACGTGCTCCTGCCTTCAGCCAAGTCAGCCAGGCCCTGTTCTGAACTTCTCAAGGGCAGGGGTTTCCCTAGCCTAGTGGAAAGAACCTAAGAGGCAGCGGAGAAGACCCAGGTCTGTGTCCCAGCCCCAACGGACTGGCACCTGGGTGTCATTTAAATTCTCTTAGCATCAGTGTCCTTGTTTGAATACAGAATCAATAGTCCTAGCCAACCTGCCTGGCAGGTGAGGACAAACAGGCGTGTTAATCAACTGTACACTCTACCCCCCAGCAGTGGGTAGCATCTGGTGATGGGATGCTTCCCCACCCCCTCCCTCCTTCCTTCCTTCCCTCACACCCCCTCACAGCCGGGGGCTACGGACGCAGCCTCACCCGCTCCCACATCTGCCGGGAGTCGAAAACGTGCAGGTGGTGGAAGCACGGAGGGTACACGGGGCGGCCTCTGCATGGCAGCGTCTTCTGATGCGGCCCTTGGAGCTGGTTCGCACGCTTGGCCTCGTCAACGCCAGGAACCGCAGCTCACTTACAATAGCGACGCCCAGCGTGCTCATCCCTGAATGCCACCTTCTTTGCACCCTGCTCCTCTGACACCCGCTCCCAGAACCAGCTGCCCACAGCCCACGCTAGTACTCCAGGGCCCCTTGCTCCTGCGCCTGTGTCCTCACCTCCCTCCCGTCAGGCTGACTCCGGCTACGCCGCCACTGCAGTCACTCCTCTGCAGGTACCCTCCCTCCTATGCCCTCCTTTAGGCCAAGCCACCAACTGGATTCAACCCAACCCATGCCTGCTGCCTGCTGCCCCTCTTCCTGGATGTGGTGGAGGGGACACCACGCTGGGTGGAATGTTCTCGCCTCAGATCCAGGATCCAGCCCTCACGTGACTGACCGCTGCCCAATAACCACTCTGCACTCGCTGTCTCGTACTCCCTCTCCTTCAAAGCTCAGGCTGCAGCCTCGGTGCATGTGGTTCCTCTCCTGCCCTCAAATCCGTGTCAACTTCATCAGCACGCACTCTCCGTGTTCCCGGCAGGTGTACCCGGGTCCCAGATCACTGGCTCCCCTGCCGCTCTCACCTCGCTCCTGCGTCACCACAGCTGCCTCCCGCTCCCTCCTTTGCCCTCCCATCTGTGCTCACAGCAGAGGGCCTTCCTATTGGTCACGACAGGTCACAGCACTGCCCAGTCAGAGCCCTCCCGTGGTGCCCATCTTCTCAGAATGAAGCCAAGGTCTTTATGTTGGCCGCCCAGACCCCGCTCAGCCTGCCCTGTCCCTCCCTCCCTTACTCTACCATGCCCCCTTCCACATGGCCTCCTCACTATCCCTCCGGATTGCCAGGCACCCACTTACCGTGGGCATGACCTTGCTGTGCACAGGTATGCCTGTGGCTCACCCCTCCTCCACATCTGCTTTGTTTTCCCCATAACGTTTACCATTGAATGTATCACAGCCTCTAGGTACTTTCTGTCTATTGTCTGTTTCTATGCACTGAGATGAAAGCTGTAAATCCTAGTTGTGGTTGTTGGAAAATTTTTGTCTTAAAACATTATGCATTTGTCATTGCTCAAGAGTGTGTAGGTTAGCATGTGGTCTTGTGACCTGAGCCAGTCTTCTAGTTGGATTCCTTCACGCCCCTCATGGAAGACGGGGGGTCTTAATGTTTTTCCTTCCTGGCTGTACCTTCAGCACCTTGGACAGCGCTGGACACCAAGAAGGGGCCTGGTGAATTCTCCTTAATCAAGGAAGCCTGGCTCAGATCTGCAACTGCAGGGGGAGCTTTCTTTTCACTGCAACCCAATTTCGCGTCCTCTCTAAATTTTGGGCAGCAGCTTCCTTTTGCCATCTTATCACTTAATGACACAAATCAAAGTGATCTGCAGCGCTAGGGACTCACTGCTCTTCGTCTATGCTTGGCAGAAGGTGATGATCATGGTCACTACACCAATTTGGGCTGAAAGTCACAGGGCAGCTCAAGAAGCATCGAGATTATAATTTAGAACCTCTTCACCTAACATTTGGACACATTTTTACGGCAGGGAATATCTGAAGAGATTTTTCTCTTTCTGAGTTTAAAGAGAAATTTGCGGTTATTTTCAATGTCACCTTATTAAAATAGAAGCTGAAAATGCTTTGAACCAATGCCAAACACAGCGAGCTTCTCATTTACTGAGGCCTTTTTTCCAGCGTGAGCCAATAGTCTCTCTTCTCCCCTTTGCCATGTTAGGGGATAATCGTCCTCCTTCCAAACTTGTTTATCTCAGTCCACAGCAGCTTACAGCTCAGTGTTGGGGAGACAACCCTGCCCTTGGAAGTGTTTCATCACAGGATGGAGGAGGACAGCCAGGGAATGCCCTAAATGTGCCTGTCCCCACCCCATCCCAACCTCTCTGTAGGAATGAGAGGTGAGGCCCCACGCCAGGGAGGGGCAATCTGTGATTCACAAACATGACTTCCACCCTGAACTCAAGCTCCCACATGAGGGCACATCACCGGCCTTCCCTTCTCCATCCCCATTCAGACTCATTTAGGTTTTCTCTGGGACCATGGGCCAGCCATTTCTTCATTCTAGGTTTTAGAATTATCACCCCAAAGTGACTAGCTCAAAACTGGGATTTTGGGGTTAGCAGATGCAAAGTATTATATGTAGAACAGATAAACAACAAGGTCCTACTGTATAGCACAAGGAGCTATATTTAATATCCCGTGATAAACCATAATGGAAAGGAATATAAAAAAGAATGTATATATGTGTATAACTGAACCACTTTGTTGTAAGCAGACATTAACACAACATTATAAATCAACTATACTTAAATAAAAAAGAAAGCGAAAAATAAATAAAATTGGGTTTATATTTTTTGAAATGGAAAATGCGCTGTGCCATTGAGTCCCAGTGTTTGATAATCCCTTCCCTCTCTAAACTGTTTTCATACCACCAAGATTTTGATGAGTGGGAATTTGATAAAGGTCAACGCAGAGGAGACATCCCAAGGTACAAAGATCCCAGGAACACTGACCAACCAGATCCTAAATGCTGGAAACCAACCCCACAAATCCTGCGGTGTTAAATTTACTGGGCACCATTAAAATTTTAAACCAGGGGTGGGTTAACACGACATAGTTTTTATGTTCCTTCAGTGGAGAGGCTTTCTAAAAACATACAAGTTCAACCGAAATGCAAGACTAACATCTCCCACTAGGGAAAATGCTGTTCTTATGGGCTCGTATTTCTGTGTTCATAAAATCGGTTGTCTGCACCCTGACTTGTTACCAATTCTCAACCAACTTGAAGCTCCGAGTGAGGGATGCAGGCCCCCACTAAGCACCATGTGGGCCTCAGTTATCCTGACGTTGCCCTTGCTGTCGGTTTGATGCTAGACCCTGGACAAATGGTGATTATCACGGATGACAGCACTCTGGAGATGCTGTCACACACATGCTTTTAGAGAAACCACAGTGCTCACATCTACAGAAGGGGATGCCCCGGAATTACCCTGAATCACACAGGCAGCTCATTATAATCACAAGGTTTAGCGTGGAATCCTGATACCTCTTGAGATCAATCAGATTGTTCCAGATTTGGGTTTCGAAATGACTATCACAGGTTCAGGAGATGGAACATATTTTCTTTTGTAAAGAGATATTGGGTAAACAGAACCTTTCCTTTTACTAATTGTTTGTCAAGCATTTGGAAATCAGTCCAGCATTCACATCATGTCTCTGTCATTTTGTAAAGATAGTCTCTGATTTTTGATTTCCAGCTCTGCTCAGGCAGGCCCGCTGCTTACAAATGAACGTTTAGGTGAAGAAATATGAGGGAATATCCTGGCAAAAGAATCTGACAAAATTATTAGTTATTGCATAGAGATGTAAGGGGATAGGACCAGAAATGTACTCACATGAAACTGTATTTTAACAACAGAGAAAAGAACAGGAAAGCTAGCCTTTTCTACGGAAGCTTTAAAAATCAATTACTGCGGATTTTCAGGGGGGAAATACTTCTACTCAGCATAGCTGTTTTCATTCTCCACATTAACAAGGAATATTCGGCTGATTTTCTGGCTCTGCAGCTCACAATCAAGCATGCCCCAGCTCCGAGGGATGTCTTGTTTGCCCCAAAAGAGAGAGGGTGATGGGCTATTTCTCCCCCACTTACACTTGGGGTTCAATATTCCATTCTCTGGATCACAGGCTTTGTCTCCCAGGCTATCACTTAGTTTCAACAGCATAAAACGTTCAAGTGCTGTGGATGTGGGCAAGGAAAGGCCCAGAGGAGAATGTGGTAAGCTATCTCTGCGCCCCTGGTTAGTGTGGCTTCCTCTCCTGTCATCGCTTATTTGCGGCCGTGGGGAAAGAATAAAGACTGTGGCCCTTTAGAGCAGAGCACCTCATTCTCCCGGCCTTGCCATCCTCGTGCACCCAACGTCAGGTGCGCTGTGTTCCTGACCAAAGCCGGGTTTTGCCCAGTGAAGACCATGCTCCCCGACGTAAAGGGAGAAAAACACTTGGTAAACCTTCACAGGTGCCACAAGGGGGCTCCACACCTGAGGGTTCCCTTCGTGTTTTGTATTCTCCTTTCCAGAAACTGATTCCAAGTCTCATAATAGAGCTGTTTCAGTCAGTTCCCACTGACTGGAAAATTTCAGACAAGTAATATGAGAGGCACCCTCCTTAACTTCAGAAGCATGACCGTCTGTATCACCTGAATAAGCACCCCCTCAGTTTTTAACTCTCTCTTAACTAAAGAGATTCACGGGAGCGAGAGGGCAGCCCACGGGGCAGCTGGCCGAGGTGGCCTGTCCCCGTCTGCTCTCCGAGCGGTTTTCCCTCTCGAAGGCAGTCGATTATCTCTTCACATGGTCTGCAGGCTGACTGGATTTTCTTCTGAAGCTGAGAAGGAAAAGCACTTGGTGAAATTTCTGAAAGCAGATAATGTCCCTTCCATTAAGTCATGATTGCAGTATCGGTGCTCAGGAAAAGTGTCAACATATCACAGTGACAGCAGCGCTACTACATCGCTGAAGAACAGTCCATGGCTCCTCTGAAGGTTACGGTGGAAAAGATTTCAGGCTTAGGTTCCCTGAGCAGTGCTGTGTTTTCATGCCCTCCCACTGCCATTGGTACCCTGGATGCAGCAGCCCACTCCCATCACACTGAGTCTGAAGGCGTGGGTGTGTGTGTGTGTGCACGCAAGTATGTTGTATCTCTGTGCATGTATGTTTATGCCTGTGGGTCTGTGTGTGCACGTGTGTCCTTACATGCATGCATGCATGTGTACCTGCGTATGTGTGTGTGCACGTGTCTGTGTATACATGTGTGCATGCATGTTTGTGTCTCTGTGAGCATGTGTGTATGTGTATGCATGTGTGTGTGCAAGTGTGTGCATGCGTTCTGGGGGGGAAGGGCTGTAGGTCGATGGTCTAAGGATACAGAGAACCAGAGAAAGAACTTCCAAGCACCTTGATGACAAGGGATGTGCCTTGTTCAACATGGATCTCAAACACTGACCCACAGTGAGTTGAAAAGTGAGTGAATGAGTGAATATGTGGATGAGAGAGCAGTTAATAGAGTCAGACAAGACCCTGCACCAAAGACTGACCCCACATCTCATCTTTTCATCAGGCGTGAGAGACATCTCTCCCCACTGCACCTTCAGCTCTCCCAGACCGTCTGATACCCTGGAATGCAAGCCACCACCCCGACACCCTTAGGAGTCCCACTTAGAAAGCCCCACATCTGAGCTAACTACATTTTGAATCAAAAGCAGATATCTGTTCATGAAAGCCAGGCCATCTTCCAGTCTCCCACATGGCTGGAGAGAAAGTAACAAGCAGAATTGCTCATGAACAACGTGAGACATTAAAAGATTAAACCAAAAACAACTTTGGCAGAAGTGTCTGCTTAATTAAAACTAAATTCTAGCACCGGTAAAATATGTGTATCCCATTTAAAACAAACCCAACATAAAATACTCCTAATTCACATAAATAATGAATTAGTAAGCGGTCCTTTGCATCATAAAATTTTTCTTGTCTTTGCAAAACTTTCATTCATTCATTTGTTTAACAAACATTCCTGAACACACACTGGGGCTGTAACAATAAATAAAACAGGCACAACGCCTGTCCTTAAGGAGCTCGTGCCAGAGAGGGAGAGGCAGACATGCAAATAAGCAGTGGTAATAGTGTGTGACAAAGCACCCCATGAGAGCTCAACAGTAAGCATGGCTTTGGATTCAAAGTAAGAGCAGGATCCCAAAGGATCAGGGGAAGATCAGCGTGATGGGTGTCAAGGGAAACAGCGTGTCATGGGGGCAGAGATGATGGGTGGTATTCGGGAGAGGGAGCTGTAAGTGTTCAAGGCAGGTGTATTTGTCAGCATAGGTGAGGTTAAGCCATAGTAACAAACATCTCCCATAGCTCAGGAGTTTGCAAGCAAAGTTGAATTCCTTGCTCATGCAAAGTCTGATGTGGTTCTGGGAACTCTCCAGGGCAACTTTCCTTCAAGTGGAGACTCAGCAATCAGAGATAAAGGTCAGACCCAGAAGCTGCACCACCTGGACGCTCCATCTGTTAGTGCGTTTCACGTTGAAGATTAAACGCTTGGCCTGGTGGTGACACATAACAATTCTGCCCCCAACTAGTCGTGCAGCGCATCTAACTTTGAGCAGTCATGGAAGGATGCTCCTTGCGTTTGTTGGGAAGGAGAAAAGGACTGGGCGTGGGTGAAGAGCAGGAATGCCTATCCCAGCAGGAAACACAGAGGCACAAACCACCCTATAGAGCCCAGGACCTATGAGTAAGTAGTGTTGCTGTCTAGAGGATTTGTGGTGGAGAGATGTGACTGTTTGTGAGGCTGAGGACTCAGCACTTCCTAGGGGCTCTGGCTTGCCATGCCAAGGACCCCTACCCCATTATTGGTACAGGACCATCCTAAACTGTCCCACTGTGCACAGTAAGACCTGGCCAGTGCTCAGCTCTGGAGCCAGGATGGGAGTTATCTCTTGCCGAAATTGAGGTTACCTTATGCTACCTTATGTAGAAAATATTCCGGCTTCTTCCATCTCAACTTTATCTGTTCAATAATATTCAGACAAGAAGTGGTTCATGGACATTTGGTTCAGCTTCAAAGACGTCCCTGTAGGTAAGAAACGGAATGCTTGAAGGAGGTTCTGTTGCCAAAAGGCAATTACTCATTAAGAGAGAGATTTCAGAGGTCATTGCTTTTCACAATCCCACGTCCAAGCTCCCACAGATGAAGTGAGGAGGAGCTTTGCTGCTGAGCACTGCCTCTGCTCTAAACTGAGACACCCCGCAACCAAGGGGTCCCTAGGGAGCAACCACTTGGATACAGAGCCGTGGTTACTGTTGAGCCCCGACTTACCAGGGGAGGCAGAGCTGTCCTGTCTGTGGGACCCTAGCAGCGTTGGGGGTGAAGTGGGGGTGCCTTCCATTGCGAGGCACGGCAGCTATGTCTGGGGCCCAAAAGGGAATGACATCACAGGGTCCTAGACGCAAGATCAACTGCACCCTTGATATTCACCGGCTCTGATGCCATCGTATAGGGAATCCCCGGCATTGCTAATTCCCAGATTGTGAATGCCCTGGGATAGTGGTCTTGAGAGTTTTAATGGCAATACTTATTCTCAATTTCTTGCCACATGAATCAACTGAGCATCTTTCAAACTGAGGATTTAATTGGTGAAGATTTGTACCAGGCATCATTTTAAGCCCTTTGACAGATGCTGTGGCTTACACCTCACTCTCACAGGGAAGGGAGGTTCATTCCTGTGTTCACTCATTCAAAATATTTTTGAGCCCCTGGACTCCGATCCAGACAGGAAGACATCGTGGAACATTCCGCACTTTGCACCTCTGATGTCCACCTTGTCTAGTGGGGTCCCAGCCGACCTCTGTCCCCAGCGTGAGGACAGGTGTTGGCTTTTCTCCACCTGTTCACTTTGCCTCTCCGTCTGCCTCGCCGAGTTCCCCAGCCCTGGATCCTCTCCTCTCTTGGGGTCCAAGTTTTCAGTCTCTTTTCTCCTCCAACCACATCTCAGGACACTACACATGGTCTCTCCCAGCCAGAGCTTTCCCACTGGGTGTTTCTCAAATCCATCCGCCTTCTGCCATCTCTTCCCTTTTGATGTGTTTTTCCCCGAATGACCTCACCTACATGCCACTGAATCCCCAAAATAGAGCTGGTCCTGACCTCTCCCCAGAACTCCAGGCTCTCTGAATTCCAGCTGCACAGCTGGCACCTCCAGATAATGTCCAGAGCACATTATCTTTTTCCCAGACCCCTAAACATCTGTTTCCTCCTGAATTCCTACTTAGCTCGAGATGCCACGGCTTCCCAAATGCCCACTCTAGACATTTCGGCACCGTCTTCTCTACACATGTGCCCACCTCTAGTGCATCTAATAGGTCTCTGGATCCTGCATTGTCCATCAAAATCTCTTCCGTCGTCTCCATCTCGCTGCCTGTAAGTCCAAGTCAGAGACAACAGCCAAAGCCTCCCAGGTCTCCCCTCTGTGGGTTTCTCTCTGCATACCATCTTCCACATGACTTCTAGACTAGAGTCACTTCTATCAAACCAACACCTGGGGTCACATCACAGCTTACCAGTGTCTAATGCCTTCCTGGTGGCTTTGACATTGCCTGTGCATCCGCTCCCTGTCCCAACTCCCCTCCTGTGTCCTTCCCGGTCCTCCCCACCACGTGCTCTGTACTGAACAGCTGTGAGTTTCTCTCTTCTGCCAGCCACATGCCCCTCCTCCATCATCCCCCAGTCTGATTCCTTCCTCAAGATCTAGGTCAGATATACCTTTCTGGTGGCGTCTGTCTGAACGCCCCAAACAGGGGCTGCCGACACCCCTGATGCGTCTCAGAATAGCAGAACGTGCGTGGTAGACGCCCCTTCTCCTGTTGCCGTGACCAGCATCATTATTAGATGTGTTTAGTCGAGAGACATTGATTGGCACCTATTATGTGCCAGGCACTGTGCCACATGCAGGGACCTGAAGGTGAGTCAGACGTGGCCCCGCTCTTGAGAACTGACTGCAGGAACATGTTCTAACAGCGTGGGTCCTCGAATCTCACTCTTCTAGACGCTGAGTCTGTGAGCCAGAATCTGCTTTCTGAACCCCATTGTGGGGCTCCTCCACTTGCTCTGTTGGTCGAGGAAGCAAAGCTCTCCTGCAGCTTCAGATCCTCAGGCAGAGAATGACACTTAACCATAGAACATGGTTCGTAACACTCCCCAGGTGTCCCTCCCTCTCCGGACAACAGCCGCGGGGCAGCTCACCACCAGCACCACCGCGCCCTGCGTGTCTTCCTAGGGGAAGTCAGGGGCCTCGTGGTGACTGTCGCCGCTTCCCTCCCTCCCCCGCCCAGTGCATGGGGTTCCTGGGACTTTTCCTTCTGGGATCTGCAGAAGTGGGAGGAGAAACGTTTTCTTAACAAAGTTGAAATGAATTTTTAAGCCGTGCTGCTTGGTAGCACCGTATTCTCAAGCTGTTCTACGTTTTCTTGGTTGCGTCTCTGACATGTAAATTAAATTATTGTTTCTGCCCCAGATAATCTTCTGTGTGTGGGTCACAAAGCGGGTGCTGTGTGAAAGTCAGTTCTACACAAGAATTTAAAACGTCTTACGCATTTTATTCCTCCGCTATTGGAATGATAATTTTTTCTAAAGTAAGCTGTCTCATTTACTATAGCATTTCTCCTCCCTCTGAGCAGTTAGCTGGGCATTGTGCTATGTACCTTAAAACAGGACTTTAAGAGAATTTGTCAGTTAGGACGGCTGTGTGTGTGTTGGGGGCAGAGGCTGAGGTCATGAGACCACCCCTCATGCCATCTGTGATGACAGGGTTCTAGAGTTCTCTCCTTGGTGTGAAGCGGGAGGGCTGCAGTGTAATTAGGCCACCGTCAAGCACTGAGCAAACTTGAGAAAAGCAAAATGTCCAATTAAGTAGGCAAATTAGGTCTTCTGCTTTGCCAGGTAATTGTAATATTTGAAAAATAAAAGCAAAAACCCTTTTTTATAAAAACGGCATGAACTAGAGGCAGAAACATGGAGCTTGAGCATTTGGAATTAGAGTGAGTGGTGTCCAAACTAGCTGCTTCACTTAACTGAGTAACTTAATTGAGTGAGCCCCAACTTCGTCATTTAAAGATTGTCATAGGCAAAACTATAATTCGAAAAGATACACGTGCCCCTATATTCATAGCAGCACTATTCACAGCAGCCAGGACATGGAAACAACCTAATTGTTCTTCGACAGAGGAATGAAAAAAGAAGATGTGCTACATATATACAATGGAATACTACTCAGCCATAAAAAAGAATGAAATAATGTCATCTGCAGCAACATGGATGCAACTAGAGATTATCATACTAAGTGAAGTAAGTCAGACAGAGAAAGACAAATATCATACAATATCACTTACATGTGGGATCTAAAATATGACACAAATAAACTTATCTACAAAACAGAAACAGACTCACAGACATAGAGAGCAGACTGTGGTTGCCAAGGGGGAGGGGGTGGGGAAGGGAAGGATTGGGAGTTAGGGATTAGCAGATGCAAATTAATATATATAGAGTGGATAAACAACAAGGTCTTACTATATAGCACAGGGAACTATATTCAGTATCCTGGGATAAACCATAATGGAAAAGAATATGAAAAAAATATATATATATGTACAGGATATGTGTTAATTTCTGCTGTACAGCAGAGTGATTCAGTTATACATATATACATATATGTGTGTATAACTATGTATGAATATATGTATATATTATGTATAACTGAATCACTTCGCTGTACAGCATAAATTAATACAACATTATAAATCAACTACACATCAGTAAAAAAAATGTCATAGGATTGAAGATAAATCTCCTATCTTCTCTCTTAGGTGTTTAATCATCAAGAACAGAAATCTAAAGTTGAGGAAGAAAACTCTCTGCCCAGGGTGCTGCCTGGCCTTTCCCTCTCAGCCACTCCCTTCCGTGCAGCTTGCTGGGTGTGAGAACGCACACCCTGCTTCCCTGGTCCTTCCCTTTGCAGACACTGCAGGGGCAGCACAATCTTACCGCGGCAGCAGGGTTTCCAAGCCTACTTTTATCCCTCCCTTTGACAGAGGTGTGTTTCTTTTCCTTTAATAGTACGCAACATCTCTAATTTTGAATAAATGGTATTCTGTATAGAAAAAGTGACAAGTGACATGCCAGATCAATGTCTAGTTTCTTCATGGGCTATTTCCAAATCATCTTTCCAAATAAACCATCACTTCCTAAAGCATAGAGTAAGTTCTGAGAGCACATTCTATAAAATCACAGAAGAGATAGCAAAGCTGAGCGAGGGGCCGAGTGAGCAGGTGTTCCTCTCTGGGACTCAGGTGATGTGGGTACCTCCTCATGTGCGGCCCCTCCCCCAGTCCTCTGTTCACCTGCGTGCTGTCATTCCAGCTCACATGTGTATAGACTCATTCCTATTATGTTTGGCCCCTGACTTTCTATCACATTCTCTAAGTGATGTAAAGAGAGCGACTGATTTTGGGTGATGGCATTGTATCTCTTCCCTTTGCTAAACTTATTTCGTTTATTATAAATGC
Organism: Balaenoptera physalus; assembly: GCF_965194825.1. Lineage (NCBI taxonomy): Eukaryota > Metazoa > Chordata > Mammalia > Artiodactyla > Balaenopteridae > Balaenoptera > Balaenoptera physalus. The sequence goes on along the minus strand of NC_138893.1, from coordinate 24,152,863 downwards.
AAAGATAAAACAGCTGGTAAATACCGAATGTGCTAGGGAAAGACCAATAAAATGTGTCTCTCCCCACACAGCCAGTTAGGGTCCTGGGAATACTCACAAAGCTTTCAATATCAGTCATGGCTTATGTCTGCATATATAAGAGCACACACGCAAACAAACATGCCAGATTGTTCTACAAAAAAAAAAAAAAAAAAAAAAAGCAATGGTCAGATCCATCAAGGTCCATCATGATCGGGGGCTGTTTTCTGAGTTTCCAGTCACCTTCCAAGTCTCCTTGTACCTTCACACAGACCACAGAACTCTCCTTGTCCACTTAGGCTAATATATTTTCAGCCCAATTTCTATTTCTTGAATTCCAGTAAAATATTTTAACCATTACTCTATTAGGACCTTTATATATTTGTGTGTTTTTTGTGACATTCTATTGATATATAAACTTTTTATTAAATATATTAGCATTCAGAATACTGCACACATCATAAAAGTATGGTGTGATGAAACTTCACAAGACCGGCAATCTGTGTAACTTCAACCAGGTCAAGAAACAGTCATCACCACATTTACAGAAGCCCCCCTCCAACCCGGAGTCCACTTCCTATCCCCACACTCTCCCACCCCAGGGGAGCTCAAATCCGACCTGTGACAGCAGAGTCCGCCTGCTTAGTTTGGGGCTCTGTACCACTAGAATCACACACTGTGTGTGTGTGTGTGTGTGTGTGTGTGTGTGTTTGTCTTACCAGCAGAATTAGGTCTGTGATATTTGCCCACGCTACCCATGCAGCTGCAATTTGTCTGTTTTAATTGCCATACAGTATTCTGTCGTAATCCTTGCGACCACAGATGGGCGTCTGGGTTGCCTTCAGTTTGGAGCTGTAGCCAATAATGCTGTCGTGAATATTACAACCCATACACTTTGTTAAACACGTGTATGTATGCATTTCTGTTGGATTCTTTTCTGGAACTGGAACTGCTCAGGTATATGGGGTTTTCAGCATAGTAGGACCACCACACAGATTTCTAGAAGAGTCATTCCAATTCACATTCCTCCCAGCAGCATACAAGGGTTCCAGTTGCTCTAGGTTTCCTCAAACCCTCAATATTATCTACTGTTTTAATTTGAACAATTAAATTTTTATTGAGTGTGCAGTGGTACAATATTGTGTCTTAAGTTTATTGAAGTACAATTTACACATTATAAAATACACTTATTCTAACTGAATAGTTGAATGAGTTTTGACAAATATACGTTTTCATCACCTTTAAAAGGCCCAAATGCTCCTTCTGGTCAAGTTTCCCATCCCTGTGCTGAGTCAGACCCTGACCCATCTCTGTCTCTATACCTTGTTTCACTGTTCTAGAATTCCATATTAATATAAGTGCAGTTATGAAGTATGTACTGTTTTGTGTCTGGCTTCTTTTCACTGAAAATCATGTTTTTGAGATTCATGCATGTTGTCATGTGAATCAGCATTTTATTCACTTTTATTGCTGAATATTATTCCATTGTATTATGAATATTCTGAAAACTCTTTAACCATTTTGTCCTTTTGGAAACATTGAGACTATTTCTGCTTTTATACTATTTTGAGCCAGGCTGACATGGACATTAATGAACAAATCTCATTTGAACTCAAGAGTTCTTTTCCCTCAGATAAATGCCCAGGAGTGGGATTGCTGGGTCAAATGGTGAGTGTTTATTTAACTTCATAAGAAATTGCCAAACTGTTTTCCAAGCAGGCTGTAGAGTTTTTACTCTTCCAACCTCAGAAGTATAGATTCCCACTTTTTCCATGTTCTTACTTTACTTGGTATTGTCATTAAAAACATTTTAATTAGCCTTTTTAGTAGATGGATAATGGTAGTTCACTGTGGGTTTTGTTTTTAGTGGACTTTTTTAAAGAGCAGTTTTAGATTCACAGCAAAAATTGAATGGAAAGTGTTTGTTGTGCTTTAAATTCTCATTTCTGATGACTGATGGTGTTAATGTGTCTTCTATGTGTTGACTGGTCATCCAAATACCTTCTTTTGAGAAGTACCTGCATCTGCCTCTTTTTAATTAGCTTGCTATGGACTGAATATTTGTTTCTCCCCAAAATTCGTATGTTGAAGTCTAAATCCCCGATGTGACAGTGTTTGGAGGGGAGGCCTCAGGGACATGATGGGGTCATGAGTAGGGGGGAGGCCTCGTGAGGGAGTTAGTGCCTTTATAAGGGGAGGATGGAACAAGAACTCTCTCTCTCCAGCTTGTGAGGTGAAGATGGGAGGATGCCACCTGTAAACCAGGAAGACCAGACCTGCTGGCACCTGATTTCTGTCTTCCAGACTCCAGACCTGTGAGGAACGAATGTTTGTTCGTTAAGCCGTCCAGTCTGTGGCATTGTTACGGCCGCCCGAGCTGGCTAAGACATTGGCCGTTGCTAAGACATTGGTCTTCTCTTACATCTTTTTTATGTGCTGAACACAAGTTTGTTCCCAGTTACATGTATTGGAAATATCCTCTCCCAGTCCATGGCTTATTTTTTCTTGCTTTCATGGTATTATTGGACCAAGGGTAGAACTTTTTTATTTTAATGAAGATCAACTTATCAATTCCCTTCACTTATGATTAAGAATGATCCAAGGCTCTCTGCTCTATTTTCTCCTAGGAGTTTTATATTTTTAACCTTTTACACTTTGGTCTATTCTGTTTCAAGCTAAATTTTGTGTTTGCAATGAGGTAGGAGTCAGTGATATATCTGTTATTTGCTTGATTTTATGCTCTTTTGGAGCAGGTCTAGAGTAGTTATTTTTAAGGTACGATTCTTCTCAGTCTCTAATGAGACCAGTAAGCGTTCAGTGAAGCCTCTTGGTTCTCGCTGATTGGAGGCTGGATGCCCCTGTGAGCTCAGGACCTGCTCCACACGCTGCCCTCAGCCGCTGGACTTTGTCCAGCCTCACGGAATCTAACCCTGTGAGCCCTCAGTCTAGTGGTCAGCCAAGGACTCAAGGGGACCCCAGAGTGCATTTCTGGAGCTCTTTCTCTGAGAAACTCCCTCATGTGAGGGCTTTGCCCTGTGAGTTCCAGCCACCTCGGCCTCCAGCATCCCTTTCCAAATTCTTGTTTATTATTCATTGAATTCTGCTTTTTTCCATGTATGCTACCTTCTCATCCTGGAGCTCCAATTGTAGAAATTTTACAGCATGTCTAATTTTGCTCTTCAACTCTGTATTTTCACTGAATCTTTCTCTCTGTGCTTCAGTTTGGATGTGCCCTGTTGACTTGGTTTCCAAATACATTCTTTTGCCCTTTGAAATCTGCAGTTACACTCACCCAACAAATTCTTCATTTTAGTTAATATTTTTTCAGTCCTAGAATCTCTCTTTAATTCATCTTTATAAATTCCCACTCTTTGGCGGTAGTATTGCCCAATCTCTCTCTCTCTTTTTTTTGCATTGGAGCTAAAATTGGTATGAAGCTGTATTTTCCAAAATGTGTTTTCCACAAACTGGCCCCAAGAGATGCCTTGAAGGAGAAAAAAAAAGGTCTGTGGAAAAAAGGTCTGAATCTAAGAGGTACTTTATAGGATCTCCCTCTTAGGAATCCAAAATGCCTATTAGCTATGGAAGGTTTTTCCACAAAGAAAACTATGTATTTATTTTTTAACACAGAGTTTCCAAAGCGTCAGCTCCCAGCATCTATGGTCCTTCCTCCTGGACTGCAATGTCAGGCCCTCCTGGGGAAAACACACCAAGATTGTCTAGGACTGAAGCGTGAACCGCGTCAAGGGGAAACACCAGCGGGAGTGCGGTTCCCTGGGGCACCACAGCCTCAGCAAGTCCTCCTAACCCTGTGCGTCTAAGCTGGTGGCAGGTAACCAAAGAGGCCCTCACGTCCCTCTCATCTGAATGTTTGCGGGTATCTTTACAGCCGTCCACACCCCCTCCAGCCCCCTCACTGGCACCCCTTTCACCGCAGCCCCTGGACGAATGAGGGGCCCTCCCAGTGGGGGCTGGTGAACAGAGGAAGTTCAGGTGGATCTCGGATGGCAGCACTGATGTCCCCCGTTTATCCTCCTCCCTTTGCAGTGGCCTCGCCCGCCCACGGTGTGGGAACTGGGCTCTAACTCTGTTTCCATTTATGCTCGTGCTCTGCTCCAGTGGTTTTATCCTCCGGTTCCCCATCAGCATGACCCAGGCAGATGACTGACCTGCGTTTTCACCAAGCGCCACGGAACCCTCATCTCAGGCTCCTATTTTTCTCCTCAACAAACGTGCAGTAAGATTCCCAAGAAACCTCAGAGTCGCAAATGTCCGTGTGCAGCAAGGCCTTCCATGGTCATGTGGGCGCTGGCCAGGGAGCTGAGCTGTGTGGGCCAGTGAGAGGCCCCGACCTCCAGACGCCAGACTCAGGACAGTGGCCGTGACTGATGCTAACACAGGCAGGGTCTCTAGGGAGAGAGGGTCCTCCCAAGGGCAGGTCGCTGTCTGAACCGAGGTGGCGTGGATGCAGGGGTCGTCCAGGCTTGGGAAGGCCCCCTGGTCCCCGTGGAACTTCCGCAGCCTCTGCGACCACGGTGAGGCTGCGACGCTCCAAGCCCTGCCCTCCTGGAAGGGGATGTGTGGCCAGAGCCCGTGGGAGACAGGAGGCCTCTCGCGCCCCGCCACCTGCTGCCCTCCGCCGCCCCTCCCTCCTCCCCTCCTGTGCGTCCTCTGCCCAACACTCTCCACACACCCCTAACCCTCCCCTGGACCCCTCCACCTCCTCTGTCAAGCCCCCGCTCTAGTGTCACCTCCATGAGCAGGTTTGTCTCGGCTGCACTTGGAATCGCCCGGGGGCCCTAAAACGCCACTGCCCGAGTCCCTTCCCTGAGATTCTGATCCAATTGTTCCGGGTGTGACTGAGCATCAGGTTTTCCCAGCTTCCCAGGTGATGCTATCGGGTTGCCAAGGTCGAGAACCGCTGTCCCCCGGGAAATCTTCCTCGCTGCACCCTCCTCTGACCCCAGTAAGGGCTGGGGCCTCAAAGTCCTGTGTGTGCCTCTGGGATGGCCTTGATCAATCAGCCTTAAAGATGGAATCTTATCCAAGTGTGGGTCAGCCCCTCCCCAGCCCAGCCCAGCCCAGCCCAGGACCTGCACAAAATGTCTGGGGGTGGGCGAGGGGGGTAGGGGGTACAGGAGTGGAAATAGCAGGGGGGCTTGGGCTTTTTGGGTCTTGGGCTGGGTTGTCTCCATTATACAACGTTTAGAATCCAAACCTCTTAAATCTTTTAAGGTTGAAAGAAACGTGCGCTTATAAATTTATTTTTCTTTACTATTTTAAATATTACTCACATATTGCAAAAGAGTTAGAGCTTGTGTGTGTGTGTGTGTGTGTGTGTGTCACGCTCTGCACAGTGAGCTTTCCTCATCTTCCTGTCTTGAAAACTGTCCCCTGACACTCAGGTAGCAAGCGTCCCCCAGTTTCCAAAAAGGTGACATTCTGATTCAAAGGGTGTTTTCTTGGAGTGAGAGGCAGTCTGCAAAATGAGGGCAGCTTACAGAGCCTTGAGGTGAAAAGAAATGTCTTTTTGTTAGCCTCTGACAAGCATTTCCCCAAAGCATAATAAATGGAGAAAAATGTTTCATCACAAAATAATTTTTAAATATACTAAGCTAGTTGCTAAATATGATTCTTGTAATTACTGGCATGGTCTTATTTTATATTATTAAAGCTGAATATTTTAAATGAGATTTTCTATCCCCTGAGCAGCCCAAAATACAGAGGTTTTTAAATAATTGAATTCCTCTCCATTTTGATTAAACCCTTAATCAAGATCACCGTATATGAATGGCAAAACAAAATTTCTTTTAAAACTATAGGTGACTTCAGAATTTCCGTCTATGACCTGACTTTAAACACAATTTATTTATTTAAAAATTTAGGTGGAGAGATGCGACCACAGTTGTGTAAGTGTCTGGGCAGCGCACCCATCCCTCACCATCATCTCTCGCCAGCTCTCCTGGATCTTGGGCTCCAGCCCACCGGCCTCCTGCAGCCCCTTTGCACGTGCTATTCTGTCTGCGTTTCTGCTCCCCACAAACCATCCTTCCTACCGTCCCCTGATCATCACGGGGCCCTCATCCCACAGAGAGAACTTCCTGAGCCCAGCCCTCCCCCAGCCTCGCTCAGCCCCTGCCCCGTACTGCAAACCTCCCCTCTGAGCACTTACAGCACTGAGCCTCAGGGTGGCAGCTGCTCTGGGCAATGGAGGTGCCCCACACCCAGGAGCAGGGGGTCCTGAACAGTGGGCAGGGCCCCTCTGCAGACCCAAAGGCTCCGCCCATGGGTGGTCTACAGAGGGAGAGCTGGGCAGGCAGAGAACCCTGAGGCTGGGGAGAGAAAGGGTGTCAGGAAGGCAGGTGCCCTGCAGCTGGCAGTCAGGTGGGAGAAGCAGGAGGGACTGCTGAGGAGTGGACACTCCCTGCAGACCTGGGCACAGTGTGAACAGCCCTCTCTGCTCTGGGCCCGTCAGGGTGGTGAGGGGCAGGGTCTGAGATCCAGACATTTGAACTTGAACCTGGGTTCTGCCCTTGCCTATCCATGTGACCTCTGTGCCTGAGTGTGCCCTCCACGCAGTGGATATGATGGAAACTTCCTGGCTTAGATGTAACACATGTAATCCCCCCACTTGGTTCTGCTGGGTCGCTGCTGGGCACTGCACTAGGGAGTAGGGGGTGGTCGTAACTGTCCCAGCATGGTGTCCAGCTGAGGAGGGGTCATAGGGCCACCCTCATCTCCGTCTAGGTCTTCGCCTCCCACCCCACTCCACCCGGTCCACATACCCTGTCTCTTACCCATCTGCCTCCCCTCTGGCCTGTGCGAAGGCCATCAGCCCACCCACGGTCATAGCTCCCCCCATCCCTGCACCAAGTGGACCCTGGCCGCCGGCCCCCAGATCCCCCTGTGCCCACTCCACACCCTCACTAGCCCTTCCCTGCACTGGAAGCCAGCCCCACAAGGACCTTCTCCCTGTGGTCTGGGTGCCACACGTGCCAGGCAATGTCACCAGGGACCCTCCAGGAGCAGCTGTCTCCCTGACCACCGGAGCAGCTCCCCACACGCACGGCTGGACCACCACGTTACCGTGAACTTGGAGAAGCCGTCCAACCAGCACCCGCCTTCAAGAGCTGGCTCTCAGTAACCCAATAACCCAATATCGGTCCATTTTCTCTATGGACTTTCTGGAAGCAGATAATGCTAACACCAGCGCCAACTCCTTTTTCACTCTCCAAAATGAATGACTATTGGTAAAGACAGAAACAAAAACAAAAACAAATTAAGTCTCCTTTACTGCTGTATTAGTTTTCTGTCGCTGCTGCAGCAGATTACCACAAAGGTGGGGGCTTAACCAGAACAAACGTACCTCCTCACAGACTGTAGGTCAGCTGTCCAGCACGGGCCTGGCTGGGCTGAAATCCAGGCTCCAGGGGAGAATCTGTCCCCTCGTCGTTCCACGTTCCAGAGGCACCTGTGTCCCTTGGTTGTGGCCCTCCTCCATCTCCAAAGCTAGCACTGTCACGTCTCCTGACCCTGCTCTGGGGTCACGTCCACCTCCCACTTTTAAGGGCGCTTGCGATGACATTGGGCCCATCTGGATGATCCAGGATAATCTCCCTATTTTAAGGTCTGCTGATTAGTAGCCTTACTTCCCCTTTGCCAGGTAAGCTAGCATATTCGCAGGTTCCTGGGATTTGGACAGGAACATCTTTGGGGGTATGTGTGGAGGACATATCAGTCTGCCTATCACAACTCTTAACTGTTGAGAAACAGTGACAAAATAATATGTCTATATGATGGTAGAATGCTTAATATTTCTTTTGCAACCTTTTTAAATAAAAGAAAATAAATAGAAATAGTTAGACAATCATTTTTAAGAATTTCTTTTACTACACGTGAAAAAAAAAGGGTAAAAAAAAAAAACTCCATCTAAGACAGGATGAAGTCATCTGTCGAGATCTTTGGTGTCAATAAATTAGCTCTTTGTTTCCTTAGAGTCTAAAAGACTTTAAACAGCCATAAGCATTTAATAGGGAATGAGCCATTATAGTTCCTGGTCTTAAGCTAATCAGTGAAGTGGATCAGACTGTTTCCAAAAGTCTCTGTTCCCAGTCGTGTTCTCACCAGTATTACAACAGAATGTCGCCCCCAAATTCCAGGAGTGAGGAAGAGTGTGGGGGGGTTGAGGCGGGGGCAGTCAGGGAGATAGGACGACCAAGCACCCTGGTTTGCTGGGACTGAGGGTGTCCTGGGATGGTCCCAGCAACACCGGGACAGTCGCTCACCCTGGCTCAGATGTGAGATGCCTACACAAAGCAGAGAACTAGGCGCCAGGAAGCAGAAGGGGATGCTCTCGACTCCTACAAAGTGGGAACATGAGGTTACCAAATGCTAACTACTCATCCCACCTCCTAGGGGCCTCACAATAACCCATGAGTGGGGAAACTGAGCTCAGAGTCACACATCTGTAACATGGCAAAGCTTAGGGCTCAACCCCAGGCCTGTCTGGTCCCAAAGTCCACACCTTAATCCCCACACCCAGTGGCTCACGTCAAAAACTGTCGGGTACTGATCTCCTGTTCTACCCTCCAACCTCCAGCGAGGTGGCCGTTAATGTGGCCGTTGGCAGAAATGCCTTGGCGTGGTGCATGGTGGGTGCAGGTGTGTGTATAGGTGTGTGTATAGGTGTGTGCAGGTGTGTGTATAGGTGTGTGTGCAGGTGTGTGTATAGGTGTGTGTGCAGGTGTGTGTATAGGTGTGTGCATGGTGGGTGCAGGTGTGTGTATAGGTGTGTGCAGGTGTGCGTATAGGTGTGTGTATAGGTGTGTGCAGGTGTGTGTATAGGTGTGTGCATGGTGGGTGCAGGTGTGTGTATAGGTGTGTGCAGGTGTGTGTATAGGTGTAGGGTGGGGATAGGTAAATCCACAAGCATTCCCACCTCTCCCGGCCTTTATTTAGATACTTCACCTTTAACCACCAAAAAACAAATGCAACCAGCTTCCTACCAGAAATTATTTGCATCCTACATTTTTTTTTCCAGATTCAGAGCTGGAGTCTGCAATTACACAGCTCTGCAGATTTGGAGTTGAGCCGCCAGAAACTCGGGCACTGGGGAACTTCATCTGGGTCTGCCTCAAATTCTAAGACCTTCGCTACAGATATTGTATATCTGAGGCTCAAACGGTATCCTGCCGAAAAACAAGCAATTTTAGTAAAAGGTGTATTGGATTTAAGGGGAAAGAGTCAGATGTAAATAATCACAAAGGGGAAAGAAAGGCACATACATTGAAAGTTTAGAATAATGTATAACTATTCAAAGATTTTGAAAAATTCATTTTATCTGTGTAATAATCTCCGAGGTAAAAGGGGCAAAGGCTAACAGTCTCCAGTTGAATTATTGGCTTATGTTATTCATAACCAGCTGTTATCAGGTTCCATCCAGCCCGCATATTTTTATATTCTGTGAAATTCTTCTTCCTTGTAAACTTGCGCGGCAGGAAGACTCCTGTCCTACCTCACAGACCACATGAAATAGGCGATCGGAGATTTTTAATCGGTGAGCCTTCGGCCGGGGAGTTTCACTGAGGTCTTCATTATCTGCCTAACTGTGGGACTGTCAGTAAAACGTTCAAACTCCTGCTAGAAGTAACAAGTGAAATATCTCTCAGTGGAAGGTCCTGCCTAACAGCTGTGCTTCGGCGGCTAGTTTCTGGGCCATGTGCTCTGACGGGGGACCTCACCCAACGGGGGGACCTCACCCAACGGGGGACCCGGTGTCCTGAGCGGCGTGTGGGCAGCTCGGTTTCTCCCCAGCTGTGGCTGCAACACAGCCTATGGTACTAACCTCACCCCAGCAGCTCACGGGTATTCCTCTTTCCTTCTGCTGACAGTTTAAAAAGCCCAGATGTATGTACACAGACACACATACACACCTGGACACACACAGTGTGTTCTCAAAGACACAAGTCCCAGCAAAACAGATGACTTCATGTCAAATATGATTTTTGACCCATACATAAAAATAAACCCTTGTCTTGTACTTGTCTTTTTCTTTCAGATTATAAAAAGCGTGCGGCTCTCTTTGCTATGAGTATATTAAAACTTTTTCTAAAAAAAGATCCTATTTTACTAGACTCGCGGAATTCTTAAAAGATTCTTGCCAAGGGATTTTAGATTTACAGATTAATTTAATCTACTGTGTGTGTTCTTTCTGGCATGATACAGCTTATTTACGAGTAAAAAAAAGCCAAAAACATGTCCTTCGTTCCTACCAAAAATGACTGGTTTCATCACTGATTTTTATCAGAGTTCCCCTTTCACTCTGCACATCTGCAGAGCAGACAGAACTTGTGACCTGGGAAAAGTTGTCGAAATCTGTTTTTAAACTAGCCGAGCACCTAGCCTGAGTACTGGGAGAGCCCCCCTGCGGGCAGACCCCGTCCGTGGCCCCTGTCCCACGGTCACCTCTTCATCCGCCTTCCCATTTCCGAGTCTCTGACACAAGCCCTGAGAACAAACACGGGGGTGCGCCATGCCCCTCTTTAGCTATTTATTTTTACGTCAGCTTCTGTCGGCCGTCCTCAGCGGCAGTAAGCCCAGTCCTGGGCTGGCTCCCACGCTGCTGTCTGCCTTTTGTTGATGGAAAGAGCTCCCTGGGGTCAGTGCTGCGACACCCTGTTTCTGGGGCTTCCAACTCCCTCTTCACCTACTTGGTCCCAAGCTCCTCTCATTCCTCCATCAGTTGCCTCTCCCTCCAGGCCTGAGAAAAGGGAGATATGCGACAGCCTAAGGCACTCGGGAGCAAGGACACTCCCCGTGCACCTTCCCCAGCGCATCCCACGGGCCCTCGTCTTCTCAGCCTCCCCTGGACCATCCCTCTTCATCCACTCTGGCCCCAAAAGATGCCGACATCTGTGCCCGTCAAAATCAGTGCCGTCTAACTCTCTGGGCTCTGACATTTTCAGCAGCTAGAAACCAGGACCACCGCTAACCGAAAGAGCATCTTTGTGTGATTGCGGAAAGGGCCCCTTTCTCAACGCACCTGAACGGTGTGTGCTCTGACGTGGCACTGCGACATCACAGGGAGGTCATGGCATGCTCCCCAGGGTCATACACTTTAAAATGATGCTGTTGTATGGGCTTCTCTGCTTAAGCCGGGGCATCATAATAGTCTAGCACTAACAGAGCCAGCTGCGTCCACGAAAAAGAAGGTTTGGACTACATTCTACGACATCCACGTTGCCCTATTTCTCACGTGGTTCACACACGAGTTTTCTCATTAGTTAAAGTGCTTTCTAGCATTAGTTTGGCAGGTTGTCTGATGAATCTGGTCAGGGTGTTGGAGATTCTTCCAGAAGCTATGAGGCCACATACAATTGCAGTTTTCTGTGGTTTTGGCAAGCCCCTAACTCCTGCAGTATTGCTCCTATCTTTATTCTTAATCTCTCGAATACTGGCGTAAGACGGAGGGCTCGTTTTTGAGAAGGTAGATCTAGCGGGTGTAGACATCCAGTACGTGCTTACTGAACTGGGTGTGAGTCCAATTCTCCATCACCACCAGGGTCCTGTGGCTCTTCTCAGACTCCCAGGGGCTTAGAGACAGACAATGTGCCTGGTCTTTGATTTATAGGCACTCAGCAACCCCACACATGCCGTGTGCTATGGGCGTAGGTGCACGGCACATGGACACACCATGGCTTGTCAAAAATATTTTCCTAGTTGAAAACTGAGTACAGGCAACAGCGCAGCGGGGCCAGGCCACCTGCTCTCCCTCCCCATGTCCCCAGGGTCTCCAGGTGCAGAGCTAACAGACTGGGATCAATTAGAAATTGTGATTGAAGCTGAATGTAATTAATTATATAATTTGAGTGATTCAGGTTTTAATTATACTAAAATTGCCTCATACACCCAGGGCATTTGGAAGGATCCCCAACAAAAGGCACACAGGTAAGAATCAGCCCCTGCATGCACCTGATTCTCCTTCTCATCACACCTCTTGCTGCATCCGAACGTGGACCACTCAGCTACACTTAGGAACAACGATGTGACCTGCGTGCACGGCCCCTCACTCCCTGGCTTCTGAGGGAACGTGGGTGCTGGAGCCGAAGCTCATCAGCAATCAGCGAGTGGAATTATGTGTGGCAGAGTCAGTCTGATTGCACTGTCCTTGGTACAGAGACGGCAGAGGCATCACGCTTTCCATTTGTGCATCTGAGCTTTCGGTTGCTGTAGGTAATCTGCCATTGTGTCCTCTGCAAGCCAAAGCTTAATCCGAGCTCCAAGCGGTCAGCTGTGTGTCCTACACTTACATGGGCTGCTCTGGGGAACAGCCATTGATGAGTTGATGTTAATTCCCATGAGATTAATTTCTGGCACATACTTGGAAGTCTCTGGAAAATAGGACATTTGTTCTGTCCTATTTTTAAGAACCAAAAAATTGTTTCTTATTCCTCAGAGAGATCTCAGACATGGTCACATGAAGTGGGCCATTGCACAGCCTGGATTTGCTCCAGTGTCATTGAGAGCAAGTGTCACCAGGAACGAGTGTCCCCCGGGCTCTCCGAGGGTCTCCATGGCTTCGTCACCCACTGTGTGCAATATCAGACCCTCCTCATGGAGGGGGCCCTCTGTAGCATCTTCCCCTCCACATCAGCACTGCTAACTGCCGGGTAACATGGCTGAGCCATTACTGGTTACGGCAGTCACCTCTCTGGCCACTGGCCTCTCAGGACTGCATTCTGACGTAGCAGGGTCAGTACTAGCCAAGGGGAGAGCAGAGAGGCACCGTGCCCGGAACATGTGCCCACACAAGGGAACTCTGGATGTGGGTCCCAGTGCCCGGCCCTGGGCTGCCTCTTGTCCCCGGAGTTAGCTCAGATGGGCAGCGCTCTCCCCGTCTCAGCACATAGAAGGGTGACCTTGGTTCCCCCCCAACCCCAGTTGGTGCACTCACTCCGTCATCCTGCCTGCAGCTTTCAGAACCATGTGAGGTCCCTCTAAGAGCCAGCCCGGCCTCATAACTTCATCTTGGTCCCTTTAAATCCTGCTCCTTTCTACCCACCTGGACTTCTGACCACCTGCTGGTCCTTGGCTCCTCTGGCCTTGACCCCCAGAATCTGTGCTCCAGGGACGATGGTTTGTAGAAGGTGCCCTCTGGGTTCTCAGGAGGGCCTGTCACCTGGGCTCCGGTGGTGGTAAGTGACTAAACGTCCATTTCCCGGGAATGGCGATGCCCACGGCTGCCTCCCCGCTGTGGGAATGGAATCAGGTGATAGATGCTAATACTCGGAAAAAACCGAGGGTCTTAGTGTTTTGCATTCTGTATCAAATTCCGTACCATCCCCAAAGTACCTTCAAGAATGTTGTACCAGTAGATGGAAAATCAAATTGCTCATATGCTAAAATATCAGAATGCTCAGCTGTAAAAACTCTGAGCTTAGTCCGATGCCCAAGTGCCCTCACTCACAGATGCGAGCATTTAATTCCTCTTAAAGCTACAGAGACATCTGTTAGCCAACTGAAGCATTAACTAGGTGCCCAAATCAGAGGAACTGGGAGACTGTCTTCCAACTCGTGTTTCCAAATTCCTAACATTAGTCAGAGCTTCCTAGGTTAAAAGAAAAATTGCTCAAACACCATGTCAATGCGATGTATCTCTATTCGGGTTTTGTTCTTTCCAGCGGGATGCTTAGCTCTGCAGGGGGGCTAATGGGCATCATCTCAACCGTGTTTGCTGATTCAGCCTTATGGGAAAGGGACCTTCATAAATAATAATTACCAACTTGGTTGATCTTCTTGCAGTCTAAAAAATTACATGAAACAAGTGACAGGATGCATCGATTTGTACCTCAAGCCGTATTTTAGAACATCGGACCCCCCCTGGTGCTACCCCCAGGTTCCTCAGCTCACCCCACGTCTGCGACACATCTAATTCACGGAGCTGCTTTCACGACGTGAAATGAGGCCATTAACGCCGTGACTCACATCTTGCAGACCGCTTTCTACAACGTGCAGAAGCATGAATACGGCTGCCCAAGGGTTTGAGACAATGGCACTGACGGGCATGCATACCCTTTAAAGTGATCGGAAGAAATGCCAGACTCTTTAAATCTCAGGATACTCACTGAGAAATGAGTTTTGCAGTCTCACAAATAATAGCCCTCACTGAAAATTGTCCGTTCTTTGTCTGAGTTCATTTTCAGGAAGCTGAGATCCCAGACCCGATGGAAGGTCTCTCCTCAATAAAACGATATGCCAGCAAATTATAGACAATAAGTCTGATTGAATTGGTATTATTCGTAAGTACACTGAGTGGTAAAAAAGGAAATGTACAGAAGCTGACGGTGCTAACTGCCAGCTTGGGCATCGTGCCTTGGGCGGCCTGCTGAGCGTAGCACCCTGGAGGCCGGCGGCACGGCACTGGCTCTTGCCAGAGGCTCTTGCCTCTCAGGGAGACCTCCTGGCTCGCGGCCCGCCCAGGTCAGATCTGCAAGCTAGACGGATCCTATCCTTGGAGTATCTCTGTGGATTCCGTTTTGATTCCTTTCATATGCCGCCACACATTTGAGAGCTCAGCCGGGCAAAGCACAGATGTGCCTCTGTCACTTGGTCGTCTCCATTTCGAGGGTCTAAAGTGGGGTCTCTGTGAACCTCTGCTGTGTCCTCGTGCGTGCACCCCGCCTGCTCTGCCATCCGCGTGAGCTGTCAGACTCCGCTCTCTGGCCTAGTCCCTCTGGGGACACATGAAACCGAGGCTGAGTCTGGGGCTGTCACGGGGGCATCAAAGCCTGTCCCTCCACGAGGGCAGCGCCGAGCCCCTGGCACCATGGTGTCCGTCTCTGCCGTGCAACGAGTCTGTGCCGAGCTGCTGTTTCCCCCAAGAGTCACAGCTGCAGGGACAGCCCTTCTTTTCCCTCCGAGGGAGTGTCCCCTGCATCCACCCCGCGCCCCGGGTCTGAGCATCATGTTCTCCTGACACGGAACTCACTGGGCCCAGAGGAGTTGTCAGGAACCACCTGGAGGATGGAGACCAGCCCAAGCCCGCTGCGTCGCAGCTTGTTTAGCCAAAATTCCCCTTCTTAAGCCACTGCGTTCTGCAGAATGGGGGCCACGTGCGCGGGAGCAGGGTGGGAGCTACGACGGAGGCCTGAGGGGAGAAAGGAGAGCGATGGGAACAGCAGGGGAAAGCTCTGGGTGTTAGATTTTTTTTCACAATGAGCCTTCAATGCTCTGAAATTGGAGATTTAGTAACTGAACGTTGCACGTGGAAGTTGATTTTAGTGTGTGAAAGACAGAAGTCGAGAGCTGACACCGTTTAGGACATTAGACTGTCCCCTTGGCTGGCCCCCTTCTTGCTGTGAGGTGACTGTGGAGCGTCCGGTGTCTGTGTGTGATGGTCTGGAGGCCCCGAACTCAGGGGGCATGTCTGTAGGTCCTCAGGGTATTTCTAACCCAGTTCTCTTGGTTTCTGAAGCCAGAGTGGCCCTTTTTGTGAAACACAGACACACACTTGCAGTAACTCTTGGTCCGGCATGAACCCAGGTCATAGCTCCTCCCCACGGTCCGCAGGCCGCCCCTGCCCATCGCTGCAGCCTCGGGCCAGGACCTCCCCGGCCCTCCTCAGTTTCTGTCTCAAGATGGGCTGTGCGGACCCTGACCTCCTGGCCTGGACACTCGCCTCTCCCTACGCCTGCAAACTTCCCATCTCACCCACCACCCACCTTTAAAATCTCAACTCAGCCATTACTTCCTTCCGGAAGTCTTCCCTGGCTCCACCTCTGTGCCAGCCTGGGGAAGTGTCTCTCCATGAAGTACTGACACCCTGTCCCAGCCCACTCCCCTCGCTGTTTTAACCCTGTCTGTGTGCTTGTTTCCTGAGGCTGCTACAACAAATGACCACAAGCTTAGCGGCTGAACACAATACAGATTTATCATTTTACAGCTCTGAACGCCAGAAGCCCAAGATCAGTTCACTGGGCTGAAGTCACGGCAGGGCTGAGTTCTTCCTGGAGGCTTTGTTTTTTACCTTTTCCAGCTTCCAGAGGCCCCTGCACTCCTTGGCTCGTGGACCCATACTCCACTTTCAAAGCCAGCTGTGCAGCATCTTCAAAGCCCTCTCTGACCTCTCACCCCATCGCCTTCTCTGCCTGCCCCTCCTGCCTCCCTCCTATAAGGACCCTTGTGATGACAGTGGGCCCCACAGGTACTCCTGGATAATCTCTCCGACTCAAGATCTTTAACCGAATCACATCTGCAAAGCCCCCTTCGCCAGGTAAAGGGACATTTTCACCGGTTCCAGGGATCAGGATGTGGACATCTTTGTCAGGGGTGGGGGGCATTAGTCAGCCTACCCCAGCGCGCCTCATCACCTTGTAAGCTCTGAAGGGCAAGATCTGTGTTATCTCTCATTCACTCTGTTGTAACCCCGGCGTGTGGCACAGGGCCTGGCCGGGGAGGTGCTGAAACATATGTTGCATTAAGTAAATTAATGGGTGGGTGGATGGATGGATGGATGGATGGATGGATGTGTGAGTGTGTGAGTAGTTGGATGGGTGGGTGGATGGGTGGGAGGATGGTTGGGTAGATAGATGAGTGGGTGAACTTCCATGAGACCCAGAGTTCACCCAGGAGCCTCAAAACCAGCCTTAGTACAAAACAGCTGGGCAGGGACCCATTTTGGTTTGGAGCTGGCTCAGTCCAGATAACTGTTATTTTCGGGCCATATCTAAGTGGGCCTGAAATGCCGGCTCCACACCCCCAACTCTCAGCCTTACCCCAGAGAAGTCCCCGTTCTCCATGAGCCAATATACTTACAGAGTTAATGCCAGTTTATGTGGATTTATATTACCATCCCTTTGGAAGCTGAGCTGGGCAGGGTCCAAGCCAAGGACACCTATCATAGCAAGTGGCAGAAAACCCACTGCTGGACAGACAAAAACATATGTCACTGCAGGTGTTCCCTAACACACACACTAAGCTGTATGACAACCATTTAACTGGAAAGAACCCCAAGAGCTTGTACCTAATGCAAGTTTAAGTCTCAAACTAGGCTAGTCTAATTCAGTTATTACTATCTAATATTTTTAACATGAAAAGAGGTAACATTAAAAGGAATAAAGGAATAAGTTCAGACCCTGGTATTCCAGAATAGGCAATTTGCTACTCATTCAGTGAAACTCAGGGAACAGAAAGCGGTCTGGTTCTCAAAGTGTTCCCAGCGAAGGTCACAGCAAACCACCACTGCACATACCCCAAACTCAGGGTTCCACGTGCAAAGAGGTTTTGGAGGAAGGAAATCACAGTACAGATTCATCAGATAGTTCACTCTGCCGGCACCAGTACCATAAAATTCCCCCTCCTGGCTGTCCTGACAAGCCAAGCTGTTAGGTCTGATGAGAGCCTAACTTGCCTTGTGCCTCAGCCTGCAGCTGAGGTCCAGGGAGGCTCAGCCCCTGTTCCCACTGGAAGGGAGCCAGCAGCCTCAGGGCTATGCCTTTGACACATGTTCCAAGTCATATACAAATTGAACTAATAAATTCCAGGATGAGATTTTTGAAAGCAGGAGTTTGCCTCTCTGTATTTGAATCACTTAACAATTGTTTGTGACCCAGAATATAATTGACAAATTTCCCCCCAAGAAGTTAAAATTAACTTGAGTTCTGTGTCTGTTGACCTTCTTCTCTTCAAGCTCTCAATCCTTTAGATGGGTCCTGTCATCTGGCCATATCACCCAGGGGAGATCTGTTCTCATGAATGCCTAGTTCCCTAAAGACAATATTTGGGTATAAATCCTGCATTCCTGTGGATTCGTACAGCCTGTATCCTGCCACTACAGCGGACATGGGTATAAATCCTGCATTCCTGTGGATTCGTACAGCCTGTATCCTGCCACTACAGCGGACATGGTTAAAATGTAAACAACATTTTAATAATATGAAAGAGAGTACAGAGAGCTCTACTTAAAGAGAGATGCTTCCAAAATGGGCTTGATCTAATTTATTAGAGGCTGCTTATCTTTGTCTTCCACAAATAACACAACAAACCGACAGCACAAAGAGATTTTCTGCACAGCCCAGAGAGGGGGCTGGAGGGACAATTTGTCACAACCTAAGTCACCAACGCAGTGACCTCATCTTAAATTAATGTTCACATTTAAAACATTTCTCATGCATCACGTCATGTAATCCTTTCAGTAACCTAAAAGCTAAACACTGTTACTACCCCCACTTTACAGGTGAGGAACCTAGAGGCAGAGAGAACAGAAGTAACTTACCCCAGGACATCCTGCTAACACATGGTGGACCTGAGCTCCACTGTGCATACTCTCAACCACCAGGAGATGGTGCTGCCCTCACGACAGGATTGGCACCCAGTCCCCACTTCCTGCTGTGTCCCTCCTGGTCCGCGACAGGAAGCTGGCACCCCCAGGCACTTGCTCCTGGATGGGCGTGGCTACGGTGGATAGCGGGTCATCTCCAAGCCATGGCGTGGTGACTGCTGAGCCCAACTTAAGCATTTGGCTCAGTGGGACGCTAAGGTCCAGTTGGTTCTTGAAGCTTCACCAGAAGGAGCAGGAAGGCTCCTTGAGGGTCCAGCATAAGACCAGGGTCCACAGGCTGGTGCCCACGTTGGTGCCATGGCTTCCTCACCACCCCCGCCATCTCTACCCGCTGATATCTTCACCCCTGAAGATTCCTCACACAAGTGACCACCTGCACACTACACCTTTGACTGCTTATCTTGCCTAAACCCCAAATCAAGAGAAGGAAGTAACGTGTCCTTCACTCAGAAAGGCACATTTAAGTCTCAAGCACGTCTCACGTCCTCTCTCAGGCAGGACCATCCTGACATCATGCCTGATGCTCCGTCTCTATGGTAAGCTGACTTTTCTGCTCCTTCGTGGATGCCCAGCGCACACACCACTGCACTGTCTGTTGCATTTGCAAGAAGAATGCAAACAAATGATTAAAAAGTCATCACAGAGGATTTGTTTGCTTAATTATTAATCTTTCAGTACAACAGGTTTGCAGGTGAAATGTGACCAGAGAGGTAAGAAGCATGCCATCCAGCCAACTCCAATATTCCTTCAACAAAGCCCTTTGGAGGACCATCCAGATCTGGCCTCCAAACCCTACTTCCCTAATTTCAAGGCCTGAATTGATGGTAAATTGGTGAAGTGTAGCTGAAAGAAAAACTCGAATTCCGAATGCAAACATTAACTCTGTTACAGAGTGAAGTTTTCTTCCGTTTCTTGGGCTGCATTGGAGGACCATCTGCGTAAAAGGCTGCATTGCCTGTGGACTGAGAATTCAGCCAATGCAGACAATGGTCTGAAAACTCTCTCAAGAAAGATGAGGTTTCCATGGGGAAAGGGTCTACCAAGACCAGACAGTGATCCAGGCACTGAGCACAGGTGTTTTCTGGGGAGGGGACCACCTGCCACGGGAAAGCCAAGCAGCAGAGCACGTGAACCCAGCATCAGACAGGGGTCCTCAGGTTGATGAGATGCAGAAGCAATGAGGGCAGCAAGTCAAAGGATAAGGAGCACAAAATGATTCCCAAGAAGCTCCCACTCCTCCCGGCCCTTGGAGCGCACTGAGTTGTGGCTCACGGGTCCTCCCGACACTGGGAGCCATTCAAATGCAGAGGATTCCCTGTGCCCTGGAACTAAGGGGAAATTCTTGGTGTGTGCTGGGGGGCGGGTAGCAATGGTTACTGGTCGGGTCGGGCTTTGTCTCCATTTCAGACCCCATCCTGAGAGCCGAGCCGAATCAGACCTGGACACTGCCCTTGAGAGAAGCCACCAGGCTGAGAACAGGGCAAAGGTGGGACAAGTCCCCCAGGTCAGCTGCCAAAGGCAGAGTGGACGCATGCACAGGGCAGGGCAGAGGAGAACCCATGGGTGCTAAGGGAGGTGGGGGAGAGCGAGCTAATCATCACTCACCTGAAGATGAGGACAAGACTGATGTGAAACCAGAGGCACCACGTAAAACACAAAGGGTTCCAGCAGCTCAGGTGACAAGCCCAGGTAACGCATCACGGGAGTGAGTCTTGGTGCTCACTGAGCTTGTGATGCTTAATTTTATGTGTCCACTTGGCTGGGCCACAGGGTGCCCTGTATTTGGTCAAACATTATTCTAGGTGTTTCTGGATGAGATTAACATTTGAATCAGTAGATGGAGTAAAGCAGATTCTCCTCCCCAGCATGGTGGGCCTCGTCCAATCAGTTGAAGGCCTGAATAGAACAAAACATCTGACCCTCCTCTGAGTAAGAGAATTCTTCCTGCTTGACTCCTTTCAGGCTGGGACCTTGGTTTTTTCCTGCCTTCAGATTCAAACTGAAACCTCGGCTCCCCTGGGTCTCCAGCTCACCAACTTGTCCTGCAGATGTTGGGACTTGCTGGCCTCCATAATTCCCTGCACCACTGCCTTATAATGTCTCTTTATGTGTATACATCTTATCGGTTCTGTTTCTCAGGAGAACCCTGACTAATACCCTGGGGACATTTATATTCAACCCACATCAACAGCATATCCATATGGTCCTTGAAAGATGGCCCAGTGATGATTTAAATGCTTTACTCTGTGTTATTAGGAAGAGGTAATAAATGTTTGATTTTTCCTGAAAATAGGGCTTAAAACACTAAGGAAGCTATCTTCTTGTAGCAAAGCTAGCATGATACGGCAATGGGACAGCATCGAAAGGCACCGAGGAGGCTTGGGGTAAGTGTAGGCTGAGACCCTGGGAAAGGACCTGGATTATGGGGACAGGGGCCATGACCGTGCAAAGCACCTGGCGAGCTTGTGACTCTAGCCTCCACGGGAGTTCACTACTCAGCATCTCCCTGTGCTTCTACCACCTGCATCCTGTGCCCTGAACCGTATCCTCTTACATCATCTCATTTCTTATCATTTTCTATCACATACTCAGTCATTTACTCGCCCTGCAAAGCAGTGTAGATTCAGATGCCATGTCCTGACATTTCTTCACCACCCTCCTGTCTTCCTGTGAAAACCCTTCAGAGCTCCCAGGACCAAGTGTGGTGCTTGCTGATCTCTTATGAGTCTGGGGACAGTCCAGCCCAGACGATTCTGGCATCCTGAGTCTTCTTAACATTGATCCCAGCCAGTTAAATTTTCCCTAAATCTGTATCCAACTCTTCTGCTGAAAATGGGCAGATTTGCAAAATGACGGGCTCATTCCTAATTCTAAATGGTGCTAACGAGGTGGAGTAGTCGTTTTTAATCTAATTGACATGGTACAGATGTGACAAGAGCTGCTGATTATTTTGTTGTCATAAACAGGAACACTGGCAACCTTTATGTTGATGAAACGATGACATTTTTTTAGATCAGGTCTTGGTAAACATGTCACTGACTGCCAGAAGAAAGAGTTCAGCATTAATTACATTAAAATTGAAGTTATTTGCAATTGGATAATGTTCTGTTACATTTAGAGAGTAGGTCTTCAACAGCTTGCTTTGTTTAGCTCTTGTGTAGCTAAGTTATACCAGTGGGTTTCCAAAGGCATGAAAGTAGAGATGGGTATTTTTATGGATGGAGGAAGAAGTCGACCAGAAAAGTCCTGAGCATTTTGTAAGATTGTCCCTTCCAGGCACGTTCCAGGCAATGTTTTGACTGGATGTGGGGAGGGGGTGGCATGATACCCACACACACAAGAGGGCGTTTTTAACGAGCCCATCTGAGGCTAACACGCTAATGTTACTGAAAGTCGGGTACAGGTGCTCGCCGCTCGAAAGCCAGTACTCGAGAGGCAAGGTTGGTGGAAAGAAAAGTTTGCTTTATTTCAGAGGCTGGCAGCCTCGGGGGCAGGGAGGACAGACTCCTGTCCAAAGGCCAACTCCCCCCACTGACAATCAGTGGGCAAGAGCTTTTTTAGGCAGAGGGAGGGGGCTGCACGCAGAAACAGCCCAGTCACCTCTGACAGTCATCTTGAAATTGGTCATGTGGTGGTCTGACCAGCATCATCTTGATTGTTTTCGGTACAGTTCATCTTCAGTTCCAGGGTCGGTTTGTTTCCATTTCCTTGAGGCCAGTTCTCAGAATTGTGGCAGCTTATGTCATGGCTACAGTCTGGTCATCATGGAGTTAACTTCTTCCACCTGACAGGGGTTTCAGTATCTATAAGACAGCTCACAGGATACGGCTCAGAATATGATCTATAGCCCTTGAGGAGGAACTGAAGGTCCTTGACTTTGCTTACTGACTAAACTATTATTATTTTGTCCTATTTGACTGCTTTTCTTTGCTTCTGCGTTTTCTCACTTCTCTGATTAAACTTATTCCTTGGCTAAAGTTTTTCTACAGACAAAAGGCAGGCGGAGGACATGGGGGAGAAGGACCATAGGTCCTGCTCTGTTTCACTGAAGCCCAGAGAGGCCAGGATTGCTGAAGCCAGCTCCAATATGGACGTGGAAGAGCTGGGTGGCCTTCCAGTCTCGAGGATGGTGCCAGGCTGGCCTCGTGTCCGGCAGGAACCCCAGTGTGGGAGGCCCTCGGAGCTGCACACACCCAGCTCGGTCCCAACCTCGAGAAGCGGACGGCAACTTCACTGCAGCAAGGATCTTAGGGGCGAAAGTGACTCCTGGGCCCCTCCTGCCAGACCGTGAGACTCCGTCCCATCTTAAAAGCAAGGGTCTGATAGTTCCCTAAAGAGCAGAGCAAGGGAACATGCAAAAGCAATTGGCACTGTGGTCACGGCCCATTTGCCACTTTGAATGATGGGCTTCTTTCTCACAAAAGATGAATTCTAAGAAGTCCTTGAATCAGACGGACGGGGACACTTGACCACCCCCCAGTCCAGAGCAGGCTGTAGGCGGGCGTCAGCTGCCCTGTGATTCTTTCCAGAAAGCTTCACCGAGTCAGGACGGATGGCTCTTCTCCACAGCCTGGTCCACAGCCTTGAAATCACTTGACCGGGGATCCCCTGGGAGATTGACCCTGAAATCTTCTGGCATTTTCCATTTTTAGATCAAAAGTTGTGCAGGGTTTGATGCACAGAGGAAACCAAACGAGTCCCCAGACTCGGGACAAGAAAACCCCAACTATCTGGAGCGCAGCTTATAAGAGTCTGAGGGTGGAAAGGTGTTCATTTAAAGCAAAATCTTCCTCCTAATTGGACCCTTTCTGGCTCTAGGGCCGTTACGGCGCCGCAGTCGCCATAGAAGGTAGAAAGCTGTCGGTGCTGATCCTTTCGGGTCCCACAGAGCAGCGTCTGCCTACTGACTCCCAGCTCCGCTCCAGCGAGCGGCTCCCACCTGCTCCTGCCGACGACTCGAGGAGGGAGGAAGGCAGCCACGCCGTGAACTTCACCCCCAAATTCCTCTCCAGGAGCCAAAGCAGCATCAGGGAAAAGTGAGTTCCCAAGACAGCCTGGAGGGAAAGGAAGGGAAGGAGAGTTCAGTCTGTGGGGATGAGCGGAAGGGAAGAGGGTCCTTCCCCGCTGTGCCCTGGGGCCGGGGATGCAGGCCGAGGTCAGGAAAGTGAGACAGCCGAGCCCCTGCCCCCTGGCCTTCCTGACCTGAGGTTTAGTCTGGGCAGCTCTGGCCTGGCCGAGCCGGGCACAGGGCAAGACGGACCCCCATGCCCACCCACGCCAGGCTCCCGGGCTGAGTCTGACCCCCAAAAGCTGGACCTGAGGAGAGCCGCAGTCACCTACACAGCAGAGCCAGGCAACCAGTGTCCTCCAGGGAGGCCCCAGCCCCACTGGGGAGGCTCCAAAGCCCCGAGCCTGAGCCTGGCGTCTCTGCAGCGCCAGGTCTTGGGAGGGTCCCCCGCACAGGGAGGCGTCCGATTTGCCTCCCATTTTGGTCCCTCAGCAAGGCACTTGGAGTCGTCACATCGTCATCCAGGAAGCACCTCTGGCTGTGGATACAGGCATTTGGCACCAGGTTACGGGGTGCTGTGTCCCAGCTGCAGCTGGGCCTTGCTGTCAGTCACAGGGAAGCTGTCTGCGTCACAGAGGGCCTTTTGTGGGGGGACATCTGTACTGCGCCCTGTTATCCAACCCACGTAACTGGTCAGACGCGATAAAGAAGGTGGAACTCACTCACCGCCGCATCAACTGGTAATTCACCCGGAAATACAGGTTCCAGTCACTGGGGTGCAGAAGTGGGGCAGATAAATGGAGACGGTTACTTCGGAATTTCCCATTAACGTGTGGGGCTGTAAATACTAAACAGTACTGATGTCTCAGATCTAAATTCAGATTTTCTTCCTGGAAACAGCGATAGATAACATGAAAACGTTTTATACATCAGAAGCCTTATTTGTGAGGAGCATCTAAACAGATATAAATGTCATTTCTTTGGGGAGCAGAGAACAGTAAAATCTCCCCACGTGAGAGTTCTGGGTGCAATGCTGGCAGGACACAGAGAAGGGGGTTTGGGGTGGTCGGGGGAAGACCCTCGGATTGTGGGTGGGGAGATGCAGGCACGTGACAAGTCCCCATCCCCTCTGTGGACTGGCCCACGGCGGTGGGATGGGGGGGCTCCAGGACTCAGAGTAGCTGGCGTGCCCCAAGCAGAGCCGGATGGAGGAAAGAGGTCACGGGGGGCTGCAGGGGTGCTAAGCAGGCAGAGCCAAGAGGACGTGCCCTTACAACCAGAGAAACGGGAACCTGCATCCCATGTAGGGGGCACACCCCGTGCAGGTCCTGCTGTGCATGTGTACCTGCACCGTCACGTTTAACCTTCCCCTCCTTGTGGAACGAGGGGCACCGTCCACTCTGTGCAGGTTGGGGGCAGGGGGCAGAGTAGGTAAGGAACAGGTGAGGAGCGGCCCCGGTCTGCACGCCATAAGAGGAGCGTGGGGAAAGCACGTCCCTCCCGTCTGGACCCCACGTTCCCGCCCCAGCTCACCCTCTCCCCTGGCAAGGCCTCCGGGAGGCATGTCCTCATCGTGTTGGGGGCCCATGGGAGAAGCTGGTGGACCACGGGCAGGAATGGAAGGAGGGTGGGTTTGGCTGCGGCGTCATTGGTGGATGCGTACGAGAGTCATGGTGTTTGGAGCACAGAGCAGAGAGTCGATCCTTGTTTCAGTGGATCCCGCCGTGTGGATTCACCTACTCACCGTGATTTATTTGTAACCCCAAACAATACCCTGGTGCTTTCACAGTCTCTTGGGGACGCGTAGAGGGTGAATACTTTGATTAGTTCTTTGAGCTCACTAAGGTCAAAGCAGGCGACACTCTGCCTCCTGGTTTCGGCTCTCAGACTAAAAGCAAAGGCCTGTCTCACGGTCTGTTTAGTACCAAACGTTTGCGGGTTTTGTTGGTGATTTTTCTGTTTCAATGGCCCCCAAGGGCAGCGTGGAAGTGCCGTCTGGTGTCCTGTGCCCGAGAAGGCTGGGATGTGCCTTGTGCGGAAGCCCGGGGTCAGATCGCCAGGCAGGAGTCGGCACTGTTGGTCGTGGGTCCAGAGAGAATGAACTGATGCCGTGTATTAAGTGAAGCGTCTGGGAACAAGCACGCACACAAGTGTGCGTACTGATAGGTGGTGAGAATGTGTGATCAGAGGCTGGCGGGAGCCTAACCCTGTATTTCCCCAGGGACAATTGTTCCGTGCTTGCTAATTCAGGATTCGAGGGAATTTTGCAGAATTTAACCACCTGGAATGATGTGAATCAGCATAGCTGGAAAGAGGCTTTTACCCCGAGGGACGTCCACTCTGAAATGGAGCAAAGGGGCTGGGGTCAGGCAGCTGGGGAGAGAGCCAGGCCCTTTTCTTGTATCGTCTCATCAACCATCACAGCAACCCCAAACGCTGCGTCATTTCTCTCCTTTAAACATGAGGGGACTGAGTCCAGAAATCCAGTGACTGGCCAAGAACACACAGCTAACAAATGATGGATGGAAAGGCTCAAACCCAGGCCAGATGCAGGACACAAAGGTACGTTGACCTGAGCACTCACTACGCTGCCCGCACCTCCTGGGAGCTCCGGGGGGTCAGGCACGGGCGGCAGGAGGAACCCCCGAAGTGCAGAGACCTTCCCGGATGAGGCCATGGCTGTGCACGCACCTCAGGAACAGAGCAGACACGGGCTGGGGGTGAAAGCGCTGGGTGGGCCCCCCGCCTGGAGGTGAGACCCGACTGGCACCTTCCAGGCCGGTTATCTGGAGGCATCCTCTGAGTCCCACCACCTATGCATGGCAGCGTCCTGACTGGCATTTTAAGGTCAGCCCTAGGAGAGGCATTGTGAGAGGGGACACCTTCCAGGATGCCATGCTCCTCGCCCCTGCTGGGACATCCCAGCAAATAAACACCTGGTGGGGCTAACAGGGAGGTATTACCTCCAAGTGCAGAGAAGCGATGCCCAGGCAGCCAAGGGGGCTCCATAGGGGCAGGGAGAATGGGTTGGAGGACGGAGGATGGAGATGATGTACTGATGTGTCCACTGAAGGCAGGGCCGTCCTCTCCCGTGAGCACACTGGGAGCACGGGATGAGCAGGGCTGAGCAGGGCTGAGCAGGGCTGAGCAGGGCTGAGCGGGCTAAGTTTTGAGGTGGGGGCGAGGAGATGGGGCTTCGGGGTCCCAGGTCTGAGAAGTCCAGGACCAAGGTACCAGCACCAAGTCCGGCAGTGAGCGGTCCCGTCACCTGCAGGGCAGGTTTATAGACCCTTGCACCTGGATCTTCCTTCTGAGGAATAAGGACAGACAGGAGTGAGCCTGTGGGCAGCTGTGGGATTCAAAAGACACAACAGGTTCACAGAAACTAAAAGTTACAGGCATTACCTGGATGCAGTGCTTTTTGGGTGCCTCCTTTTAAGGTACGTCCTTACTTCATCTCCGTGTTTTCTCAAATGCAGAGTTGTTGTTACCAAATTCATCCTAAGCTTTGTAAACATTCAGACTGAAGCAGCATTAGAGCTACAGAAAATGGACATCCCCTTAGGAATCTCCAGATGTAACCTGATCTAACTCCTGCGTCTAGGTAGGGATTCGGGCCAGATGATCTATCTCTGTAAACCCGTTACCCTTCCCTCACCTAAGGGGATGACTGCCTGATGAGGAACTGGACTGTTCATACTTACATCTCATTTTAATGGTAAACATTAAGTCAAAGTAGAGTAATTATGGAAACACATACATACAGGTGACAAATACGTCAAGAAGAGATACATGTGTGGTATGAGCTACCTAGCCTTATTTAGAATTAAGCCACAGTGATGGAACACTTTAAACATATTTAACTCAATAACACGCAGAATTGCTGCACTAATTATCCAAACAGTCGTGGAAGCCTCAGCTGGTGACCTGCTGCTGAGGACCAGGTGCCTAAAGCAGGAAAGAGGCCCCACCTGAGGGTGACATTCTTCTAGGGGCGTCAGGGCACAGCCTGTGAAGGGGCAGACACTGAGGGGCCCCCAGAGCCCCCAGGATAGCCCCCCAGGATTGACTGCAGGACTCCAGGACTCCCTCCTGGAGACGGACATCCTTGGCCTATTATGTCCTGTGGTTCACGGACTGATTCTTTGCACAGTTGATTCAAGCTTAAAGCAGTAGCTTTAAGAGAGGATGTTTCTCTGTTACTTGCTAAGATTGTCCCCATCATGTAGATATTTTCATCAGACCCAAAACTTCAGGCCAATTACAAAATAAAGATGCAGCCAGTTTTCCCAAGTGGGAATCAGGCTTATTACCTTCCCTGTTTACTACCATGTCTGGAGAGAAAACTCAAGACCAACAGTCAGCAGGAGAAGGAAACTCGGCCAGTGAGAAGTTCCTCTGAGGAACATCTCTTGGGACTACCAGCTGTGGTGCAAAGGAGCCTCGAAATTCCCCGTTCCAACCGCAGACCTGCTCACACAGGATGCAGAGCAATTTGGTGGTGAGCCAGCACCTGAAGCCCAGAGGGCCGTGACCCTCCCCACGGGATCCCGATCCCTGTGGGGTCCTCCCCACTCAGCTGCCATGAGGGTCAAAGGCGATCAAGAGACTGTCGGTGACATCAATACCATCACCAGGAAAATCTGTCCTCTCACCAAACCTGCAGGGAGGAAAGACGTACAACTAATAGAGCTTTGTTCACACCATCTCTGTCCGGTGGTCACGAATGGAGAGGAGAGCCTCCACGTAGATGGTGTAAGATAGTGACTTGAGGGTTGAATTGTGTCCCTAAAAGGACAGGCTGAAGTCCTAACCCAGGTGCCTGGGAATGTGACCTTATTTGGAAATAGTCTTGCAGAGATAATTAAGTTCAAATGAGGTCATACTTGATTAGAGTGGCCCTGCCTCCAATGACTGGGGTCCTTATAAGAAGAGGAGAGACACAGACACACAGGGGATAAGGTCACACGTGAGGAGGGGACATACCCAGGGACACCAGGGGACTCCAGCAGTCCCCAGATGCCGGGAGGGGGGCATCACACCCTCAGATTCTCCCCCGAGCTTCTAGTGGGAGCCAACCCCGCCGACACCTTGATTTTGAGCTTCTGGCCTCCAGCCTGTGAGACAATACATTTCTGTTGTTTGAAGCCCCCAGTCATGGTACTTTGCTGAGACTGCCCCGGGGATCCAATACCAGCTGCACCCAGAGAGTCCCCAGTGAGAACCAGCACGTTTACCCCACGTATCTGGTGTGGCAGGAGCGGCTGCCCCCGCAGAACTGAGACACAGCGATGCGCCTTCCAGGGGGACGTGATGGTTGAAACCACCACACTGCCGAGGGCTGCCGAGGACGACGGTCATTTCCTAGACTGTAGCGTGCATCTCAATTAACAACTAACGCAGCCCTGAATTTGATGTGATGATGCAAAGGTTCCAACAGCACGTTGTAAGGGAAAGCTGCGTGCCTGTCACAGGCGAGCTGGTGTCCGGCAGAGTCTCCCTGAGTAAATGAGAAAACACCCTCACGTCCAGCTTCCCGGTCAAGATGCACCAAAAGAGCTTCCCCCGGCGCCCGACCCCAGCCTTTCCAAGCACACCAAGAAAAGAGCCAAGTTTTTGCTTCATTGTTTGTAAGATAGTCACGTTGCTTCAAGTGTTAACTTTGCAGAGAAATATAATTTCTGTAAAATGCCCGAAAGTAAGGCACAGCTACTTTGGGTAGGTTCTGAGGTAGGATGGACACAGAAATCTCATTCAGATCAGGAAAGGCAGAATCTATAATTGAATTTTATAAAAATTAATATTTTTACAAGGAAACCTCAACACATGCCCAGCAGGAGGGAAAAGCATGTCCAATATCGAGGAGGAAGATGACCTCGAAATTAAAAAGGGCGTGAGTACCGGATACATCACGAGTTGAGCCAGCCAACGGTGTGGAGCTTTGAGACGGTTCACCCTGCCTTTAGGCCCAGGGCCAGGCAGCTGCCAAGCTGGTAGACCACCCACAGGAGGAGGCAAGGAGGTTTGCTGCTTTTCTGATTTAGTCTCCTTCTGGAATCTTCCACTGCCTGATTCCATCATAAATGGCAGTGGTGGGACTTTGCTCTCCCAGTGTAAAAGCTGATATTCTAGCTATTCAGACAGGCTGTCTACAGGTCAATAGGCTGAACCAAGAATTTTCTCTACCCCTGTGAGCTCGGGGAGGCCAAAGCTACCTCTGTCTTGGGGGAGTATTGCTGTCTAGTTCTCTAAATCAGCAGTCACAAATTTCACAGACATCACCATCTTGGGGCACTTATTCAAATGCCTGTTCCGGGTCCTGCCCTCAGACACTCTAGTTCAGTGGGTCTGTGCGTGTCTGTCTCCTACACAGGGGTCGGCAAAGCTTTTCTGTCGATCACCAGATGGTAAATGTTTTCAGTTTTGTGAGGTAAAGGGTCTGTGTCAGCACAAAGGCAAAGACAGAAAACAGAAAAACACACAGGTGGGCTGGTCCCAGTGTCACTTGCCTACGGAACTGCCATTCCACGTCATACAATTTTCACATCAAATATCATTCTTTAGAAATTTTCAACGATTTAAAGCATAAAGACTGTTCTTACCTTGTGGGTCAAACAAAAACACCTTTGGCACGTGGGCCACTTTTGCAGCCCTCCGGTCTTGAGCGTCAAGGACCCAGGACATCCTTTGCAGGGGAGCCCGACTTCTGCTGACTCCTATGGGATCTCAGCCGCCTTTCATAACCCACACTAAGGTGTAGATGGACACACAGACACACACCCAGGGACTCCACGTTGGAACAAACACCAGACAGGCATGAAATCACACCTACTTTCATCGTTTTCCACATTTCCTGCTGCTCTGAGAACAGAAGTCCTAACAGCAAAGGGAAAAACCTAACCCAGCCAGAGCCCTCCCTGGGAATTCTGCCAGGAAGAGCCTCTTCAGCCTGGTGGCCCTTCGTCCAGAGAAGCATTGATTCGACCCTCGTCTGCTAAGCACCAGGACACCTCCGCAGCCGCTGGTCCCTGCCCAACTGCCCTGCCCCGCCACACCTC
Source organism: Balaenoptera physalus (assembly GCF_965194825.1). Taxonomy (NCBI): domain Eukaryota; kingdom Metazoa; phylum Chordata; class Mammalia; order Artiodactyla; family Balaenopteridae; genus Balaenoptera; species Balaenoptera physalus. The sequence continues at coordinate 24,122,442 of NC_138893.1, read as the reverse complement.
ACCACACGGAGTCGCTTGCACCTTCCCTTTGGCCCTGGTCACCAGCCCATCCTCGGCTGACTCCTGGGTACAGGATCTGGGGAGATGCTGACCCCCCAGGGACTTGCTGCTGGGCCCTCTGTTTCCCTCTCTCTGTGTCCCTCCTCTCAGTACGTCAACAGAGGCCTATTGAGAAACGTCTCTAGGTCTGGGACGGTCAGGTACCTCATTTCGTGGCCCTGGGAAGCTTATCCAACTGTGTACAGACTGGGAGTGGGAGACAGAGTTGGCGTGGGGCACAGGAAGAGCTGAGGTCACTCGCACGGCAGGCGTCTGGTGCAGGTCAGAGGGCGTGGGTACGTGGGAGCCAGGTCATCGAGGACCTGGAGAGCCTTGGGGTCTAAGGACTTCATCTGCGGACAATGGAGAGACATCAAGGGCTTTAAGCAGGGTGATAATGTCCAATTTGCAACTAAGAAAGATTCCAGACCCTTCAGAGGAGAATTGACTAAAAGAGGATGCGGTGGATAAGAGGAGGATATAGAGGAGATTGGTGCAGAGATCTGATTCTCATTCGGTGGGATTGTTAGGAAGGAAACACACCAGGGCTAGGATGGAGAATAACCTGCAGGGGTGAGCAGGGTGGAAGGGGGGAGAGAGCCTCTGGTTGATGGTCACAGGGGCCCCAGAACCTCCCCAGGAACAGCAAACAGTACTGTCAGTGTTGATAGGAATTGAAGGGATTGAAATCCATTAACTATCCAGATACAGAGTAGCCGGTAGTTGAAGCCCATCCTGCTCCATGTGGCTTTTGTGGCCATTAGCAAGGAGCAAAGGGCATCAACTGGAGTTTTGTCTCCGGAGCCCTGGAGCGTGTGTCGTCCAAGCAGAAGGGCAGGCAGAGAAGACAGATGGCACAGTGGAGGATGTGGCAGGAACGAAGTGATGCCCGGCCGGCAGGAAGCAGCAGGGCCTCATCACAGAGACCCAGGGGGGCCTAAAGAACCCCGTGGAATCCTGAAGAACCTCGGCGAGCCCTGGAGAACCCTGGAGAATCCCAGAGACAGGCAACTACAAAGGTCTACCGGACACCTGTTCCCCCTTCGAATACACTCTATAACTATGTTCCCTCCATTTGAAAACCAATTTCTCTGTTCGCCTTTCCAGAAGAACTAAGACCCTATGGTGCCCAGCTATAAAAACCATTCGGCAGGCCTGTACTCCAACCATTCAGGAAGGAGAGTGCCTATCAGAGTGTAAGTAGTAATGGTGAGATTATTCTAGAAATGCACTTCAAAACAGAGGAATAACACGGTTACTCATGGCCGTGGTCTTTCTCTTTTAAAGGTGCAGCTGGGTTTGCACAGTCCTCATGGTGAGCTGGAGAGAAAGGAAGGATACAAGTGTCAGGGGCTGAATGACGTGCGTGTGCATCTCTGGAAGGAGAGAGAATTTCATTTCCTCACCTATTATTCCCTACGACGTGTCACCAATGGTCTGTGAAGGGAAGAACGGAGAGGACCACAGTAAATGTTCTCACTAAGCTGAAAAGATTAGGGGAGAGGCAATGTGAGCTCTCAGCTGGCATTTTTCTCTAGGAACTGAAAAATTAGTTTACTAAGCAAATCTTTTAATATTCCCATTGGCTAAGAAAGTGAAGAAAAGAAAGAAGAGCCGATGAATAGATCTGACGGCCAGAAAAGTTGTCTTAATAACCTAGTTTGGGTAAATGTCCTTAGAATGCTTTTTAAAAACTATAAACATGATGTATGTTTCTACTCAGATCCATTTTATAAATGTTACATCGCTGCTGCTGCTGAAATGACTTCCTGCTAGTGCGTTTTGGGGGGATGGAACTGTGCAAATTAGAAGCTGGGCTTTTCTTCTCCGTCTGCAGATAGTGTGCGTGACCTTGGAGGAAAGTCTGTCCTTCCTCATCTATAAAACAAGGGCCACGTCTGCCTGTCGTTCCCCAGAGAGCCGGGGAGAGTTTCTCAGTAAGTGAGCATCCTTGAAGACAGCAAAGCAAGACCGAACTGTTCTCAGCTCTTTCCTGCCCTGGCACCCAGGCTAGGGTCCGAGGGGAAGCCAGCTGGAACTGGGATGTCCACGGAGCACCCGCCCCCTTTCTGTGCTGGACGCCGCCTCGTGCATGAGCTCGTGTAACCTGCAGACCCCCCTTCAAGGCTGGCGCTAGAAACAACCCCACTTCAGAAATGAGGCCACTGGCCAGAGCGTGTGAGACTGGCTTGGGGCCCTGAAGCTCGTGGGATTTGAACTTGGGTCTTAGACAGGCTAAAAAGGTCACCTCCCTGTGGGTTCAACCAAAAAGCTCAGACGTGTCCCTACTCAGAGCTGGGGTGTGGTGAATGCCATCTATGTGTTTGTAATTGACGCTGAGGCATTTGGGCTGATATTACCCACTTTTATTTCATTAACTGGTCTAGGACCCATGGGAACCATGGAGCCATTTGTGTTTGCAACCATCAGAGAGGAATAGTTCCCACCAGTGTCCGCTTTAAAAGTGTACAGTAATATTTACGTTCCTAAGGACGGTCTGTCAGACCCTGTTTTTTCCAGATCCTGTTTTCTGAGACATCTAAAAGATGTTGCGTTGTGTTGAGGACTGTTTCACTGCTGAAAGCAATACACGCTTGGAAGGTGTGACTGCAGTAGCTGTGCTCACTGGCTAATCTGAACGCACTTCTGCCCGTGGACGTTCTAACCCCTGCTCCTCCCCGTGGACGCCTCGAGTGGAGCCAGTTTCTTACGCTCCCTGTATCTCAGTTTCCCCATCAGTAACATGCCTTGCGTGCATCTGTACAGCACCGCGTGTGTCACCTCCCAAACTCACTCTCTGTGAACCGTGACGATTGAGGGAGCTTACTGAGCTGCTTATAAGAAAAAATGTGTGTAGAGCTGTGTGCCTTTCGCATGCTACACGTGTAAACTCCTGGGGCTGGGGACAAAAACAGCTGCGCACCCAAGGACCCAGAGGAGAGGGGAGCGATCTCACTTCTCGGGTGATGGCACAGCATCGTGAGGTCTGTGTGATGCCTGTTTGTCTGTCTCTCATTCCTTCTCCGCTTTCCTCCCTTCCTCTTATTTCCTTTATTCCCCGCCCCCACCCCTGCCAGCACTGGGGAAAGACTCTGACATAATTGGTAGAGATCCTTGGATGAATTCACTGATTCTTATCCTTATAAAATGTGGTCATATTACATCTGTATTTATTTTTCAACAATTTCATTGAAAACAATGCACAGATCATAAATGTCCAGCTCAGTAAATTATCACAAGATAAAATCGACATGAACATCTTCCAGGTCAGGACGTAGAACACCACCAGTGGCCCAGAAGCCCCACATGCCACCTTTGGGTAACTCCACCCTTCCTTCTAAAGGTCACCACTATGATGAGTTCTAAAACCATAAGCTCTGTATGAACGGGATTGTGAGCACATATTCTGTTGTGACCCGTTCTGTCCCTCACCTTTATGTCTGTGAGATCCAACCAGGGTGTGTGGGTGGTTTCATTCGCTGATATCAGAACATGGTATTTCACTGCATGAATATTCAAAAATGTGTTTATCCATTACAATGCTGATAGTCATTTAGATTGTTTCTAATTTGGGGCTGTTTTGAATAATGCTGCTATGGTCATTCTTAGGCATGTATTTTGGTGCACATATACACACATTTCCATTGGGTATAGACTTAAGAAAGGAATCACCAGGTCATAGGGTATGAATATCTTCAACTTCAGTTGATAATCCCGAATAGTTTTACAAGTCATTATACCAATTTTCACACTCCTGATAGTACATTTAATTCATATTTTTGCTAAATCCTGATATCTTTTTAAAAAATTTTAGCCATTGTAGTAGAATATGTTTCTACATATTTTAATTTAATTTGTATTTCACAATTTAATTTGTAATTCCCTGATGATTAATGAAGCAAAGCGGCTTCTCATGTGTTTATTGCCATTTGAATAGTATTTTCATATTTTTATATATTTTGAAGCCATGTTGATGGGCGCTTACAGATTTACAGACAGTGTTTGCATCATAAATCCCTTTTTTTTTTTTTTGCTTTCAATCTTTCTGTACTTTTATATTAAATATAACATCTTTTATAAAAAGCATAGTGTTAAATTTTATTACTTTTACCCAGTCTGATGATGCCAGTCTTTAGTGAAATCACCATCCCCTCTCGAATATATGTGCCATTTCAGTTTTTCAGTTGGACCCACCTCGTTTATGTCTCTTCTTTTGCCTTTTGTCTTTTTCAAAGATAATCAAATATGTTTAATGATTTGATTTTTCCCTCCATTAAATAGTTATACAGTCTTTCATTGCTCTGTTAGTGTTTGCCAGGGAAATCAAAATACACATCATTTACTTAACACAACCTAATAAAATTTGCTTTTCTCACTTTCTTGATAATAACAGAACCTTGGAACACTTTCCCTCCATTTACCTTCTTCCTGCTTATGTTATAAGTAGTCAGTCTTTTAATTTTTAAAAATTAAATTGGAATTTTAATTCAAACATTGAAAATCACAAAAGACAATATTAATTTTGTTTTGCAATCAATGCTCGATTTATATGTACACATGTATTCACTCTTTCCATCTACCTGTCACGGTTTCATGACATTCCCTGGTTTCCGTTGCATTTTTGCATTTCTATTGGGGTCATTTTCTTCCTGCCTGAAGAATTTTTTTTCAGTATTTCTTTTCATGAAGCTCTGCTGGTGATAAATTTTCGTTTTTTCCACAAAATATCTTTATTTTGTACTCACTATTCTAGGAATCTTTTCTAGGTACAGGATTCTGGGCTGGTGGGATTTGCTCCCATCACTTTGATGATGTTAATCCCATTCTCTTCGGCCTGCTTCCCCTGTTTCTGCTGAAACGTCAGCTGTCAGTCTCATGGCTGTTCCATCAAGGGTAGTGTTTCTTATTTTCCTTTAAGATTTTACTTGTTTTCAGCATTTCTATCATAAAGAGCCTAGATTATTTTTGTTTTGCTATTGTTTTGTTTATTCCCTCTCAGGATTCACAAGTCATTTTGAATCTATGCTATTATTTCTTACAGCAATTTTGTAATATTTGTAATTTCAAATTTTGTAGATTTAAATATTTCTTCAAACATAGCTTCTTAAGAACAAAACAGTCTATGCCCTGCCTGGAACTCCAATTACAAAGACTTTAGACATTTTCACTTGTTTCCAGTTGTTTCTGTGACATTTCTGTATTTCCTAGGCTTGTTATCTACATGTGCTTCAGTTAGGAAATCTTCTGTTTTTTTCCATTTCACATATTCTGCTTTATGTCATGTCTAATTCTGTTAAACCCGTCCTTAATTTTTCATATTGTATCTTTCAGTTCTTGAATTTCCACTTGATGGGTGAATCTATCTGTTCACCTATTTTGTCCACCTATTAATTTATTTTTTGCAGCTATTAGTCACTGGCGTTTTAAAGTTCTTATCTGCTAATGCCAACATCAGCACCACTGCTGAGTCTCTTTCCACTGTCTTTTTTTCACTCCATTTTTATCATATGACCATATCTCCTCACATGCCCCATAATTTTTTATTCAGTGCCAGGCACTGTGTATACAGAATTGCGTAGACAACATCCAAAGGATGTTACCTAATCCAGACAGTGCGCATCTTATCTCTGCTAGATGAATAAAGTTGGGACTGATCATCTTAACCTAAACCAGGGATTGGCAACTGCTGCCCACGGGCAAACCTGGCCTGGCCTGCTATCTGATTGTATGTGACATGTGTGCCAACAACAGCTTTTACATTTTAAATGGTTTTTAAAACGTCTGAAGGAGACATGACATGAAAATTATACAAAACTCAAATTTCCGTGTTCGTAAATGGTCTTACTGGAGCACAGCCACATTCATTTGTGTCTATGGCTGTGTTTGCCCTCAGTGACAGAGACCTCGGGGCCTGCAAAGCTGAAAATATTTACTATGTGGACTTTTGCATTAAAAAAAAAAAGTTTACCAGCCCCTGGTCTAAGCAAGACCTAGGCTACATCAAGGCTAAGGTGCAATTTCGTCAAGGCACCGTCTACCTCTTGTTCACCTTCTTCTAAGGTAGAGACCTCCAGGGCATCTGGCCGAGAGCCTGGCAGGCTCACTTGTGCATCTTTCCCTGGTGGGTCCTGAATTCTGTGCTGTCCACTCAACACTGTGGCTCTGCTGGAGACCCCTTCTGCTCTTCAGAGGCTTTGTGAGTCGGTGTGTCAGCCGGGTGTGAAGACCCAGGTCTGCGTTCCAGGTCTCCAGCCTGAGGCTCTGCCAGTGCCTTGTTTATTCTCTGCTTAAGCAAAGCCCAAATGCTCACCCTGCTTCCGTGTGTCCAGAACTGGCAAGTAGCCCAAGCGAAACACTGCCTCTGCTGCCTCAGCGTTCTCTGGTTCTCACTGCTACAACAGCCTCTGATCCTATAAACTCTTATTTTGTTTATCTTACTGTTCTCAGTAAGAGTCTTGTTGCTGGGCTTCCCTGGTGGCGCAGTGGTTGAGAATCCGCCTGCCAATGCAGGGGACACGGGTTCTAGCCCTGGTCCGGGAAGATCCCACATGCCACGGAGCAACTAACCTGTGCGCCACAACTACTGAAGCCCACGTGCCTAGAGCCCGTGCTCTGCAACAGGAGAAGTCACCGCAATGAGAAGGTCGGCGCACCACAATGAAGAATATCCCCCACTCGCCACAACTAGAGAAAGCCTGCACATAGCAATGAAGACTCAACGCAGCCAAAAATTAAAAAAAATAAAAAAAAAAAGAGTCTTGATGCTACAGTTGACTGCTTAATTCTACCCTGAAATGGAAATTCCCCTAAAATTTTAATCTTACCTTTCACATTTAGAACTATTATCTACCTGGAATTACTTTTTGTGTTTAGAAGTAAATAGGAGAAAAGTTCATTTTCTTCCCCAGGTGAATACTCAGTAGACCAACCCCATTTATTTACCTGTGTTCTGTGGTGTCACCTTTTCCATAAATCAAGTGTCCACATACACGCAAGTTTATATCTGGACTGCATTCTCTTACCTAGGTCTATCTTTGTTTCGACAGCAAACTTCCTTAAATCTCATCGAAAATAAGTATTAATATGAGGAAAATTCTCTCATGTTTTGCTTTTTCTTCAATATGGCCTTGACTGGGGGCCTTTGCATATAAGGCCCATATAAATTTTGGGATTTGCTCGTTAAGTTATTTTAAAAATTAACCAAAAAACCACAAACAAATAAACAAACAAACAAAACCTGTTGGTGTTTGGATTGGCATTACATTACCTCTATAGATAAATTGGGGAGCCTGACAGCTTTACAATAGTAAATTTTCCAATTCATGCACATCACAAATCCTTCCATTTAATCAGGGCTTTCTTAATTTCCTCAGCATAGTTTTTTCCAGCTCTTCTAATTTTTCTCAGTGGTAGTGTTGATCTAAATTAACTTGCCCACCATTTCCAGAAGAACTGATCCATGTGTTGTCTTAATTACATAGAATGTAATGCTATCAGCAAGGTTGTATTTTTCACTTACTCAACTCTATAATCTATATTGATTTATGAATATCTACTTTATTGTTTCTAATTGCTGTATACTAATCCAACAATATCCTTCATATATAAGAAGATCTTACAAAATAAAAAAATTTAAAAGTCAGTATAAAAGGGATAAGGATAAAAAAATTCCCAGAGAAAGCCAGGCAAATAGTCAATATGTATATGAAGAGACACTCACCTTGCTTATAATCAAAGAAATGCAAATAAACACAACACTAGCTACCATTATTTCTATCAGATTGGCAAAGATTGAAGAAAAAGACCTATGCTGCCCAAAGTGAGTGAGGATGTGGGGAAATAGCCACTCCCATTTACTCTAGTTGGGAGCTAAAAGTCAATTTGTCAATATCTAACAAAAGTAAAAGCGTGTATGTTCTTTGACGTGGCAGGTTTTCTCCTTGACATTCATCAAAAAGACACCATCACAAGTTCACACACAAGCATGTAACATGATAGTCATTGTGGCACTGGGTGTAGTAGGAAAAACACGGTTCAAACAACTGACATGTCCACGTACAGAAGACTGAGTACATACCTTCTTGGTCATCCATACAAGTGATGTATTGTGCAGCCATTAAGACATAATCTAAAAATATGACACATAAAGATGCTTCAGTTATGCGGTGAAGTTAAAACAAATCCAGAAGCCCGAGTGTGTCATGAGACGTCTCGCTTTGTAACAATGGGGGTTTTCATAACTGGCTGGTGGGGCTGGTCACAAGGGGACCTCTGCAGTCAGATTGCTTGAGTCAGAGCTGGGCTTTGGGCAGTTCTGGGCAAATTCCATGACTTCCTGTGTCTCATGAGTTAATCCATATAAAACACTTGGACAAAGCCAAGAATGTAGAAATGGTAAATAAATGTTATCCATTGCTATGTAACATGCACACAAAAATAATAATAATTCATGTACAGGAAGATATCTGAAATAACAGACACAGTATTTTTCACAGTGATTATCTCTGACTTTTATTTCTAAGTTAATCATGCCTGTAGTATTTGAATTTTAAAGCGAGTATGTGTTACTTTATAATCTTTTATAATTGACAAACATAATAAAGTGGAATTTTTTTAATAGAAAGTGTTATGGACCACTTTTTAAGTACAGGATGCCCACCCAGCTAAGTGCTGCTATCAACCTGGAGGGCAAAACATCTCCCTGAAGAAGTAGCCTTGTGGAAAATGAAAGAAAAATGTGATGGCCTCAGGCACACCAGACCATGACTCCTACCAGAATCCTTGAGCTCTAGGCAAAGAGTAATCCACTGAAACTTAAAAAAAAAAAAAAAAAAATACAACTTTGCAGTTACTCTCTCCTCCCAAGTATTAACTTTTAAAGGTTATTGTGCATTATTTTTCCATTAAGAAATGGGATAGGGACTTCCCTGGTGGTGCAGTGGTTAAGAATCCGCCTGCCAATGCAGGGGACAAGGGTTTGAGCCCTAGTCCGGGAAGATTCCATATGCAGCTAAGCCCGTGCGCCACAACTACTGAGCCTGTGCTCTAGAGCACGCAAGCCACAAGTACTGAGCCTGTGTGCTACAACTACTGAAGCCCATGCACCTAGAGCCTGTGCTCTGCAACAAAGACAAGGCGACGCGATGAGAAGCCCGCACACCACAACGAAGAATAGCTCCCACTCACCGCAACTAGAGAAGCCCGCATGCAGCAACGAAGACCCAACGAGGCCAAAAATTAAATTAATTAATTAATTTATTTATTTATTTTAAAAAAAAGAAATGGAATAAATAGCAATGCACTTACAGTAAAATTAGTACATTTCATTTTTGACCTCTGGTTAACTTCTTTTAGCAACAATTTAAGGCTTTCAGCTACCCTTGCAGAGCATTTAAAGCCCTTTTTTAAAAATAGCTCACATGATAAATGCCTATGGATAATTTAAAAGAGAATAAAGAATCATGTGGGGTTGATTTAGAATACTTCTTCAGGATTCTCTCTAACTTCTTGGGATGCAAGCTTAATAGTCAAGTGTTGCAGGCATCTAATACTCAAGACAAGTTAATAATCACATCAAGCAGTTGACCGCTCTGATTTGAACCCTTCTCAGGACAACTCGCCGTGGACTGTACATTATGCAGAACATAAAAAGGCAGAAGGGTAACATTTGGTAAAGAAGATAAATATCACTGTGTCTGTTGGGCTTTTGGCAGAAACGAGGTGGCAGCCTCCACAGGGTCCAGCTGAAGAGAACTGAATGAAAGGGGATTTAGATGTGTGGACAGACCAAGGGGACATCAAGAGGTGGACCCACACTCAGCGTCCAGCATCTTCAGCCTTAAGGGGTGAGGGGCAAGTCTGGTCTTCCTGGGGGCATGCGGCCAAGGCAGGGAGAAACTGGGGTGGGGAAGGTGGGAAAGGGAAATAAATACCTCCCCCTCCCCCTCCTCCCCCTCCCCCTCCTCCCCCTCCCCCTCCTCCCCTCCCCCTCCTCCCCTCTTCCCCCTCCTCCCCCTCCTCCCCCTCCTCCCCCTCCTCCCCCTCCTCCCCCTCCTCCCCCCTCCTCATCCTTCCTCCTGTTGCTCCATTGGTTCAACCCAACTGGATTGAAAGTCAGGAACCCAGTGATGCAGTCCCTGGAGTTGACCTTCTGGGGCACAGAGCCCGGCGAGAAGGGCAAGGAGGGGTCTGGAACGCACCAACGTGCACTCTACCAATGCACACACACAGCATTCGTGGTCTTGGAATTACCTTCAACTGTCTCCTAAAAATGGGGTTAGTCACTCTTACAGTCCCAGGGACAGCGGAATCTGTGGGTTCAAGGTTGCCAACTGCATCTACCCCTAGGGCCCCATTCCAAGTCTCAGGCCCCACTCCCTCCTTAATAGGGACCTGACCTTGGCTTAGGAGACCAGCCAGGCTACAAATTCACCTGCTTTGAATTTCTGATATCTTCCCATTAAGTTCTAAGGGGTCAGTTTCTCTGTCTGTCCACCAGCTACAGATGATTATGGTTTCCTTCAATGCTGCCCAGGGACCCTCTGCTTTCCCAAATATGCCTTGAATTGGTGATTAATCACCCGGTGACTATCACTTCATTTCTTGAGTGAGCAAAAGTTTCAAGGAAGCAGCTACCCTATCACATAGTCCTTATGGTCCTTGTGGTCGTCATTCCCCCCCCCCCCACTGGCTAATGCGTCCACTTCACTTTGGACACTGTTCTGATCATCAACAACAAATGTCTTAACAATTGCACTGTTACAACATGCCAGGAGGTCTCTATACCTCCATTCCCTTCAGCATTAAGATCTTAAATGGGGGAAAGATCCAACTCTCAAATCCCATTTTACAGCCTTCTTTCTAGGATAACTCCTAGGGCCAATTGTCTTAGACTGGATTCTCTGAAATTGACTCTGAGTTGGAGAATTGCCTCACAGGGTTTATTGGCGAGAGAATGAGGAACATACAGGGCGAGTGAGAGAGGGTCCAAAGATCTCTGCCTGGTGGGTCAAGTGTCAGGGCTGGTCTCAAGCTCACCTTAGCACACCTTTCCTGAGCATCTCTTCTATATGCCTTTCACAGAGGAGTGGGGCCCCCTGCCCCTGCCAGGCTCCTCTTGCTCAGTGGTCTTCCCTCTGAACTCAAGGCCTGTCAACTCAGGATCCTTCCATCCCTATGGCATCGGAGTCACATGAACCTCATTTCCTGTGGTTGCATTCCAAAAATCAACGACAATCTGCCTGAGTGCATGTGAATCTGATGGATGTAAAGCCTTTTCTTGGGAGTAGTGTAAGGAATTGAATACTGAGTGGGGCAGGAATTGAGTAAGGGTGAGATGGTGCAGCAGGACCTTTCACTATCCTGTTGTCACATTGCACGACTGTGGGTGAAACCACCAGAAGATGCACATGACTGCAGTTCCATCCTCAGTTTCTCATACCATTCCATTTCCCTGCTCTATTTTTGTGGGAACAGAATAGACATAAGAGAACCATCCATGAGGTTCCCAAAGATCAGTAGTGGGGACACAGACCAGTCTTGCTTGAAGGATCTGCCCTGAACTCAGCCTAGGCTTCCAGCAGCAACCAACATGCAGCCCAGGGAATATGCGTTTTCAAAGAGGAATCTAGAGGGAGGACAGGGGAGTGAAGACTTTCCCTTCACATCTGTACAGAGATAATCAAGACTGGACTTGCTCTGTAAGGGCTAGAGCAGCTGAGTCTGGGCAGCTGCCCAAGTTTTTTGCAGAACATTGGGTCAAAGCTGCTTCCAAATTCCTCAGCCATTACTATTTAATGTGCCCATCATTCAAGTTTAGGAGACCTTGTTTTTTCAGATTGTGGCTGGAACCAGCAGCTTCAAGGGCCAAGACACCATGAAAACGGCTGCTATTGAACAAAATCAATGACATAGGAAGAACCTCTGTTGCTGTTGTGTGAAAAAGCTGCCCCTGGCTGTACACCCAGTACATAAATGGCCTTAAATTCATGTACACACACAACCCAATGGCCCCTTTGAAGCTTGAATAAACAGCCTAGGCATTCAAACTGCCCAGATAGTGAATGAGAACATGCCAGGACTCAGTGACACTCTGAAGGGAATCTACAGAGCTTGGTCTCCCCTAAGATAATCAAAATGGTGAGTACTTACTGAATGCTAAGTGTGGTGCATGCTTTTCTCATTTAACCCTAAAACAAACCTACATTATTATCATTCCCATTTTACACTTGAAGGAGTTGAGGCTCAGAGAGGGTAATTAAGCTGCCTGGTTATGACCAGCAGGATAGCAGAGCATGATTGCAAATACAGGGGGGCGTGAACCACCTCTGCCCCTCTCTTGTACTGACTCATCTCCAGCTCCATCCCATTGCCTTTCCTCCTGATGTTCATCATTACAAAATTCCCCAAACTCAGAATGCAGTCCCTCCTCTACCTCTTCATGACACTCTCATTGGAAAATCCAAGCCTGCCCAGCGTACCTGGCATTTCTCCACTTTCACCTGGGTTACAGGGAGGCGATGCTCCTGCCTGGCTCTCTCTTCTGGTAGGAAAAGGAGATCAGCAGTGTTGATTGACAGCAGTCGCATGGTAGGGGGTGCATTCTCAGTTCTTACAACGTAACACACTATGTTTTCTCTTTCTGAATACAGGACACTTTCTTATGAGAAAAGTCTAGATCTTAAGACCTACAGCCCTACCTTCAAATATTAGCTCTGCTGCATGTTGTCTGTGAGACCTTGACTGGTAAAGAGCAAACATTCAAAAATATATCTCCATTCTTCCATCTCAGAAAGGGGAGAGACACACTTTTGCAAAGGTAGGATAATTAAATCCACCCCAAACTATGGTCAGATTTTCTGACTTTCATTGGAATTACAAATGAATGATCAATACTGGTAAGGAAATATTGAGTTAGCTAGACAGATATTTCTATCAGCAATGAAACACACAAGCCAGAAGGGGGACGTTTTCTCTAAACACATAAGGTAAATAACACAAAGAAAGTTCTAGCTGTCATTTCTGGACTTCAAGACTGTCTCAGCTTGGTAGACAATCATTTCAGAACCTGAAAATTAGACTGTAGCTTGTTTAATTAACATTTGTTTGAAATGAATATACATTAATTTGGAAACATTCAAGTTTGCTCACCGTGAGCATAATGTTAGCTATTATTAACAATTTTCTCACCAGAATTCCCTTCCTGTTTCTTCACACACTAGCTATTCTTCTATTTGTTTTCTTTCTATAGAATTTGATTACACCAAGTCTCTGCAGTGGATTAAATGAAGGATGGTGCAGGAATGCTCTGGCAAAAAAGGGTCTCAGTCGGTGCTGGCTTGCGTTGCTGGCCCCAGTTCCCCAACTTCCCTGTATCTTTGACTCGGGGTTCAACCAGGTGACCCTCTGGCCACCCCTCAGGTGTGAGGGATACAGCTCTTTGAAGCCATAGCAAGGGATGCGTGGACCGGGGGCTCCCCACCATCTGGGCTTGGCAGGTGGTGGAAGGGTTAGCGTCCAGAGAAGCAATAGGTCTGGTGATGCTGAACTTCCTTCTCCACTGATTCCCTGTCAGCCTCCTGGAGACCCCTGGAGCCCTCCACTCTGGGGGTCACCCCAGCTCATGTCAAACCACACGTCAGTGTGGAGCAGTACTTTCTATATCAGGGTCCTGCTTCTCCCAACCACCGTTGTCTCCTGTACAAGGGGGGAGAGAGAGAGAGAGAGAGAGAGGGAGAGAGAGAGAATCATGAATTATTTAGATGTCAATTCCACTTTTCAATTTTAAAATATTATTCTGAGAGTGCCGAAAAATCGAAGGTCTGGGCCTTCGCCAGAGAAATGCAGGAACGGATCGGGAAGGGGAAATACCTCGACTGTACAGAAGGGCCATCCCCACGCCTCTGGGTCCCACCTTTGGTCTCCAGTGAAGGACCTGGAAGGTTGAGATGCAGAACTTACCTAATCCAGAGGCTCGGACCTGAGACCAGAAGGTGGGCACTGCCCACAGACTCAGTTCATTTGACCTCCGGATTTTCCATGTGAATAGTTGTCAATGTTTATGAACTGAGTGAGTTTGCACTGAAATAAACTGACCTGCAGGTTTGGTTTGGTTTGTGTTTCATTTATCGGCCTTTTCCCTTGGGACCAGCAACCTGCAGCTGAGAAGCTATCGCCCTTGCGGGGGAGCTTGACCCCTGGTCCCCTCTCGCCCTCCAGCCGTTCTCAGGTTTTGTGCTTCCTCCCAACATTCGATTTCACCTCTGATGGAATCCCATCTCCTGACACAGCCTGGCTCTGCAGGGCAGGGCTCTCCTCTGGTCCCCGCCCCACCATGCCTGCATCCTTCCTCCCCTCCAGCACCCTGGGGAGCGGCTCCAGTCCCTCCAGCACCCTGGGGAATGGCTCCAGTCCCTCCAGCATACTGGAGAGCAGCTCCAGTTACTCCTACAGAGCCACCTCCGTGGGCCAGCCGCGCATCACCCTGGACAGAGGGGCTGACACGTTTGTAGCCATGGTGAAGCACTGGGTACAAAACCACCAGAGGCAGCAACCCACACTGGGGGAACAGGATGCAGGGCAGCTCACGTGCACGGGCTCTCTGTCCGCCCCCTTGTACGTGCGCTGTTGCACATGAGATCTCTGAGTGCGTGGAATCGGCCACTGCTGTGGTTGCAGGAGCAGTAGATTCTGACTTGAAAAGGACGTTGGTAATTCTGAAATTTAATTTTGGGGAAATAACGATTAATTGTCTGTGTTGAACGGTGAGGGCATTTGTGATTTCCAGATTGTGTTGTGAGAATTTGGTCAGCTCAGTGGCAAGCCAGACCCTTAACCGTGGTCAGACCGTGCAGACGCAGGAGGGTTGGAGGAGCAGGGAGCTCGTGGGGTCTGGGGGCCGCAGGCCGAAGTGGGCGTGGCGGTGAGCGCGCGGATTCAGGACTGCCAAGCGGGGCAGTGCCCCGGCCCCTGTCCTGAGGACGTGGTTGGCCTCCAGCAGTCGATGTACTGGGCAAGATTAAGAGGCAGAAGGGCTATGGCTGTCCTTCTTGCTGTTTCTGGCCTCCTCTGGTCAGGCAAGGTGCCTGGAGGCAGTTGGCTTTCCCTGCGGTAAGAGCAGCGGTGACCAAAGCCACACCATCTGGCCATTAGCTCTGCTGCTGTGGTGAAGCTGACAGCGCCCGGGGCCTCCTGGTGGGTCCCACCTCGGCCCATAGCAGGCTCCCTGCGGTGACAGAGGAGACACGAGATGAAGGTTCCTTGTCTGTCTCTTCAGAGGGCCCTGGGATTCTTGACTCCAGTCCTTGTGAATAACCTCAATGAAATCCTTCTCTGTTAAAATAGCTGGAAAAAAAGCATGAAAAATAACAGAGAATTGCCCAATTTCCCATCCCACGTGGGCATCAAGACAAAATACACAGAAAACAAGTAAAAAGACCCCAATTGTCAAGAGGCCTCAAGTGTTTCTTTTCCATTTGTTATTTTTAAGCCATTGTTTCTGCTTCTTTCCAAAGGAATTATTGCCTATTCATCCCAGAATTCTTGCTTACCTAAGGAAGACATCAACCCCTTTGCAATTTGTCATATTTCTATGGATTTTTCTTATTATTTTTCTCTGACCTCACATAAAGAAATGTGTTTTTTTCCCTGCAAAAAGGAAAGTGTTAGAAGAACTTAAACTAGTAGGGAGATGTTTGACAAGAAAACATTCAGAAATGCTGGCGGAAGCTCATCTTTGTCACAATTGTAGGTGCAGGTAGGAATTCCTCCTCTAAATGCCTCTCACAGGACACTCCCATGGGTCTCATCCAGGGGACTGCCTCCTGCTTGGGGGGGCGGTCACCTCTGATTCCCCCGTAATGTATCCAACAGGCATCAGCTGAATAAAGTAAGGGCCTGGAAAGCTGCTAAAAGGACCATGAAATCATCACATGATTACAGTTCCAAATTTGAAATAAAGTCATAGGTGGATACAAAAACCACTGAGCTGGAAATGAAGTGCTTGTCTGGTGACACCACATGCAGATTCATGGACACCCATAGACATAGACACACCCATATACAAACACACACACAATTATACCCACAGACACACACACACATTCACACACATTTAAACAAAATTGAGATCACATTATACATACAGTTTGAGAGCTTTTGTTTTTTTACTCATCATTCAATTATGACCACTCCATGCTTGTTGTACAAGGAGGTGTATGTGGGATAAAACTACCCCCCTGAGCTCCAGATATCCTGTCACCTGTTTAATGTTTTCACGCATGTCCCTGACAATCTGCTACATGACAGAGACAGCTTAGATTCTGCTCTGAGTTTTCAGTCTAGGACTTTATCATAAGCAATTTTCAAATATATTTTAAAACATTCTTTGTCCTAAGGAAATTAGATTTTAATTGTAGAAATAATATAGGTATACACTAAATAGTGACATGTAGGTTACGCATAACAGGTTTATTGAACAGACTGAGTTTAGTGGAATAGCAATATAAACGTTTTTCTAAATCACTGTTTTCAACCAAATTTGGTAAAACTTATTCATTCATTCCATGTGTATGTAATAAATATACATACACATACGCACACATAGGTACATATATGCGTGTAAATATGTATAACAGATTTTAAGGATTCAGCACGGAGCAGTGAGAAAAATACAGTCTCCCCTCTCGTGAACTCAGGTTCTGAACTGAGGAGGCCGATGTCACTGAACAAACAAGTAAATAAATATGACAAGGTGGCACGGAGGTCACCTTAGCAGGCAGGGGTGACGGAGGGAGGCCTGAGGTCACTATTCTGCACCTGCCCCTCCGACAGCAGACTTCTGAGTCTCCCAGGCTTCTTCTGTACTTTGACTGGTCACCCACATTTCTTGATAAATATATTCCTAAACATGTGTTATTACCACTGTAAATACAATTTCAATATATTTGAAATGTTTTCAAATACATTTGTTAAATACATTTGTTACTGGCATTTAGGCATTTTTTGGTTTTGTAAATTTATTTTTAACCAGGCAATGATCAGACTGCCCTAGCCATCCAAATGTTTATTTGAGTAGCTTGGGTTTCTGAATAGACCACCCGAAAGCCGTGGTGATGTTTTTGTCTCTTCTCATACTAGGACATTTCATTTCTCATGACTTCATCATTACTTAGGATTTGAATAATAATATCAAATAATTGTGGTGGCAGGAACCATGCTCATCTTGTTTCAGACTTTAACAAAACCCTGCAATACTTACTGTGACTCCTCACGTTGGCTGGAAGCGTTGATGAGCGTTCTTTATCTTGTTAAAAAAAATTCTTCCGAAGTTAGGAACTGAATGAATCTTTAAGAGCCATAAATGTCAAATTTTATGAAATGTCCTTTCAGCTTTTGGTGACATCATCAGACAGTGTTTCTCCATTAACTCCAAAACAATCTGATAGTACGGAGAATTATACATTAAAATATTTCCTAACATCAAACCGCCTTCATATTCACTGAAAACTCTCTGAAGCGTGTTCCACTGACTCATAACGCAATTGACTGAATTTGCTAGTATTGGGCTCAGGATATTTGTTTATGTTTATAATTGGCCTTGGTGTTTAGTTTTTTATGTTTATTTTGTCAAGTTTCCCAAGCTTTAAATTCTATGATAATTAGTGAAAATACATATCTATCATAACGTAAAAATTGATATAATTAGACACATCCTAATGAAAAGCGCCTACATTACTCATGTGAAAAAGCAATTTTATTTATTAAATGCTATATACAAAAGCTTATTAAATAAAACTTTATAAGTATTTTACTAATTATCAAAGTTTTGCCAGATAACAACTGATAAAGAAGCCATTGTACCAGATACACACATACGTACACATGTCTGTAGATGTGCAGTTATGACTTCATGCATCTCTTATTTCAAGTGGCTGTTAAGTGGCTACTATGAGCCCAACATTGTTCAAACATCGTGCTGGCAATTCAACCACTGAAAAAATGGTAAAACAAGTTCTTCATTTACAGTCAAGTTTCCACTCTATTAACATGGAGCCAAATAGCTAAACTAAAGTGAACTAAAGTGTATCAGGTGACATAATTAATTCCTTCAGACAAGAGTTGGGGGTCTATTCCAGGTCAGGCACAGAACTTGGTGCTGAAAAAATATGCATGTGTGTATGTGTGTGTGTCTAGTTCTAACTTAAATTTTGAAAATAATAGACAAGGTACCTGAACGGACGGAGCATTTTGCATTATAGCCATTTGGAGTGGGATTAATCAAAATAACCATATAGAATATGAGGGCAGCACAAACAGAAAAAGAAATGCTATTAACGTGTCCACTGAAATCACCGGGCTTGTGGAGGAATGGACGGAGGAGAGGGTGCTACAGGGGAACCCAGCTGCACGCGGCCACGGGGGTCCGCGCCAACCTTGCACTCACTGGGGAATGGACATTAGTGACCAGTCCACACTGGACGGCTTCTTGGAACTCAATGGAAACTTCAGGCTGTGCTTAGTTTACACCATCCGCACATTATAAAGGATCCTCTTAGTCTCTAAAACATTGCAGCCGCTCACAATATCATTCTTCAGAGAAGGAACAACTGTAGAATTTCATAACCGCCCCTCTGCTGTCTCACTAAGGACGGCCGGTGGAGGGAAGGTTATCTTGGGCGCTCCACAGATGTTGACAGGGACGGGAAAGGTGGAGTCAGCACCCACTCGTTGCCCCCAAGAGCTGACCCTGATCCTGGCTCAGCCAACAGCGGCTTCCTGCTAATGAGCCTTAAGTGCAAAGAAATCTGTCCTCACAGATGCCACTGGCCACTTGGCTGAGTGCCTGCAGGCACCGCGAGGAGAAGCCAGGCCCCGTGAGGAAGGAAGACCCTGAAAACGCGGCCTGCTTCCTGGTGCAGCCTGGTCATCGCCTGTGTCATGAGGACATCGTGAAACTAGAGAAGGATTAACCCTCCATAAAGTTAAATGCCCTTCCTTTTAATGGCTAGAATTGATTTTTTTTAATGCTCGCTGATAAACAGATTTGGAAACTGTGGCATTAAGTATGTTGAAGATCTTCTTTCTCATCAAATCTGACTTTTAAAATGTCCTTAACCAAATACAGAGTCCAGATAACCCAAAGGAAAGAGTAAATAAACTATGATTTCACCTCAGAGATAGTTTCCCAAGGGAACTCCCAGCACCGCTGCTTGAGAAGTTCTTGCAAAGATTGAAGTCACTCTGGTGTAAAGGGACCGATTCATCCCCCCAGGTTTCACTGGGCGCTGACTGTGCCTCAGCCCCGTGCAGGGGACACTGGACATTCCACTGCTGACCGAGGACAATGCCGAACAGGTGCTAAGAGAGGAGGCAGAGCCAGCCGCCCGAGGCAGGGTGGGCGGGCTTACTCTAACCGGCGTGGTCAGGAGAGGCCTCGCTGTGGAAGTGACAGAAAGCTGACCCCTGGCCCAGGGCACGACCTTCCACTAAAAGACGAGGGTAAACCTGAAAAAGAATGGAGATATCTCTATATCTGTATATATCTGATTCACTTTACTGTACACCTGAAACTGATGCAACATTGTAAGTCAATTATACTCCAATAAAAATTAAAAACAAACAAGCAAACAAAAGAGTTTCCAGGCAGGGGGAATAGCAGGGCCAACCACGGAGAGGCACAGAGCGTTTGGGAATCTCTCGGGATAACGAAGGCCCGTGTGGCAGGGGTACAGGGAGGAGTGAGGAGGGGGCATGGGGTGGGTTTAGGAAGGTGGGCTGGACCCCCAGTGCCACGCAGCCCTGCTTGCTGGCTGCAGCGCAAACCTGGGGTCAGCCAGAGGGAGGAGTTACCTCATTGGCTCGTGTATTTAGAGAACAACTCGGGCTCTCGTGTGGAGCTCGGATGGAGGGGAAGAAGCACGGAGCTGCAGCACGCTGGGGAACCTCCGCCAGGTGAGCGACGAGAACAGAACAGCGTGCTGGAGACCTGCTCGCCTGGGGTATCTGCAGAGAAGTCAGCAGCGGTGCTCTTGCCTCTGCTTAGGGGGCGTGGGACGAGGAGGAATCCAGAACAGCCCTGTTGGCACAGGGTAAGCCGGGTGTCTGGGAGGCCTCCCAGGGGAGGTGGCAATTAGGCGCAGGAACGCCCAGCCGCGGGTGTCCCAGGACAGGCTGCGCGGAGAGCTGGGGTTCCAGAAGGTAAGTGTTCAAGGCCGAGGGTGATCTGCAGGCTGAGGGGAGAGAAGGCTGCAGACCGTGGCCTGAATGCATGTCCTCGGCGCTTGGAGAGCTCTCAGGAGAGGAGGGGAGTGCCCTGCTGTGGGGAGACGCCTGGAGAGGTGGGGTCTGGGGAGACCCTTCCAGAGGGGAGAGGGGAGCGGGAACTGGGTCAGGCGCTGCCAGAGCACATGACAATGGCACGGCCCGTGTGTGCATGTGCTCCGTAGGACGGAAGGCCGCCAAGTGGCCTGGACATCAGTCCTGACTCCCCCAGACCGGTCACCGGGCCAGACAGCTTCCCTGGTTTCCTCACACATTTAAATGGGAGGCTGGTATTGGCCAAAGTTCTGCCATTGTTTAGATAAATACACTGAGATAAGATAAAGATGTAAAAGTGCTTTGGAAAGGGAACCGGTTCTGTCCATGGGTGATTTTATCAAACTAAGCATTTGCATGTGAATTTGTATATGGAATGCACAGTTTGATTAAGGTTATTGATTACCAGAAATTATCCAACCTGATTAAAAAGTAAAACCAGGACTTTAAAAGCATGTTTCTCCAGAAAAACTTGCCCACCAGCAATAAGACCGTCAGGACTCAGAATGGGCTGAATCAGTTTAATGTTTATTGTGAATCAGCCAACTCACTGGTTTCTGCCCCAAAGACAGCTGCTGGCTGGGCAGTGTGACCATCTGAACGTGGACTGTTGAGCCCACGGCTGAGTAGGGTGGCTCCCTGGCCAGGCAGCTCCCAGTTCCGAGGAGACTGACACCCGCTGGCTCTGCTGGGAGCACCACCCCCCGAGGAAGCTCTGACACTTGGCGCTGGCAGAGGCTGTAAGGAAAGGAGGCCGAGCAGGTGAGGACCAGTTGGTGGGATGACGCACACGGACGGGTGGGAACGTGGTCAGGACAGACCAGCACGGCATCAGGCATGGGGAAGACAGGGGAGCAGGAAGCAGGGCCAGTGTGGGCTGCTTGTCAACCAGGACTTGGAATCAAGGACTCGGGGACCCACACAGATGGGAGGCCATGAGCTCATGCCAATCCTGCTCCGGTCCCCAGGTGGAGTGGACACTCAGTAGATAATCCCTGAGGGCATAAATCATGTCATTCTTCTGGGATCAAAGAACAGCATTATGCACAGAATTAGCCTAGAAGTCTTGGAGTTTCTTACAATTATGTAACTCACAGCCCCCGGTTTGGAGGATTCAGCCAGCTCTGGGCCATGTGCTGGACCCTCAGTTCTAGGGGAGACTTGTTGGACCCCATTTTCCATCTGGGGAACTGAGGTTGGGAGAGGCTGAGTCTCCCTGGTCACACGCCTGGTAGGTGGCGGAGCGGATTTAGGTCTGGTTAATCTCACAGGCTGGCGGGGAAGTGTGAGATACATTCAATTTAGAAAGACAGGAACTACCACAAATTTACTCCTTGAATGAGAAAATCCAAGGGACTGGTGGACCACCAGTCTGTCCCAACCCGAAGGCCGGGGACGATATACGAAAAATGGGCAAAGTCACCTCCTTAGCCGTGGGCCGTGCCCCTATGTGCAGACCCCGAGAGCTTGCCCAGGCTGTGTCCATATCCTTCTCCCAGGGCCCAAAGAGATCCGGCCACGCAGCCAGCCCTGCCCGTGTCTGAGAACACAACGCTCTGAGTGGGGCCGTGTGCTGACCAAGCTCAGCTTCTCCCTGGTCCCACAGCCTGTCCTCCCACCTCACTGAATGTTACCCCAGGACAGCCAGGCTGAGGACCCTCTGGTGGAAGTGGGGTTGATGGTTCTTTGAGGGGGAGTATTTTCAGAAACCAGAGCTCCGTGAGTGCACACATGTTCAAAGCATCCCTGGACCCCTCTCTGTACTGACATCTTCAAGGGAGGGCACCCAGGCCAAGGTTTCCTGACCAACCTACAGATGGAAAACATCATCTGTGGGAGGGCAGCACACATGCACAGCAGGACCCGTTTCCTGGGGGACCAGTAAGGACTCTGAAATGCGATGATCATGGAAAGAAAAATCTCCCCTACCTGGGAAACTGAATGTGGACGATTCAGCCCAATAAGTCTATTTAGATCAAAGGCAGTCATAGGAGTTTGAAAACTTAGTATGAAATCACAGTTTAATTGTTCAATTTTGATCACAGTGAAAAAAAAATGTGTATTTTAATTTCTAAGGAAGGAGGGGCCTGGATCTGCTGAGCAAAGAGCAAATATTTTGACAATCACTTGATTCAGTGATCTTGTCAACCGCGTTATGACATCCAATTTTTAAAAATTTACTTATTTTTGGCTGCGTTGGGTCTTCGTTGCTGTGCGTGGGCTTTCTCTAGTTGCGGTGAGCAGGGGCTACTCTTCGCTGCGGTGCGCAGGCTTCTCATTGCGGTGGCTTCTCTTGTTGTGGAGCATGGGCTCTAGGCACATGGGCTTCAGTGGTTGTGGCTCGCAGGCTCTAGAGCGCAGTAGTTGTGGCGCACGGGCTTCGTTGCTCCGCGGCATGTGGGATCTTCCCGGACCAGGGCTTGAACCCATGTCCCCTGCATTGGCAGGCGGATTCTTAACCATTGCGCCACCAGAGAAGTCCCTGAAATCCAATTTTAAGTAAGACTCTCCACCATTGTACGAGGTTTCGTTCCAAACTGTCTGACCTCAGTTTTTAATTTCACATATATTACAAGGGATTTCAAGGAGATTGTTAAAAGCAGATTTTCTAGTAAGAAAAGAGAAAGTGGCTGGCCTTATTAAAGGATCTAGACTATACACTGCTTGAAGATTAATTATTAAATGCTGCTGGGTTGGTGCTGAAGGTTGGGTGGAGTGTCCTGACAGATATGAGAAGTCATTAAGACTCCAGCATCACTGAGACAGGGGCTGGAGCCTGAAGGGCTGGGGTAGACCCAGCAACCACGGAATATTACTTTTTCACATCAGTTAGCAAGATCAGAAGAAAACCAGCCAACTGTTCCCTCTTTCAAGAACATGACTATAAAGTGGGTGACAGGGGAGTCTATTTTTACAGGTCTAAGGTTTCTCTTTAAATATATTTATATATAATTTTAAGAGTCTTTAGTCCATCTCTTATACAAGGTAAACCATAAATGTCATCTAAAACTGGGCATTGGACTAAATGTAATGGATTGGATTGCTAGCTGCTGTTGTTTTACTGTGATTATTACTTTTTTTAAGGAAAAGATGCTTTACTTAAGGGGGCAGTGTGAGAACTACCATTGTCACTGAACCAAACTTAGATCCGCTCACCTATGCACAGTAAAGCCAATCTACTGACCCTGGGTTGTGGGGAAGGAAAGTGCAGCGATTACTGCAGGTGCCAAGCAAGGAGTCCAAGCAGCCAGTGCTCAAAAGACCCAAACTCCCTGATGGATTTCAGGGAAGGGTTTTTAAAGACAGGGTGAGGGACGGGGGCTGTAGAATGCATGGTCGGCTCGCGGCAGCTCTTCTGATTCGTGGGTAGTGAGGTCATTGGGAGTCAACATCATCCACCTCCTGTTTCCAATGGGTCTGTGGTCGGTGTGCTTGTGGGCAGTGTGCAGTCAACTTCTGCCTGGAGGGGGTTTCAGTATCTGCAAAACAGCTCAAGGACAGAGCTCAGAATAGTATCTATAGCCCTTGAGGAGGAACTAAAGACCCTTGAGTTGGTTTAATGGCTACACTGATATTATTTGGTCTTGCTTGACTGTTTTCCTTTGTTTCTGCATTTTCTTACTTCTCTGATTAAATTTGCTCTTTCAGGGAAGGCTTAGGAGGCTGAAGTTTTTCTGTAAACAAGAGGCAGGCAGAGGACATGGTGGGGAGGTCTGTCACAGGAAGGCCCCCCAGGGTCCTGCTCGGTTCCACCATCACAGAGCAGCCCTTGCTCTACCAGACATACTCCAGTGTGCTCGTCTGCAGTATAACATGGATAATGGGTCAGATGTACTTTGAGGCCCCAAAGGATGAGAATTCCTTGGTCCCAGGACTAAGGTGTCCACCCATCAGGCTGTCCTCCCTCCATCTTTCCTCACTTTGCTCACTTTGGCAAAGTGTGCATTGCCGAAGGAAGGTCTCTGAAGCTCCTCAGGGAGTGGCCAACCCTGCCTGGAAGTTGAAGTTCTGCCTGGGTTCCTTTAAAGCCTCCTCATTGGGACCAAAGACTGCCTCACACTTGCCCAGCAGAAGGTTCTGGCAGCCTTGGACCTGGGGTTCAGGCTCAGAAGTTGCTGATTCTAAACCCAAGCTCTGCACCTTTGGAGGCGGCAGAGCACCTGTGTATTAGTCAACAACAGAAATGTTAGTAGCAATGGGTTTCTTCCAGAAACCGCTTTTCCTGAAAAGGCCATGCATCTGCTAGCAAGGCAACAGTGCATGAACTAAAACTTTATTTAAGAAAAACAAAAATCAAAGCAGAGGGCTCAGAGGCAGCTCCTCTGGGGGCGAGGACCCCACCCCGTGCCTGCCCGGATCCACACAGGAGGCTAATGAGAAAGGGCTCATTAATAAAAGAAGGAGCTGACTTCCCAGGCGTGCGAGGGGCATGCCAACTCGCTCCAGAATCTTAGCAGCCTTTAAAGCAAGTCACGGTCCTTAATGACTGTAATGATTTTTTCCTCCTCTGCTATGTGAGATCCTTTTTAGTTTTAGGAAACTATCGGGGCATGCTTGTTAGGGAGAGATGTCTTTGAAATCCATCCAGCTCTGCTGCACATCTGAGCCATTTATAATGGAAGACTGATTAATGTTTGAGGCAAACCCAGTAAAAAGAGTTTTGGCTGAAATGCCTACCCAACTTCTAATTTTTTAACACTCCACATCTGACTGATTATGCTAATTTTGAATATGTGGATGAGGAAGAGGAGACAGCCCTGGGGGGTAGAAGGAAGGAAGAGTGATACATCAGACAACACCCTCGTATCACATGGGGGCCCCGGAAACGCCTGTCATCTGAGGCTTCTTCTAACTGTTTGATTTATTTCCATTGTGAAGAGGAATTTTGCAGAACACTAAAATTTCCATCATTTTTAAGTTGTGGTATTACAGCTATCTCCATCGAAAAATGATTGTAGGTATTATAACACCTACAAGTGATATAAATTTGAAAATTTCTCAGAGGAAGAATGACCGGGGATTCGGAGAGCCGGTGGGTTCAGGGAAACAGAGAAAACCTGGAGTGTCCCATCACCCATCTGCCCCAACTCCCTCCTGTTTGCCCTGATCCCTCCCATGCCGGCCCTACTGCTGTCTCACCCCTGCGCATGTACAAGACAGGAACAGAGAAAATGATTAGAACCGCCAGCTGAGCAGGCCCCAGCTTCCCCCAGGACCTCCCCACGTGGGACGGTCAGAAGGGGGCTGGGGCTCCAGCGGCAGGTGAGCCTGGCCCCCTCCTGGCCCGCGGCCGCCCTCTGCCTGCCCACGGCCGGCTGAGACCCGGCCGCCTTTGAGCGCCACTCTGGCCAGCGACCCTGCGCTCGACTCCGGGCACGTCGAGAGCTCCGCGGTGAGCAGCCAGTCTTCGGGCTCAAGCTCTCCCTTCTCGTCTCTGTGATGTGGACTCACCCCTTTGCCTCCCAAACCTCCGTCTCCGGGCAGGTCAGCTGGTCCCCGCGCTGCTCACAGCCCTAGGCGGCTCCCTAGCCCTTCGGGGGAAGCAGCCGGCCCATTAGCCAGGGATGCCCTGGAAGTGGGGGGTTCAGAGCCACGTGGGTCTGAGCCCCTCGGCCATGCTGGGGCCCCCGCTCCCCACGCGGTGCATCCCTCCGTGTGAAGGCCGTGAGCAGAGCCTCCCTGTCTGCTAATGGGCGGTGCTGACGAATTAGCTAATGAATCCGCCCCCAGGAACTTGTTTGGATCCTGCTCGGCGGGGAAAGTGGAGGGGTCTGTGGGGACGGGGGGACGCTTTCCCAGGGACCCGCCAGAAATGCAGCCGCGGCCACAGTGCCAGGCGGGCTGCCGGCTCTGCTCAAGGGAGACGGCTGGACGCGCTGTCCGTGCGTGGACCCTCGGTTGCTGCAGGGACCCATCGGCAGGAGATGAGGAGGGTGGTCTCTCCTGCAGGGCTCCATGGAGAAGCGGGAGGTCACGGGGTGGGGCCCGCGATGCAGACCCCCAGGCCGCACCGGCCTGCTCCGTCTGTCCTCCTCCTCTCTCCTGCCTTCTCCCCTCTCGGTTTCCCTCTGTCCGTCCCTCCTCTGCCCTGCCTTTCTTCTGCTCCTTCTCACTCCCTTTCTCTCTCTGTCCCTTTCTCTTTTGCATTCACTGATGCCTCTGTTCACTCACTGAGTCAATCAGCCTTTTATGCATTCATTCATTCATTCATTCATTCATTCTTCTATCTGTTTGTTATTCATCAAAATACTCAACCTCTTATTTATTAACCAATACAGGACCGAGCACACACGCGGGAGTGCCTGGCGGGCTCCCAGCCTGTCGCCCCCATGGCAGTGACCCCGTGCTGGGCCACGTGGGGACACAGGGCACCTCCCAGGCCCCCTGACTCACTGCCACCTGTGGGCAGCTTCCCGGGGCTCCCTTGTCCTCAGTGACTTAGGAGGTTGAGATGGATGTTTCCAGATGAACCCCTTTCCCAGCAAGGTCGGGAGCTCTCCTCCCTCTCATTGAGATCTGCTGGTTTTGAAGCCTTTTTGCAGCCTGAGGTCCTCAGCCAGCCCAGGCCTTGGACTCTGCCCCACCTGGACCTCCTGCCTTGCGCGCAGCCCCGGCCCGGGCTCCGGGTCCAGCTCAGCCCTTCAGGTGCCGCCAGATACCTTCACGCAGCAGCTTCCTTGGGTTTGGCGTGGGGCGCAGCGAAGCCCAGCTCGGTGGGAAGGACACGAACCCTCCTGGCTGGGAGACCCTGGCACATCTCCTGCCCCTCACTCAGCCCCACGGGCCCTTGTGAGGACTGAAACAGACCCTGGGAAACTTTCTTCCCACACTTGGCACCTACATTTGTTTTTAACTGCAAATCCAAATGAAGGGCACTTCAGTTACTTAATGCCTCTAAATTTGGATTTTACTAAGTATTTGTAAAAAGCTTTCAACTGCAAGACCTCGCAACCCAGGCCCTTTTTTTGTTAACTTGAAAATACACATTTCTTTGATGGTTGACACAGCCCTCTGGGCCAGCAAGTGCCCGAGTCCAGGTGGCTTCTCAGGATGTCTCAGGCCTGGGTGAGCAAGGGGACAAGCCCCCCACAGGGAGGACCACCCCCGATGGAGTGCACCTGGGGCCAGCATCGGGATACAGCAGAGGGGATGCCGCCCACCACCTGGCCGTGGTGTCTGGTGCAGTGGGCAGCGGGACGCAGCTCTCTGGAACCTTCACCAGGGTGAACACGGGCACTGCTGCCATCTACTTGCATCTGCCTCCTTTCTTTGTATGTGTTACCTGCAAATTACAGCGTAAAACAGCAAAAAATTACAAAACAGGAAACATTTGGTCTAAGGGAAAGATCCAGATGTTCACCTCTGTCCCACGGGTGTTCAATTACAGTGTCATCATAGCAGGCCTTGAACCAATGATCACCATCCCCCAAAATGGCCAAAACCCCTCAGTTTCTTTAGAATCATGTCTTATGTATAAGAGTAGCAGGCAAGCGGCCCCATATATTATGCTGTTATATAAGAAGTAGGTAAAGCTCTTCCCTTTTATTATCTGAGCTATTGAAGTCACCAACAGTGTTTTCTCTAGGACCTTAAAAATATGTTGCAACTCCCTTGATCTATGACTTCACCAGAGTGAAATGCTAACAAGATGTTTTTAATCAAAAGTCAGCTTTAAAATGCAGTAAATTTCTAAATGGAAAAGTGACATTTCCTGTAGAATTGCTTTCAGAGAATGCTGTCCACATAAACTAAGTGTGAATTACATGTAAGTGTTCATGTTGCTTCACCCTAAAAATTCAGCCTTTAAAAGCAGAGCTTTGCAGAACTCTGTGGGCAGAAGCATAAGTGGCTTTGGAGGCTGGGGGTGCGTGTGTCCCAAGACCCAGAGGAGGATCTGGGAGGAACCCCTCCAGGTCAGCTGCCACCTCCACATGAGCGTTGCTGACAACAGGAGCAAGAGTCCTGCGCCAGGAGTCTGGGTGCGGAGGCGACGCTGCCCGAGGTGGTGGTGCCCCGAATCTGCAGGTGGGCGCCTGAGGCAGGCTCACCTCTTCTGAGCCATCACGACGGTTCAGTGGTTAATGTTCCCCTGTTTGAGGGGTGAGGATGGGCCCAAGGCTGGACCCTGACTTGGATACTCCCCCTGGCATCCTTGGTCACTCAGTCCAAAGCCCCAGCCTCAGACGAGATTAGTTACTAATTCTGTGCATGGCCGGCTTCCTGGCATGTGACATGCACAGGGGACAGGCCCGGTGCTCTAAGGGCCCTAGATTGGTCTCATGCCCTGTCGCCACCATCCTGAAAGTCTTAATAATTTTTGAACAAGGGACCCACGTTATCATTTTGCACCAGGCCCCCAAATTATGTAGCTGTTTTCTCCCCACCCTCACTGGACGCAAACATAAGACCTGGACCGGCCTTCTGCTGTGTTTGCAACCTGGTTCTTATGTCAGAAATACTCTTTCCTTGAGTGCCCGGTGTCACCCAATCAACTAAATCTCCTCTGGTGGTGGAGAGCAGTGTGGACCCCCATGTGACAGATGGGAGGTTGACGCAGAGAGGGAGGGGGGAGATGACGCCCAGGTTTCTGGTTTCGGTAACCAGGTGAATAGTGATGGAGGGAGGAAGCAGAGGGAGGGGCTGGATCTCATGGAAGCAGAAGATGGGTTGGATTTTGCACCTACTGAAATCAGGCTCACGCTGGCATTCAGGTGGAGCCACCTAGCAAACTGGATAACTCTCCTAAGAAGACGGGGGAGCCTGAAAGTTTTCCTTTTGGATTTGTAACATGAAAAATCAAAAAATGATGCTTAAATGAATAAGCTTGAGTTTCAAGGAAAGAGCTTTAACTCTAGAAAATTCACTTGTGTGGACTAGTTTATTCTTTACTTGGTGCAGTCATTCAAGCAGCCCTCAACCAGGGCTCAGTGTGCACCAGGCACAGAGCAAAGTGATGGGGATACAGAGGTGCACCCGTGGTCCAGGGGCGGGGCCGACAGAGCCCTGCAGAGCCGGGGTCAGTAGGGCTGCCCGGGCTGCAGCAGAGGCGGGGACCAGGCTGGAGAGTGGGGTGGGGGCAGCGGCAGAAATACTCCTGGGTTTATGCCCCAACTGGTGAGCTGGCTAGGTTTGCGTGGACGGCTCCCCTGTTGCTTATGGGGATGGAGAACAAAAATGGGAAACAAAATGTAAAATCGTTAAATCGCGCATTTTTAACTATAAATCCCTTCTTGAACATTTAGCTGTATTTTATAGTTTCAAGTTAAAATGTATTGATTCCCTAATTTCCTTTATGCATGCATGGGTGAACGTGCCTGTGTGTGCAAGAGAGAGAGGGAGAGAGAGAGGTTTATGATACATCTCCCCGAACACAGTGGCAGCCTGCAGTGTTGGTAGAAAGGGTCTGGCTCTGTCTTTGGGACCCGGGATTGGAAAGCAACTCAGGATAGGCGTGGCCCCTCTTTCTGAGAGTCTGCTGTGAGTGCTGCTGGAGCATGGTGTTCACAAGATCAGCTTTTCCTTGTAGGCTAGGGATGCAGGCTAAGGATGCTTAGGCTAGGGATGTAGGCTAGGGATGCAGGCTAGGGATGTAGTAGGGATGCTAAGGCTAGGGATGTAAGCTAGGGATGCAGGCTAGGGACGTAGGCTAGGGATGTAGGCTAGGGATGCAGGCTAGGGATGTAGTAGGGATGCAGGCTAGGGATGTAGTAGGGATGTAGGCTAGGGATGCAGGCTAGGGATGCAGGCTAGGGATGTAGGCTAGGGATGCAGGCTAGGGATGCAGGCTAGGGATGTAGGCTAGGGATGCAGTCTAGGGATGTAGGCTAAGGATGCTAAGGCTAGGGATGTAGGGTAGGGATGCAGGCTAGGGGCGTAGGCTAGGGATGCTAAGGCATATGATGGTGGGGCCCCACATCATAAAATGTTTTCTTCTGCCTCCGTTTTGCAGCTTTCCTTTCCTGAAAGTGATTGCTGAATTCTTTACCTATTAGAAACATAGCTACAGTTGAGTAAAATGTGTGTCCTAGGCAGCCTTGTTCCTTCCTACCACATTCCATCTGCTTTGCCTTTTTCCTGTGTAACTTTTCCCAGGATCTGCCCATGAAGGCCATGACTCCCATAACTAATTATCAGAGCCTGAGTCTGATCTGCAATCGTCAGACTCTAATTCCTCATATTAAAAATAAACGTAGCCAGTTTTATTGCTTGAAGTTCAACTTTAAATTGGAAAAAGTATAATGGCTACAGTTGATCAGACTCAGTGCAGGAGAAAAAAAAAAAAAAATCATTTACAAGTTCCAGGTGCATCCTCACGTTGTGCTAATGACACACACCTGCAGCCCCATGTGAACTAATTAAACACTTAATCATGTTTTTTAATGCAAACTGGAAGATTTTAGGAAATGGATTCTCTGTTGTTTGCATTTCTAAACAAAAGTCCCTGAACCGAGGCAGAGCTGGCCTGTCTGGGAGGAAGCCGGTGGGGAAAGTGTCTTGTCCTCCCGGCCTCTTCTTCAGGCCAGGAGCTGATCTTTCATCCTTCCTCCTGTAGGGCTGCGACCACAGTCACCTTTGCCATAGACGTGTCTGTAACTTTGCACACCCCAGCCGTGTACCATTTGATTTCTCCTTGAAGCCAGGAAGCATGGGGGTACAGGGCAGAGACCTCAGGGTCCAAATGCCCATATGCTCAGTTCCCGGGACAGCCAGGGCTCTGGGCTGCACTGGGGTGGTCAGCTCCTGCAGCCTTCATTAACTATGTCCTCCTCCACCCCTTCTCCTCCCCCTCCCCCGTTCCTCCCCTTTGGGGGACCCCCACCCTTGTATACTGCCAGCTCCTCATGACATAGTCACATCTCCCCTCACCACCTGGACACCTGCCACAGGTCCTTAGAATGGAGAAAATGCTCATTATTTCACAGAAAGAATGAATCAGAAGTGACTTTTGGGGAGGTGGTAAATCCGGTCCCTGACGTGTTTAGTTTGGTGACACCTGCAGGGAGGAGTGGAAAGTGCGTGCAGGCTCTGGGAGGGGTGCACTGAGAGGCAAGGGTGGGCACGGGGCCTAGAGACACAGGCTGAGCCCACCTGGCAGCACGGTCAGAGGGCTCGAGGTTGGAGGGAGCCCTGGGGGAAGGACACAGGGTGAGACAAGCCTGGGCTGTCAGGCTGCACACGATGTCACTGGGTCCTCCGTGCTTCTGGGTGCTGGGCTAGAGCAGAACGAAGAACTAGGGCCACCAGTCTGCCCGCCAAGCTCACCTCTAAGTGGGCATGAATACCTGTGTCCTTCTTTCAGCACTGACTCAGGGTTGCCCTCTCGCTGGCCCAGCGCTGGAGGCCACCAGGGAAGTGACAAGAGAGGCCAGGAAGCCCCTGTGGAGCCCCGATCAGGATACCCTCATCACCACATGCCCCAGCGAGTGATGGCGAGGGGCCCTCAGGTGAGCACACAGAGGGCTATAACGGAGACAGGCCCTCAGGTGAGCACAGGCAGAACCGTCACACTTGTGTGGAGCACGTCAGTGAGAGGCCAACCATGGCACACATGACATTAGGATTCAGGAATCAGTGCCGGCGGAGTGAAGGCTGGAAGCCAGGTTCCAAGAGTGACATGGGCAGAGCAGAAATAGGGACATGAATTATATCTCTCAGTTGAGAACTTTTAGAAGTGAGAGTAGAAAAGTTACCCTATAGAAGGAACAAGATTGAGAGCTGCTTGTATTGAAACAGAGAAGAGGTATAATATCTTGAGAGAGAGGGATTCAGCCATTGGGAGGAAGGGGTAAAGTTGAGGTTTTCCTGGTCTTTAGTTGATATCAGGGCCAAGCTCCTGGCCAAGGGTGGAGCCTCTAGATGCTGGACACTGAGGAAGGATGCACCGAGGCTGGGGCGTGGGGAGCACTGCGGGGCGGGGCCGTTGGGGTGGAGGGGTGTGGAGAGCCTGTATAACGAGGCAACCAGAGTGCAATGGCTGGGACCGGCAGGCATCTCAGATGTCTGTTCCCTTTTTCATGTTTAATAATCTCCACTGTCACAGCAGCAACCAGATGGACAAACAGACACAGTGAAGCCAACATAGCTCCTATGTGATGAAGGGCAAGCGCTGAATGGGGAGGAGCCCGGGGATTCGCTCTTTAATCAATGGAGACTTCCAGAGTCCTCCAGAGGCAGCAAGTGAAACAGGTTTCGTTTTCGAAAACTGGTTACCATACATTGTTCAATCAATAAATATTTCTAAGGAGAACAAATAATGGCATCATCGTTCAATGTATTAGTCCAACCTGTGAGATTTGTTGTTAACATGGGTTAGGCTCAAACACCC
This sequence comes from Balaenoptera physalus, assembly GCF_965194825.1. NCBI lineage: Eukaryota > Metazoa > Chordata > Mammalia > Artiodactyla > Balaenopteridae > Balaenoptera > Balaenoptera physalus. The sequence continues at coordinate 24,089,765 of NC_138893.1, read as the reverse complement.
AGGGAGATGAATGCTCGGGGGATATAGATGGGTCGGTCCCCCGAGCTAGAGTTTAGCTTGAGAAAGAAGGTCTAGGAAACAGTACGAGGCGGGGAGGCAAGGCCAGCCTGCTCCCCGGGAAAGGATTGGGCACGTCGGCTGTAAGAAAACCTTCCATGGAACAACAGCCTTCACTGTCCCAGCCTGACTCTTCCTGGAGGATTCCAGGATGGGCTTCCCATGGCAGCCCCAGCAGGGCAGGGATGATGAACGAGCGTGGCTCTCTCCCCTTGGGTCGCATATCTAGACAGATGTGGCTGGGCTGCAAAGTGCTAGAAACTATTTTTAATAATTACCTGAGAGAAGTCCCAAGGACCTACTGGAAGTGATCTATTTAAATGTCAATGCCATTCATCTTTAATGAGAAAACAAAACCTTTTGGCATTATTAGTCTTTGGAATTATAAAACACATTGGTTGATATTCTGTCATTTTCCAAACCAAATAAGGAAAGACCTTTACAAAACTGAATTTGCTGTAATTTGCCTGGCCGGGGTCTCCGAGAATGCATTGCCACCATCTGTAACTGCTGCTGGGTAGTTAACAGCAATGTCACCGTCGTGATGTATAGCTCAATAAAGCCACGCCAGCTGGCAAAACACATTTTGGGGATTCAGGCCGTGTAAGTTAGATCAAAAAATTATCAAGATAGATAGCATGACAGGAAAATAGAAGAGTTTTTGATTCGATGCTAAGAATTCAGTGTTTTGTATTTTTTTCCCCAAGTGGTGGGAAACAAGGTGCCAGCACATAGGAGTGGCAACAAGCATGCAGGCGAGGCCACTGCTGGGTTGGGGACCCCAGCCTGGCCGCCACGTCCCTGTGACAGGTTCCGGGCCCTCCTCTGTGTCTCCCCAAACCAGAGCCCCAATTTCCTCATCTGAAATGGGGACTGGCTCATCCCCTGAACCCCGGGGGTTTGCTGGGCTGTCAGGATTACTGGAACACTCTTGGTAGAATGTGTGTGTCCATTCCTTCGTCTTCTTGATGTCGTAAATCTATCACGAATATGGAGTAACTGGATTCCAAACGGAGATTCAAATACATCCTATGAGGTTGGCTAAGTATCACCAAATCTCTAGGAAGGTTTTTATTAACAGGCACCGAGTTAATAAACTTGACGTCATTGTACATCATTATAGGAGTTTTTGGTGAGATGTGTTTGTATGGAACTAGCGACTCATTCAGAAGCCATTGAGCATGGACAGACAGGCAAGACAGCCGTTTCAGGATGGAGACGTTCATTCAACGTTCTACAAGAGGAAGGGAAACTAATATTCCTCGTGTCAACATTTCTAAATTTTCTGGAATATGATAGTTTCCTACAAAAATAAAGCGAAAGTGAAAAATGCATAAAACAGTGTACAGATGTGTATGGATACACAGACCATAACACACACTAGGAGATGACAACTCACTACAAACGTTGGAGTCAGTGTGACCTTTTTGAGCCACTGCCGTGTGTCAGGTACCATTTTAGCATCGGGAATACTGTCCTCAGTCAGGGAGAAAAAAGGAAAACATCCCCAATCACTAGGGAGAAACCACAGTGCACTTTTTATATAATTTATGATAAGACATATATAGTTATTTCCTATATCATTATAAATGTATAATCTAAAATATAAATTTATACAATTACAACTCTATAGATAATTATATGGTATTACCTAAAATGTATATTGAGTTTCTATGATTTGCTAGTGAATTTTGTGTTCCGAGGAGAAGCTGTTTCTGGGTCTGCTGGGATGTGTCATCCCGTCCCTAATTCTGAGGCTTCCAAGCCTGGACTCTTGTATAAAGTATATAAGTAGCCTCCATACCAAGATCAGGGAGACATGTTGCACCCTTCAATTAATGTGTCCAAAATGCTTTTTTTATGGCAAATCTAATTCATTGCTTGAGTTGGAACATGAACTTCAGCTTTCTTTCCAAAATTCCGTTCTGCTCGTTTTGGCACTTGGAGAAGAGCAGGCAATGTGTGCTGCGGAAACAGCACTGAGGTTTTATCATCACCGCACAAAGCGGGAACTCAGTGCCTGACTCTTTAACATACATTCACACCTTACCAAGCACATTTAAAAGAACCTATATTTAAGCACTGGCACTGACCATTGAGATCCTTGAAAATAATGTGTTAGCTAAATGCAGCATTAAGAATTCAGTTAATTATTTTAATATTTTATTTCTTAATACGGAATATGATTATAAGGAAAAATATGCCTCATAAGTCAACATTTATAAATCCTCCAGAGTACGATACTATCCTAAAAAAATACAGTGAAAGTGAAAATGCATAAAACAGCGTATAGACACGTGTGGATGCACAGACCGTAACACAAACTAGGAGATGACAAGTCATCATAAACTTTGATGCCGCTGTGACCTTTCAAACTAGCAAATAAGATGTCTCTCATAGAAAATATATTTTGTGTTGCATTCGTAGTTGTCCCTTTGGAGCTACAGACCCTGATTTCAGGAACAGCGTGATCCTCGGGGGGTCAGACCTGGCACTGCTGTGTCTGGGAGCGGGGAGTTCCGATGGGCGCCTCCTGCCCAGAGGGTCCCAGCAGACGCACAACCTTTGATTTTTTCTGCCCAAGTTTAGAAATGAAGTAGGAAAGGAGAAAGCCAGGTCAAACGAAGCACAACTTGGTTCTCCCCAAAGGTCAAGTTGTCTGGGAACAGCAGGCGTGGTCACCGAGGGTCCCAGGGGAGGGCAGTGGGCACTGCTCCACCCAGGGGTGCCCACAGGCTGGGTCCACCTGCAAGTGCAGCTGCAGCTCTGCTCACAGACTTGGGCCCGGCTGGGCACTTGGCTCTGCCACCCTCCTCTCTGCCCCAGGAGTGCGGGAGGGCTCTGACACCCACGGGGTCCACTCCCCCAGGCCTCCTCTGCCCTCCCCACAGTCTCCACCAGCAACCCCCCGCCCGCTTCACCGGCTGCAGGAAAACACTTGATGGCCGTGGACCTCAGGGCGGCGGCCAGCATCGCATACACCCTTGGCCTCGGCCTGGCTGGGGAAGAGGTGCTTCGGGAGGTCGGCCACGACCACCTCACGCAGTCTGCCTCCTTCTCGGGGTCCCTAGAGGGGTTCCTGCCTCCAGGAGGTGGAAATAAGGGCCAGGTAGGGATTCTGTGGTGTCTGCTGTCTTATTGCTGTTCTTCAGGATTCCAGATGATTGATTCAAATACCATAAAGTAGGGTCCCAAGCTCCCCTCACTCTTCTTCCCTGTGCAGAGGACATGCTGTTTCTTTGTTTTGAGATTCTTAAGGACATGATAGAATCGGGTGTCCCCACCTTGGGGGGACCACATCCAGCTCTCGTAAAATCAGCCACAGGCAGAGGAGCCTGGACACCAGGCCCTCTGCCGGGCCCAAGTCTGGAGACGGCCAGTCCTCAGCAGTCCATCCCACGAGCTAATTCATCTCTACCCCAAACTGCACTCCCTGACATGCGGTCTGAGCGGGCGTTCAGCCTTCAGCTATGGGAGCGCCTTCTGTGAACCTGTGAGCCGCTCCCCTCCCCCAGGGACTGGCCAGCGGACTGCAGGACGTGGGAGATTCTGCCAGAAACAGGCTTCTGCTTCCAGCCCCGGAGACTCTCCCCGGAGGCAGAAATAATTGGCAGCCCAGGGAGCCAATCACACTCCTTACATCACATGAGGCGGTCCATGGACGGCAAGCCCCGCCCAGCCCTTCAGCTCTAACAAAGGCGCGTGCACAGTACACACTCACACATGCACTCGCCTGTACACACACACGTGTACACATGTGCACAGAGGGTCTCTGAAGAGGGAAACAGCAGGTCAGGATGCCGTGAGCACAGGTGCTGGTCCAAGAGTCCAGGGAAGGATCGCCCCATCATGTCTGTGGACGGAGCTATTTCCAGAATTGGCACATAGATCCAGAGAGTAAGTCGAGTTGCCTGGGAAGCATCCAGAGATAGAGACGATTCTGCTCCTGGGGCACCCAGAGAAGTAGGAGCGCGATGAGGGGCTGGAGGGAGGTGGGCTGGGCCGACAATGAGAGCAGCAAGGACCCCCCGGCAATGCCCAGAGCTGCCGATGGAAGCCTGTTCCCGTAGGGCAGCCGCTCAGCCATGCACTTTACTTTCCTAGCAGCCCTGCCAGTGCAGACCCAGGACCGGGAGGCAGGGGGCTCGGCCAGGGCTCCTGCCCAGCCTGCGTCAGCCCTTGGGCTGGCCGTTACCGTCAGCTCCGCTAGCACAGTAGTTTGCCCTGCAGAGAAGCGGCTGCTGACTGCTGGAGAATATGGTCATGCTCACGGGACCGTCCCCACAGGTTGGCCAGGCTCCTGGGTCCTGAGACCAGCAGACTCTTCAGCTCTGCTGTGTTCTGCGGTCCAGGCTCTCCCGGAGCTTCCCACCAGGCCCCGCTCTAAACCTGCAATGATGCAGCCTCCTGGCCCTCACTCTCTCCTTCCTCCCCCCCTTAAACCCCTGCGTGGGGTCCTGCTGAGCGTGTCTGCCTGGGGGTGCTTATCCTCGCCATGTTCTATCCCCACCTAGAATTCCTTCCCCCTTCACAGCTGGGGCTGCCCCAGCGCATCTGGTGCCCAAGCCCTTCAGACCCATTTCATATTTGGTCAGGGACTAAGATGGGAGAATTCAATCTCAACTGGCTAGCTGCCGAAGACAGCTTGCTCTGAACCACTGGGCTGCACATGTCTGCAGACTTACTAGAGCCTGGTGGTCGACAAGCTCAAAATGACCCCCGCCCCGGGTCACAGTGGAACCCCAGACCATCACAGAATATCTGTGTAGGCTTGGCCACGTTTCTCGGCCCCCGAGTCTGTAGGTGTGGATTGTATGACCAACGTCATGGGGTGTTAGAGATATTAAAACATTTAAAATACGATCTGGGTGTCTGGCTTATAATAAGTACTCCAAAAAGGCAGATTCCCTACCAGGGGTCTAAACCTCACCCCTGGGGAGAGATGCCCCCACCTGGCTTGTTCAGTTACTCAGATACAGCATGCTCAGGTCCTAACCTGAGAACAGTCTCCTGAGAGCAGAGAGCGGCCTTCACTCTTAAGAGTCACTGGGAAGGAGAAGATGGACGCCCCTCCTATTCCCTAATCCAAATTGGGACTTCTGAGAAAACCAAGACCGTGAGTTAATAATCTGTACGAACCAAATTATTATACGTTCAAATCTGCATTTGTTGGGATCTGGGGTAAAAATGGTCTTTCTTCAGATTTCCTAAAAGCATCGAGCACGAGACACCCGGTCTCCCTCCCACCCCCCCACCTCCCCTACCATTTGTCTACACCATCTTCCAAAATCACACATTTCTGCCACCATGGTGACGGCCGTCAGCAGGGACAGCCTTCAATGACCAGTCTTTCCCCATATGCTGAAGACTCTTTGATCATCCAAAGCTCCCCAGTAAATACGACTGCTTTTCCCGTGGTCCAGATGGTACCCAGAGTACTTTTTACTCTGATTCAAATACCTGCACTTGTTCTTGGCTACAGAAAAGATCTTTTTTCTTTTATGTTCGTTTCTGTGTGGTGTTCTGGAGTATGAATATACATCCCATTTTCATAATTGTTTGGCTTTTAACATGCTTTAGCCAACGTGCAAGTTACTTATTCTAAAATCTTTAACAAACTGTCAGTGAGCCCGTGGTTGGCCATTCTCTCTCAGTGTAAGTTCCTCTGTTGCAAGCAATGGCAGAAATGCACAGGCAGCTAAACACTGTACTTCAGATTACAATTGGGTTCAATTAACTTCAGTAACATAAATTCTTGGCAGTAAAAGTTGCTTGCTTTGCACTAAAATGCCTGTAATTAGCCAGATTACTGAAACCGGGGATAGGGTTTATGAAAATTATGTTGTAGAACCGATAGTTTAACTTCACATGTTAATTGGCCACCTGGAGGCAAGTGATGATTGGGCAGGACAGAGAAATTAGGGAGAGTCTTGGGGTGCAGATGGGGGACCAGGGAGGGAAGGGCCACTGCAGCCACAAGCCCCTGACCCTCAGCTCCAGTACGTTCTTCATGGAGAGAAAATATGCTACTGTGTTGGCCACAGTCTCCGAAGACTGTTTTGTTCTGTTTCATCCCACGAAGCTGTCCCAGCAGTGTGCACGGCCTGACAAGTTCCCTCATTACCGAGCATTATTTGTAACTTCTGAGTGGTTGCCTCTTCATCTCTTTCCAAAACTCATAACAAGGGCTCCTTACATTCTGGTGTCATGTCCACCCTCATTGTTGTCAATGGGTTAAAATTTTTTAACCCGCGGCATTGCCCCATTAGGGTTACTTCTATTGGAAGGTATCCAAATTAAACCAGAGTCTTTATATAAAGCAAAGCATAACTCTTCCTAATTGTGAATTTGGATCTCTGAATATTAAACTTTCCTAAATCAGGGCATATATTTCTTATACATTTAAATTTTTTATTTAAAAATTTCTGACAAAATGTACTTGGATCATTTTCCTTACTCAAATATGAACATAGAAGAGTAACCTAACCTCATAAAACCTCATATTTTTAACATAAAGGTGATTAGGTTGTGCCAATGGCTCAGTTAATTTTGTGACATGTCATTCCTTGGAAGAAGGAGCCAGCACTTCAGACAACTGGATCCATTTTGCAGCAGTACGTGTGTCCTATATCTGGTGGTGATGTTTCAGAGACAGTGTATGAGAAAGCATCACTAAAGGTAATTCAAATGTCCTCAGGTGCTGAGAGGTTAATAATCTCACAGGGCAGTACCCATGGGGGGAGTGCATCAGTGTATCACCTGGGGCTTGGAGGTGACAGGTGCTCCATGTGTCAGCTACCCCCTAGAGCACAGACAGGCACCTGGTGGGTCTGTGGTGGTTTCCAAGCCTCCCCATCAAATGACCTTCTCTATAATGTGCTTAAGAAAGAAAAACGAGCCAACTCAGATGTACAACCACATGTGAACGCTTCTCTGTTAAAATATTGCTGTCTAGACTTAGCTGGACCCTGGGCTTTGAAAAATCCATCTCCTCCAAATCTGTATTCTGTAAATGCAGCTTTTACAAAATGTATTAAATGTGAAGGGGAAAGCCAATAATTGCAATGTTTGAAGATTCAATTTGAATCCTAAAAGTGGTCAAGAGCGTCCCCAGGGGAATCCAGGTGAGGAATTTGAGCTCTGATGGAGTCTGAGTCTTCAGCATCTTTTCCATATTTAAAAACAAAAAGCACCTTCCCCTTTTCTAAAGGTTTCCATGTGCCCGGATAGCCTGCAGTGATGATTCTGGGGAGAAGGGCGTGCGGGGAGCTTAAATTGGGCCCTGGGGATGACTGCTGTGTCTATCTGAGGCTTTGCAGCCCCGATGTGCTGCGTTAACACGTGTACTGCTCTCTGGGTACGTTCTGCGGGGTAGGGGGGGGGATATCAGCCACAGGGGGAATGGACTCCTTTTCCTTCTGAAATACAGAGTGTTTCTCAAGAACGCTCCCCGAACAGCTCATGGCTGTTGGTTTGCAGTTTTCTTTTTTGTGATGTCTTTATCTGGCTTTGGTATCAGAGCAATCCTGGACCCATTAGGCAACAGACTGTAGAGAATCCAGGTTCTGCTCTTCCCTCCCGAGGGTTGTTGGTTTGGCTGCTTGTTTAGTGTCTTTCCAGGATGACTGTGGCATCTGTTTCCCCCGGAGCTGCAGCCAATGACATCTTGTTTGTCTTGTTCCGGGCTATTTGGTGGTGGTTTCTTTTTCAGCCTAGCTTCCCAGGGGTCGCCCCTGCATCTGCATAGCTTATGGTCAACTAGTGACAGGTCAGAATCTGTGCTCAAAAGCCTCGCCCAGGGAAGCTCCCACCTCTGCCAATGGGCTTGTCTCTGAGTTCGGGAGCGCATTCAAAAACCAAGTGAGTTCAAGCCTGCTCCCCCTTTACGATCCATCGAGCCCTTGTGGGTCTCCTCTGGGCTTCTCAGGGAGACCGGGGATGGGGGAGAAGTCTGACCGTGTCTTTTCTGTGTCTCCCTGGTGAATTTCTGGTGAGTCTGTGGCTGGTCCCAACCAATCTGGCCATCTCAGACGAGGGGAACAGCTGGCCATCCCAGTTCACTCACCACGGAGATTGTTACTGATTTCGGACAACGCCAACGGGCAGGGATTTTTTTGCCTTCTGGCCCAAATCGAGTAGCCCCTCCAGCCATGAAGCTGTTAGTAATTCCGGGCCTGCCTTTACCTCTTAGAACTACCAGACAGACAGTCGTGGAGAGGAGGGACAGGAGCAGGACCACCTTGGAGGACCACTGTTCCTACCCAGAGCAGCAATCTCTCACGAATAAGTGCATCTCAGCGCATCAGGAGAGTTTGGTCAGCTCCCAGGGCAGATGAATGGCTGTTTTGATCTTTGTGTCTGGCTACGGTTCCTTCTGGGAAGAGGGTGTGAAGACCCCACACCGGAAGCCCCGTATCTGATCCCCGTTTCCACTTCATTTCCTGTCCCTCTGGCTGCGAGTCAGGACATCTGGGTTCATGTCTGTGCTCTGCTCTGGACCAGCTGTGTGGCCGCAGGCACACGAAGTGTGCTTCCACTGATACACAAAGAAGAAGCCTGACGAGGGGAGTTTCTACGTTCACTCCTAGCTCTAAAGTTCTATTACCTCAGAGAGCTAAAAATGCATGTTATCCATCAATGAAACTCAACTCCGTGAAATAGTTCAGAATCACTCGGTTCTCACTCATGTTAGAACACGTATCCTTTCTTCCAGATGAACGTTTGGACCGGCATTTCTCTCTGCTCCTCTCTCAAAATAGTCATGAGTCTCCGTTGGGTGTGCAGCCCCTGCAGCGTTTAGAGCACAGTTTAACAGGTGCCAAGCAGAACGGCTTTTACCCAGAGTCACTAGAAAACCCCATATTTCTAAGATGCGCCTCTAACTTCCAGGATCACCGGTGGAACTCTCCTGGACACACCTACCTTTCCTCGGTGGCTGCCCGTCTTTGCTGTGAAAGTGTTACTGCACCCATAACAACACCTATGTCCTTGGTACCCAAGGGGCTGTGATTATCTTTCTCGACATGGTGGCACTAGTTTTAGAGTTCTTATTCCAGTTTTTAACAATTGTATCTCTCTCTCCCTCTCCAGCCCTCCAGCCCTCACACCCCACTCCCCTCTCCCCACTCCCCCCATCACTTCTTGCTCTGGTCGTGGTCTGTTTCTTCCATTTGTCACCAGGTCCATCCCTCCGCCACACGCCCCCGCCCACTCACAATGGATGAACACTAAGGAGTCATGATCTTGTGTTTACTTTGAAGTCACCAGGACATGGTGTGATTCAAAGGAAGTCCCTTAGTGTCACCTCCAACTACACTGTACTATGTCCCACTGAGGAATTATCTTAGCAATCATAGATTACTACAGTAAACTGACGATTGTTTGCATGAATAACTGGGCAGTTTTTTAAAACTGATTCCATGCAGCTCACTAATTATGGGCACGATCCATCAGGAGTGTTCAAAGCTGCCTTTTGTTGTTCTATACGGCCTGTTTCTCTATCTTTTAACCTATCTGTTGCTCATTATATCATTGATTTCATTTAAATTTGATGCTTTTGTATTTTACGTCAAGTTTATCTGCTGGGACGTATGTGCATTGTGTTAAATCACTAGATGTTATTTATTAAAAACTATTAATTAGACCGACTGTGGTAAATACAAGATGGCTTAAGCTTATGACCGAAATAGAGCTATTTCTCTAAGAATTTTCTATTTTTATTTTTTTTCTAATTTTTGTTTCTCACTGTCCTGCGATTCAAAAACCTTTATGTATTTAATTGTGCACACTCCTGATTTTTTTAAAAGAACTTTAAGAGGGTTTTTTTTCATGTTTAGAATAAGAGCAGTGAATGCCGATACCCTAGTCGTGATAAAGCCCTAGTTTTGCAGGTTGTCGCCATTGGGGGAAACTGGATAAAGAGATATGGACTCTCTCCAGAGTATTTCTTACAACTGATGTACAGCTACAATTATCTAATAATGCAAAGTTTAATGAAGATATATGTTCAGGAGGGAAAAACCACAGCCAACGACCACTTAGGTTTTCAAATGCCTGATGTTCTTAGCACGATGGGCTGCAACAGAGGCACTTGGCTTTCCCTCATCTCCAGCTCTCACCCCTCAGGGTAGAGGTGGTCTCATCTCATCACCAAACACCCAGGAGGATTGGCGCTGGAGGCTGTCTGGGCTTGGGGAGGCGAGTCCACCTTCTCTGGGAGGCGCTGGTGGGAGAGATGCAGGACCGATGTGGATGGGGCCCTGCGCAGGGGGCTTGGATTAGGCACTGCTGGGCGTGGCTGGGGGTCTCAGTGACCTGCAGGTGCTTCTGCACTACATGCTGTCACCCCACTAGCTGCCTCTGCAGACTTGTCCAGGAGGTGCGGGGAGATGTTGCTATGAGGCAGGACCCCCTGAAATCTATGGAACAGCAGCTGTTCGTTGCTCACATCGTCAATGCACGAGGAGTTATTCTCTTTCAGAGACTCCTCAGGGTGCTGCAAAAACACTTGGGAGAGGAAGTTGCTCCTGGGAGGAGACCCCACAGATGCTGGTGGAGGGACCTGTCTCAGTCTAGCTCACAAGGCATTTCCTGGGAGCATACCCGGAGCTCCTGCCTCAATGATCATCAGAAGGTCCTGTGAATTCTAACCCCTAAAGCTATCTCGACCTCCGAGCGTCCCCCGCCTGCACCCCCAGACAGCCCCTCCCCGTGCTCAGGGTACCACACTCAGCTCCTCGCCCTTTGTTCCCTGAACTGCAGCTCGGGGGATTTTCCTACAACATAAATCAGACCAATAGCTTCTCGAATCTCTTAAAATGAGAGTCAAACTCCTCCCCATAGTCTAGGAGGCCCTGTGTGGCCCAGCCCAGCGCCCTAGCTCCGCCACCCACTGGCTCTTCCCAGCTCAGAGTCTCTGCTCAAGGCAACCCCACCGCCACCTGGGAGCCTGGCGGGGCCTGCCCCCCCAAAGCCCTCTGCAAATCCACTTCTCCAGCAGGCTTCTCCCTCCCTGTCTGTATCAGCACCGTATTTGCTTTCTGTCCCACGACGTACAACGTGGATTCGATTGTTTTGTCCGTCTCTCTTTTTCCATATCCTCCCTGACCAGGTTAGAGCAGAAGCTGCCAGCGCGATATCCAGACAAAGTACTCACGGCTGTGGTGTGATTAACATTACGATTTGGGGGCAAAATGCAAGGATCAGCTCCGCTCTTTCCTGGGAGGAAACTAACTCACCTTTTTCACTTGACATCGTGCTTTTGCGCTCATCTCTTCTGACTCACACAGTTCCCGGTCACTCTGCCTTTTCTTTGTATTCTGCATATCGCCTGCATTCCCCTGTAGGACACAACCACCACTTACCCACCACGCCCACTGCAGGGCCATTCTGTGGTTTCCCCTTCCTTCTGTTGGAGACAGCCCCGCAGTGAAAAGCCCCCCTCTGGAGTCCTGGAGCCACGCGTAGACCCTCCTCGTGGTGGGAAAGAAACACAGACGTATAAAGTGCAAGCATCTTGACCAACCGGGCAAGTCTTTGCCCCCCACCAAGAGCTCCCGCATCTTCTTTAACATTTCACATCATTGACTGTAAATGTTTCCTTCTCTCAGGGTGTGAGATGGCATCTCCTGGTTCACTGATATGGTTTCCAAGCCGTGTTTTGTCTCTTTAACAGTCTAACCCAGTTGTTTCATAACCCTCTGTGTCTGTCTGTTTTTCCCATTGTTGGACATCCCTGCGCCTCTGACCGTGGACTCCGGCGGGGTGTGGACGCTCCAGCCCAGACCTGCCACCTCCCAGCGTGTGTCCTCACTTCCCCTGAGCCTCCATTTCTTCAAATGCAGGAAGAACGCTCTCTGCCTACAGTGAAAAGAGCTCATCCTTCACCGGAACGGACGCTCCTCCCTCCACAGGCAGAGCTGTCCTTAGGAGGGATCGGCTCAGCCAGGGGACGCACTTCCCTGTCCCCTTGCACCCAGGGGAGCCCCGTCCCTGCCCCCCACCGCTGGTCCAGCCTAGGAATGTGGGCGGAAATGCTGTGTCACCCCGTCTCTTCCCCGGTCTGTCAGCTGCAGTCAGGTGTCACCAAGGCCAAAGCAGGGCACAGGCAAGGATGGGAGAGTCCAGGTCCCAGGGTCACCACGAGAAGGAGAGCTGCCCCCCTCCTGGGAACCACCCACGTCTTTCATGAGCATGAAAGAAATGTCTGGGGTGTTGAACCACTCGACTTCAAGAGCTGTTTGTACAGCAGCTCGCGTTGCCTGAATCAGCACTTGTCAGCTGTATCACCCTGGGAAACACATGGAAGGTGGGACCAGACTAGAGCTCGTAGCAGCTTCAGCTGATCCTAGAACCATTGGTGTGAACTCAGAAATCTTTGCTCAACGAGCTACCTATTATTTCTGAAAATTGTTAGCTTTGGTGAAAAAAAAAAAAAAAAAAGTGCCAATGAAGACATCATATTTGTTCAAACAAAAGGATAAAAGGTAATTTTCAGATTCAGCAATGGGGTAGAATAGCTATGGATGGAGCAACCATGGCCCATCTGACCCAGGGGCATTGGGTTTGCAGGTAGACGGGTGGGTCGGCTCCCAACCGTCCTCAAGACCCCAGAGTAAGTGGGAGGAGGGGGGAAGGGGGCTGTGCTTATTTAAAGTTCTCCTTCTCTCTGAGCTTCCACTGACATAAAACTTTGAAGTCTTGGAGCTTTATAAGAGTATTTGGTCATCTCTGTACTGTCTAAAAATAAATAATAGCAATACTGCTTTATTGCATCTTACCTTTTACAAAGGATTTTATTCCGTGGGGTGGCGATACCAGGTATTGATTGAAGTTAGAGTATGAAATAGCAAATTCCACAGATTGTTTCCTCCTTTGTTTGGTCTTTGTTAGGATTTCATGTATTTAGCATCATTTCATAAGCAAACAAATTCAAAATGTTGAGTATACCAAAGGACCTCGGGCAGAAACAGCAGCGCCGTTACTGAAGCCCTGCTCTGGTTCATCACCGCCCCCCGTCACACACACACAGACACACACACACACCCTGTGGCGGGCTCTCCTCCCCACCCAGGCTCTACCACATCCTCATCCTTAGAACCAGGATCAGAGCTCTAGCTGGTTAGCACGGAAGGAGAACTGGATTGGGACAGCCTGCAGCCCCTGCTGCCCAGCTGGTGGCAGACCCTTCACTGAGACACCTCGCCACGACAGGAGGCGGGCACCGTGAAGACGGGCCAAAAATGAAGGCCCACAGCATTCTCTAGTGTCTCAAAATGCACATTTTCTTTCCCCATGAAGGAGCAGGCCTGCCTATGTTTTAAATGAGCTTGAAGAACAAAGATTCAGGTTGAATTTAAGAGGGAGGATGGAGTCACCTTTCAGTCAGTAGCTCAGGCTCACACACGTTCTCTGAAGACTCTCTTCATGCGTAATACTGGGTAAGTGTCAAAATAATTTTTTCCAAAGACAATACACTTTACTCCAGGACATGGGCAAGGGCTGAAGACACCAGATTGGTCGGCGTAAGGCACAGCCCTGCGCTTGTGGACAGAAGCCTGTGTCAGAAACTTGTGACGGAGGCTGAGGTGTGGCTGGGACCAGAGCACAGCCAGGCGCTCGGTGCTTTCCGTGCACGAAGACGGTCAGTCCCCTGGAGCGCCGTGAGGAATAAACACTACGCATCTACCGCTGCAGTAACCACAGCTTAGGGAGATTCACCGTCTGCCTGACGGTGCTGAACTTGGAGGTGATGTGATGGGACGGGGTGAGGTGCAAGCATGGCCTCCCTCATGCTCAGAACAAGGGACGCACTCCAGCTGTGCTGATGCCCAGAAGCTCGCTCCCCGGGGAGCCAGGGAACTCCGGGACTCGAGGGCACTTCTGATTGGGCGCCCAGGGAAGACTTTATTTAGGGAGGAAGTGTGGTTCTTGAAAGATAAGTCTGATTTCATAGGCTGTCCCAGGCAGAGAGAGCGGCCTTTGAACTGTCGCTGTTGGGAGTGGTGTCCTAGGGTCCACACCTTTGTCAAGCCCCTCCGGCCGGCCTGGGCTGCCTCTGTGACTGGATTTTGACCAGCAAACTGCCAAGGAAGAGAACTGTGCCGGGTCCAAGCCAGAGCCACAAGAAGGCCTAGCAACCTCCACTTTGCTCTCTTGAAGACCAAGGAACAGGCCCTCAGGAAGCCCAGCCACCCTGACCCACCCTGCTGGGGGACCACCTGTCAAGGTGACTTGGAGAAGCCAAGAGGGAGAGACCCTGAGACCACGTGGAGCGAGAGGGGAGCCCAGCACCCTCCGCCCCCACTGAGTGCAGAGGCAGCCGAGTGATACGCGGCAGGGGCACGTCCCGACGGCAGAGCGGTGAGCCGGTAAATGGGCAACACTTCTGAGGCATCTCGGTGGCCCAGCCCGGTGGCCACGCTGACACGTGGCAGTCAGGTCACACGTGGACGGTGACGCCTGTAGGTGGTCAGACAAAGGCCGCAGCATGGAGATGGGGCTGAGACCAACAGGGAGGCAGCGCCAGAGGCCGAGGAGAGAGGGGCTCGTCTCTGGATGGAACGCAGATGCAGGAAAGCTTCTTCCCACCGGAGGCATCAGCGGAAGAGTGCTGTCCATCTGTCCCCGTGGCTTCAACAGTCCTGCCCCAAATACAGGAAGACAGTCCATTCCAAGAGGTGCCCCAGGGTAAGGGCTTAGGCGTGGTGGAGCCCAGGGCCATGCGGCTCGGCCAGTCAGCTCAGGAGGTTGCACCTCGTACTCTGGGTGAACCTGACACTGTGAGGCTGTTGGCGTGGGGGCCACTGGTCTCCCCTCTCCTGGCACTTACCTGGAGTGCAGGGAGAGGACCTGGGCTTGGGGAGGGACAGGCTGGGGACAGCTGAGCGATGGCAGTGGGGAGGGTCACTGTGTCCAGTGTCCTGAATGTGCACCAGGCAGTCTCCACGTTCTCCTTGTCGCCGACAGAAGGACACAAAGAACCAAAGGCATCCCGATGGTCCCCCAGGTTCAAGGAACAGTCAGCAGGGCTACACCTGATGTGCGTGGCAGACAGAGTTCACTGGCCGTGTGGGCGGCACTGGGGCGTCAGCGATCTCCAAGGGCCCTTCTGGGCCCCACCAGCCAACTACACCACACACCCCCTCCCCAAGCACACAGTCAGCACCTCTGTTTGAAAGGCACTCTTTGAGAGAGGAGGGCTGGATCCAAAGTACTGAGCTTTCTCCAGCAGGAAATATAGGGGAACATCTGAGAAATTCTGAAATGGCAAATCCACCCAAACATACGTGGGTCACGAAGGGAGCTTGTGTTCAAGAGGCCACAGCAGGGTGAGGGCCAGTCCTTGGAGACTTCGGCTTCCATGGTGGAAGCTTGAGCCAGGACAGACTTCTCAGAGCCCCTTCTCAGTGTCAGAAGGTGAGGGAAGATGGGAATCCTCTGGGAATCCTTCCTGGGAATCCTCTCCAACTTCTGGAAGGATGAAGGATGGAGCCTGTCTGTGCCCATGAGAGGCGCTTGATCTCCATGGGCATTAAAACTCAGCACTGAAATTCTCTCTTCCTCCCTTGCCCACCCGCCCGGGGCCGTCCTCTGTGTGCGAAGCATCAGGACAGTGTTTGGGCACTCACGTGGCATGTCCTGCTTTCTCAGTGTTGGTGCAAAGTGTGGCATCACGAAGCCGTCCTGCCGGGGTTCTTGCTTAACTGCGCTACTTCCTGCGCTCCGTGCAGAATGTCTCTGCATCCAGACCCCAACAGCAGCATCTGTACCGGCCAGCTGGAGAAGTTAAACAGATAATTACCTCAGCATGCATTGTGGGGAGCGAGTTATTAAGGCCCTGATTAATTGTCTTAAAGGATATGCGGAGTGACATTGAAACCACACCAGAGCAAGTCTGCCAGAAATCTGGAATATGAACAGTCCTCCAGCACGTTGGCTACCCTTCCTGACGGCAGCCCTTCACATGGAATCTTGCAGACGTCTCAGCGAAGGCCCAGATTTCCCTTGCCCGGGAGCGTTTGGTTCAGTCGCATGGCATGGAGACAGTTCACACGGCACTTCTGGGGCTGGGCTGGCAGAGCCCGGGAGCAAGTGAGAGCTGACCCCACGTGAGAGAATCCACTGTGCTCTTATCTCATTTCTGGCCCGTGGATGCTACCTCCCCCTGAAACGCATGGTTTTATTATTTCCACAGGAACACGACTCATGCCGGTGAGCTCACAGCCTTCCTATGCCGTGTTTTTCTCCCGTGAGCCCCTGAACTACGTGCAATGGCCCATTGAAGTGAGGGCGCATGTGGCACCCCGCAGAGGAGCCTGGACTGTGCCCAGAGCCCCACCTGCTGTGTGACTTTGGGCACAATGCTCAACCTCTCTGGGCCTCCAGTGCCTCACTGACAACACCCCTCTTAGCCTCCACGCAGCGCAAAGGGGGAGACACGTGGACACTTGTAGCTGGCAATCCATGGCGGGGGGAGGGCCGAGGATGCTTCCCCTCCTCTCTCTCCTTCCCATCACCACCTGCACCCAGAACCACAGGACACACCGAGGTAACACGTGAGTTCTGATTCTTTTCAATGTTTAATCATCCCCCTCCAGCCAGGTTCACTGGGGACCCGGGTGGGCAGGATGGGGACCTCCAGCCACCCTCCCTGACTTTATGCCTGTTTCCTCCATCCACATGGAACTGGGCTCAGAGTCACCTTTCACCAGCAGCCACGGCGCCTTCCAGAGTGGATGAGCCCCTGGATCCCAGGGAACAAGGGGTTGCAGAGAAGCACTCCGTCTCCCCGAGATACACGTCCTGGGGTCCCTCGGGCCAGCCAGACCCCACCGTCCTCTCTGCAGGCCTGGCACTTCTCCTGAGAGCCACTGGGTGTTCTCTCAGTACCCAGCACAACTCCGGGAAGTTTTCATCCATAAGAAAAACCTCACAACACACTGTCTAAATGATGAGATAAATGAAATTCCATGGCCTCAGGTGGGGCTGTAGTTTTCACTCAGTAACCCAGAGCAGCCACAAGCTCCCCTCCCGGGAGGAGCTTCCCAAACGTCCACTCGGAGCCCCGGCCCTTACTTCCGCCCTCGCGGGTGCTTTGACGGGAAACTGATGCTGATCTGATGGTCCGACGGCCGCGTCCTCACTGGTGATGGTCCTCAGTGCATCACACCCCACCACGTGACCCTTGTCGTTGGTGCTCAACTCAGACCCTCAGTGAGTCTCCGCGGCACTTGGAACAAGCAGCGAGGCTGCCCAGCCTCACCCGAGCCACTCAGCCCCTGTGCCTGGGGTTCTGCTCGGGAAAAAGGGGAGATGACCTGCTGATCCCCTGGGGTGTGGTGAGGCTCAAGCCAGTGAATCCCGCATGGAAGGATGGAGAGAGAGAGTGAGATGTCTCCAACATCTGCGTGTTGCCCACTGTAACAGGTGACAGTTTGAGGGTCAGGTAGCTGTCCAAGGGCACATGGCTGCTGACGGGCCAGGCTGGGGTTTGAATTTGGGTCTGTCTGGATCCAGGTTCTGGGTTTTTCCACTGAATGACACAACCTCCTTTTAATGACAGGCCATCCTTAAATCCACCATTCAACCTGTCTATTGGACATTGTAGGGGACAAAACTTCCCCTGGAGACCAGGCGGTGCCCAGGTGCCCAGGGAGGGGCACGTGATTACAGCAGTTTGACGTCCAGAATAATGGTGGTGTGGTCCTTATTGTGTGTGTGTGTGTGGTGAGGGGGGTTTTTGTCTTTAATATAGTTTTTTCCATCCGCTGAGCCTTTTACAATCCAACGTGATTCTTGCCCAGCAAGTGGGGCTGATCCAAGATGCTGAATCCCAGAGACTGCCGGGAATAGCAAGTGTCTGCAGCAAAGTGAGTGAGTCCTTCAGAACCGCCCTCAGATCAGCAGCACCCGGGCTCATTCATTATTAACCGCACCGTGACCTAAATAAATCATGGGATCAGACTTCACACATTCTGCTCATCCGATCGGATAAATGGTTTCAGCTCTGAGGAAAAAAGAGGGTGTCTTTCAAGCACAGTTATAACCTGGTAACTACACAAAATTAACACAGCCCACCCGTAACCAGCGAAAGGCCCCCGCTCTCCGCTAACCGCTAACGCCACGGCAATCGCCAGGAAGGGAATAATGGGCCCATGATTAATAAGGTGATTAAAAAATGACTCTTCTTAATAAACATAATCTCTTATTTTTTAGTATCTGTCGGTGACTGTTGAAAACTGTCAGGAAGATTATTGTTGAACATTCAGCAAAGAGATCTGTTTTGCCAATAGTTAAATGACAGTGAAATGACACTAATTACAATAAATTGCACACATTAGAATAAATGCTGTCCTTGCTCATAAGTTCAAAACCCCTTTCTAGCTATGGGCTTGTGTCTGCTCAGCCAGCTCCATCCACACTCTTTCATGTTTCCCAGAGGTCCTGGAGCCCGTGCCTGGGTCTAGAACCTGGTAAATGGGGAATCTATACGATTGATTGTACTTTACATGTTTGCATTTCTAACTTGTTCTCTGCCACCTACAGGAGAACCGTCACAAAAGGTGAGGAGTGAAGCCCTCACCCTGTGTCCTTCCTTCGGGTGAACTTTCTGTTTCCCCTCCCTCCTTCGCCCGCCTCTGCTACAAGCAGTTTGCAGGAGCTGGATGTGTCCCTGCAAAGTGACCCCTTCATGAGGGAACGCGGGCTCCCAGACTCAGCAAACCGTCCCATCCTTGGCCGGCCACCGTGGGACGGGTCCTCTGCCAGCTGGTAAGTGGTGGGGAGTCCACCGTGGGGTGAAGTGGGGTGATGCGTCTGCGAGCCCTCTGCAGCCTCGGGCGTCTCCAGAGAGGGGCCTAAGGGTGCCGAGTGACCCCGGGAGGGAAGCGTGCCTCCCTACGGCTGTGCGACCAAACCCAGGCCCACCTGAGCTCTGGCACTGGGAGCGTGACAGCAGGAGCCACAAGTCCGCCCCTTGCTTGTCTTGAAGCCTCTCCTCTGCCCTCTGATTAGGGTGTCCCCGGTGCTCAGAATGCGGTCACCCCCGTGAAGAATGGGTAGAAAATGGTTCTGAAGAACCTAGGGGCAGGACAGAATAAAGACGCAGACGTAGAGAATGGACTTGAGGACACGGTGGGGGGGAAGGGTAAGCTGGGACGAAGTGAGAGAGTGGCATGGACATATATACACTAGCAAATGTAAAATAAATGGCTAGCGGGAAGCAGCCACATGGCACAGGGAGATCAGCTCGGTGCTTTGTGACCACTTAGAGGGGTGGGACAGGGAGGGTGGGAGGGAGACGCAAGAGGGAGGGGATATGGGGATATATGTATACATATAGCTGATTCACTTTGTTATACAGCAGCAACAAACACACCATTGTAAAGCAATTATACTCCAATAAAGATGTTAAAAAAAATAAATAAATAAAGCCCTACAGATAGGAAGGAAGACAGGGTGGAAGGAAGGGAAAAGGGAGAGGAAATTTTGACTCTCAGGTCTTGGGGGAGGGTCTGGACTTCTCTCCTGAGTTCTCGTGATTTGGGGAGCCTCGGTCCTGGATCCTGGAATGTTCTCTTCCCTGACGGTCCCGACGCAGTGACTACGACCACATGATGTCTTCCAGCACCTTGATTCAGGACTGACAGGTGCTAAGACCACACTGACCGCACGAGTGCCTCGGGGCTTTGACCCGAGGAGAGTGAATGTCTGCACTCCCTCCTCGGCCCCCAGCGCTCGGCTGGAACGCGGCCCCTCCGGGAGCTCCCCTTCCTCTACCGCAGGCTCCGGACCAGGACCTAGTACTGCAAGGGATGGAGGGGTTGCTGGGAGGTTTGCTTTGTTTTTAAATGCTCTCAAAGTGAAATTGGGAAAGAAAGTTAAATTAGGAGCCAAACTGAGTTATAAAAAGGAATAAAAATAATGGTCTCATCTAACCTCTGTAGGACCCTTTCCTGATGAGATGCCAATGCTATGGAATGGATGGAAATGTGTCCCTCTCGTTGACGGGTTATGACACTGACTTTTGCTCTCAAAAAAAATTTTTTTTTAAATTAGAAACTTAAACACTGGCTGGCTTTCAGGACTTTGTTTACTTTTTTAAATGTATCTTTCACGCCTCCTTGATCCATGGCCCTCTCTGGAGGCCAACGCAGTCGTTCCGGAAGCTAATCCAGTACCTGGATGGAGCCATGAGCTTCCCAATGCCGAACGCACTCCCGGACAGACAGACCAAAACGCCGGAAAGTGAGCTGCTCTGCGCACCAGCCTGACGGCCACATCCTGCTAAGCGTGGAGCTGCCAATAGTGACATTATTGGAAAACTGAGCTCGGACAATCCATTTTAGAGGGACTGCGCCCCCCACCCCCAGGTCTGGGTCTGAAATGAGGAACTTTATTCAAACTTAGGCAAAAGCATGTGCTCCACTCTAATGGAAAATGCGCTTGTCTGGGTGACATGTAGGAGAGGAGGATGGGGAGGAAGGAGACGGGGCCTCAAAAGCCAGGTGACGTGGGGGAAACTATTTTGGTTTCCTAATCCTTAATAAACAGTTTAATGCCTTAAAAGCTCCTCAAACCACCACACGGCCTCCTTTCCTGAGCTACAAAGAATGTTCTGCTTTTCCCGCCCAAGTTCCAGGCTGTAGGATGGTGTCTGCACGCACGGCCCTCGGCCCACCACGCAGCTGAAATACCACCGTGGAAATGTCAGCGCTTCGGGGAGTGCATTATTTCCCTTAAATTGGGCCGATGAGAAAGATGCTGTCATTTTCCTTGTTTAGGGAGTGCTCATTTGCATATTTCTCAAATTTCACGTAATAATGAGCCGGGTTTTGTGTTTGACTTGCATCCTTTAAGGCAAACAGAGCAGAGCTAAGCAGCCCAGGGCCAGTTGCTCACTGATGAATGTGCTTCTCTGCCTGCTGGCAACGAGCTACCGCCTTAAACCTAAGGGCTCACGGATGTGATGTGGTCTAAGCGCCAGTGGTTGGAGTGCTGTCCAGGCCGGGGGGCGGCTCTGGGTGCCAGTGGGCCAGTGCACATCACCAGGATCTGGAGATAAGAACCAGGCCTCCTTCTGCAGTAATCAAACCAACATTGTTTGCTGTTGATTTCGGGCACCGCCCTTGCAGGAGAGAACACAGGAGACAACCAAGAACTTGGCAGCCTCATGACCCCTTAGTGTGAGGGGCCGCCGTCTCCCTCTTTAGAAGCTAAGCACCAGGATGGGTGGGAAGGGACACTCTGGCCACCCTGGCACTGGCCATAGGATCTTCACTGTTCCTGTAGGATCTTCTAAGAGAAAGACACTGTCTCAGATGCTGAAACTGGTCGAGAGCTAGAAAAGGCAGAGGGAGAGAGAGGAAGAATATATACATCACTGACTTTACGTAAAAAGAAAAGATTTACAGCAGATGTGATTTAAATGGGTGAAAATAGGATAACTCCCACAGGAGTGCATGAGGCAGAATGGAGATCCCCTTCAGCAGTTCAGAAATACAAGAAAAGCTTCCATTATTTTGAAGTTACTTCTTAGTCATTGTTCTGTGTTTTTAAGCCGCGATATGGCTCTGAGGTTGAGCTTGGACCACGTGGTACATACACGGGCTCACTAGGTCTGAACATGGCTGCTCTGTTTCCTCAGCCTCGGAAGCAGGACTTTTCTTGTATGGGACTTTGGACACCTGTGTCTTGCCCCGTGTAACAGGTATTATGAAGAAATGTCCATAAAAATGAGGTTAAACTTGGATCTGTTTGTTCACAGACAAGAAATCCTTAGTATATAGCATTTGATTTTCCTGATGTCCGTGACCACATGGAGAAAATACACCATTTAACTGTTGTGAAACCTGGCATTCAAAGGCCCATTTTGGGAACAAGTTAATAGGTAAAATGGGTTTTAAATGATTCTAACAATTTGGGGATATGTAGGCTCACCAGAGAAGTTAATGGAACATGAGGGGTAGTGACTGAAGTTCAATTACAGGGGAACTGGGAGCTTTCTGTTTTTTCTAAGGTCGTGGCATTTTGTTGAGATACAGGCAACCAATTAAAAATGTACAACTCCAAATAAAAGGAGGGTGTATGATTAAGTGGGAATTTAATCCAGGGACAAATATACCGAGTACATTTCAGGGAAGATGGTAGCTAAATAAAGGAACATTTTATTGTGATGATTCTAGTCTCCTAGAAGCATCCATAAGAGAGAGATGCAGCAGACAATACCCGGAAGACATCACCATATTTGCAGTTTATATTTCTCAGCACCACTGAAATAGAGAATGAGAGCAGCAGTCTCCTGGTCAGGAGGGTCAAGAAGAGGTAGAAATAAGAAAGCAGTAAGATAGTACCTTCTATTTGGGTTTACTTGGGCAGAATGAGGGAGAGACGGAGAGGGTGTTGCATAGAGAAGCCAGCAAACAGGACCCCTCGGGAGGGGACCAGAGAAATAAATACCCTGACTGCTTCTCCTTCCCTTGGATCTCCCTTTGGCTGAAATCAACAAGAAGCCACTGACTTGCTCCATTCAGATCAGCCTCCCGGACCACAGGGTAGGAAGGAGAGGGGAACATCGTAGCTGGAGAGCCACAGTGAGGAATCCAATAAAGAGAATGTCCACAGCTGCATGATTTATAACAGCCAAAAGGTAGCAACAGCCCAAATGCTCATCAACTATGAATACATAGACAAAACGTGGTCTCTCCATACAACGGGATATTATTCAGGCAAAGAAGGAAGGAAGATCTGACACCTGCTACAGTGCGGATGAACCTTGAAGATGTGATGCTAAGTGAAAGAAACCCACAAGAGACCACATACTGTAGGATCCCTTGTATATGAAACATCCAGAAGAAGGAAAGGCTATAGAGACAGAAAGTAGATTAGTGGTTGCCTAGGCTGGGGGAGAGGGGTGATAGGGGGATTCGGGGTGATGACCAAGGGGTGTGGGTTTCTTTTTAGAGTAAAGAAAATGATCTAAAATTAACGATGGTGATGTTTGCTCATATTTGTGATTGTACATTTAAATTCTTTGTATGGCATGAAAATTATGTACATAAAGCTTTTACAAAAGAAAAATATGTGTGCTTATGTGTGTGCAATTCTTTAAAATAGGGCAATTGCGGTATGGGGAAAGAATGGGATAATTACACCAAAATATGTCTCTACAGTTGCTACATTTGAATATTAAATTTAATTAATTTATTTATTTAGTTTTGGGTGTGTTGGGTCTTCGTTTCTGTGCGAGGGCTTTCTCCAGTTCCAGCGAGCGAGGTCCACTCTTCATCGCGGTGCGCGGGCCTCTCACTGTCGCGGCCTCTCTTGTTGCGGAGCACGGGCTCCAGATGCGCAGGCTCAGTAGTCGTGGCTCACGGGCCTAGTTGCTCCGCGGCATGTGGGATCTTCCCAGACCAGGGCTCGAACCCGTGTCCCCTGCATTGGCAGGCAGATTCTCAACCACTGCGCCACCAGGGAAGCCCGAATATTAAATTTAGAGCTGAGTTTGTTGGGAGTCATTCTTCCTGTCCGATTCAAGGGAAAATGCCATGTCACCGGGGAAGTATCATTTTTCCTGTGCTAAATACTAACCTGCAACGCGAGTTGCGTACCAGGTGCGGTCGGTGAGGGCAGCTTTATGAAAGAGGCAGCAGGGCATCTCATCAGCTGACCTCTGCTTGTTGTGCAAGGACCCCATGGCAGGAGGCCAGCCCCAACTTCATTTCTGGGGACGGCCGGGCCACCCGTCCCTCATGCGTGGGCTTCCCATGCTGGTCTGCACGGCCCAGCTTGTATCTGCAGGTGAAAGGCCCTCCGTGTGGGGCTGACCCTCAGCTGATGCACCCATGGGGTTTTGGGGCTCAGGACACCGGGTAAGGAAGGGGTTCCGGGCCTGAAGACAGGCCTGGGTGTGTGGGAGTGCCAGTGGGGACCATCCCTGTGCCTCTCGACCCACAAGCCAAGGACTTGTGTCCCATGTGACCCAGGAGATTTCACCTGGACACATTGGGTGAATTCCCTTTTATTCCCAGCCGCATGGTGGAAATTCATGACTAATTTTCAGGGGAAGAGAGCAGAGGGAGAGCAGCCGCTTCTGAGATCTGCCTTGCAAACGATATTGTTGCTGCACAGATTTTATCTAACTTAAAAAACGGAAGAAGAAAAGGAGTGACAGTACTTTTTATGAACATTTGGAAATTACATAATAACGACAGCCAGGATGAATTGAGTGCCTGCCAGGGGCTGTGCTGAGCCCTCACAAACGGCTTCTCGCATTTGTCACAACGGCCCCTGTGGGTGGTACTCATGTTACCCCACTTTATAGATGAGAGGACTGAGGCTGGAAGAGGTGAAGAGTGGGGACCTGAGTCTCAGCCTCCAGGGCAGGTGGATTCCCCAATCCTCTGAGCTGACCTGTTACTCCAGACTCATTTCCGTGTTTCTTAGAAGCCTGTCTCCAGTTCCTTTGGGTCCCGACGTTTCCTCTGAATCCCATCTATTGCTTCAAGATTCTGAGTGCTGTGTTAGGTGGTCATGCTAACAATAAATTAGATTTGGGATCCAAAGGTATCCTCAAGTTCCTTGCGACAAAAGCCTCCTTGGGGGCTTTTGTGATGTTACGCATAACCACAGGACGCATTGCGAAAGCAAATTCATCTCTAGAATGGGCAACTTGGAAGCCTGGTCTCTCTTCTTCGTCGCCGCTCCTGGAAGGACACTGCACTCCAGTCACTGTGTTTGGTGAAGCCCGGCCAGGCTCGACTTCCAGCATCAAACACACCCTGGCGACGTGGCTGGGTGCCTGCCTGTGCCTGGGCTCCGGGTGCTATTGAAACATCATAACCCAACGATCCGGGTGCTATCTCTGAAGAAACAACAATGTTGCTTTAAGTAAGAGAGAGGCTGAAACTATGAAACACTTGATAAAATACAAATGGGATCAGGACCATTTGTGCTGCAGGTTGGGAGCATGATTAATGAAAATGACTGGCTTAATATGCCTGGCGATGAATAGCCATCGTGCCGCCTGGTCTTTTATTACGTCCCTAGCAGCGAGCAATTAATAGTGGTTCAGCCCCAACTTGTCCTTTCAAACATTTCAGACACAAATAATAGAAGATTTCCAATTAGAAGGGATAATCTCCCTTCAGAAGCAAAGTTGTAAGCACAGTGAATAATTTTAGAAGCTTTGGGGGTATAAAGATTCTTTTCTATCTCCCCATAAGCAGTAAGTCGGCGGCTTTGATTAACAATTTAAAAATAGAAAACGGATGCACAGAGATGTTGTGAGACATAGTCCTTTGTCCGTGGTTTTTTTTAATCATTACTACTTTTCCAGAATGTTGTCATTACATAAAGCATTATTTCAATTAGTTTTCTGCAAACCACCAAGTCATATTCAATAAGTTTTTACTGATTTAGAAAATAGAAACATGGCAACAGGGAAAAAAAACATGGTTACTGAGAAAAATAGCAAATACCCTCAGGCTTCGTGATGCTTAAAATTGTATTTGAAGACTTTGTTTATCTACTTGCCATTTAGAATGAGGATATGTATTGATTAATTATGAGGGTGGCACAAGTATTAGGACTATTATCTGATCCAACCTGGACTTGCAGAGATTTATTTAATAAATATGTCTGGAGAGAGTAATTGGCTGTTTACTCCTAGCACTAATTCAAAATTAATATATTTGAAATTTCTGACCCACTAACCAAGATGGTTCCTCATTTCTATCCTCCATAGAGAATTTGATAGTCCTAGACACAATATGAGCATAAAACTGGACCCAAAAGAAATTCTGGAACACAGAGCTTGTATGAATAGATCTTAGGTGCGTTTCCCCCAAACCTCTGGTAATTTCTGGGATGGTATCAACTGAGAGAAAGAAGATTTCTGGCTAAAAGCAATGTGGAGAAAAAGAGCCTCATTTTCTCCACAGAAATTCATTATTTGCACCCAAAGGACTGCTTGGTTTTGTATACCTCTACAGAAATGCTCCCTAGTGGGGTTTTTTCCAGTTGTTATCAAGCTCATTGCTAAGCAGGCTGTGGTCTCCTAGATTAATAATAACAGGACGTGTTCTCCCATCCAGACCATTATTAGTTTGAATAATATTCAAGATTATATCGGTGATCTAAATAGGTCTTTATAAAAGGTTTATTTGGTTCCCTTGGCAATAAGTTCTGAAGAGCTCTGGGGAACGGGAGCGTGTCTGGAGTGGGGTCATGAGAGGATTAGTAACGAGAGGCAGCAGAGATGGAGCCGTTCCACACATGGTGCTGTTTCCTTCATATAATTCTCACCATGACGTGTGAGTTAAGTTCCATTCTGAATCCCCTTTTACCAGAGATAACAGAGGCCACAGCAATTGTCCAGGGTCACAAAGCAAGTGACTGCAGAGCTGAGAGTGGACTCATTTGGAGTTGGTCCTTCGTCCAAAACAATTACAGGTTTAATCACAGATGTGCAGGGTGCGTGTCCCAAGGCTGGGCTGTGTGCCGTGTGTTCGTTATCTCCTGCAGTCCCCCAAGGAGCCTGGGCTGCCTTGCTTTCACGATGCCCATCACATGGAGGAGGAGATGGAGGGTCAGAGAGGAGGAGCAACTCAGCAGCAGTGAACGACCAGAAAGCGAAGAGCCCAGATTCTCGGCAGGTGTGCCTGTTTCAAGCTAACTCCAGCCACAGGCCTGGGCCCAGAAGCAAGGTTTCACTTGAGGGAGATGATCGAAGCTGCAGAAACACAACAGATGTTCTGGAAAAGGCCCATGGTGTGCAGTCCTAGGCAGAGGGACCCTCGGTGGGGCAGCAGGACTGTGGAGGGAGCGTTCCAGCACCATGGACAGCTGCCTTGGGCCTGGAGGAGATGGAAGTGCAGCCTGAGGTGGTGTTTTCTGCAGCCCTGCAGGCAGCTGGGGGCCAGAGGGCACGTCCAAATCCTCAGCATCACGCCTAAACATGCTTTGTTCTCTAAAGCCTCATCCAGGCGATGGCACTGCCCTCAGTTATCCTAAAACAGGGGTTTTGGAAAGTGCTTCATATGCCCCTGCTAGACGTTGAGGCTCAGACCCAACTGCTCATCAGCTTCTGTGTCTCAGACTCTCAGTGTCCAGATGACATGAGCCATCTGGGCCTCATTTCTTGGGGACCACACTTTGGCATCTCTTCAGAACATTCCTGTGGTCCCAAAAGATAATGTAATATGATAGGGTTTTTTTGGATGCTCTCAAAACTTGGGTGTTCAAATTGACAAGTTCAGAGAAGGGTTTCTCCCACTTTTGTATGAACTGAAGCTTCTTTATGGGAACCAGAAATCTCTATTTGCAGAAAATCATTGTTTCTGCCCTGTGGCGTAATGGGGGAGAGGGGTGAGGCCTTTGGATTTTCTGATGGAATCATAGCCCAGGAATCCTGACAAACTGGAAATGTGTCTGTCATGGCCTCCAGATCAGTGGCCCAGGTGCCCCCTGCCGATTCTTTCTGTTCTATTTGTCATGACTTGTGAATTTACGAGATATCTAATTTCACAGACTGAAATGTCTGGTCATCAAGATGATTTACAGACTTAGCCAAGAGTCAGTAAAACATTCTTGTATGAAGGCAAGCTAAAGGATTCTTAAAATGCATTTTCTCTAACTGAAAATATGCACTAACTGGGGGCTGGCTCCCGGGGCAGAGTGTTGGGCCAGCCCTGACCTGTGCACTGGAATCTCTGGGTGGAGCTGAAATCAGATGAGAAGGGAAGCAAGGTGGTCCAGCAGGGCCATCAGAGAGGCCCTCTGAGGAGGGGGTGTTTATACCTCAACCTGCTGGACGAGATGGAGCCACCTGAGACAAGAGTGGGGGCAGCGGAAATGCAAGTACAAAGGCCAGAGCAGAAAGAGTCATGTGAGTTCCAGAAGCAGAAAGGCTGCTGACCTGCTGGAGCCTCGTGGACAAGGGAGGGGGCATAGGAGAGCCATCTAGGCCACGTCAGTGGCTTGGAGTCACCGTACGACCAATAGGAAGATGACACAGAATGCCTTACGTGGTTATAACTCTCCTTCTGGTGGTTTTATGGAGCCTGCATTGTTGAGAGGGCATCAGACCCCCTTAAGCTCCTCTTCAAAACCCCTGGTCTCCTCTGTCCTCTGTTCCATCCCTCACTAAGCAGGCAGCTTCCAGAGCTCCACCCTCACCTGGGAGCGCTCTGCACTTCCTGACTCTGCAGAGTCACCCTGTCATGGTCGGATATGAAAGTCACAGGACCACCTGGCACCCGTCCACGCAGGACCCAGAAGTGTGGGGCAATTAACACAGCACAGGGCACAGACATGGCCAGTGGGGACCTCCCGGTGCTGCCTCCTCCCTGCCCCGGGGATGATTCTAAATGCAGTTTCCATGGCAACTTGGACGGTGGGCTGGAAGATCAAGGGTCAGCTTCCCCTAGCAGGAGTCAGCTTAACATCCCACCCAGGTTCTCCCGCCGTCTCTGCCTCATTCCCCTTGGTCCTCACCCCTGTTCTCCACAAGCGCCCCCCTAACAAAGTGGCATGTGGCTCTGATCTCTGGGAATACAGGAGAAGGCAGATGGCAAGAATGGAAGCAGTGGGCTGCCCAGTTGGTTAATGAGAGCGGCCTGAGGACGTACAATGGGGGCAAAGACTAGACCCCCCGTAGCCCCCATCCCTGCCGGCCCATCCACCCAGCTCCTCCCATTTTCAGTGCCTTTGCACATTTCCCTCTGTCTCGCATGCTTCCCCCACCCCCAACCCACGTGAAACTTGGCTAATGCCTGGTAATTCTGCAGATTTCAGCTGCACTGGGATTTCTCCAGGGAGGCTCTCCCTGACCCTTCAAGTTGAGTTGTGTCCCTTCCCTATTTTTCCTTTTACCACTTTTGCCTTCTTAGCACAGACCACGATTTGCAATTAAACACTGATGTATGTGTTTACATGGTTGAGATCTGTCTCTCCAGCTGGCATCTCTGAGGTCTACAAGGGGAGAGCCCTGCCTGATGCCTCACCACTACAGAGTGGGGCAGGGTGGGCACACTGCAAATCCTGGGTGATCCAAAGATGGAATAGGCCAGCAGTCAGCATAATCCCATCCTAAAGTTGGCCTGTGGCCCTGCTCAAGATCTGAGCATTGTCTAGAAATTAGATTAGATGCATCAGCTCTAGCTCATTTTTGGAGAGTTTCATACAGTATCTGATGGCTGTCATTTGTTTTCGTGAAACCAATCTTAAATCTGGTTCGAAAACAGAGCTAACCTTTCTCCTAAAACTTCAGAGCAACCAAAGGCTCATAAACATCACAGAAACCATTAACTCTCAAGCTGGTGGATGGAAGAAGCCCATGGTCGTTTAAGTGCTGGGTTGTCTGAGCTTAATTTTAAAGGCACAGAGCATTGAATGCTCATATTCCCCGAGGCAAGATATTTATCCTTTCACAGACAGCTGGTTTCCAGTGGAGCCTGCACCAAGGTAGAAATTGCTTCCAAAGTGCCCTTAGCACTTCTTTAAATCCTCCTCCCTGGTGAAGAGGAATATGTCTAATCCAGGCACAAGTGAAGCCTGGGGGTTGTATGGCATTCCCTGGGCAGCCCTTCCCGTACCTGCTGGGTCAGGTCACAGGTGGTGTATGGGGTCCCCTGGGCAGCCCTTGCCGCACCTGATGGGTCAGGTCACAGGTGGTGTATGGGGTCCCCTGGGCAGCCCTTCCCACACCTGATGGGTCAGGGCACAGGTGGCGTATGGGGTCCCCTGGGCAGCCCTTCCCGCACCTGATGGGTCAGGGCACAGGTGGCGTATGGGGTCCCCTGGGCAGCCCTTCCCGCACCTGATGGGTCAGGGCACAGGTGGTGTATGGGGTCCCCTGGGCAGCCCTTCCTGCACCCACTGGGTCAGGGCACAGGTGGTGTGTGGGGTCCGCTGGGCAGCCCTTCCCGCACCCACTGGGTCAGGGCACAGGTGGTGTGTGGGGTCCCCTGGGCAGCCCTTCCTACACCTGATGGGTCAGGGCACAGGAGGTGTATGGGGTCTCCTGGCCAGCCCTTCCTGCACCTGATGGGTCAGGGCACAGGCGGTGTATGGGGTCTCCTGGGCAGCCCTTCCTGCACCTGATGGGTCAGGGCACAGGCAGTGTATGGGGTCTCCTGGGCAGCCCTTCCTACACCTGATGGGTCAGGGCACAGGCGGTGTATGGGGTCTCCTGGGCAGCCCTTCCTGCACCTGCTGGGTCAGGGCACAGGTGGTGTGTGAGGTTCCCTGGGCAGCCCTTCCTGCACCCACTGGGTCAGGGCACAGGTGGCGTGTGAGGTTCCCTGGGCAGCCCTTCCTGCACCCGATGGGTCAGGGCACAGGCGGTGTATGGGGTCTCCTGGGCAGCCCTTCCTGCACCTGATGGGTCAGGGCACAGGTGGTGTGTGGGGTCCGCTGGGCAGCCCTTCCCGCACCCACTGGGTCAGGGCACAGGTGGTGTGTGGGGTCCCCTGGGCAGCCCTTCCTACACCTGATGGGTCAGGGCACAGGTGGTGTGTGGGGTTTCCTGGGCAGCCCTTCCTGCACATGACGGGTCAGGGCACAGTTTCTCCTCAGCTTCTCTATACCTACTTTGCCAGCCTCCTGCACTCTCCTCCTGTTTTCACACACATATCACTGTATGGAAGTATGAAGGTTCCCACAGGCACAAATGCCATCATATGTACCCACGAGCACACAACAAAACCCCCTTCAAAATACAATGTTCTCAGTGATTTTTCAGCCCTCTTAGAATAAAAGCAAAAAATGGAGGAAAATTCAGGATGCTGGATTTACTTTCTTTGTCTCTCTCTCCCTTTCCTTCCCTGTCTTCTCTTTACCTTCCCTTCCCTTCTTAAATCCTAAACGTACTTATAACTCTTTCAGCAACAGTGATATCATGATGATTTCCAAGAGTGGCTGCATCTCACAAACTCTGTGCTCCTAACTTTCCAAAGCAACTGCAAATTGAAAGCCCTCAACTTTTGATTACTAATCTGTTGCTAAAAGGAAATAGATTACCAACGTGAACTAAGGTAATTGCCTGAAATAGAAGTTCAGAGAGGAATGCAAGGAAATTTTCATCCCCCATTGAGTCTGCCTACATTCTGAACTAAAAAAATGACTGAGTTCAAATTCAGGGTAAGATTTTAAAACAGTTCTATTATCTCTTTAATTATCTTTCATTTAAGGTACATATGCACCCATCAGTCCCGGTCAGGCTTGAAAATACAGAAATTATACCTTATAAGCCAATTAACGGCCTCATAATTCTGCTAGAAGTAGGAACCAAATCTTACATAAATGTCTATTCATGCGAGCCTTTAAACATCGGCCTTAAGGAAGGAGATGTAGTTTGAAATTTCACCTTGTAAAGTCTGATAAGGTGAGTATGATTCTTGGAATTTCAATATGTTTAGTGCATCTGTGTGTGTTTATTTGGGTGTGTATGTGTGTGTAAACCGTGTATCCCAGAGCGGGGCCAGGTGCTTGGAATGAGCTCTTATTAAAGCCGGGCAGAGGGATGGTGTGTGTCTGAGTATGTGTGTTCCTTACTGCTTTGGCCCTGGAAGCTTGAATCGCGTGAAGGAGTAAAGTGTTAGAATGTTCAGGAAGAAAACAAAGGTCTGAGAGTTGGACAAGGACACCAGACAGGAGAGGTAGGGAGAATCCAGGTGAGAGATGGTGGTTGTCTGGACCAGGGCAGGAGCAGCAAGGAATGAGAGCATGGACAGGTTTGACAGACATTTAGGAGAAGAATTTGCAGGACTTTGATTGGGCACAGGGGGGGAGGAGGGTGGGATGAATGAAAAATAACTCCTACATTTTCAACTTGGGTGCTTGTATGAGTTATGGGTGGTGTTTCTAGAAATGATGTTGGTGAGAAAACTGTTATGTGCTTCCTTTGCCATCAACATTATGGGATAATTAATAAGCTTTTTATTAGCAACTCTGCTGTAAGAGGCTGTATTGTTCTCTAACGTGAAATATGCCAGAGAGTTCAATCTTCTTAGACCCGCCTCAGGACCACGTCCTCTGCGAAGCCTCCCCTGCTTTCCCTCCACCACTCCCACCTCCCCAAATACATTAAATATATTCTCCACTCTGCAGTCTAGTGAACCTTTCAAAACACATCTGCCCTGCAAGTTTTCCTCCTTAGCACTTTTAACAGGGCCTACGTCTGTTTCCCATCTCTGCATCCTCTGCATGTGCCATATGATGGGGGCCCAATGAATGCATGAGTGAAAATGACTGAAGCCATTTACTGTTTTCTGCCAGACTCTTAGGCTTCCCTCAGCATCACTGGGAGAAGCGAATTACAATCTTCTACTTGGAGCATGGGTTATTTGAGACTTTACTCTCCTGTGCTTTGCAAGCCTGCTGACAGCAGAACCTTGACTGTGGTCACTATGTCCAGCCTGGCACACATGGTAGGTTCTAGGGGGACTTTAGGGTGAATGAGCGCTCTAAGGTGGGGATATCAATGAATCTGCCAGTGTGGTGACTAAAGAGAACTCTCTTCCTGCCTGGTTCACTGGAGCTGGTGACCTAATAGCCCGACCTGGGGAGAAACCCCAGGCCCAAAGGGTAACCTCCCAGGACACAGGTGGAGAAGCCACCCAACCAGTCCCTGCACCTGCTCAGAGGCTGAGGAGACCCAGGACAAACCTGGGGTCACCAGCCCACCTGTAGCAGATGGGATGATATTGGTTCCCTACCCATATCCTCTGGACCTAAGTCACCCATGTAACAGGGCAAAAATGCTGGGTATTACCACTGTCTGGGATCTGAGAGACTTGGCAGGAATTAGGGTGTAAATACCCAGCTCCTTGGACCCTCCAGGGAGTAACCGTGCAAGTGTTTTACATGGTTTTCCAGAACTTTCCCACAGACTTAATCTTCATGTACCCTGGGTGACGGCTGGCCTGATACTGCACCATCAGGAGCCTTCCCTCGCCTGTCTCACTCCCTCACCCCCTTGCAGTGTTTCTTGCTCCTCACAAATAAACGACTTGCACTGGAATCTTCATCTCAGGCTGCTTCTGGGAGATTCTCAATTAAGACACCACCTCAGTTGCCAGGAGAGACAAAGAAAAGCTCCAGGACGAGGCACAGGGCTGCAACCATGTCTCAGGCACACTCTCCAAACAAGAGGGCGTTAGGCCATTTTCGGTGCCTACACCAACCTAACATTAATTTGACCGCCGTCGTACTAGAGGTGTGCTTTGCCGTTTGCACAGCCCAGACTCTCCATGTGGCCTGACGCTCAGCCCTGCAGCCATGCACAGCGACCGTTCCACTGCTGAGCTTCTTCTTGCTGCACCAGACTTCCTGGAGATTGTCTTCATCTTAGTCTGTCCCACAGCGGGGTGTGAGGAAGGGGTCTGCAGGCCCAGCAACTAATGCCCCCCACGCTTTCTCTACTCAGCATTTTCTTGGCAATGAACTTGGGAAGCTTTCTATTGGGCCGTAGAGCAGGTAAGGGATTGCTTCTGAAATTCTTTTCTTCGTGTCTCAGGATCCTCTAAGTCCACCACACACATTCAATTCAGAAAATGGGCCTGTGTTCTTGGCTGAGCAGAGGACACCGGCAGCTTCAAAAATACAGAAGAGGTCACAATAAATTTGTCAGTCGACACTTTCTTCAGTTGTCTGGTGTGTTGAAGCCCTTCATTGATAATCCATGGCAAATCTTTCTCTTCTGAACCCAGTGGACCTTTTCTATAACTAGGGTCCATCTCACAGAGCATGCCCTGTGTCTTGCAAATTGCTAGGGAAGCGTGGCTCCCATGTTGACCTCCAGAGAAAGGTCACATCTATGCTGTCCAGATAAGAGTCCAGGCCACACGTGAAGAGACCTCAGTCTGGCTCAGACTCAGTCTCTTACTCTTTCCCTAAATTGGCTGCTCTCAGGTCAAGGGTGGTAACCTGAGAGAACTAGTCAGGTAACGTTTCTACAATTAATTGCAGGTTAAAATAAGGTGTCCCAAGAGCAAACAGTTGGAACTCTGGTTGGATGCAAGAGCCACGTGAATCCGTGTCATGTGGCTGCTGCTGGGTCCTTGAGCTCTAGGCTTCATCTGCAGAAACAGAGCAAGAGAAGTACATCTTTCTAAATAACTGTGTTCTTTTCTCAGCATTCAGTCCTGAGCACTGCACCTTAAGAGGAGCATGACCTCCTAAACTGCGATGCTCAGGAATGAATATTCCGGGTGTAGAAGCATTTGGAAGAATTAGAGGTTTGGGCAGACAAAGAAAAATCTCGGCATAGACAGCATCAGTTTCTAGAGCTGTCATGTCAGATAGTGACCCTGCCTGATGCCCAAGCCAGAAATATGACCAGGAGGTGGTTGCTTATGTCAGCTCCAGTCTCTGAAGTTGATGTCACAGCTTTCCCTGCCTGTCCATCTGGTAAACCTGCCAGAACGAGGCATGACTTTCAGTGGCAGAATGTATTCTCGGTGAACTCAGGTGTGTTCCCATGATGAGTGTCCTTTTTCCTACCTGTGCCCAAAGCAACTCTTTAATAATATCTCCTTAAATCTTGCCCACGATTGGCATCAAACTCACGGGTATGTAGCAAGCTCTCTCTATCTCCTGCACCTTTGGGAGAGCTGGAGCAACTTGCTGTTTCCTCAGCTGCCTGGAACTGGGCTTGATCTTCACCATCCTCCTAATGTCACCAGCCCCAGTTCGGGGAGTTCATTGGCCAGTTCTCCTGGGTTGTCATCTGGGCCCCTGGACAACCACCTCTCATTTTCCAAACAATCTGTACCATGTTCAAAAAGGACGAGGTGCCCTTTTTTGTCTGACAACCATTCCCTTGAGTGAAGATAGGAATCTCATCAGTGGCCCAGGCAGGAGCCCTGAGCGTCCCTGAGACATCCTCTAGTCTGGAATATCTGGAATGAGATTTTCCTCCTCAACACTTTCTCAAGCCTCAGTTTGTCAAGTCACTCATCCCCTGATGTATTCACAGAATCTCAGAGCCTCATAACACCCACACAGAGACTTTTCTAAGGGTCAGAACCTTCTCTCCACATTCTATGTCCCCTTCAAAGCTGACCTCAGTGGAGAGATTCTGACTTTTTAGTTACATTTTTTCTCATTAGATTAATTCATGATGACACAATCAAATTGCATTTTATCGTGACTGTCCAACCCTCTTGAGCTTTCTTCCCTTCCAGAGTCTCAGGCCATAGAATCAAGCCTTCCCATCCTTCCTCTGAATGTGTTTGAAGTCTCCTTTATTAGTGCCCTAGCTGACGAGCTCGGATTCCCTTCACCGGTTATCACAAGTTCACAGTAAGAGGAAGGCTTCTCCAAATTCTTAGGTCATATCTATTTCAACTATCAATTCCCTCTTGTCCTGTGAAGTATTCTCTTCATATCTTCTGCTCCTTGGGAGATAAAATTATCAGAAGGGAAATTCAAGGCCATGATTGGATAGGACAATTCAAGAATCTAGTAAAACCCTCATTACTAGCTCTTGCAAAATAGAAGATTCTGCAATTCTGTGGGCCAAGTATTATTCCTTTATTTATGAAGATGTATAAAGTAAGCTAGCACAGGGATAATATTTATTGAGGTATAATTGATATATAACATTATATTGTTATATAACATAATATAACGTTATAATATATAACATTAAGTGTACAACATAATGATTAGCTATTTGTATATGTTGCAAAATGATCACCACAGGAAGTATAGTTAACATCTGTCACCACACATAGTTACAAATGTGTTTTCCTTGTGATGAGAGCTTTTAAGATCTACTCTTTTAGCAACTTTCAAGTATGCAACACAGCATTATTAACTATAGCCACCATGTGGTACATTACATCTTCACGGCTTATTTAGTTTATAACTGTAAGCTTGTGCCTGTAACTATTTTTAAACTTTACAAATCTCACCTGTTCCCTTTTCAAATGACTATAGACATGGGGCTTAATGTTGTATCTGTTTCCTTAATTCCTTGAAGTTCTTTGTGGTTAAGCAAATAGCAACCCTGTCCCATCTCTTCAAAGCATAACTTGGCACCAGCTTCCCTAATGTACTGTGAGATATTCAGCTTTGACTTAAATACATACAAGCTGGTTTCATGTGGTTTAGCTTTGTTCTCACATCTCTTAAAAGATTAATCTCTAGACAGAGGAACCATCCAGTCTGGTTAGCATAAAGATCAAATGACCTTAATTTTTGCCAGACTGGCATCATAAGTTCATGTTTTGATGCATCCCTTTTGCTCCAAAAACGGAGCAATAATAGATGAAACATAAAAAGAAGAAAATACAAAGACAGTTCAAGGCTCAGAAGCAAGATAAATCTTTTGTGAACCAGAAACAGCAGAAATGTGGAGCAGTGAGGAAGGCTGAAATCCTGGGTCTCCTGGCTGCAGGCATGGGGGCAGGCGGCTGCCAGGACTTTGGCTTGTACAGGCTAAAGAGGACTAAAAATGCCCCATGTCAGATGTGGCAATCAGAACCAGGCTAAATGTTAAAGCTGAGGTGTGGAATGGGGTCTTCCCAGTTATGCAACAAGCCTGAACGTAATAACATTCCTGAATGCTGCCTGAGGCTACAGTGAAGGGCCAGCAAAGGTATCAAAAAAGAGGCAGGAAGACATAGAGCATCCCTATAACCAGGATCTAAGTAAAACTTCTCCCCAGCACAGTGATTAGACCTTTTGTAGCTTCAATATCTTCTCATGACTGAGACCCTGAACCACCCCTTAAAGACTTGGCTCCTGATTGAGGATCCAAACGTAACCACAACATAGCTAGGGGGGTAAATCCAGAAGGAGAGAAAAATAGTATTTAAAACTATAAAAACAACAAAACCAATCAAACAAAAAGATTCTCTCCCAAACCAAAACCCAGAACATGTTAGAAATATTAAGGCTTAGAAATATAGACCCCAAAATCAATAATTGCCACAATGATTTATTCTAGATGAAAAATCCTTCTATAAAAAGACTAAAAGCACTTTTAAATAATTACATTTAGGGTACTCAAAAAGATAAATGAAGACAAACAATATTCATTAAAAATTAAACAAAATTAATTAATTAATTAATTAAAATGTAAAGAAGAAAGAAAGACAACAATAACAAATAGGTATAAAAATGAACCAATAATAAATCTTGGAAATGAATAATATAGTCAATTAAATTGCAATTTCAATAGATTAATCAATTCTACACTAGATGTAATCAATAAGAAATATGACAGAACTTTGGAATTCAAATGAAATTCAGCAAAGAAAGATATATAATTAAGGTTCAACTCTTAAATTAAAAGGAATTCCAGAAGGAATGATGTGGCAACAATATATAAAATACTAATAGCTGAAAAGTTTCTAGATTTGATGAAAAACATGTATCCTTCAAGTATTGAGCAGGAAAAAAATAAACCCATATTTGAACTAATCATAGTGGAAATGCTGATCAGGAATAAAGAAAATATCTTTAAAACCACTAAAAGAAAGGGAAATTACCTGAAAAATCATTAGATTGAGAATGAATTTCTCATCATCAATAGTAGATATTAGAAGACAATGGAATGATAATTTCAAAATGCTGTGGTGGCAAAAGTAATGTCAACCTAGAACTTTATACCCAGCTAAAGGGTCATTCAAAATGTGAGGGTATTCGTTTGAAACTCCCCTTCCCTTGACTTCTTACCATGGCTCAACTCTGGGTGAACTGTACCTCCCTGCCCCGTTGACTTCAGGCCTGGTCAGGTGATTCACTTTGGCCAATGGAAATTGGAAGAATGTGAGATTGTGCCAGTTCTGAACAAAGGCCTATAAGAAACACATTGTGTCTCTCTTGACCTTCTGTGTCCACCATGAGAAGAGCATGAAACCAGTACGCCTTCAGCCTAGGATAAAAACAAGGAAACCTTCATAAGCTGAAGCCAGCTTGGACTGGCTTGCAAGACTATTAAGTTTGCAGGAATTTTGAAATCCATTTGTCAAATATAACAATCCGTTTGTCAAATATAACCATTATTATAAACTAAAGTATATAACTTACTATTAATAAACCATATTAAAACAAAGATAATAAATATTCAAAACCTATCACTTTCCAGTTATTTTTCCACATTTTACTATTAACTATGCTCTTGAGGTTTTGTGTACCTCAGGCATCTGGTGGTGGGTATCCCCTTGTACCTCTTTTCAACTCTGTTCAGTGAAGTCAGTTTGGTAGCTTGAAATCAGAAATCAGTCATGGTGGGAGTATTTATGCCACAGAAATTGGCAAGTGCTACAAATCAGAGCTTTATTTATTGTTGATTTCCTAGACAAGAGACTGAGGGAGAAAACGTTAATAATACAGATTAAACAAAAAGATGTTTTATCTGTTGCTGCTGCTGTTACATTTTTGAATAGCACAAACACGGAGGAAATATTCTTCCAGTATTCAAAACAATTTTGTTTCTCATATTATAGTTTTAAATGAGAGCAAATAATATAAAATTCCCAGTTTTTCTTTTTGACCTTTTTCACAGTAACCAACATAATATGGAAATGTTTTCAAAATTTTCCTAAAGTTAACTAAGAAGCACGTGAATTTCCATGTAAATATTTCTGTTATTTTGGCTCTAAAATAGATTTGACCCCCGGATGGCCATAGGGGTCCCTAGAACCCCCCCGAGCTGCTGAGCATCTGTGGCTGGGCCTGGCTGGGGCCTAACGCAGCCATCAGAGACTGGATGGCTTCTGTTTCCATCAGAGACTCAAAGACTGTCTGACCTGAGTGTGCCCATGGAGGTCATCTGGTCACCTTCCCATTGGCGCTGGAGGTCCTCAGCCCTCAGTCCAGAGGGAAGAGGCCTTCCCAAGAAACTGGAAGAACTTCTGTCTTGAAGGTGTGGATGGCCAAGCACCTGCAGTGCGTTACTGGGTCACATCTGGGATTCTTATCGCCCGAGAGGCCAATGGCTTCCTCCTCAATGAACAAATGAATGAGCCAACTGATGGTCAGGCACCGCAGAGGGACGTCTGTGCCATAAAACCTGCTGATACTGCAGTCAGCGGTACCGCAGGCCCAGAATCCAAACATTGCAAAGTTCCAAGTCCAGCTGCCCAGGTATTAGTGACCTAGTTAATTAAGAAAGTGAGAATCTCAGCATCAGGCAGGACCTTCTTCAGCTGAGGTGAAGAAGAAGGGCAGAGTTCCTTAAAATTAATGACTTGCTCTTTAAGAAGGTTCTCTGTGGTCAGCAGTTCCTGGAGAACTGGGAGGTGCGGGGTGGGGACAGAGCCCCAGGGCACAGGACGCTGCCTGAGGATGAACTGCGGATGGCAGGTGCCGGGCCTGCCCCACCCACAGGCTCCCTGCACTGAGAATTACGTGCAGCCAAGAGCGGCAACTTGTATGATGCGAACGTCAGTGGGCTGTCCTCCTGCAGGAGCCCGTGTCCCTGCTGCACACTCTCTTACTTGTCACTGCCTAGACAGTTGGCCACCAGCTGAATGCACGGTGCCCCTTTGAAGTCTCCCTGTGTCACAAGTAGTTCAAGGCCAGGAACGTTATTTTCAGACCTTCCCAGACTCATCCTGATAAAAATACATAAGCGGGCAAAATGCAAATGAGAACAGACCCCCTGAAATATCTCTCAGCACCACTTAGTTTTGAGGTCACAAGCTCTTCAGTTTTTAGGGTTCTAAGGGGAATTAGCTGGAATGCTTCTCACATTAATTCTATGAGGCCGAAGGGAAATCTTTCTTTACTGGAAGAAGGGCAGGTGGCTGCCGGGACCCATGCTCCAGAGAGCATCTTTGGATG
Source organism: Balaenoptera physalus (assembly GCF_965194825.1). NCBI lineage: Eukaryota > Metazoa > Chordata > Mammalia > Artiodactyla > Balaenopteridae > Balaenoptera > Balaenoptera physalus. Next base: position 24,049,910 of record NC_138893.1, on the reverse strand, counting down.
AGGGCTGAGGATGAGGAGAGTGGGGTCCCCCGTAGAGGAAGAGGAAAGGCACAGATAGCAGAAAGCCTCGATTTCAGGCCGTCTGCTCTGTGGCTGGACCAGATCCAGCTCCGCAGCCGGCAGGGGAATTGACTCACCGTCACTGTTCGAGCTCGGCTGGTCCATGACTCAGCTCCCTCCTCCAAGGGGTTTTAGAGTTTGATGGCCCAGAAGCCCTTCACCTCCGTCCAAGATGAAGACTTCAGGAGCCAAGGAAGGGCAGGTCTTGCTGCCTTTGGAGCACTGTGGTCCTGCCAGGGCCCTTGGCGTCACCCTCCTGTACTCTGAGCAGCGCCCGCGGTTGTAGGGATCCGTGGACACGGCTCACAGAGCATTCTAGGCAGACGCACTGACTTCTTACAGGAAAGAAATTGGGCAGGATCTGCAAACTCAGTCCCCAGGGCAGGCCTGGCCCATGTTCCCTGACAGAGCTGATGTTTATTTTCATCTAATTTCTCAGCCCATTTTCTTTTTATGATCAGAGCTTTCTTTTGCAGCAAAAAAAAAAAAAAAAAAAATCCCAGCAGAAACTGCCAGTGGGGGAGAAGGAGGCAGTGAGAGGACATGCAGTGCCCAGGCAATCCTGTGCTGACGAAGAGACTCAGGCTCTGCAGGAACAGAGTGTCTGGTAGCAAAGCACAGGGTGTCTGCGAGCAGGCCACGCTCCGGAGTTGGAGACTTAAAGACAGATTCGACTCGAGTCGTGTGTAGAAAGCTCTTGCCATCACACACGCTACATAAAACTAATTTCGGTTGACTGCAGCACTAATAACTCCTGAGATTAAGTGCTTACAGAATTCATTTTTGTATTTCACCAACTGAGAAAGGGCTGAGCTTCTGGACTGCTGTGGATTTGGGCATCAAATGTGGTTGGTCTTCTGCTCTCCACCTCTCTAGAGACGCTACAGTGCTTCGTTCTCCCTTCTCCCCAGGCCGAGAGTCCAGGGCTCAGTGCAACACACTTCCCACATCACCCTTGTGACAGCGGCTGCGTATGGGGACACGTGCAGGTCATTCTCTTATTAACTGATCCTGAGGGACAGAGCTAGGGATGACGGGGAGATAGAGGTCCAGCTCTGACTCAGCCCATGTGTTCTAGGTTGGTACAGCATTTATCAAATCGGGCATCCCTTGGCATCTAAGGAATGACAATCTTGATTGCAAAACCTCCACCCCAGGGACCCTCCATGGGCACTGAGTGGACTCGATAGAAGACTCATTTGTGTTTTGTTTCTCCCGTCTCTTTCTGCCCACCAGATTATCAATGTGGGCGCCTGAAGTCATCCAGAAGCATTCAGTGTATAATTTCTCATTTCAGTGTTTGGGGGCACCAAAGCTTGGTTATAGGTTCCATAAAAGCAAGTAGAATAGAATAACAAAACCAAATGGACCCCTTTGCTATCTTTCTTAGATCCACCATGAAAATCATGGAATGCAAATGTTGGAAGAGTGTTGATTTCATTTCTCCAGTCCCTCATTTTGCAGATCATAAAAAGACCCAAAGGGACGAGCAATTAGCCCAAGTGATCCTGATCCATCAGTTGCATCAGAGCAGGAACCAGCTCTGACAACAGTCCCAATGCCTTTCCCTTTGAGCGTCACCTGGCCACCACCTGCCCTCCAGGTTGGCTCCCAGCTGGCTTCGGCTCACCTTTTACGTAAGGGCACCGACGTGACCAAGGTGCCAGACCCAATGGGCAGTCCCACCTTAGACCTCTCAGCAGCTCTCCCCAGAGCTGCGCACCCTGTCCTTCCTGCAGCAGGCGCTGTGTGTCTTCTAGAGGCTTCTCACCACCTTGATTTGTCTTCCACCTGCCCTGCCTCTCCTGCTCGGAACCCTTCCCAGGTCTTTCTTTTCTACCTACACCCTGAAGACGGAGGCTCCTGAGGGTGGGCCTTTCTCCTGACTCTCTACTCTCTCCCGGTGATCTCAGGCCCCATCCTGCCCTAGACCCCAGCTTCAGGACAGGGACCCCAATACCTCTGTTTCCCCCCAACTCTCTTCTGAGCTCTGCAGGGGTCAAGCATCTCCACTTTGAAATGCCCTGGGGATATTTAACTAAAATGTCCAAAAATAAGCTCTTGGAAATTTTTTCCAAAACCCTCCTCCTCTGTTATTTCTATTTCATTGAACATCCAGCAGATACTGTAGGAAAAATGCCCACCATTCGCTGCTCTGGGTACAGGGGGCACAGGAGTGACACACGGACCAGGCCTCTGCCCCCGGGAGGTGGCTTCTCAGTAAAGGTGCCGCTGTCCATCATGTCTGTCTCTTCCCCATCACACCGGCCTCCCCATGCCTAAATCAGCCATGTCCTGCAGAATCTGTCTGTGCAGTGCCTCTTCCATCAGAACCCCCCCCACCTCTCACTGTGTCTTCCAGCTTGTTTGTGACTGAAGGCTGCTCCCTCTGATTGATGGTTGCACTGTCTGTCTTTAGGACACTGCAGTGTCCCTCTTATCTTCCTTCTCTGTCCCTCTCCCTCACCCCAGGTCCTGCCAGACGGTGGTCACAGGTCACCCAAGAAGGCAGTGTTGTCCTGCTGTCGGAATGCCTCCTAAATTGACCTTAATACAGTGATTCCTGTTAACAAGCCTGCTGGAAAGCGCCAGTTCTGTGGGCAAACAGGGATGTGGCAAAGTTGTATCATGTGATGACAAGTGAGGGGTGGGCGCCAGGGATACAGACACCGTGAGAAGTTGGCTGAATGGCAGGAGGAGCATATTTGAGGTCGAAGATAAATATTGACACAGGTTAAATTGAATATAGTCATAGATCTGTAACATTCCAGAATCCCAGGAGTCATGAAAAATGGTGCATTTCCCGCACAGGTTGGAAGCAAGAACCCCTCGCCCTGCAGGAGAAAGGAAAACCAGGAGAGCAACCTCCATCCCCATCAGCACCAAGACCACGGCCACCAGTATCCCGTCTTCCACTTTGTGGGCTGGGGGACCCATTTTTGCCAGGGCAAGTGGGTACTGATGTCTGTAATGTTATGGGTCGGGGGGGGAGGTGGGTAGTGTGCACAGAATTTGCAAGCACGGCGCTCAAGTCTGACTGCCTGGGTTTAAATCACCGCCCTCTGCATAAGTGTTGTGTGACTGCGAACAAATTTTGTAACCTCTGTCGGCCTCCGTTTCCTTGTAAAGAGGAGTAATTGAGGAAATTTCATCATGGGGTCGTTGGGAAGGTTACATGAAATAACCCAGGTGAAACATCACACAGGACCTGCCCCATAGCCAGAAAACAGGCCTGGCCCCTGCCATGTGCCTCCTCAGGTGACAGCGTTTCTTTCTCCCAGAGTCTGACCGTTTCTTATGCTGTTTTTCGCCAAGGAAGCAGCTGTAACCCGCACTAAATTGCATTCAAATATACGCAAGTTTTGATTTACAGCCAAACAGCAGGCTTTTTCTCCAGATGGGACTGGGGAAGAAAAGAGTGCTGGCTGAGCTGCCTAGCAGCTAACTGGTGATGCAGGTGTAATGGTTAGATCAGTGAAGTCTGTGGATCTGAAGTTTATTCTAATCCACTAGTGACTCTGATCAAACTGCGTTTGGTCGGCTGAGCCCCTGCCTGGGAAGCATTCCTGCAGCTCGGCGCTCCACTCAAAGTTCAGAGAGAATAAACATATGTTGAAAACAATGCCTGTAAAGGTCTCTTTCATGGAACCCCTTCTATACCGGGCACTGGGCTCAAGCCTTTCTGTGGATTATCTAGCTTAATCTGTACACAAATCTACCAGGTAGATGCTGGGATTGGGGGCATGCTGTAATGGGCCTTGAATGCCGGGCTGAGGATCATGGGGTTTATTGACAGGTGATGGACTCTCTGAATATGTCACATGTATGAACAAGCACCTTTAACAATGACAAAGGATGTCCAACAAGTACCTGATGGCAGTAAAAAGCTAGTGGTCAATGTGTGTCCTGGAGAATAAGTTTTATTTTCCTCCTGCTTCCACTTGCCTGTTTCTTCTAAAAGTTTATAGATCTAATAAATGCCTACTGAAATCTTTTACTATGTATATAATGATACATTTACAGGTGAAAGATGGACCATACAGAGACAAAGTGCTACCATGAATCTCCAGGTAACAGTCATTTATTTTACGTCTCTAAGTATTCCAGTAAAAACCTGCATTTTAAGAAGCATCTATAATGAGCATAGAGATTTACTTCCTAAAAGAAAAGTAAAAGACTATCATTTCCTCGTTGCATATTCTTGGGTGACTTATCAAAATCAGTTATCTATATGCGTGGGTTTATTTCTGGGCTCTCTATCCTGTTCCATTGGTTTGTATGTCTGTGTTCATGCCAGTACCATACTGTTCTGGTCTCTCCAACAAATGATGCTGAGAAAACCAGATAGGTACATGCAAAAGAATGTAATTAGAGCCTTACCTTGCATCAGACACAAAAATCAACTCAAAATGGATTAAAGACTTAAACATAAGGCCTGAAATGGTAAGACTCTTAGAAGAAAATACAGGAGAAAAGCTTCTTGACATTGATCTCAGCAATGATTTCACAGTTATGACACCAAAAGCACAGGGAACAAAAGCAAAAAAAGACAAGTGTGACTACACCAAACTGAAAAGCTTCTACACAACAAAGGAAAAAATCCACAAAATGAAAAGGCAATCTACAGAATGGGAGGAAATAGTTGCAAGCAAGATATGTGGTGAGGGGTTAATATCCAAATTATATAAAGAATTCTTATTACTTAATTGAGAAAATACAAATAACCCAAATAAAAAATAGACCTCCAATAGACATTTGTCCAAAGGAATACAGATGGCCAACAGGTATATGAAAAGGTGCTCAACATCACTAATCATTGGGGAAATGCAAATTAAAACTATAATGAGATATCACCTCATACATGTTAGGATGGTTATTATCCAAAAAAAAAAAAAGAAGAAAAGATAACAAGTGTTGGTAAGGATACAGAGAAATTGGAAGCTTTATGCACTGTGGGTAGGAATGTAAAATGGTGCAGATGCTATGGAAACAGTGTGAGGTTCATCCAAAAATTAAAAGTGGAACTATACCATATGACCCAGCAATTCTACTTCTGGGTATACACACAAAAGAACTGAGAGCAGGATCTCAGATATGCACTCCCACATTGATTGCAGCTTTATTCCCAATAGCCAAGCTATGAAAACAATCCAAATGCCCTTCTACAGTGAATGGATAAAGAAAATGTGCTCTATACATATATATACACACATACAGTGGAATATTATTCAGCCTTTAAGAAAGAAGGAAGGGACTTCCCTGGTGGCACAGTGGTTAAGAATCCGCCTGCCAATGCAGGGGACATGGGATCTTCACTGGTCTTGGAAGATCCCACATGCTGCAGAGCAACTAAGCCTGTGCGTCACAACTACTGAGCCTGTGCTCTAGAGCCCACGAGCCACAACTACTGAAGCCCGCATGACCTAGAGCTCATGCGCCACAACTACTGAGCGCACGCACCAAAACTAATGAAGCCTGCATGCTCTAAGGCCCGCGAGCCACAACTACTGAACCCCCGTGCTGCAACTACTGAAGCCCATGCACCTAGAGCCCATGTCCCACAACAAGAGAAGCCACCACAATGAGAAGCCCGCGCACCACAACGAAGAGTAGCCCCCGCTCGCCGCAACTAAAGAAAGCCCGCGTGCAGCAACAAAGACCCAAAACAGCCCAAAATTTAATTAATTATAAATAAATAAATAAATAAATAAATCCACTTCTTACCTAAAAAAAAAACAATAGCAGGCATGAGTTATATAAGAAAAGTCTTGCCTTAAGAAAGGAATCTATCAGTTATTACATGTAAATGATTGAGCAATTCTCAGCTTCAAAAAAAACACCTGCAAGAAGAAAACCCTGCATTATGTGACGACATGGATGAAGTTGGAGGATATTATGTGAAGTGAAATAAGCCAGACACAGAAGGACAAATGCTGCATGATTTCACTTACACGTGGAATCTAAAAAAGTTGAACTGGTAGAAATAGAGCAGAAGAGTGGTTCCCAATGTGAGATACTTAGAAATCATAACTCATTTGGATGTACAAGTTTGCATATGTGAGAAGATAAATGTCATCATTTTATGGTCATATCTTGTCTAAAATTCCATTCTATGATATGCATGAATATCCCTTTCTTGTTAATAATTATTACAATGTGATTAATTTCTAGGCAGTAGACTATTTTGTCCAGAGCCAATAAATTGTGGGGGGTTTTTTTGAGAATGAAACTACTAGAGATTTTTTTAAATCCAATTATAGTAAATTAAATTAAGTTTTCTCTGTTGTTTATACTGCTGCTTATTTCATTTTGAAAAGGGCTAAAATAGCCTTGATGGAAAATTTGTATTTATTGAACAAACATTGGTTTATAAAGTACAGGATTGTATTTAAATACAAAATGGTTTTATGTTATTGAATGATAATGGTAACCGCTGAGGCTGCCTAATCTAAAATTTCTGAAAAAAAATCACCTACTACATTAACACTCCCCAGTGTTTACAAAGGGGCCTATGAATGAAGATCTGGTGTTGATTAAAAATTTTAAATCCTGTGATTGAGATCTGAGCCCGATGACTATTAGCTTCTGTCACCACAACTACTACTGTGAAATAAGAACCAGATTGCTGAAATGTGGGGCAGCTGTATTTCTCAGACCAATGTTTCTGTTTCAGCCTTGAAAAACAACACACTAGGCACAACTCATCTATTCTAGGTAACTTTTTAAAGATCTGTTATAATTCTTAAAAAATTCAAAATAAGCATATAGTTTTAAAATAAGCAAAAAACTTTTCTCATCACATTTACCAGCATACTTATATGGCAGTAAATGTTGGGTGCTTCTGTCAGCGATTCTGGGTATTTTGGTGAAACACAATATAAAGATATTGGAGCAGTTTCTCAGTGGGTTATCCCTGGAAGGTGAAATGGTTCATTTTGGAAAACAGTGACAGATGGATTCCTGGAAAACCCCCTATTTACATTAGATCCCATTATTTTTCTTTGTGATCTATGGCAGCGTTTGCACATAATTTTTAAATCAGCCTCAAGATACATCACAATGTCTTTCCAATGGGTGGATAAAATCCTCACATGCCCAGAAAGAGTATTGATGATGGAACATTTCCCCAGCTAGGCCTTCACACAACATTGGGATATTTGACCCTCCACATTAAAGCCCATAAAACCCTGGCCGGCACTGACGGGCTCAGGAGGTCCTGGGTCCTGTGTACACCTCAGGGGCATCCCCTGGACATGCCGTGCACCCCAGCACCAGTCAAGAGTGCACGCTGGCCTCCGCTGCTGCGGGCAAGTCAGCTGGAAGGATGATCACCTGCCCGTGATGCTCACACACACAGGGTCCTCATCAATCAACCACTTGGGCACCATTGATCCATTCCTGGGACTGGGACATACGACTCCTCAAAAAATACAAGCGTCTCAAACACAGGTAATAATACGTGTGATGTAAAACCACATTTGTCAGGACAACACTACCCCATCAGCGGGCTCTTAACCACCATGATCTGAATATGTGCTTCATGTAATACATCTAACACCTTTAAGCAGATAATTGTTAAGAAAAACATTTTTCTTTCCATGAAAAACATAATTAGCTGTACATTTCAAATTCTTAAAATAGATGTGAACAATATCTCCCATCTCTTCTTTTCTCTGAAAATGCCAAACTACCTGGGATTCTTGTCACTTAGGTACCCTTACTTAAAACCTTATTCAAGTTCAGAATAAGATACCAGACCCCCACACGCGGCCACCACTTACTTTTCCCATGATATTAACTGATCTACCAGACTGCTGTATTTTAGAAAACCAGCTTTTTAAGAGCAAACACTGAGAGATATTAACAAATTATTTTCAGCATTCCATTAAAGTCCATCTTACAAAAATGGTATTTGGAAAATTTGGAAACAGAATCCATGAGGCAGTAATATACTATATCTAAATTAAGTTGTACACTTTAAATGTACAAATTACATTCAATTTGTTAGAAAGATTTTTGTTCATTCATTCATTTATTGCAACTTTGGGTGTTTTGGTTGATACAGGTCATCTTTGAAATAAACTTTGTTTAGTTGAGAAAAGCTTTGGATTACCTCATTCTTAAGTATGGGTTGGCCGAAAAGTTCCTTCAGTTTTTAAATAAAAATAAAAGACACATTTTTCATTTTCACCAAGAACTTTATTGAACAACGTATTCACCCTTGTGTTCCACTACCTTCTGCCATTTTTCAAGCAACTTCATAATTCCATCCTCCCAAAACTGTTTATCTTTTTGAGCAAAGAACTGTTCCAGGTGTGTTTTATAGTCTTCCAGGGAATTGAAATTTTTTCCATTAAGAGAATTTTGTGAAGACCTAAATAAATGGAAATCTGAAGATGCAATGTCTGGTGAATACAGCTGATGAATCAGAACTTCCCAGCCAAGCTGTAATAGTTTTTGCCTGGTCATCAGAGAAACATGTGGTCTTGCATTATCCTCATGGAAGATTATGCGTTTTCTGTTGACTAATTCCAGACGCTTTTCGTCGAGTGCTGATTTCAGCTGGTCTAACTGGGAGCAGTACTTGTTGGAATTCAGCATTTCGTTTTCCAGAAGGAGCTCATAATAGAGGACTCCCTTCCAATCCTACCGTATACACAGCATCACCTTCTTTGGATGAAGACCGGCCTTTGGTGTGGTTGGTGGTGGTTCATTTCGCTTGCCCCACGATCTCTTCTGTTCCACATTATTGTACAGTATCCACTTCTCATCACCCATCACAATTTGTTTTAGAATGTTTTCGTTACATTTAAGTAGAGAATTGCATGTGGAAATATGGTCAAGAAGGTTTTTGTCACTTAACTTAGGTGGAACCCAAACATCAAAGTGATAACATAAACCAGCTGGTGCAAATGATTGATTTTCAGTGCTTGATTTGGATATTTTGAGTATGTTGGCTGTCTCCTGCGTTGTATAATGTTGATTGTTCTCAATTAATGTCTCAGTTTGATCGCTGTCAACTTCAGCTGGTCTACCTGACCATGGAGCATCATCTAGCAAGAAATCTCCAGCACCAAACTTCGCAAACCACTTTTGACATGTTTGATCAGTCACAGCACCTTCTCTATATGCTGCACAAATCTTTTTTTGCATTTAGGTTATGTTTTTACCTTTCTTGAAATGATAAAGCATAATATGCTGAAATGTTGCTTTTTCTCTTCCATGTTCAATTTTAAAATGGCCACACAAAAATTCACCAATTTTGATAAGTTTTTTTTAATGCACGGTGATATGACAGTTGTCACAATGCTATCTAACAAAATTGTTTTGAATGAAGTTAAAGTCAACTAAGCGTTACTAGAGCCATCTTACGGAAAAAACCGAATGATCTTTTTAGCCAAACCCAATATTTTTCTCTTCAAACCCATTAATTGATAAGTAAGTGACACTAAGACACCAAAATATGTATCCTCCTAGTGTAAAGTAGTTTTACAATCAGAGGCAGATATATAACCTTAAAGTCTTTCACTAATAAGTAACAAAATTTTTAAATAAGACAAAAGAAAAATCATATTTTTCTACAGAGGTACCAAAGAGGAGCAGATGCAAGGAAACTTATGACCTGAATTTCTGAGATTTTGGAGCTCTCTGTAGGAAGTAATAGAACTGTGGCAACTTCCATACCTTGGGAAGGTGTCAAGGTGGAGAAACCTTGCAGAGGTGAGGGGATAACATGGGGGTGGGAGAACGGATTGGAGTCTGCAAGAAAGAACTCCAAGGACAAGGGCAGAGCACTCAGCTCACTGATTCTCCTAGTCACTTCTCCTTAACTTTTGCCAAAAACAGCAGTGGAGGAGAGCCTGGTCAGAACGTTTTTGAGCTTTTGTTTTCTTGAAGTGGTTGGATTCCATGGTTCTTCTGGAGCTGAATCCAAAGCTGAGCCAAAAATATCTGAAACTGCATCCAACTCCCTCCAGATCACATACTGACAAGGTCCAAAGAGTGCATGGCAGCTGGGTAACCACAATGAACTCTATTTAGTTGAGCTGGTGACTCAACTAGATTCTGGGAAATCTGGAAAAATCAGCCTAACACCATCTGGGAAATGAATGAAACAAAGTCAAGTTATACTTAAGACTCCACACTACTTTTATAAACAATGTCGAGAATCAAATAAAAAATCACAGGATATGCAAGGAAGCAAAAAATATTACCCATACTCAAGTGAGACACAGTAAATAGAAGCAGATTCTTGGATCATCCTACTATTAGAACTGGCAGACAAGGGCTCTAAAACAACTAGTATAAACTGTGCCAGACAAATACTATCTCAAGACAGATGATCAAGGTTAACATGAACCATGATAAGTCCTATTGATAGCATGGACCCCTGGTACGATGTGATGAGAAGGGCACTATACCCTTGCAGTCTTCCTCCCAATGACATATAACCCCCATCCAATCATTAGACAAGCACTTCTCAACTGAGGGAACTCTGTAGAATGCCTGATCAGCACTCCTCAAAATCATCAAGGTCATCAAAAACAAGGAAAGTCTGAGAAACTGTTGCAGCCAAGAGGAGCCTAAGGAGACATGAGACTAAATGTAATGTGGTGTCCTGGATGGGATCCTGGGTAGACTCCTGGGACAGAAAAAAGACATTAGGGGAAAACTGCAGAAATATGAATAAAACATGGACTTCAGTTAACGTATCAATATTTGTTCATTGATGTTCTCAAGTGTACGATACTACTGCAAGAAATTAGTCATAGAAGAAACAGTATGTGGAGTAAAATGGGACTTTCTTTACTGCTTTTGCAATAATTCTACAAATCTAAAACTCTTCCAAAAGTAAAAGTTTATTAAAAAAAAAAAGATTGTTGAAAAAAAGTGAACATAGAATCAACAACACGTGAGGAATATCAAGTGGTCTACATTATGTGTAATTAAATTCTCAATAAATTGTATTCCAATAAAAATAAATAAATAAATAAATCCTCAGAATAAGAAAAGAGGGAGAATGGGGCAGGGAGAAAGATCTGAAAGATACTGGCTGGGAATTGTCCAAATTTGATGAAAATAAAAAGGAATCCACAAATTCAAGGAGCATGATAAATGCCAAATATGAAAAATTCAAAGAAAACACATCATGGCCAAACTGATGAAAATGTAGATAAAGAAAAAAATCTAAAAATCAAGTGAAAAGTACACATTATTTGCAAGGGAACAATGGGAAGAATTACTGCTGACTTCTCCTCCTAAACAAAGCCAGGAGGAGAAAAAAGCTACACTGAAAGTGCTGAAAATAAATCCTGCCAAGTTAGAATTCTACGTTCAGCAAAAAAAAAAAAAAAAAAGTGGGATAAAGACATCTTCCAATAAATGAAAGTGGAGAGATTTTGTAACCAACAGACTAGAAACCTAAGGACAGGATACAGAAGGAAGCCCTGAGCCTTAAAGGAAATAACAGCAGATGGAACCTTGGGTCAGTAGGTAGGAAGGAAGAGCATCAAAATATAAATCCGTGGTAAAAACACTTTTCTCTTTTCTTAATTATTTTGAAGATAAACAACTGTTTGCAAATTAACAACAATGACTGGTAGGTTTACAATTGGTTGAAGTAAAATACATGACCACAATAATGAAGGATACAGGGGAAACAGAAATATCAGAAGCATCGTGTTGTGGGATTCTTATGTTCTACATGAAGTGTCATAACCTTAATTCACCATCGATCACAAGTTATGGGTGCATATTAAATCCTTAGAGCAATAGCAAAAATTTAAAAGGAAGATTTGTTGTAGAATCAGGAGAATACATAAAATGGAATATTATAAAAATCGTCGAATAATCCAAAGGAAGGCATAAAGGAAGGATCAGGAAGCAGATAGGATAAATGAGAGAAACTAGACTTAAAACTAGACGGTAGACTCAAAACCTACCATGTCAACAGTTACAGTAAATGCAAGTGGCTTAAATGCTCCAAATAAAAGGCTGACATTGTCAGAATGTATTTTTTTTAAACCTACAGAATCCGGCTACATACTGCTAACCTGGCAGTCGACTGACTATCAAGGCAGAGAGAGCGGTAGAACACTGAGCACAGGAACCTGTCGTGGTGTTTCAACAAGAACGAGGCTGACTTCTAGGCAGTGTTCCCAGGGGTACAGAGGGCATTTCCTAAATGATGAAAGGATTAATTCATCAAGATATAATCATCCTAAGACATACTTTCCTAATAACTGAGCTGCAAAATATGAAAAGAAAAAATTGACAAAACTCTAAGGAGAAGTAGACAAACCCATAAATGACAGAGCAAGTTTTAAAAATTACCAAGGATACAAAAGACTTGACCAACATCATCAACCACTTGAACCTCACCAACATTTTTTCAGGTGCACATGCAGCATTCACACCGTACATTCTGTGCGATAACACGTGGTTCTGCGTGCATGAAGTTTAAAAACAGACCAAAGTGACTTATGGGGATACAAATCCAAATAGAGGCTGCCTTCAAGGGTCGTTTGGTGGGGATCGACTGGGAAGACGCAGGAAGAATCCTTCCGAGGTAATAGAAATATTCTACATTGCGATCGAGTTATGGGTCACACAGGTATATGTACTTATCAAAGCTCATTAAATGAGCACTTAAGACCCATGCATTTACCTGTATATAAATTAAAATGTACATAGTATAACACATGATATAACATAACATAACAATTGGATAAGATTTTCTAAAACTTCACATTCAGAAACAACAAGGTCCTCTCAGCACAGGGAATTATATTCAATATCCTGTGGAAACCATCATGGAAAAGAATATAGAAAAGAATGTATAACTGAATCACTTTGCTGTACAGCAGAAATTAACACACCATTGTAAATCAACTATAATTCAATAAAAAATAAAACCAGATTCAGAGTCTGACTCTTCTGAATCTCTCTCAAATCTGAGTCTCTATCTCCGTGTTTTCCAGACACTATCACCCTCTGTGACATCAGGAGCCTTGGAGATGTAGGCCTTTTAAAAAACAATAAATCAAGGAATTACAAGCCATTGGTCCTGGGCTCAGGTGGGCGTTCTGCTCTGTCAACCTGGCCTAATTTTTGACTCCTGTTTAAGAAATGATGCTGACTCAGCACCTTCTCACCCCCTCCCCACAACCATCCCATCCGTGGGGATGAAAAAAGCAAGCATCTCTGCCTCGGAGATTTGACTTCAACCTTCTGACGCCCATTCTGTAAGGTTTTGGGCTGGCTTGTCAGAGGCCTGTGACGGCCTCCTGGCCTCAAGCCATTGTAAGATGCCATTGACTGTCAACCCTTCTCACTTTCAAAGAACTCCGAAAGTGGAGGGGAAACGTCTCAGAATCAATGAAATACAGGAATACTGTTTTGAATCAAAATGCCTTCAATGCTAACAAGAGGGGCCAAGGGCAGCAGGAGGCAGGGATGGGGGCAGTGCCCACCTGAAGCATTCCTCCATCAAGGAGAAGGAGAGTCCAAGCCCCTGCTGTCCCTGCTTCTGTCTTGCCCCCAGAACCAGGTCACGTGTCACCCCCAGGGGCCTGTGAGGTTGGGAAAAAGCAAGGGTCTCGCCTGGGACCTACTGATACCCTGAAACAAAATGGGGGATTGGCAACTCGGGTCGAGAGCATGCGGAGAGGGTCCTTCCCCACCCAAGTCTGGTCTCTCCAACACAGGGGCTTTTAACTTTGTGCTACGGTGGCCCTGACCTGACCCCCACTGCCTCCCTCTCCTGGAAGTTACCGGCCACAACAGATGGTTGTGGGATGTCTGTTGAATAGAAAAGCATTCCATCTTGCCTGCACCCCTAAGCAACGGGCTTCCCCGTGCTGCTGTGATGGAGCTGCACCCCGAACGCTGCCTCAGGCACCCTCAGCCTCCAAGCCTCATCTTCCCAGACGGTCCCTCCTTCCAGCCCCAGGAACATGCAGCCCGAAGGCTTTCCTCAAGGCAGGTGTCTCAGGCCTAAGCCAGGCAGAGGACTTAGGGAACCACGGCTAAGGGGCAGGGGTCATGGAGGGACCACGTGCTGAGCGTGTGGGGATGGGCAGCGAGCCTCCCGCTTACACAGGTGTCCTCGGAGCCGGGGTGAGCCGAGGGCCAGGGCCTGGCTGTCCCCATCGAATCGCCACCAAATCCCAGGAGGATGCCGCTGATGTGGCTTTGGAGCCGCACCGCCGCCGGCTGGCTCCCTGGGCCCCCGCGCTTTTCCTAGTAGCTATTTTGTTATGAGCACTGGAGCCAGGGAATCATTTAAAGACAGCGGTTAAGTTGACGGCCTTTCTCTGAGGCAGGGAAACGCTCCTCTATTACCGAAACGCAACCAGTGGCAGAATCTGAAAGTGCAGAATAAATAGTCCACAATTCACTGCATTCCACTCAGCCCGGCCATTCTGCCCATCACTGGAGCCCGGGTGACAACTTTACAGTAACGTGGAGAAAAGGGTGTCCGTCACCCAGAATTCAGTCTTACCCTTGGCCACGCTGCAGAGTAAATGGACGAGCTTCAAGACGGGAAAGTGAAAAATTCATTGGGCCCTTTCCTGTGAAATGTCAAAGTATAAACTTCTTTAAGAAAAATATCTGATTCCAGCAGAATGAGCCAGCAAGCACTGTGTAACGTGTAGACCAAACAGAGACAAGTTCAAACCACTGCATCTTCCAGCCGGAGGCAGCCCTGAAGAGTTGTTCCCTGATGCCCCCCGTCAGGGGCGGGCGCGCTGAGCCAGAGCAGGGGGATTCCCTCCAAACACGCCCGTGGTTGGGTGGACGCAGGAGTGGCCCCCGTGCCCCTGAGCTCCCCCGGCCTAAACACCAGGACCCCAGCCACCTCTTCGGTTATGAGGGGGTTTGGGGCTATTCTTGGTCTTCCACTCCCAGGGGAGCAGCGCTGTGGGCGCAGCTGCCCCCTGCCCACCAAGCGTCCATAGGAACAACTCTGAGTCTGTCCCGGTCCTCTCCACGCCCACCAGCCTCCGAGGACCGCTGTCCAGCCCCATCCTGCTGGCTGCAGGCTCTCAGACGCCCTAGGACGGGAAGCCGGTCCCCTCAGAGCCTGCAGGCCTCATCCTCCAGCCCTGTCTGCCCTCTAACTGGGACCTCTGCCCCTCCGACTCCAAGCCCCCGGGGGAGGCGGACTGACCCACCTGGTGGTCTCCTCTTGATCCTCACCTCCATACCCCCGACCTGGACTGCTTCCTGACAGGGTCACCCACTTGCTTGTAAGGTCTCTTGTCTTAGAGCAACTTGCATCTCAAACTCAAAATGCCCAAGTGGGCCCATGCATTTCCTCTGCGCCCATCTGGCCTGCAGCCCCACCAGGACCCACGCGTATGCGATCCCGCTGTTACCCCAGTGGCCATGCCTGGGTGTCCTGCATCCCTCAGACGCCATGCCGGCCCCATCCCAGGGCATCTGGCTCCTGCCCGCGTCCCCACCTTGGAGCAGTCCCTCCCCCTCTCCTCTGGGCTGTGACCATGGCCTCCGGACAGCACCCCTGCCCCTGCCCTTGTAGGATGGCCCAATGACCGTCCTCGTGCATCTCTGCTGCCTGCCCCAGCTCTGCCTGTCAGGTGATGTCCTCCTTCCAGGTCACTGTGACCTCATCCCTCAAAGCCTGCTGGCCCTCTTCTTCCTCCAGTGCTGGGGGAACAGGGATCCACGTGTCTTGTGGAATAAGCCGCCTTGATTTCAGGCTCTCCGCCTCCAGAACCATGAGAATAAGCTTCTGGTGTTTTAAGGGCACCAAGCAGAGCGCTTACAGCAGTGTCTTGTTGCACTGGGGTTCCCTCCTTCTCTGAACTCGTGTGACTCCTCCCTCCCCCCACCCAACAGTAAAGCCCCATGGGCCTCCTCCCGCCCTCTCGCCAGGTGCTTGTGCTTGTGCATTTCCCTGAGGGCAAGGGCACCCGACAGGGCCATCCCAGAGGACCCCGGGGTGGCGGTCGCCCTCCAGGCCACGTCTTACTACCATGAGGACCAGAGAGGGAGAACACCCCATGGCAAGGTGGCCGACGGCTGAGAGAACCAGGTAGATAAAGACAATGCAAGCCTCAAATCCATGCCACGGTGATAGAAGTGCAACCTCCCCAGGCCTGTTCCCTCCTCACATAACGGGGGAGGAAACACGGCAGGTCAGAATTGGATTTCCCAGGAAAAGGCTGCGTTGTTTTACTACCATGACAATTCAGAAATACTCCAAACAGTCATTTTGGAGAATGGCATGAGTAAATTTAAATCGCTCGCAACACAGCCTTAGGTGTTCTTCACTGTGCCCGTCGCTGCCCTCTGCAGCCTGCGTACCCGGCGGGCTGGAATCTCCACCAGTCCGGTTTGAGGCTGGCCAGTGAGTCAGCGCTGCGATCATTTTATCTGCCTCACACGTAGAATTTATTGGGACAATCAGGACAGCGATTGCCTTTCATAACCTGATCAATGAAAACCCACTGGGAGAGAGACAGTGTTTTAAAAAGTAATTGTTTAAATGAACTTGATATTTTTATTGCAAAAATATATCACAACATGCTTTAAGGTTGAATTTTAGCTCAGTAACCACAAACATTATTCAAGTGATTCAAAGAGAAGCTAATGACAAACACTGTTGTGTTTTAAATAATCTAATAAAAAGCATATTAACGTAGGGGAGGATACCAGTTGGGTGTACACACACAAAGTAATGTGTTCATTTATGGTAATGAAATTAGTTAAATTCTGTCAAACTTTGTTTTTCTTTCTAAACACGATGCCAGTGGCACTTTTCACCTCTACTCCTGGCCTTCCAGCTGGTTCTTTTATCTATAACCTACTATCTGGGTCCAAAATGCAGGCTGCAACACCGACGCAGGCCCTACCTGGCTGGAGGTGCTCCTGTCACTGGTCTCACCTGGCCAGATAGGCAGTCCTTTGCATCGTACCTTTAGCACCAGTATCGTTTCCTGGGGCGGTTTGGCTACATCATCCTGGGTTCATCCAGCAGGAAACCCTAGGGGGCAGTGTGGCCACAGATGGAGAGAGAGGGGGCAGGAGGAGGCTCAGGGACCCCCGTTTCCCCCGCCTGGTTTGGAGCCAGTTGCCTGGAGGGGCCTGGGGCTCCAGGAAGGCGTCAAGAGGGGGGTCTGGTTCCACCGTCTCCAGTGATTTGCCTTGTGACTCATCCCATGGCCTCTCAGAGGGTCAGCCAGTCTTTTCATACCTATTCCAGGGAACTGCTGTAGCGCCCGGCCTGCCACTGGGTTGCTAGGAAATGCCAGTGAACCAAGGGGTCTGAGTGGGTGCCCAGAGCCCAGGGTGGGTGCTGTTTGCATCGCTGGCGGCAGCCCGCCTCACGTCCCACCCTCCTCTCTGTGCAAACCTGCCCCGGGGCTGCCCCACTTCACCCCGTCAGCTCCGTTTTGCAAGACTGTAAACATCCCGGCATAGACCCACCCAGTAAATGTTACAGAAAGGCTAACAGGTGGGACTTCAGGAGGCTGACAGCTCCTCCAGAGAAGGGGGTCCAGGCAGCCCCAGGTGTGCAGAGCTTCTGGCTCCTGCTGAGTTTGGTGCCCAGGTAGGGACAGAAGGCAGGCTCGGGGCCTATGTCCATGAGAAGTGGGGGCCGGGTGGCAGGGACTCCGGGGCTCCTGCAGATCTAACAGCAACGTGCCCGGCGCAAGGCCCAGCGTTTAGGAGAAGACCGCTGGGGCCAGGCCGCCCGCGTCCAACCGTGGCTCTGCTTCTCACTCACTGTGCGACCCTCCGCCATTACTGTGCCTAGGTTTCCCCACCTGGAAGAGAAGATAAACTTAGTACCACCTGCTTCATAAGGTTCTTGTGCAAATAAACGGGTTTACACACAAAACACACCCAGGACAGGTCCTGGCACAGGGTGGTGGGAGAGGAGGCTCGATCAGTAAACATCAGGCATCAGCTTTACCCAGTCTTTCCCTTCCATCTGGTCTCATGAGCTCCCCCCCCCATGCCTCCCGCCCACCAAGCACACGCCCACCTCTGGGCCTTTGCACCTGCTCTTCTCTCCACCTGGAACCCCTCCCCCACAGGTATCGGCATGGCCACACCCCCATTTGACTCGTGTCTCTGCTAAAATGTCCCTTAATCAGTAAGGCCTCCCTCACCACCCTACGTAAAACTGCCCTGCCATTACCCCCAGCCCTCCCATCCCATGACCTTGATTTTTAGTTGTTTCACACAACACTTATTATCTGACATAAGAAATATCTCATGCTTAAAGTAAAGCAAAAACATGCTTGTAAAACATGTTTCTTATGCCAAAGACCTGAAATTGGAGTATTTATACCTGAAATTGGATTACTGAGAACAAGAGAAAAATAAAAGGAAATACAAGGCACATATTAAAATTAATAGGATTTAGTTGACATTGGACTCAGAGAAAATTCATAGCTTTTAACACTATTATTTTAAAATAAGAATATATATATATTCTTTTTTAGATTCTAAAACTAACACAACATTGTAAATCAACTATATTTCAGTGAAAATTTTAAAAATAAAAATAAAATAAGAAAATAAACTAAGTACTATTTAGCTCAAAATCTAGAAAAATAAAAATAAAATACAGCTAGATAAAAATGACATAAATGATAAAGTTAAAGACAAAGAAACAAAAAAGTAGTAGGACTTATGAACAAAGCTAAGGGCTAACTCCAATAAGAATAAAACTTACCAAATATTATTAATTAGAAAGGGAGAGAAATATAGATGAAAATGATATGTAAAGCAGATGTAGCCCCAATCGCATATAAAAACTCATAAATGTTTATAAGTTTAAAAGTCTCAGTGAAAAGGTGAGCTTTCCAGGAAAACAGGAATCACCAATGGGAATTCACGGAAAAGGCAAACAAACACTGAATTGGAAGGAAATGGGAAGTTCATCCTACAGACAAGCAAGAAACTCTCAATGTAGCCAGACAACAGGATTTCACCGAAAACTGAAGGACATCAAAGGAAACAAACACTTTAAACATAACAACATAAATTAAACATAAAAACAAACTTTCTTAACATGAGAAAACCCTGTACATCTATCTCAGACCAAACACCAGCATCACACTAGATACTGGACGTTAGGGAAAATTAGAGTCTGGAACTGGCCATGGGTTTCTGTTATCAGTAAACTTATCACCCCCAAAATATACCCAGTGCGATATGACAGAATAAGCTGAATGAGGAGCATGAATGGGAGGATGGAGGCGGAAAGTGTGGTTAGTTAAGGAGGACATGCTTACACTTGCCTCCTTGTAAATCCTATGAAAACATACTGAAACTACACCAAAATAGTAATGTTTCCATGTGCTATCAGACAACAAAAATTAGAATGAAAAAATGCATCAGCAATGATAATAAATAATAAGTTAATTACCTATGTATACACATATGTGTTTTTTTAATTGTATAAAAAATGAAACTTTCAAAGTGTCAAATATGGGTGATTTATTAAACATATTTTGTTGTGTTAGTCAACTGTTAACCGTGAAAATATGAGTGTATATTTATTGATATGAGGAAAATGCTCATATATACTAAAAAGAATGTTTAAAACGATATAATGTGATATACATTTTCCTCTCTTTTGTAATGCTTGGAAGGATATAAACCAGATATTAACAGTGATCATGACGGGGGATTCCTTACTCTCTTTGCTTTTGTATAAATTTTCAACATTAAACATGTATCTCCTTTGTAATTAAAAATAATTTTAAATGAATAAGACCAAACTATCAGGCAATAAAAGTTTATAGTAAGAAACACTAATATAGAAGGAATAATGTGATGTCGCACCCAAAATTTTATCTAGTTTTTCAATTGTTTATAGCAACGGTCTAGTGTATAATGCTTACGTGACTTTATTTCATTTGGATTCTTTAACAAACGGGATACAAATCATTAGATTCTAGGAATTCAGGAGAACAGCGGAGCCGTCTGCCACCGAGTCCTAACCAGCATCAAATAACCTCATCAACGTTTTCAATTAATAACTTTTAAAAATCAGTCCTCATTGTTAAGAGAAAAATCAAATAAAAAACAGAACCCCAGACTATTCGCACAGTGTAAGCTCTGCTTTGGTGACAAGGAAAGGGTGTGTGTTTGGGTGGGGGCAGGTCTGTCTACACCGACACCCGCACGTCCTACGTCACTCATAAACCCGACATCCAGGGGTCCCACTGGCTCCACACAGCCCCTTGCTCTGAGCCCACCCACGAGAATGGACAAGATTTCCCCTCCGCCCTCCTCAGGCGTCTCCATCGGGTCAGGGCAGCTTCTCCCTCTGGGGAGGACCTCTCCCGCCGTGTTGAATCATTCATCCACGTTGCCAAGACCCGGCTGCACTCACGGTCTGGCCAACTGTTCCAGGCCCTTTGTCCTCATCCAAGCTGTCTTCTCACCCTCGCTCGATGGGAAGACACACGCTGGGCAGTGGGCCTCTCCAACCTGCAGCTGACTCAGCCCCGACAGGGCACATCTGCCCTCCTCTTACCTCCTCCGAGCGGGCGGCTCATTGCCCTGTGGATCCTGCGAACATCAGCTCACACCTGCCGGGTGACGGTTCACAGGTCTGGGCCCCTCCTGGGTTTGAAGTTTCACCTGCGTGACATGCCTTTCTCTCTCCCCTGCCCCACTGAGGAGCCACGTCGTAAGGACCCTTCTGGACACTCCCTCCCTGGCCCCATCCTCCCCCCGCTGCCCCCGGAGTCCCTGCCCAAAGCCCATAAGCATCTTCTCTGAACTTGCCTAAAGGCTGTTCCGGATACCCTTAGCCACGCACGCTCTGATGCTAGAGGCTGACCTCTGACCCGTGAGCTGGGGAAGCGGCCCGTCCAGCGGGCGTGGCTCCTCGCTCTGCCTGGCTTCCTGAGCAGACAGCACGGCCGGGGGCCCCAGGAGAGCGCACAGGCATCAGTGGGCTCCTGCACCTGCAGTGCGACCCCGAGGACAAGCGTCCCGTGGGCCTCCCCGGCGGGGGTCTGAGCACACGTCGGCCCTCCCTCTGCCACCTCCGCTCCTGCCCTCCGGCTGCCCTCCCCCTGACCCCCGTGTCCTTCCACCCACGTGCGCCCCTCACGGCTGCAGGGAGGCCTTCTGAGCAAGGAGCGCTGTTGGGGGGTTGCTTCCCTACCCCCGTTCCTCCAAGAACAGAATACCTTTCCCTGCCGGACCATGTGAGGCTGGGGTGCACTTCCTGAAGCTCCTCCGAGGTCTACCTTGCGGTCCGCATTCTACGGTAAAGAAACCTGGACCAGAGGTTTCTGAAATTGGATTATTGAGAACAAGAGAAAAATAAAAGGCAATACAAGGCACATATTAAAATTCATAAAGAAACCTGGACCCAGGCTGCCCACAGAGTGACCTTAAATGTCCAGGACCTGGGTCATCCTCTCAAGGGTCTGGGATACCTGGACCCAAAGGAGAGTTTGGGTGATTTTCAGCAAAGTAGGCGGGGATTTGGGGAAGTCCTTTCTGTACTGATCAAGGAGCCGGCTCAGACATCCCCGTTCACCTGTGAGGCCGGCTCACAGCCGGGGACGCCGTCATTCCGCCTCAAGACTGAGGAAGGCAGGTGCTGCTACCTTCCCAAGGGGAAAGTCTCTCTCCATCGCCAGGACTGTGGTAAACAAATTGCGCTGACGCTGGAGAACAAAGCTAGAAGGACTTTGCTCCTCCTGGAAGCCACACAGAAAGGGAGCGTGCCCGGATACGGGAGGGCATTCTGCAGGAGTGGAAAATTAAAAACAATAACAGCTTTCTCTTCTGGGAAATGGGAATTGCACAAAACTATTCCCACGTCGCTGAACACTCCAGGGCTGCTGTGAGAAACTGAC
The DNA here is from genome assembly GCF_965194825.1 of Balaenoptera physalus. NCBI lineage: Eukaryota > Metazoa > Chordata > Mammalia > Artiodactyla > Balaenopteridae > Balaenoptera > Balaenoptera physalus. Next base: position 24,027,984 of record NC_138893.1, on the reverse strand, counting down.
TGATGTTCGGGCAAAGTGCGTGTGTTAAAAAATGCCAAGTCGCAGTCATAATAAGATAGAAAATACCAACAAATACATTCATTCATTTATTCAGCAAAGATCTGAATGTGCACTTGGTGCCTGGAACCAGAATGTTCTCGCTCATTCAGACTTGTCTAAGGACGTACTTTCCTCTGGTGAATCCAAGTCAAGGTTTACTCCTGGCAAGGACCATGGAGATCTTGAGAAGCTGCAAACAACTTAACTGACCTCCTTAGAAGCAAGCCTTCAATGATTAATTGTTAAACTTTCACTTATCCTCAACAAAAAATTTTAAAATGATGCACAGCCAAATTGTAAGCTAACTAAATCAAATGAGTCATGTTTGCAAAGAGGTAGAAACGTATGACACATTGCAACATCGGTACCTAGGGGAGGACGTAACAGGCTATCTTAAGTAAGCTAAACAAATGAATGTTATGAATGTTACTTTTTCCCTAGCAATTAAGAGGGTAAAATATCCCTGCTTTCTGAAACTTGCTTTGGGACAGTTCTTAGCAGTTATACCCACTCACCCCTAAAGCAGCGTTCAATTTAAATGCACACTTGAAGCAAAGCCCTCAGCTGGGTAAGGAGGAGGAGACCTTACATACGGGCACCGTCTTTAAGGAACCGTCTTTAAGGAAACTTTAAGTCCCAGACGGGGACACTTAAGTAAACACGATGCACTTCAAGGCAAAATAAATTGATCTAAGAACAAAGAACTAAACGGACGATCAGCAGTGCTGAGCACTGATTCTGGAAAACTGGGGTCTAATGGGGTCGACTTTGCCATCTGCAGCTCACTAAGATAAACGCAGACTAAACGTTTCCATTTGTGTAACTGGAGAATTTATCACACAAAACGCATAGATCAGGGACTGGGTCATCTTGAATCAGACGATTTCACATTAAGGAATGTCTTTTACATCTCACATACAGAAACAAGTACATATAGCAAAAGCAGACAGCAAAACTATTTAACATTTTGCAGCATTAAAGATACTTGAATCCTGCCTTGATGTGAAGATGTCAGTTAAGGTGGCCAGTGGGTGCTAAGGGACACAGCAAAAACCTAGCTCTAAACTCTCTGAGGCATCACTTGGCTTCCAGGCTGTGGGCTTTTAAAACTAGTACATAAATGATTTCAGAAGTTTCACTACTTTTAAAAAAATGTATCGTGTCATTTTCTGTAATAAGCAGAGGGAAACTCGGAACTATTGAAGGGAGTCCATGAAATAATGCTGAAGGCTGAAGAATATTGCAAATGTGATGATTTTGGAGTATGGGAGAAGGAGAAAGGGAGAAATTTCATCCAAAGCCCTCCATATGCCAACTCTCCAGAAATATCTGCTCTGCAATTCGCTGTGGACGAAGTCAGTGATCCAGCTGCCACTCGGCCTCAGCTGGTCAACACCTTCACGATAAGCTGCTTAAAAAGGCAGGTGGAGGGAAGCTTGCTTAGCTGGGAGAGGGGAGAAGACGCACTCCCAGCGGCAGGCTTGTCCAAGGTACCGGAGGGTGCGATGCTTCAGAGATGCCGGTGGAAGGCTGTACCTATTTGCCATTCCGTGTACACACGTAGCAGGACAGAAAGGGCAAGCCTCACCTCGTTACCCTCCTTCCTGAGAGACAGGCAGCCTTTCAGCCCTTTTTTTCGAGTTGCCTCAGTCAATGAGTGCACGTGACTTTCCCGGTGGTTCCAGGAAATGAGAGTGAATTCTACCTGGGCAGCCCCGAAGATCGGGAACCTGAGTCCTATGACGGCCCCATCACGGCCGGTGGGCCAGGTGTGGTATGGGGCATTAGCTATGGTGTATTGAAGAACAGCATCACCTTCTCTGCTCACCTGTCATCACAGGTGGATGAGAGAGAGGCAGACAGACAGACAAAGGCAGGTGCGGCACACAGCAGGCAGCCGGGGACTCCTACCTTGTAGCTGTGTACCCCTCCCTATGAGCCCCAGAGCTCACTAGAGGCCGGCTGGATGGTGGTAAGATTTTGCTGGTTTACTTCCATTCATTATATACATCTTAGAGCTAGCTGCAAACTCGTAAGGAAAGTTGCTTCCTGGCAGTTTGCTAGTGTCTGTCTTGTGAGGAATTCCCTACCGGGAATAAAAGCAGAAAACCTGAAAACTTGCAGACACTGCATTCAAAATGCAAACAGTGAATCACGCACTTGGAACTAATAAGCCCAGGATAAACGTGGTCCTGGAGCCGACAGAAATGACACAGAACGTGCCACAAAGCATAAAATGTCTCTTTTTGAGTCAAAAACTGACAGTTCCCATAAAATACAATACTTTTTGAAAAATGTCAATGTCAATCATAACCAAGAGTCTGACAAGTCCTCAGCATAAAATCTTTTCTTTTCTGTGGAGAAGAAATCAAAGGAAGCAGAATTCACCAAGAACCCCAATTACCCTAAATATATGTAATAATAAAAATCGGTGCGCTCCAGCCCAGATCTCACTCACTCATAAGTTTTAGCTCAGATCTCCCATTGTCTTCAGAAATCTTCCCCTGAACGCTCTCAGGAATCTCAAATTCAACGTGTGTATAAAACAGAGCTCATCTTTCCCCCAAATCCTACGACCCTGGGCATTCCCCCCCCCAGAAACATTTGTCCCTGCTTCCCTGTCCCTTAGCCGGCACTGTCACCCGTCAGGTCAGGCCCCTCCGTCCAGCATCAAGGAGATGGTGTCCCTACCCCACCCAGAAGCATTACACTCACCACCAAACACTGCTTCATAGCCTTGCTAATTAAAAAAAAAAAGATTTGTAATCTTGCAAAAATTATTATTGCAATCGTGTTGATTTAAAAGAGTTATTGTTCTCATTGTAACATATCAGAAATTGGAAGATTTTTGAAAATACTTTAAATTGACCGAGGAGAGAAAGATCTCATACTACACCACAGACAAATTCACTTTTGTGAACAGTAAACGAACTCTGACGATTCCAGATCCAAATTCCTTTCTCTGCTTGTTTTTTTTTGCAGAAAAATGATGTCTCTCTCCCTTGGATAACTCACTGAGCTAGAGAGAAGCGTTGTATTGTACGCTTCAACTTTTAATTTTCAGAAACACTTCAGTGGTTTGTGAAAGTCTTTCTTCGCTTTGCCTCTGCGGGGGCAGGGTAGCCGGGGGAGCGGACCCCACTCTGGCTCAGTTGGAAATGATGGCACCGCCACGTGACAAGCCGACAAGCCGAACGCAGGAGGGGAGGGTCTCCGCCCCCAGCCTGCCGGGGCCCCGAGCGCCGTGCAAGGAAGACAGAGTGCGGAGCGCACAGGTGTTGTGACGGGTTCGGAGGGAAACGTGCACGGGGTGACGAGGGGAACTCTGCCACGTGATTCAGCCTGTGGAGGTGCCCTGGACACCTGAGGGCAAATCGCCACATGGCACGGCGTTTCCCAAGGCCGTGGGGCGGGGACGGGAGCCCAGAAGAGTCACGGTCACTGCCCGTCTAGCAAGGCGACACCGGGCTCTCCTGCCCTGAGCATGAACAAGGTCGGCTGCTGGGGCATCTGGAGGCCTAAGGCCCAAGCCAGGGGCCCACACTCACCCTAAGGCCTGAGGGTCAGGACAGTGAATTTTTAAAAAATATTTATTTATTTAGGCTGTGCTGGGTCTTAGTTGCGGCACGTGGGATCTTCGTTGCGGCACGCAGGATCTTTTAGTTGCAGCATGCAGACTTCTTAGTTGTGGCATGCATGCGGGACCTAGTTCCCCGACCAGGGATCGAACCTGGGCCCCCTGCTTTGGAAGCGCCGAGTCTTACCCACTGGACCACCAGGGAAGTCCCGGTCAGGACAACGAATGATGCAAAACAGAGAATTCAGGGGCACAGCGGTGCTTCTCGCAGAAGGAAAAGGGCATCTTTGGTCACTGTTTCTGCCCAGCGCTGGACCTGTCTCCACCACCACCAAAACCTCTGTTCCCCACCTGATGCTCTGAGCCGTGACCCGAGGACATCGACAGAGACGACACACCTGTTTGCAGTCAGCACACCGGCTTCCTCATCCCCACAGCCAAGGTTCCAGGACATCATCTCCCCCTTCACTGCTTACCCAAGCCCCCTGCAGGCACAAAGTAGGTGCTTAATAGATGCTCACTGCCTGGCTGAAGGGAAGGCGCTCCCTCCCCAGGTGGGTCACACTTTCAACTGCAATGATAATTCCAGCGTCTAGAGCAAGCCCTCCGCTGCTTGGAGAGCGAGGCCAGGAAAGGCTTTTCCGCAGGTCCTGCTACAGACCTCAGAGTCCCTCATGCTGCCCAGGGGGGTCAGAAACTACCAGCAAGTCCTGAGCGACCACAGGACAGAAGACTCCAATATACATTCAGATTATTCTCTAATCCAAATTCTCTACAATATTTTTGCTCTGTGTCTCCAGACTTTGAGTTAGGAGATAACCCAAAATTTGAACACCCCCGAAAGTTTATCTCACACGTCTTACATAAATAACTTAAACTTTAAAATCATTGTTAATTAAATGAATCATTTTGTGCTGTAATAGATAAAGCAGTTTCTAATGATTACAACTCAACTGCATTTTCCTTTCAGAAGTATGTGCCGTAAAACAAGGCTCATCTAAATGTGCATGGAAAATACACATCTTTTAGGTGCTCAGCAAAGGAAAATGGAATTTGTCATCTGGAAGTGTTCTTCTCTTGAGGAGAGTGAATGCAGAAGTGTTATTCTGCTTATTTACACACCAAACCTCTTCAAGTGTCTAATACATCTTTTGTATCTTATAATTCAAAAGCATGGAAGAAAGGCAGGTGGGGAAATTGAGTCATGAGGACAGAATTCACGTTGGGGAAAGTTTCACCAGTTGTAGATACAGCTTCAAGACGCAGCTCCTTGATGGATGCGTGGTGAGGCACATGTAGCATTTCTGTCTCTCACAAATGCCCACTGAGGTACCGCTGGCCTGGCAGGAGGCCCGGTGTTTTTCTTGAAACCAACGGAACCGCACGCAGACAAACATAAACAGAAGAACGTGCTGGAAAGTGTGGCTGCAACTGTGGAACGGCTCTCTCAGCAATGCCCACACCTCCCCTGGGGCAGCTTCCTGCCCCACAGACAGCAGAAAACAAAACACTGGTGTTCCGGTGCCTCAGAGTGAGCGCTTGCAGGGCCCCTGGTTTCAGCCGAGCAAAACATTGAGGTGACCGTGGCCTGGGGAGTCAGAGTCAGGGCGTCTGGGGGGCCTTCGGCTCTTTGGGGACAAATGCGGGGAAGGCTCTGGTCCTTGGCCCGAGTCCTGATGGGTGGGAGGCACTGGGGTTTCCCCTGGATCCGTCCCCTGGTGGTCAGACGTTTCTCCTGGCTGCCTTGTCCTCACTGTAAACCATTCTTGCCCGGCTCTCTGACCCGCCCATAAATTCTGTGAGGAACCGGTACACTCTGAGCAACGAATACACAGTCCATCCCTTTATGCTAGAATCAGCCGGAGTATATTCTGTCTGCAGCTAAGAACCCCGACTCCATAGAATTGTTACCAGAGGGTTTGCAGGTAACAAATCTGGGCCATCGTGACCAGGTGGCTTAGCCTTGTAGGGTGGGGTGTAGGCAGTCCCCAGCACACAGTGATGAAAAAGCTACTTAAGTTAGCCACCCACCCTGAGAATAACCTGTCTTTGGAAGCCAAGTCTTGGGCACAGCAAGATACTACATTTCTAGACCATGAGGACGGGCATGAGGAATTCAAGCACTGTTGAGCAGGTTGGTGGCTTCTAATTATGATGAGGAACCTAAAAATAAAACAAGTTCAATGCTAAAATCTCTCAGCTTAAGACGTGATCAAGGAATTAGACGATTCTACGACTGCCTTAAATGAATCTCTTGTAGCTGGAAATTCAGTGCAGAGTCTGATTCCTTGGGTTGTTGAATCACAGCATAAATAGTATGTTAATCTCATGCCTCTGCAGATCTCTTAAATGAAAACTAGGGCATTGATTGGGGAAGGAGGGCTAAAAATTGAAACAGGGATGTTTGGGAGGATTTTAATGAATCCAGGGCTCCTCTCAAACCACCAACCCACTGAGCATCTCTTTCCAGAAGAAGCAACGCCTTCTACCTGTGCCAGAGCAGCTGCCGTCTCAGAACATTGACTGGCATCGCCGGACATTGTTGTATTGATAAGGATGCCATTCCTCTTGCCCTGTCTCTAGCACCCCCCATTTTCTTTAGATCTGTAATTAGAGTCAGGCTCTCTTCATGACCCAATAAGCTAATTATAGCATCACACCCAGGAGATGTACCCTCTAAAAGAACTGCAAGATTTATTAGTTGATAACAGAAAGAAAACTTGAAGAACATATAAGGGTACTGATTTGAAGATGCTGGACCTAGGAGAGGAGGACATACATTCAGATAAAGTTTAATTATGAAAACTGGGAGCTTATCAGGGATTCTGGATTCATTGTGCTCACTTAATCACCTGGGAATGGGATTAGTCGATTTCTCCGTTGTTGGCTCCAACCCGGACTTGGTGAGAGCTGATACTAAGTAAAGTTGAGATGCCAGAAATCCCGTGTATGATGAAGAGAAGGAGCTGGAAGATGGGGAGAGCCAGGGCTGCAGAGACGGATCAGGGCTCCTACACGCGGACATCAGAATCCACTCTGGTGCGTCCTGCTTCAGAGGATTCATTAGCCTACATCATTTCCAGAAGCGTGGCCATGAACTTGGAAGCCATAGATCTGGGAGCCGTGTGCCCAGGAGAAGCAGGAATCACACCACTGCCACCACCGCCGCCCTGACCCCTCTGCTGGGAACTGGATAAAGAACCGCTTGTGTAGTCACAGGAGGGTCAGCGTGTGGCCACAGAGCCGGTTCCCAAGAGGCTGGCTGCTCACATTTGTCTCCAGGAGCTGTGTGGCTGCCTCCGGAGGGAAGGACCTCTGGTAGATTTGGCTTTCCAGCTTCTGGAGGGCAGGAAGGCTCACTCAAGGAGGTTAACTGCATGCTGAAGGAACCAATCTGCATCTTTTCCAAAGGAAATATTGAACTGTGTCCTCTCTAAGATCATTAGCCTGTGCTGAATAGAACAGAACCTGCAATGTGTGTGTTGATTCACTCGTTTGCCCAGCAAAGGTCTGGAGTCACGTGTGCTGGAAACTCAACACAGATGAAGGAGCAGCGGGGTTTGTGGGAAGACACGCCCATACACGGAAGCATCCAGCACAGTGGGAGGAGGTCGGGCTGAGCCTGGAGAGGTGAAACGGGGACACTGAGGGGAGGGGGGCACTTTCCTCTGCGGGAGGGCGTGCCAGGGAGCGAGGGCAGGGACACGTGGTCAGAATTGCTGACTCAGTGAGCTGGACAATGTTTCCTAGTGTGGAAATCTCAGAGCTCAGCTTGCTGGAACGAAGGGTAAACCAAAGACATACTTCAAAGCCATAGACCATTTCTGCACCAGATGCAGCTTTTCCAAGAGAAAAATAATAAAGTATTTTACTTCAGTTATTCATATAATAACTGAATAACTGGTACCATGCAGAAATCAGGAACCCAGGAGACCTACGTTAGAGCAAAGCACATTTCTCTTTCTCAAGAGAGCATCTAACCTTCCCAAGACCTCTTTTTTTCTTTTAAAAATTTTATTAGTGAAATTATATTAATGAAAACAAAATGAATAAAATTTTATTAATAAAATTGTGTTCATGATGACTTTCGTTGCACATATACATAGTGAAAAGATCACTACAGTCATTTTTTTTTTGTAATGAGAACACCTGACATCTATTCTCTTAGCAAATTTCCAGTATTCAACACAGTACCATTAGCTCTGGTCAACATGCTGAGCACAGGTGACACTCCAGGCCCAGGGTGGGCTTGGGCTCCTGCCTGGGGAGAGTTCTCCACCAGCAGGACTAGAGAAAAATGCATAGGCTCATGTCTTTCATTTCCGGAGACCAATAGCATCTTCAAAGCAGAAAAAGGCCCCAGAGGAATCTAGATTAACAGCACTATTTTACAACTGAGGAAACCTTAACAGAGAAAAGTGAGGAATGGATCTAAAGTCAAAATAGTTAGTGGCATAACCAGGGTCAGAAACCAATTTCTCCTTCAGTCCAGTGCAATACCTGCCACTGCTTTGTGATCCAGGACTGGTGTCTGTAGATGTTTCTGTAGGATAAAAGTAAGACTCCTAAATTCAAGAAAGAGAGACCATAGAAAGTTCTCAAAAATAGCTGTATAACATCCTCACAGGTAAGTTACACCCTTCAACTTTGACCCTTACTTGCTGTTTTGTGCCTTAAAATGAAGTCGGTATGTTGAACTTTCTCTCAAAGATGGTATCAAATCAAGATCTCAGAAATGACTAATTATGTACCATCGATTGTAACGGCAGGACAAAGGGCTCCTGCTTTGCCACGGGCTGTGGGCGAGCTTTGAAGAAGAGTTGGAGCAGCAGAGAAATAAGCCCCCTGCAGCTTTCCCCTCCCTGTGGGGTTTGGGAAGGGCTGTGTAGCAGCCCCTCTTCATAACTCACGTTAGCTGATAAAGGCTCAGGGAAATCCTGGAGCAAAAAAACATGTTAAAATGTGCTTCCCCTGCACGGTCCCATCTTTTGAGGCGAGCAACACCTATTCGTTGTGACAATGACCTGCTACACGGTGGTGGACGCTGGGAGCCGGCCAAATGTGTTAGATGTGTTTCTTGAGACGAGTTCTTTATGTGGACCATGCAGCTGTGACCTTGGACTTCGGGGTGAGCGTGTGGAGGGCAGACTCCCACGTCCCCCTCCAGAGAGGCTGTGTTCTCAGCAACTGCCCACGTGGCTCCAGGCCAGGCGGTCTGCTGGGCTCGCTCTGAGAATCCCGGCCCTAGGACAGGCTTGGACAGGCTTAGAAGGAAAGGAAGACTCTACAAACAAACACTGGTGTCACGATGACATCCAGCCCCAGGGACTCAGGTGATGCCTGGCCAGAGAATGGACATCTGCAGGAAACACAGGTCTCCAAATGTGATTGTGAGTAATAAACTCTGAGTCCAAGAATTTGCTTTTTGTCAGCTCTATGCTGCCCATAAAAGCATAAAATTATACAACCTTTCCAGGGGATAATTTAGCAATATGTTAACAAAAAGCATTAAAATGCATACCCAGAAATTTCACCTCTTGTCATTCAGATGAAGGAAATTACCAGAGAAGTAGGCAAAGATGTATGTGCTGGGATTTTATTGCATGTGATTTACGATAGCAAAAAACTCAGCCTAAATCTCCAACCCCAGAATCTTAGTTGAATTACAGAGACCAATGAGAGCAGCCATCCGAAGTGGTCCCGCATCACTCAGACCCGCCAAGGACATGTTTTGCTTGGAGTCTGCCTCTGACATTTGCAAGGAGGAGCCATGGGTGGTCTAGGTCCCTCATTTGGGACAATCCTAAGGATCTGCAGATACGTCCTCAGCCCCACCTGGGCAGTGCCCCAAGCTGGCCAGAGCAGGGACCCCCTCGCCCGCCTCCCCACCAGGCAGCCGCTGTTCCCTTCTCCCTGGAAATGAGAAGGAGGTCTTCTTCCCCTTTGTGCAGGTGTGGGGAAGAGGCAGTCTCTGTCCTGCTTGAGCAAAGAGTCCATCCGCCCCCAGGGAGCAGACCCACCCGTGCACCCCCTGAGCCGCCTACAAAGAGCCGGATGTGGGAGGCCGGCCTTGGGCAGCACACACCTTCCAAGGAGCGTCTCGGTGGCCCCAACTACAAGGAAAGAGGAGGGCCTCAGCCCACCAACTGTCAGAGCATCGATTCTTCCCAGCGTGTCTTCTGTTTTCAGAGGACTTCCCTTATATTATTCATTAGCATAATCAGTGGTAATAAGTGATTAAACATTTACTTTTGTAAGTACCAACAAACCATTAGTCACGCCGCTCAGAGGCTCTGGGCTTCTCTGTGCTTCTTGTCTTTTACCCATCATCCTTCTGTTCAAGGGGGATGGCCTCCCCCGAGAGAAAGAGGTGAACAGAGGGTGCTGAGAGCAGCCGAGGGCAGCAGGAGGATGTGGGATACGGGGGAGCCCCTCAGGGCAGAGAGCTGGACCCCTCTCCCCAACTCGTCCACACAGCAGGCAGCCAGGATGGTGGAGCTCCAAGCTGAGGGCACCCTGCCCCATCACCCTTGGTCCTACCCCTGCCGTCAGAGGCTCAGGATGGGACTTCTCTGCTTCTCCAACCCTCACCCTGATGGGAGAGGAGTTTGCACCACCGACACGCACCAGGGCAGCCAGGAACAGGAAACCAGGTTTGGCTTATAGGAATGGGACTCAGTGTGGGAACTACTGGCACGGATGGGGCAGTTTCTGCTTCAGACCATGAAGGGAGGCTGTTCTCCTGGTCAGGGCGCGCAGAGGCACGTGTGGCCTCAGGCCAGGCTTCCCCAGGGCCCAGATGCCGTGATAGCTCCAAACGCTGGCAAAGGTGGTGGTGGCCCAACTTGGGCTCCACGTGGGAACCTGCAGGAAATCCTCCTCCCAAGGTCAGGAGGGATTTCCCACCTCCCAGCGGGGACCACAAGCCAGAGAGACCCTTGCAGTTTCTCCCGCAGGCCGGGATGTTAGACCTCCGTTCGGCCCGGATCCCGTACCTGGCCACGGGCAGCTGCAGGGACTGTGGGAACTGTCGTCACCACCGGGGACCAGGGCCCTGCAGGACCTCGGGGGCTTTAATGGGGGAGCAGCCCCTCCACAGTCAGTTCATCTCATCCGGAAGTGTATCCTGGGCCAGGTGAAGGCAGGCCACCGTGTTCCCAAACTCCCAAGAACAAGATTGGAACAGACCTCACATTCGCTGATTTCCATGGAGAAAGGGCAGGGCCCTCAGCCTGGGCCACAGGATCCTGAAGGACGAGGGGCCAGCGATGGGTCAGCAAGGTCCCTGTTCTGAGAGGACCACATCCTGGAAGGGGAGACGGAAAAGAAGTGAACGTATAATTGGGTCAGACAGCACGAGGGCCACAAGGAAAATATTGTCAGAGCTCACAGAGGGCAGTCACCGGGTGCGGGGACGTGCACAGGTGATGAGTGATGTCAGAGCACACAGAGGGCAGAGTCCGCCAGGTACGAGCCTGTGTCCATCACGTTCACTGTATCACTGGCGATGAGACCCTAGTGTCGTAGTTAATTCATTCAAGTTGGTTTTATTGTGTGTCTGCTCCCTTTGGGAGTCATGCAGGTTTGCTTGCTTCTTTTGAAGCTCATCAGGACATTCAACATGTCCCTTGATCCCCTTTGCCCCACCTGGTGCAAAATCACTGCTGCCCTGTGGAGATGGTGTGAGAGGGCCAGGGCAGGTCTGCACTCCCCGAGCCCTCCAGCCCGAGGAACAGGGAGCATGTCCGGCTGCAGCCACCGGGCAGCGCCCAATCAATGCCCCTCAGCCACCGAGCACTGCCAGACCGGACGCACTCTTCCTCTGCACCAAGGTTTGCTCGAGGTCCTGTAAAGAAGGAGCAGGTGCAAAACCTGGCAGATGAGGAGAGAGACATGACCGGTCCAGGAGGAATGGAGACGTGGCTCAGGGTCTCTCCTGCGCGGGAGTAACGAGGGTTGTCAAGGACCCCTCACTGGAAATACTCGTAAGCAGCGCAGACAGGGGGTCAGATCCCCCTCGGGGTGCTGGATGCTGCAGTGAACGTGACGGGCCAGATCCTCACCGCACAGAACTTCGGTTTTGGTGAAGGAGATGATGGACAAGGCAGCAGATCAACTCAGGTGGTCAAACCTGATGTCGTCACGTGGAGGGAGCAGGGAGGGCGGCACCCATGCAAAGATGCTGGGGTCAGTCTCTCCAGGCGGGCACAGCCCTGGGGCAGCGGGCACAGCCCTGGAGCAGGCGGGCACAGCCCTGGGGCAGCGGGCACAGCCCTGGGGCAGCGGGCACAGCCCTGGAGCAGGCGGGCACAGCCCTGGGGCAGCGGGCACAGCCCTGGAGCAGCGGGCACAGCCCTGGAGCAGGCGGGCACAGCCCTGGGGCAGCGGGCACAGCCCTGGAGCAGGCGGGCACAGCCCTGGGGCAGCGGGCACAGCCCTGGAGCAGCGGGCACAGCCCTGGGGCAGCGGGCACAGCCCTGGAGCAGGCGGGCACAGCCCTGGGGCAGCGGGCACAGCCCTGGAGCAGGCGGGCACAGCCCTGGGGCAGCGGGCACAGCCCTGGGGCAGCGGGCACAGCCCTGGAGCAGGCGGGCACAGCCCTGGGGCAGCAGGCACAGCCCTGGAGCAGCGGGCACAGCCCTGGGGCAGCGGGCACAGCCCTGGAGCAGGCGGGCACAGCCCTGGAGCAGTGGGCACAGCCCTGGGGCAGCGGGCACAGCCCTGGAGCAGGCGGGCACAGCCCTGGGGCAGCGGGCACAGCCCTGTAGCAGGCGAGCACAGCCCTGGGGCAGCGGGCACAGCCCTGGAGCAGGCGGGCACAGCCCTGGGGCAGCGGGCACAGCCCTGGAGCAGGCGGGCACAGCCCTGGAGCAGGCGGGGCTGTGGCTTCCCCGAGGCACGGAGAGAAGGTCCTCGCACCTGTGCTGCATGAGGTCAACCAGGTGGCCAGAGACCAGATCCTGTAGCACCTGATGGCCACGGGGAGGAGTCCAGCTTGGTCCACACGGGCCCACAGAGCTGTGCCGCCCGAGACAGAACCAGGGCGTTCAGCCAGCAGGAAAAAGGCTCACCTTCCTGCAGAGGCTGAGGCGAGGACCAAGATAGTGGAAACCAGTCCTGCAGGAGCGAGAAAACAAGGTGACTCTGCAGGATGCTGGCTGATGGATTCCAAGTTATCTAGCTGAGAAGTTTTCCTTGCCTCTGCCGATGCCTTCCAGCCAAAGAGCACCAGGGACACCCCTGTGGCTGAACACGTGAGTTTATTTCACATTTCAGCAGAGGACGTCACACACCAGGGCCACACGAGGCGCGTGTCACTGAGAGGATGCGAAGAAGAACCTCTGTGGGGTCTGACCCTGCTTTCGGTGCTCTTGTTGGGAGTTTAAGGAGGCAGGAGTTTGCTCAGGATGGGACACGGCCAGGAGGTGGGAGAGGGTCTGTGACTGGGCATCTTGGAAAAGGAGTAGGCTCCACGCACGTCAGCCGGGACCCAGAAGTCTGGTCACTGGGTGCGGACGATTAGCACGTGTCTGTCTGTGCTCAGATGAGATCTCGGGGGACCTTGTTTTGGTCTTGACCTGTCCCCGTCACAGAGTGGCTTTGAGTGACGTTGGGTGTTCCGTGACCCACGGGAGAAAGAGGGGGCCTGGCTGTGAGCCAGGGGCCACTGTGCTTCCTCTCAGACCCTCACCCCCCTCCAAGCTGTGGAAGCTACAGTCTGGTCCAAGGTTCTGCCCCTGTCGACTTCAGCAAGACCAGTCAGGATGAATGCTTTGCTTTAATTCTTCTTCCAGCACACAGAATTTTACTACAAAAACGCCATTCCTCGGCCAGAGAAACGCCTTTATGTGCTCGGCTGTGCCTCCGGAGATCACGGGGTGCTTATGATTAGCTCGTGAGACCATACGATCCTTCAGCTGGTGTTTGCTGTTTTAAAAACAGGCTTGTTTTGCATTTTGAAGTAAGAAAACGTTACAGTATACATGAAAATTATGCAGAATTCTTTAATCTGGAATCTGGAGTGGGGAGACTTCATTTTAAAAAAAAAGCGTTGTCTTATTCTAAACAGCAGCAAGGTGCACAACATAATACCTTACGATTCAATAAAGGAGCTCATTTCAATTGCAGATGGTTATAAAACTGAGACTCTACAGATATCTTTACTCTGAGAATGTATAGAATAAATGATCTCTTAATATAATAAAGTCGCTTGTCGTCTTTGCAGTTTATATTAAAACTTCACTTGAGATGTGATTTCCAGGCAGGTCCCCTAAAACGTTCTCTCGGGACAGTGAAATTCAATGACACTGGATCATCTACAAGAAATAATAAAAAAGGGACACATTATATGTCATCAGGAAAGTTCCAAAACTTTGTATTCAAGGATGAATTATTCATTAAAAGTTTTTGGAAAAGTCCTGGTGGTACAAAACCAAGTTTCTGAATAATGAAAGGAGTCCTGTTTTTATATCCTAAAATGCATCCTTTCTTAGAACCGACCATGTACATTTAGCGATGCCATCAGGGTAACAGGAGCAGCCCCCTGGGAAAGCATCCCTCAGGACCCATCTCCCAGTATGCTGCACCCCACCGGCCTAGGCCTCCAGAGGCAGGAAAAGGTCCTCTCCAGAACCCAGAGGTAAGCAAGTTGAGGCAGCAGGAATATTCTTAGGGGTCAGGGGACCAGATTGAACACAATGGTCACTAATCCCAAAGTGGCCAGTGGGGTGTTGACAAGCATGGACACATTTTTCTACAGAGAGAGGCCTGCCTTCAGGGATAACAGGTTAGCAGTCCCTCCTACGTTCTGCCACCCACTCACATCCTGTATTTCCTTTGGAGGCTTGTTTGTTTGTTTCAACTATGTTTCACTGCACAAGGAATTCAACTCTATTGTCAAAGAAAAGCCAGAGATCTTCCCTGGTGGTCCAGTGGTTAAAACTTTGCTTTCCACTGTAGAGAGCGCAGGTTCGATCCCTCGTTGGGGAGCTAAGATCCCACATGCCTCACGGCCGAAAAACCAAAACATAAAACAGAAGCAATATCGTAACAAATTCAATAAAGACTTTAAAAATGATCCACATCAGAAAAATCTTTAAAAAAAGATTTTTTAAAAAATCTTAAAAAAAAAAAAAAAAAGGAAAATCAGAAGACACATCAATAGAGAAATGGCCCAAGACCCGACTGTCTGGGGGTGACCACAGCTCAGCTTTGCTGCTGGTCTTTCCAAGTCTCAGCGGCGCAGCTAATCCATGAAATGTGTCATTGTTGAGGTTTCTGGGTGGAATCTTCTTCCAGTGCCCGTGTTCCATTTTCTGCATTTTGAGGAAATTCTCTTGCGTGATAACTTTGAATATGTACCTCACTCCATTTGCTGGGTTCTCCAAAGTCCCAGGTCTCTGGGGTCATCCTTGCCCATAACAATCTCATTTTCGTTCGTTACCTTCCTTAACAATCATCTTCTAATTTTCTTAATTACTGTTTTCTTTTTCACTTGCATTAACTGCACTAAGTACACAGGTTCATTTTTTTCAGTACTGTCTTTTCTGTTTGATTTCTAGCATGTTCTGGTTCTGTGACTGTTTTTTTGGTGGTTAAATGTGTTGCCTTGTTTTCACAAGCCTCCTTTTTCTCTTCCCAGTTCTCTGAAATTACGTTTTCTTCTGAGCTAGGTTCTTTACATTTTCTTGTTTCTAATGGAAAGATTAATCATCTGCTTATTTATGCCCGGTTTATACTTGGACCCCTACATCAAGAAAATCTATTCATGCTAATATATTGGGAGGGGCTTCTTCCCACCATAGCTGGCACTGGATCCACAGTTTTCAGGCTAGGAATGTCCTGTTCTCCCTCATTTTCAGTGGGGAAAGCCCCACGGAGGTGGCTCTCAGTGTGTCAGGATGCTGGGGTATTAGGAACAGAATTGTGAAATCTCAGTGCCCAGGGCCACCTTCTACGGTGACCCAGGGTCCCAAGCTGCATCCCTCCCGTGACTCACCACCCCAAGGCCCTCGGCATCCTTTCCCAAACTGCCTGCCTCTGACCATCAGACAGGGTGGAGAGAGTGGGATGGGCCTGCCTGCCTCTCGGTCAGCAGCCCAAGAGGACACGTCCCCCTGGTGAGAACCAGCCACCTGGCTCCACGGAGAGAAGCACCATCCCAAAGGGCACACCTCCTTCCCACCCAGGAGAAGCATTGCCCTTGGAGGGAGCGCTGGCCCCGCCGCCCTGCACCGGCCCCTCCTCTGAGGCTGCAGCGGGAGCCTGGCGCGGAGGCCCCTGCCCTGGCCCCACCAGGCCCCTCCAGTGAGGAGCTCTGGGCGCTCCTTCTGCAAACGAAGCCAATTCCTCCTCTGCCCCTTTTCTTCTCAGCTGCGTTCCATGGCTCGTTGGAAGAGAAGATAAAGAAGCCCTTTCCGTTTTGCACGTTCCCAAGTAGGGGGCTTAGCGAAAAGCTGGGGCTCTTGTCTGCTCACCGCACTCCTGGGACAAAGGTCACACTCCATCTCTCTCTCTCATCCGGAGTGTCTTCCTTAGGCTGGTGGTTGTTGGGATGCCTTGCATTCGGTTACTTTTTATTTCCTGGTTTGGTTACTGTTGGTGATTGTATTTTCTTTGTCACTGTTTTATAGTACCACTTCTTCTCGTGTATTAGCTACTGCGGTAGGGAAAGTCTGAGATGCCGAACCTTTACTAATTCAAGAACTACTATTTCATTTTCACTTTCAGTGTGTTTACATTCTCATTTCATGTCCTTTTACCTAGTTTTGGGGGGTAGCTTTTGCCCTGTTTTCTTATTTATAGCTAAGGGACTTTTTTGTTAATATATTAACCCTCTGGGAAACGAGGCTGAAGAATTTCTCACTGCAGTTTGGAGCTTCAGAGAAAATGTGGCTCGTTTGTTTTCAGCACCCTGATCTGGTCGGATGGCACGTCCTCTGGCGGGGGCAGCGGGGTGGGGAGGACTCAGGTCTCCTGCTGGCAGCTGCTCGTCCTGCTGGCGTCTGAGGCGGGGGCTGAGGCTGAAGCTTGAGGCTGGTGTGAGCTGCCAGCCAGGCTGTCCGTGTGCCCAAGCCCCAGGGCATCCGCAGCCTCCCTCTGGCCCCCATGGAAGCGGAGCACCAATGGTGCCCGCTCAGGTCTGCAGCTGCCCCTCAGAGCCGCCTTGCCACGCCCTGAGGACCTTGGACAAACTGTCAGCTGCTTCCTCACAGCCCGGGCACCCTGGGCAATGGGAGAGCCCGCCCCGCATCTCTCTCCAGCAACCACGGAGACTCCCACAGGCGCTTTGTCACATCTGCGCCCACATTGGTTTGGGGCAGCCTGCAAGCCAGCTCCTCACTGAGCCCCGTCTGGAAGGTGATGACCGAGTCCCTTCTGCTCTACCTGCACCCCTGCAGAGGAGGGGCCGGGAGACACCCCTGCAGAGGAGGGGCCGGGAGGCACCTCTGACGTGTGCTTTCCTTCCATCCTCCTCCTGATCCTTCCCACACCCCCCAGGGCTGAAGTGGCCTCCAGGATCTCCCCCCGCCTCCTGGTCACGTCTCCTCCTGAAAGCTTCAAGCCTCATGTCTCAGCTGCCAGGGACAGAACGGGAATTCTTCCCTCCTCTGCACAGGACAGCACTGTCGCCTGGCTTCTCCAGAGTTAGATGCAATGGGCAAAGGAGGCTTGAGGAACCGGAAAAACCTCTTGTCTCGTGGCTTTCCCAGGTGTTGCTCCCTGCAGCGTATTAATCTCTGTCCAGAAAGATGATGACTTGGGACCCACCGGAGCAAGTCGTGTACTTGGAAATGCAAAAGAGAAAATCACATTAAAATCTGAGAAAGCACACTACTTTTATGTATATTTACTAAATTACCAGATACTTTTAGTGTTCCCATCACAGTTCTAACCACTTTACAAATATTAACTTAATCTTCATAACGGCCCTGCTAGAAGGTACTATCATTGCCCCATTTCACAGATGAAAAGACTGAGGCGCAGGAGGTTATGTAAATACATGCACCGAGAGCCCCGAGTATCAGGAACAGATGGAGAAGGGTTGGGGGTAGAGTCAAGATCCCAGCCCAGGCAGCCGGCTTACCCACCGCGTGGTCACGGTCATGGTGTCCTACTGCGCAGTACTTCCGGGCAACTGCATGCACACAGAGGGGCAAGAAGAGACCGCCTCCAAGGAGAGAATAAATACTTAAAGTTTCAAAATGCACTGTCCTAGGCAGCGCCCACCTCGTGTAAACAAATGTTCTTTTTTTTAAAAAATTTTTTTATTATGGTAAAAGTCATATAATATAAAACATACTATTGTAACCATATTTAACTGTACAGTTCAGTGGCACTAAGTACATTCACATTGTTGTGCAACTCTCACCACCATCCATCTCCCAAATTTTTCACCTTCCTAAACTGAAACTCTGTCCCCTTTAAACACTAACTCCCCATTCCCCCTCCCCTGGCCCCTGGCATCTACCCCCAGCCCCTGGCATCTACAAATTTACTTTCTAACTCTATTAATTTGGCTATTCTAGGTACCTCATATAAATGGAATCAAACAGTATTAGTCTGCACCTAATGTATTTTAGAATGCATTTTTAAGGTTAACTTAATATATGTCCTGCAAACAGATTGTATCTTCTTCTTCCTTTTTTTACCCTGTGCTATACAGTAGGCCCTCACCAGCCATCTACTTCATTCGTAGTAGTGTACATATGTCAATCCCAATCTCTCAATCCATCCCAACCCCCCTCCCCCCTTGGTGTCCATATGTTTGTTCTCTACATCTGTGTCTCTCTTTCTGCTGTGCAAATAGGTTCATCTGTACCATTCCTCTAAATTCCACATATATGTGTTAATATACGATATGCACCCTTATGTTCATTGCAGCACTATTTACAATAGCCAGGACATGGAAGCAACCTAAATGTCCATCGACAAAGGAATGGATAAAGAAGATGTGGTACATATATACAATGGAACATTACTCAGTCATAAAAAGGAATGAAATTGTGTCATTTGCCGGGACGTGGATGGACCTAGAGACTGTCACACAGAGTGAAGTAAGTCAGAGAGAGAAAGCAAATGTTCTTTGACATTTGTTCTCAGTAGCTGTGCTTACACCATCTTTAATTGCTGTGTAAACAAGACACAGCTAACACGTCTAGAATGCTCTGTCCTTAGCAAGTTCCATGTCAATTCACTTCATCTTTGCAATAACCCACAAGGTAGTTTCCCATTTCAGAGATGAGGAAATTGGAGCACAGCGAGATGAGTCCCTTTCCCAGACTGGTCACCAGGTGACAACGGAAGGGGCTATACCCTTAGCCACACGCCTGCCAGACTTTCACTTCCTCGGCTCCTGGTCTAGAACTGCCTAGCACCTAGTACTACAGAGAAAAAATTCACCTGCTTTTATTCTTTGTGCTTTGATGCACTCATGTTTTTTCTCTTTAAATATTTAATCAATGCTTACTTCGTTTTGCAGGTTGAGCTAAGGATTGAATTTACCTTTTCGCCCATAAACTTAATCAGTTTTCCCACTATGATTTACGGCATAACCCAGCCTTTCTACACCAAATTTAAGTGCTGCCTGTAGCATTACAACATTGTCTGCAATGCTCTGAGGTTTTCTGTCCTGTTTCCCTGATTTCTCATCCTCTATCTGACCTAAGTCACACTCCATTTTGATTTTGACTCTAGAAAACATTTTTATTTCTACTAGAGCAAGTTCCCCACAATAGTGCGAAAATTTCCAAAATGTACTATTTGTTCATGCACTCATCTCGATAACCTTTAGACACATCTAGGATTTGACTGGGATTGCACTCCTTAGATTAATTGGGAGAGAAATGGCATCTTTATAATATTGAGTTAATTATCCTTCCATTCATTTGCCTTATTTTTTAGCGTTCAGTAAAATTTTATAGATTGCTTCAAATGGGATTGCATATTGCTTAAATTTGCTTCCAGGAATTTATGTTGGGCTGCTATTATGAAGGTACTTTATTCATTACGTTTTCTAACTGTTTCTAATGTTTGGCATTTATGAAAGTCATTGGTTTTGGTGCTTTTCTTTATTGGCCATTCTTCCTCTTTTGTATTTATTCTCATAGTTTTTCAGATGATTCTTTTAGGCTTTTTAGATGGACAAGCATAGGATGTTTTTACATAGTAGACACACACGTGCATTTTTCTGGGGAAAGGGTCTGTAACGTTAATCAAATTCCTTTCATCAAGGTGATTGTATAAGCATTCTTAGAAAAATTAATGTGATAAATTATATTAATACATTTCCTCATATTAAACCATACTTTAATTTCTAATATAAGCCATATTTGTGCATATCATATTAATCTTATAAAAATGCTGGTTTGACATGTGTTATTATTTTCCTAAAGGTACTGTAACAAAGTGGCACAAACTGGGAGGCCTACAGGAACAGGAATTTATAATCTCAGTTCTGGAGGCTGGAAGTCCAAAACCAAGGTGATGGCAGTGCCTGCTCCCTCCACAGACTCTGAGAAGAAGGAAGTAGTCAAACTAAATCACCCAGCTGTGAGCAATCTGGGGGTTCAGTATTCAGGCTCACTCTTGCCCTGTCTTTGCATCTCCTACAAGTGCCTTCCATTGGCCAAACCCAATGGGAGCTCAGAGTGCAAGGGAGCTCAGTGATGCAGTCCACTCAGGTGGGCCTCCCGGGTCCAGAACTGGGTGGGGAAGGATGGAGGGCACATGCAGAGGGGCAGATGAAAGATGGAGATGAGATATGAAATAAAATGAAATGAGATGAGATGCAATGAAAGATGGTGGTGTTAA
Source organism: Balaenoptera physalus (assembly GCF_965194825.1). Taxonomy (NCBI): domain Eukaryota; kingdom Metazoa; phylum Chordata; class Mammalia; order Artiodactyla; family Balaenopteridae; genus Balaenoptera; species Balaenoptera physalus. Next base: position 24,007,556 of record NC_138893.1, on the reverse strand, counting down.
GAGGTTACAGGAAGCATCTTAAAGATAGCCAAAGATGGGACAGTTTTGTTGACTACAGCACACCTATCACATACAAAGCCAAGTGTTTATAATGACACTCAGAAAAGGAAGGAGGAAGAGAAATAGAACAAAACTCATTGGACACCATGGCCAGTTGCTAAGATGCCTAATATGACTTTTAAAAACAGATAAGTGAAAGGAAATAACAAAACATTATTCTGCCTTTCTTACCTTTCTTACCTAAACTATGTTCCAAAGACACTAACAGCTCCAGTAGATGAGGGAAAGCTCTCCTGTATAGAAGAGCCCAATTTGTCAGTGAGGAAGAGATGATAGAATTAGAAAATTACTATTTTGCAAACTCTAATGAAATGTTGTTTCAGGTAACGGCATCATCATTGGAGGGTAAAACCATTAGGAGAAATATCGATGAAGAGTATCACAAAGAACAGATCAGAAAATCTACAAACAACAAATTCTGGAGAGGGAGTGGAGAAAAGGGAACCCTCTTCCACTGTTGGTGGGAATGTAAATTGATACAGCCACTGTGGAGAACAGCATGGAGGTTCCTTAAAAAACTAAAAATAGAACTACCATATGACCCAGCAATCCCACTTCTGGGCATATACCCAGAGAAAACCATAATTCAAAAAGACACACGCACCCCAATGTTCATAGCAACACTATTTACAATAGCCACGTCATGGAAGCAACCTAAATGCCCATCGACAGATGAATGGATAAAGAAGATGTGGTACATATATACAATGGAATATTAGCCATAAAAAGGAATGAAATTGGGTCATTTGTAGAGATGTGGAAGGATCTAGGGACTGTCATACAGAGTGAAGTAAGTCAGAAAGAGAAAAACATATTGTATATTAACACATATACGTGGAACCTAGAAAAATGGTACAGATGAACCGGTTTGCAGGGCAGAAAGTGAGACACAGATGTAGAGAACAAATGTACGGACACCAAGGGGGGAAAGCGGTGGCAGGTGGGGGTGGTGGTGTGATGAATTGGGAGATTGGGATTGACATGTATACACTAATATGTATAAAAAGGATAACTAATGAGAACCTGCTGTAAAAAAAATAAATAAAATAAAATTCAAAAAAAGAAAACAACAGATCAGGCTGTGGTGACTTGAACTGTTGATTAATCTTCCTATTAATAAAGGTGAAACAACCAGAGGATTTTGGAAAGATAGAGGTGGTGGCAGCATAATTTTTTAATCTCTTCAAATCTTCACATAAAAACAGTCACGTCAACTAGATGACAAAACCAAAACTCCACAGAAAATGCTGACAGAAAAGTAAGGAATCCTCTAGAACTCTGAAATACAGGTGAGTGAAGCCAAACCACCAACAGCCATGAGACCTGCAAGGTACGGGCACCTGTGTGAGAGGAGGTGGGGGAATCAAGGGACCTGGGGCGCCCCTGAGAACCGGAGGCCCCAAAACAGCTGGCAAATCTGCCCTCGACGTACACCAGCCAGAGAGCAGACCCTGGAACCAGGAGGGGGCTGGTGTCTAACAGCGGGGAGCCCTGGGGAAGACAAGAGAGGACCAAAGACCAGAGCAGGAAAGGTGCCAGGAAGATCCAGGAAGCAGCCACTGTACCCCAAACACCACAAGGAAACAACCCAAGATGTGGCTCCAGGAGGTCAGCGAACTGGCCTGAACTGTGCCTCCTTCTAAGGACTCAGAAAAACTAATTTCCCACAGAAACAAGACGCGGCAGTCCATGGACAGATGGATGGATGCACCAAATGTGGCCCATCCACTCAAAGGAATATTATCCAGCCCTAAACAGGAAGGAAATTCCGACACAGGCTACAACGTGGATGAAACTTAAGGACATTACGCTAAGTAAATAAACCAGACACGGAAGGACAGATACTGTGTGATTCCACATATACAGGTCCTTAAAGCCATCAAATTCATAGAGGCAGAGAGTAGAATAGTGGGTGCCAGGGGCTACAGGGAGGGGAGAATGGGGAGTTTTTGTTGTTTAATGAGCATAGAGTTTCAGTTTTGCAAAATGAAAAAGTTCTAGAGACTGGTTGCACAACAATGTGAATGAACTTAGCACAGCTGAGATGCACACATAAAAATGTTAGGGTGGTGAATTTTATGTTATATGTTTTTAACCACAGTTAAAAAGTAAAAGTTTTTAAATGAGACATATCAAATTGCCACTAAAAGTTATTACAAAAATATAGATAAGACACAGAATAATATCTATGTGGACAATAAAAGCATGCCAGAAACTCAGACTTGGATAATTGATTGAAACTATTGTTATGTACTATTTCAAAATGAGGTTCAAGGATGATATAAAATATGAAAGAAAAGCAAAAATCATAATTCAGAAAAATTCAGAAATGAATGACAGAACTAAGGAGAAAACCCCAGAAATTTAAAAGACATTTCAGAAATGAAAACTCAGGCAGAAGAAACATGAATAGAATGAATACAAGAGATAATACCTTAAGCAAAGTAGAAAATAGAGAGGAAGGGTTTTTTAATTCAAAAAGGAATAAAGAAAAAAAGAGATTCAAGAAAAAAACTGAGGAATAAAGAAGACAGGCAAAGACAACCTTACCTGTAGATATAAGTCCTAAAGAAGAAAATCACAGCAAGGAACAAAATAATACTAAACACTATTTTTTCAAGATAACCTTCCTTATTTAAGGCATATTTAAAACTATTACTATAATGAGAGTACACTATGTACCTGAGAATACAGACCAGAACAACTAACACCAAGACAGATGCTTTTAAATTAATGAACTTTTACAGAAAAGAAAAAAAAAATCTTTTAGGCAGCTAGGTAAAACAGTGAGATATTATAAGTGAAATAAAAACAAGTTATCATCATATTTTTTTCACAGTAAAGCTTTATGCCAGAAAGAACTGGACTATTATACTTAATGTGTTTAAGGGGGAAAATGTGAACCAAGTATTTTTTTATCCAGCAAAACTGACTTTCAAAGCATAAAAGTATAAAGACACAAAGTGTTATCAACGTTCAAGAACTCAGAGCTGTTGTTCCCACAAGCCCATCCTGAGGAAGGTAATTAGAAAATGAGTTTTAAACAAAAATGACCACAGAGATTTTAATTGAAGGCTGGTAACTAGCACTTACGGAGTTACCTGTAGAAAACGAAATGAGGGCTAAAAGGGAGAAAATACAGTGCATGGTGACTATGTGAATTGACATGTAGACACAGTGCCCTGTTCAAAAATGAGAACAGAAACAGGAAACACGTATGGCAAAAAAAAAAAAAAAAAAAAGATTCTCCTTTTTTTAGCACTTGTATCAGTGTGGTGGTAATACTAACACTGGTGCATATGTGTTGGTATTGATACACACACGTACATATGATATTGGTATTCTGAGACCACGTGTATTACATGGGATAAAATTAATGAGCAATTTTGTCGATCTTCTAATTCTAACATCCTCTGTGCCCCTGAGTGCTGGTATTGAAGGAAGGAGATGCAGACATAATGCAGAAAGGGGTAACTGAACACCTGTTGTCCAGAAGGAACTGGAGAAACCCCTGAGATCTTCCCCACAATGTCCCCCGGCACCGAGCATCCCTCGTGCCCTGAGGACAGTCTTGGAATACCTTTCCCACTGAAAGAACTAGGGCTTCTTGGAGAAAGGCTGATCTTGGGTGTGTATGGGGTGGGGGGGAGTGTAATGGGCCTGGGGCATCTTGTCACACCAGATAGCAGTGGAGGCCAGCGATGTCACAGGTGTGTCACGGGGACTCAGGAGCTGATGTGAAGAGGTTCCTATTAGCTCCAAACAGGGACAACCTGATTTCAGAAAGGATGTTGGTTTCCACAGATTGAAATCTATTAAATAAGTCTAAATGGACAAGTTAGTAAAAAGATTCTGAGAACATGCTGTTCAGGGAACAATAGTGTCCCAACTCATTACCTTGAAAACTGGCCAAGAGAATCCAGCTCCTCTGTGCACCGTGCCACTGGGAACCAGACGAGAGTTAGGGGAAGCATCTCTTTATACGAGTATTTCAGGTCAAGAATGGACGCTGCAATATAATTGGACCAAGCGCGCTGTAACCCAGGAGGGATTAATGACCAGCAGCAGCCGCCAGCATCACAGAGAGTGGCCAGCAGATGCTCTGTGCCTCTCAATAAAAGGAGGAAGTGCCTACCTGAATCTCCACAAAGGGACCCCCCAGATCAGGCTCTGCATGCACGTGCCATGAGCAGGGTCCAGAGCACAGAAGAGAATGTGACTGCATCGTGACTGAGCTCGGCAAAGCCAGGCTGGGCAATGGTGGGGCCAAAGCCCTGAAGTCGGCAACAGATGATGTACAGGAAAGAAAGGGCCAGGAGAGAAGCCTGTAGAATAAGAGGGCTAAAAAGACAGAAATTAACAAGAAAGCGGGGAAGACCAAGCTGGGGGTCTAGGCCCCCACTCAAGCACTAACACTAGGAAAGGCGAGGCCGTGATGAGCTAGGATGATGCTGATTCCAGGGGCTGGGGAGGGGCCTGGTGGGAGGCGACATGGAGGGACCGCCCCAGAGGCTGGCAGGTTCATCTCCTTGCCCTGGGGGGCGGGTCCAGGGGGTCACCTTAGGATACCTTACTCAGGCCGCATGTTTGTTCTGTGCAGTTTTCTGTAGGGTTTAATCTCACAATGAGAAACTAGCTGTGCAGCTGGACATCATATCCCTCTGCTGTGATGGCTTTTTCCAGTGGCCCTACCTTCCCAGACTTCTGGGCGGCCACCCCTGAGGACCATTGTGAGAGTGGACATCTCTCTGAAAAACTGATTCCTCCTCCCCACCGGGGTTTGTTGTTGCTACCTGTGGTCACTATTGCTGTTGTTTGTTTAGTGACTTTTCTGAACTGATTTTCTTTTTTTTTTTTTTTTTTTATTAATTAATTAATTTATTTATTATTTTTAGCTGTGTGGGGTCTTCGTTTCTGTGCGAGGGCTTTCTCTAGTTGCGGCGAGTGGGGGCCACTCTTCATTGCGGTGCGCAGGCCTCTCACTATCACGGCCTCTCTTGTTGCAGAGCACAGGCTCCAGGCGCACAGGCTCAGTAGTTGTGGCTCACGGGCCCAGTTGCTCCGTGGCACGTGGGATCTTCCCAGACCAGGGCTCGAACCCCTGTCCCCTGCATTGGCAGGCAGATTCTCAACCACTGTGCCACCAGGGAAGCCCCTGAACTGATTTTCTAAAGTCTGTATTTTTTGTCAAGCGTGGCCACTAAAGTTTCTGTTCTGTTAACTTTGCCACTGGCTAGTGATTTGACAGAGATTTCCTAGAATGCCTGGGAACCTCCCCCAGTCACCACCACCACCACCATCACCATCACCACCACCACCACAACCATCACCATCACCACTACCACCATCATCACCATCACCATCACCATCACCATCACCACCACCACCACCGCCACTATCACCACCATCACCATCATCACCACCATCACCAGCACCACCATCACCATCACCACCACCATCGCCATCACCATCATCACCACCATCACCATCACCACCACCACCACCACCACTATCTATCACCACCATCACCATCATCACCATCATCACCATCACCATCACCACCATCACCATCATCACCATCATCACCATCACCACCACCACCACCACCACTATCTATCACCACCATCACCACCACCACCACCACTATCTATCACCACCATCACCATCACCACCACCACCACCACCATCTATCACCACCATCACCATCATCACCATCATCACCATCACCACCACCAGCATCACCATCACCACCATCACCACCACCATCATCATCACCACCAAAACGCAGAACAAAAAGCTACAATTCTTGGAGAAAAGGTTCTTATCACTCCTCTGCTAATTGTAACCCACCACACACGGGTTGACGAGGTTTGGACACTTGCAGTGGCTGGGTTTCTGCAGAGGATGTAATGTTGGGATTCCTCTGATTCACGGGCTGGGGCGGGGATAGGTGTTGCCAGCGGGGACAGGGATGGGGCCGCAGTGTGACACCCTGAAGCCTCCACACAGGCCCCTCCATGATGACCACCACCTCCCTGGGAAGCAGCGCTCCTTTTGAGAAGCAAGTGAATGGTAGAGAGAGGAGAAAATTCACTAGAAAGCAGGAAGAAATAAGCACAATCTTTTCTGTGACTCACACAGACAGGGAGATTGGATTCAAACAAATTCTGGTGTTTTGAGATCAAAACAGCATTGGGGGTGGGCATTCAGGAGAGAATGGCAACTGAGCCAATCCAGTAACACGCAGAAGAGCTGAAGTCTCCTTTGATGCCAACCTCTCCTGTTTTTGGCTGGAGAGGGGCCCCTGCAGCTCCAACAATGCTGGGATCAGGGGCACGGGGCTCAAGGATTTATTCTTAATTTTAAGATGTGATTATAGGCCCTGTTAGGTCTGTCTTTCAATAAACCACTAAGGTCCACATTCGAATATCTCCATTTTGATGACATAATGGCCCTCCCTCCATCAGGAAAATATTTGCGAATCTGATCCTGTAAAATTTAATCCACAAGCTTAATGGGGAAAGGTTTACGCAGAAAGTCTGCTTATTAAGGGAGATTTAAGTCTCTGTCCCTGGAATTTATCTCTGCACTGTTGTAAGCATTGTGTCGCTAAATTGCTTCTCTCTCTCTCTACTGTTTTAACATTGGCTCCGCAAACCTTTTGGAGAATCACCAAAATGATGTGCTGCTTCTCCAACTGGTCTGTATTCCTCCTGCTCAGCTCGAAAACAGCTGCATCCTTGATGTTGAGAAGCCTTGAGATTGTACAGAGTTGAGGACAAGGAGGAAAGTCCATCTTCCCCCCTGCATTCTGCCCTGTCCTCTCTTCCATCGCCTTGTCTTTCCCGTGACAGCACAGGCCGTGAAAGTCACCCAGCAGAGAGACACCAGGGCAAGCAAGAGCAAAGGTGACAAAGGGACCTGATGTCCATCTCATGGGACCCAGGAAGGAAGGAGGCCAGCCTGGATCAGAGTCCCCAGCGCAAAATAACAAAACAATAATGACGAAAACCAGAGCTCCCATACATGGCCACACAGGAAGCCTATTTCTGTGCTTATGTTACGTCACAGTAGGAAAACAATCCGATCATGCCATCTGTAGCTCTGATCTAACCAGTGAAGAATTTTCCAGCCCATTTTTTAGATTCCTATTCCCCATGACCTACTGCAAATAAGAACAACAGGAAAGCTCCCCTGTGCGCCTTTGGGATGGAAGGGGCAGGGGACCCTGGAGAGAAAGAAGGAAGAACCCCTGAGGCCCATGGCATCTGGGCCCCGACAGCATCTGCACCATTACAGTTGCGCTGACGGAGCCCAGGAGACGCCATCTCACCTTGCCCCGCATAGGTGGGATCCAAAATTATAAAGGTGGGTTAGCAATGGATTAAAAGGAACAGGGGTGTCCCTGGATGAGCTCCATGGGGACCTGTGTTTGCTCTTTTGTCCCTATTTTAATCTAATCCCTGACCCCCGCCCCCAAAATATATATATACATATAGTCAGAATTGGGAGAAGTTGTTGCCAAAACTGCGGCTGACAATAGAAATTAAAGCCACACCCTTAGATGCTGCAGGCAGGCAATGGATCCCCTCTCCTTTTCCTCCTGATTAGTACCCTTGGATTTCTCTGAAGCTTCCCCCGGTAGGCAGGGCTGCCTGTGGCGCTCCCAGGGCTGGGTTGAAACCCCTACCTCCCAGTGACGGGGGCAGACCCAGCCCTGCAAGTCCAAAGACCCACCGCCTTGCTCCCTTTCTGCTCAAATGTGGGGCTCACCTCCAGCAACCCTGCGCTGGGATGTGCTTGAAGACAAAGACAGAGGAAACCAGTGACAGGAGGCGTGAACACCAGCTTCACATCTCAAGAGGGACACAGTCACCACAAAGGGGAACTGGGGCCACTCCATCAAGGCATCTTGCTTCGTTAAAGTCCCCTGGCCTGTGAGCCTTTATGATGATCCACGAACAGAGCCTTACCTTTAGCTGTGAAAAGCACTGGATTAAAAAAATAAACAGCAAGAGGGAGGGGATATGGGGATATATGTATACATATAGCTGATTCACTTTGTTATACAGCAGAAACTAACACAACATTGTCAAGCAATTATACTCCAATAAAGATGTTAAAAAAATTTTTTTTAATAAAAAATAAAATAATTTGAGCAGGAAATAAATAAATAATCCAGCAACAATTTTTTTATTTCACTGAATAACTGGAGTCTCTTAAAGTATTACACAAGCCTGCTTAAAAATAAATAAATAAAGGGTTTAAGAAGCCACCCCCAGAAGGTGGGTGAGGCGAGTGAGAGAGACTGCCCTGCAGCGGGGAGGCTCCTGTGTGCCGTCCCCGCTGGTGGAGACTTGGACAAACAGAGCTGGGCCAGCTCCTTAGTGGGAAAAGCAAAAAAAGGGGGAAATTGTTTTCTCCAGTGCGTGGCTGCAGCAGTGCTGGCGGGCGGGAAACAGCACAGGGCACGTGCTTCCCGCTCTGACCCAGGTGCGGGGCCCAGGACCCTGTCCCGGGTGGCCAGGCTTCAGGTACTGCCCATCTTCCTGCCAGGAACAGTAAACAGTCCCAAGCCCTGTCAATGCTGCTGTACTGGGAGAGGGAGAGAGGAGGCCTGGGGCTCAGGGCCTTGGACTGGTGGACAGGGAGTGGGGTCTGGAAGGGAAGGAGGGAGGCCTCATCTCGGAGCCGCGAGGGTGGGAAGGGGAAGCAAGTGACCGGCGCAGCTCATGGGGAAGGTGCAGACCCTACGCACACACTCACAGCTGAGAGGAGGGGGGTGTCCCACTCACCACCACTCCACACCCCACCGCCCACCAGCCCTCACCCTCCCCCCAGCTTCAAGGGGAACTTGGTGATCCTGCCCGAGATGAAGGGATGTGCCAGAGGGGCCATCCAGACTCCTAGGCTGTGTGATCCTGCACAGCGAACTACCCTCTCTGAATCTCAGTTTCCTGAAATGGAAATAGGGACGTAAGCCCATGCCATCGGGTGCTGTGAAGAGGGAATAGGACCCCGTCTGTGAAAGGCTTTTCTTAGAACCGGTCGCTCTCATCACTAACACTGGGAAGGAAGACCGCCAGGTCCCTGCAGAGAGGGGGTTGGAAAGCAGCCCTTGGTTTTCAGAAGACGCTAGAATGCTGGCTCCTGAAACTCGGCTGAGACACCAGCGCCGTCTGGGCATCCGTCTGAGCCCAGCTCCGGCACCAACCAGATAGTAAGTCTTTGTCCTGGACGGACGGAGCCCGGGCGACGGACACACGGACAGCAACAGCTCAAGGCACAGCTGCTTGAATGTAACACCCCGGCCCAGCGGAAGCAGCAGCTGCTTCTGCCCAGGTGCAGCAGCCCTGAGAGGAAGCACCCTTGGCCCTGCAGGGAGAGGGGCCCAAGGCGGCAGCAGGGGTGGGGAGGGCCACAAGGGAAAGGTGGACACGGGGGGTGGGGGGGCGTGGACAGCCAGGAGCAGTGGGCGTTGGCCAGCAGGGTGCCCCCGTGATGGGGGCGCAGCCCCAGCCTGACACCTCACTTCCCCAGAGCCTGCACACGGCTGCGTCCCCAACCAAGGTCTCCAGGTGGGACCACCTGAGGCCAAGGCCACGCTTTAGAACCAACGGCGCTTCTCAAGCTGCTGTGCTGAGTCGAGGCCAAAACGTTGGCCTCCGGAGAGCGTGAGTGTGGTTTGCTGGACCACCTCACCCTCCACAGGGCTGGTTAGCACCCAGGGGCACCTGCTGCCTGAGAGCAGTTCCACATCCCGGCAGGAGGCTCGTGCGCTCGGCCAGGGGACAGCTCCCGACGCCCGAGCCTCACGGAAGCTGCTCTCCTACAACTTGCAAGACGGAGGGTCTGCAGGGCAGAGCCCTGTCCGGGGCAGCCTGGGGAGCAGCGGGGATGGAACTGGAGGAGGGAGGCCAGCCCGCCCGTGAGGGAGAGTGAAGGACGCAGAGGCAACGTACAAAGGAAACGGGAAGATGCACTGAGCAGATGCAGGGTGAGAGGCGACAGGCGTAAGCGTATTGCGTGAGAGGGCCCAGCCCGACGCCAAATGGAATAGAAGACCCCGTGACGGAGCAGAGGGCAGCAGTTTACGACCCTGAGGGTCCCACTCATTAGCAGCCCACGTGGGTCGGCGCAGGACACGCGCCAGGACCTCAGGATGGATGGCTGAGCCGACCCGCTCCGGGGACCGCAGCACAGGGCTGGGGACCCAGGGAGCGGCTCTTGTTGGCATGTCCCCCAGGACAGCAGCTCCGGAGAATGTCATTAGGGCAGGGCGAGATTTGAATCCTCTCGGATTTGCGAGGGATTGAGAGGTTTCTGGCCACAGTTAAACACCAAGAGCAGCTTTTGCACAAAGAAATAAAGGTTTTATTTTCCTGAACCTCCGTTCCTATTCAGAATCCCAAAGGGAAGAATTCACACCAATCAAAAAAGGGATTTATCAACCAGAAAGTTCAATCTTGTTTCCTGCCAAGCCCAGTCATTTATAAAAATAGCTAGTTATTAGGTTTTCCAAGACAGAGTTTCACCAGCTACCTGATTTTTCAGGATCCAAAGGCAGAGGGGAGCTGGCTGGGACGTCAGGGGTGAGGCTTGCTTGTGGAGACTCGGGCGGGCAGAGGTCTGCAGGCTCTCAGCGCTGTGCAGGATTCAGAGCAGCTGAGAAAGTACCAGAGAGCAGGGACAGATGGAGGAGGGAGCTGGCCGAGGTCAGAGCGCCCGACGCCCCCTGGGGAGGCCCGGTGTCCCCATCATTCCTTCTTCCCGCAGAGACGCCCAGGCCCTGAGCTGGAGGGGTGAACAGAGCAGGGACCACACCTGCTTCCAAGGTGCGCGTTTGCAGCCTGGCGGGGACCCGGGAGGGAGGGAGAGGGCAGTGCAGCTTCGGGAATGCTGAGCGGGGCTGGGCTGGCGAGAGCTTCCCGCAGTCCCCAGTCACCGAACCCCCGGGTGGCACAAAGGAAGACCCCGATCCCCACGTCACGAAGTCACCCCCTCATCAGTGCAAACACCGCAGAGATGCCTCTCCGCTCGTGAGTGCAGCTGCCAAGATGCGGTTTAGCACAACAAACATGCCACTCAAGACACAGCCAGGGCCACCTGGACGTCACCTCATTTTCCTCAAACCCTGGAATGTTCTCTGGCAGGACACATGAGACCAACGGTGCAGATAAGCAGGGACCGGGCGCTCCAGTGTGGGTGTGAAGCCCCCGGCAGAGATGCGCCCCCTTTGCCTGTGTGGTTCCCTCCGCGTCTTGCATCTGATAGGACGCCGTCACCTTGGTCCCTTTCCTGCTCTGCCCTGCCGGCTGCAGGGTGGCCGGGAGTGTCCAGGGGCGTGCGAGTGGACGCCGCAGGCACGACGGGCCACTCCTCAGGCTGGGGCTGTGTGGAGGGTTCCCGTGCATGCGCAGGTGTGAGTGCACAATGCTGGAGCCTCGGGGCCTCAGGACCAAACACCGGGGAGAAGCAGGTGACTCGTCCTTCTTTCCCCTGCGCTCGGCTCAGCGGCCTGGGGCGCTGCCCGCTCGGGATTTCCTTGGGCGGGACCTCATTCTCCAGGGGCCTCAGGGAGAGCCCCCAAGATTCAGGGGACGCAGGGAGAGAGGGGAGGGCTTTCCTTCCCTCCACCGAGAAGGTGGAGAAGCAGCCCGCCCCGCCCCCCTCCCGGCTCCCCTCCGTGGGCGGCGGCAGAGCCTTTGTGAGTGATCCCCAGCTTCTGCCAGTTTACCTGGCCTCAGCCTCCCACGTGTTTCAGGGGCCCCTCCACGCGGTAGCCAGGGCCCGGCCTCGAGAAACCCCCAAGGGCGAGGACCGGGAACAAGGCCAGGGCCCGCTCCTGCACCGTGTCTGTAATGTTCCCTGGATGCTTCGCAGGTCGCCAAGAAGAAAAACAAAAAATGACTGGACCACCCGGTTGTAGGGACATCCTTGCAGGATCGATTTCTGCCCCATGAGTGAGCGGCTCTCTGTACCACGTTAAACCATCCCATTCCTGTTCAAGAACATGCATTAGGAATTGAAGATATTTTATCAAACATTTTAATGTAACTGTTCCTGTGGACCCCTAGGCAGAAGTTAATGTTTGAACCAACGTCACTGAAAGTTGGAGCTCACCGTCAGCACCTATGCGGAAGATGTTTGACCTGCTGATGTCTGTTGCTGCTAACTTTGCCACCACTGTTCAAAATAGCATTTTGTCAATGAGATATGCAAATAAGGCCCAAATGTAATTTCTTATGTAAATTAGAATTCCAAAAATATGAACTGTGGAAACAGAGAGCTTCTCTTAAGGTAAATTCCATATGGGCCATTTATGTCATTTATAAAAAAAAACCTAAATTACAAAATGTCAAAGCTCATGGATATACAACTGCTGGCTATTGACTATTATTGCATTCAAAGCAAAATACACATTTTAAGACTTAAGCAGACAAGCAGCATGTTGGTTAATTACCTTTGTGATTGAAGTTGGATGGTATAAAAGCCCATTTTCTCCTTCTTGCTTCAGAGCTGAGGATATTGTGCTCTGTGAGTACCGAGAATAGCCCTTTGAATGGCTGTTTCATATTTCCTTAAATGAGCTACAGAAAAATCTCATTATAACAGACCTCTCTGCTATGCCCTAGATTTTGTCAAATGTCTGGTTAATTCGCTTCTGCATAAATATAGTCAGTTCTACCTTCCTAGCCAGTTTAGACCAGGAAGCAGTTCCAATCTTTGTCCACTGGAAGTGAATGGTAGGACTTGGCCTTGGGGCTGAGCAGGCCCCTTCATGCCCCATCAGGAGCCTTCCAGCCTTGATTTCTTCACCTGCAGGGCAGGTGGGTCCTGGCTTCCCACGGTCCACACCCAGGTCAGAACCACCGAGCATCAGGGCATGAGGTGGGGAGGGCACAATTCCACACATGCCCCCACTACAGCTCTAGGCCCTGAGGAGCCGTAACGGGAGCAAAGCAGCCAGCACCTGTGGGGACTCAACGGAATGAATGAGTGAGTAGATGGAACATTCCATGAGAATCTGTTTCACAGGTCTTTAAAAAGAGGTCAGCTGCATGCATATAATTGTCCATATCCTCCTTGATCTTTTGTATTTCTGTGGTCAGTTGTAATGTCTCCTCTTTCATTTCTGATTTTACTTACTTCAGTCTTCTCTCTTTTTTTCTTAGTCTAGCTAAAGGTGTCAATTCTGTTCATCTTTTCAAGAAGACAGCCCTTAATTTTGTTTATCTTTCTTTTTGTTTTTCTGGTCTCTGTTTCGTTTATTTCTGCTCTGAGGTTGATCTCTTCCCTCTGATAACTTTGGGCTTGTTCTTCTTTTTCTAGTTCCTGGAGGTGTAAAGTTAGGTTGTGTATTTGTGATCTTTCTTTTTTCCTAATGTAGGCATTTATCACTATAAACTTCTCTCTCGGAACTGCTTCTGCTGCATCCCATAAGTTTTGGTGTGTTGTGTTTCCATTTTTGTTTGTCTCAAGATATTTTTGATTTCTTTTGTAACCCATTGGTTGTTCAGGAGCGTGTTGTTTAATTTCCACATTTTTGTGAATTTTCCTGTTTTCCTCCTATTATTGATTTCTTGTTTAATACCACTGTGATTGGAAAAGGTATGATTTTGGTCTCCTTACACTTGCTGAGGCTTGTTTTGTGACCTAACCTGTGATCTATCCTGGAGAGGGCTCTGTGTGCACTTGAGAAGAATGTGTGTTCTGCCACCGATGAGTGGAGTGTTCCATATATATGTTTTAGGTCCATTTGGTCTAAGATATGGTCCACTGTGCCCTTATTGATTTTCTGTCTGGATGATCTACCCGTTATTGAAAATGGGATATGGAAGTCTCTACTGTTATTGTATTGCTGTCTCTTTCTCCCTTCGGGTCTGTTAGTATTTGCTTAATGTATTTAGGTGCTGTGATATTGAGTACTTACATATTTACGATTGCTATATCCTCTTGAATTTGCCCCTTCATCATTATACAATGGCCATCTTTGTCTCTTGTTACAGTTTTTGACTGAAATTCCATTTTGTCTGATATAAGTTTCACAAGCCATGTTCTCTTTTGGTTTCCATTTTAATAGGATACCTTTTTCCATCCATTCACTTTGAGCCTATGGGTGTCCTTACAGCTGAAGTGAGTCTCCTGCAGCATGTCTTGTTTTTTTAATCCATTCAGTCACTCTATGCCAAAAGATTGGAGAATTGAATCCATTCCCATTTAAAGTAATTATTGACAGGTAAGGACTCACTAAGGCCACCTTATTCATGGTTTTCTGGTTGTTTTGCAGTTCCCTTGTTCCTTTCTTTTTCTTCTGCTGTCTTTCCTTGCAAATTGATGGTTTTTCATGGTGCTATCCCTTCTCTCTATCTTTTGTGTATCTATTGTAGATTTTTGCTTTGTGGTTACCATAAGAGCAGCCTCATTTTAAAATGGTGTATTACAACATTTATATAATGTGTGTGTATGCGTGTGTGAGACACTGTTTTTTTAAAAGTGATGCCTTTTGGCTTCTCTACTAGATGAGATGTAAGAGCAATGAACATTGTTCTAATGGAAAAATCATAGCACATGACTCTTCAAACATTTTAAACAGCTTCATTGAGATATAACTGACATACCATAAACTGCATATATTAAAGTATACAATTTAATACATTTTAACATGTGTATACATCCATGAAATCATCACTGCAGTCACAATAATAAACAAGAACCATCAGCCCTAAAGCTCCCTCCTGCCCTTTTGTAACCCCCCATCCCTCCCTTTCTCAGCACAGCCACCTGTCTGTTCTCTATATATTAGTTGACAGCATGTAAATGGAATCAGATGTACAGAATTGTACTATTTTGGGGGGAAGGACATTTTGCCTTCCTCCATTCAGCATAATCATTTTGAGATTCAACTATGGTGTTGCAACTATTAATAGTTGGTTCATTTTTCATGCTAAGTATATTCCATTGTATAAATACACTGCAACTCATGTCTCCATTCCCCTGTAGATGGGCATTTGCATTGTTTCCAGCTTTTGACTGTTACAAATAAAGCTACTATGACTATTCATGTACAAATCTTTGTATGGACATATGCTTTCATTTCTCTTGGGTAAATATATAGTCCTGGAATGGCTGAGTCACATAGTAGGTGTATGTTTACATTCTTGAGAAGCTGATGGGCTGCTCTCTGAAGCGATTCCACTGGTTTACACTCCCATCTGCATGGAAGAGTTCCAGTTGCTCCATACCCTCACAAATGCTGGGTGTGGTAATCCTTTTCTATTTAGACATTCTAATAGGTGTGTAAAGATATCTCATTTTCATCTAAATTTGTATTTCTCTAGTAACTACTGATGTAGAGCATATTTTCCTCTGCTTATTTGCCATCTGTACAACATCTTTGTGAAGTGCAGGGGTGAATTATTTTGTCCTTTTTTAATTGGGTTGTTTGTCGTTTCATTATTTTGTTTTGAGTTTTATATATTCTGTGTACAGATCCTTTTTCAGAAATATGATTTTGGAAATATTTTCCCCAGGTGTGTAGCTTGTCTTTTCATTCACTTAATAGTGTATCTTGAAGAGCAGGGTTATTAAGTTTGATGTGATCCAACTTACCAAATTTTTTTTCTTTTATAGATTGTCTTTTTGGTGTCAAATCTTAGAAATCTTTAGCATAACCCAAGATTATAAAGGTTTTTTTCTCTGTTTTGTTCTAGAAATTTTATAGTTTTTAGGTTTTACAATTAGATCTGTGATCCATTTTGAGTTAATTTTTGTATATGATATGAGATATTGTTTGAAGTGATTTTTCTTTTTGCATATGGACCTCCAGTTATTCCAGCATCATTGGTAGAGAAGACTATCTTTCTCTCGGAATTGCCTCTGGACACTTGTCAACTGACCATGCATGTGTGAGCCTGTACCTGGACTTTATTCCATTCCTCCAAACTATTTGTCAGTACCACGTGGTTGTGATTACTTCAGCTTCAAGATAACTTTTAAAGTCAGTTAGTGCTCCAAATTTATTTTTCAAAGTTGTTTTATTATTCTAGCTACTTAGAATTTCCATGTAAATTTTAAAGTTAATTCATCAATTTAAACAAACAAACAAAAAAAAAGCTTGGAGTTTTGATTAGGATTATATGAATAACAGATAAATTTAAAGAGAATTGACATTTTAACATATTGAGTCTTCTGAGCCAGGGACACAATTTATTCTCTCAATTTATTTAGTTCTTCTTTAATGTTTCTCAGCAAAGTTTTGGGATTACAGTGTATAGGTATTACACAACTTTTGTCCGATTTATCCCTAAAAGTTTCATATTTTGATGTTATTGTAAATGGCAATTTTTAAAGTATCAATTTCTGATTTTTGCTATATAGAAATGTAGAAATGCAAGATAGGCAAGAAATATAGAAATACAACTGATGTTGCATATAGATCTTGTCTCCTGCAATAAAGTCATTTATTAGTTATAGAAACTTTTATAGAGTCCAAAGGATTTTCTACATAGGAGGTCATGTCATCAGAGAATAGAGACTTTTACTCTATTCTTTGCAAACTAGATGCCATTTATTTCTTTTTCTTGCATGATTGTAGAATTTCCAGTTCAAGGTTTAATAGAAGCGATGAGGGTAGACATGCTTAGGTGGAGTGCATTCAGGGTTTTTACATGAAGAGTGATGTAATTTGTCCATTTTTGAGATTCCCTTTATCAGGTTGAGGAACCTCCCATTTATTCCTAGTTTGCTGAGACTTTTAATTAGGAATAGATGTTGGATATTTAGCACTTTTTATTAATTTATTTTATCTTCTCTGCTGGCATATTGGCTATAGCTTTTTGCTGTGTCATTTAGAGAATTTATTTAGAGTTTATAGTAGACATCTTTGGCTTAATTTGGTCTACTTTCAAGTGGTATTATACCATCTTGCATGTAGGGTGGGTGCTATTATGATCTCGCTCTACAGATGAGAAAACCCAGATTTAGAGATTTCATAGGAAGTTTCAGAGTCTGGAGATTTTGTAGTTATTGTTGCTATTCTCCCATCATTTCTTATTTTAAGAGCACTTTTCTTCCTCCTCCTGAACACTACCTTGCTCTGAGACAAGTAAAATGCTTATCTGTAGTTTCTTGTTTTATTTAAGTCTTATTTTCACACTTAACTGTCAAGCATATCAGGAATTTATTTTAGTGTATAGCGTGATATCAAGATCAACTTTTTTTGATAAAAATTTCGCCATGTCCCAACACCATATGTATGTATGTGAAACTGTGTATTTATACAATTTACACTATTTTAATTAATGGCACACAAAGTATTTTGACCTCTGCTTGGTCATAGCTCTTCCTATCTCTCTTCTTTCGAATAAATATCTCAGCCATATTAATCTATTACACCCTAGGTGAATTGTTTTTATTTTTTCACCTCCTGGAATTTGGGTTTTGCACAGAATGGCATATACACCTGTTGCTCTTTCACATTTTTCTCGGTTTTCCTATTCAAGAGCCCAGCACATCTCCATCTAGTCCAGTCTTACTTGCATATCTAAGTAAAGAGACAAAAGCTTTACTTCAACACCCCACACTTTTCTTGTATGTTCAGACATCATATCTTCCCATTATTCTCATATATGTGACTTTCTCCATTGTGTTTCTAATTGGTGATGCCTGGAATGCAAGGAAGTTATTAATTTGTATACTTTGATTATGCTACAATATTATAATTTTTGATATCTTCTAAATATTTTTCAAGTAAATTCTCTGTGTTTTCGAGGAAGAAATTATATCACTTGCAAGTAGTTTGACTTCAGATTTTCCTTTCCAACTCTTATATCTTTCACATTTCTGTTTATTATTTAGCCTGTTGCACTGGCTGGAATTCCCAGACCACCAGGAACAGCAGCAAACATACCCATTCTTTCCTGCTTTGGGTGGGAAGATCTCCAGTATTTCACTGATGAAATGTGAGGCAATTACTTAAGATCACTATGAGTTTTAACATGGTGAGGAAGTATATACCAGAACTTTGGAGTCTGACTTTCCCAAGGACCTTTTTACAATTATTCACTTTCTTATACAAAACTGTTTACACCACTGAGATAATATGTTATTTTTTTAAGTTTTCTAATTTAAATGCAAACTTGCACCTTAGGATAAAATGTTTTAAGTTGTGATAGGATAGTCTTTTAATATACTGTTATGCGTTGTTTTATTTTGCTCTGTTTTTAGTTTTAATTTAGGATTTGACATCAACTCTTTGATCCTTTACTATATTTTTTCAGATTTTGATTTCCTAATTGCATACATCTCCTTTAATGAACTGGTGAGCTTTCCATCTTTTTTTGCACTTGGGACAGATCGTATAATGTGAATAATCAGCTCCCTGATATTTTAAAAGAATTTGCTTGTTTATAATCTAGACCTGGAGCATTTTTAGAGTTGATTAGGCAATACATTTCTTAAGTCAATTTTATCAATAGGTAATTTTTCCAGTTCTCTGGTTTTTATTTTACTTTGGGGGAAAATCATCTTCTTCAGAAAAGTTCCACACTTTTTCAATTTAATATCATTTCCCTCTGCATAACATTCATGTTCCCTAAAAAAGGAAAACCTGCTCAAACTCTGTCACACACCTTCTCCTTCATTTCCAATTTTGTCTTCTTTCTTTTTCTTGTAATAAAATATATTTTTAAGTCACAAAAAATATTGGATTTAATTGTTTCAAGTTTTAATGCTTCTAAACTATTAAGTTCTACCTTTATCTTTATTAATCTAGTCCTCCCAATTTCTCAGATTTATATTTGTAGCTTCTCTTTCCCATTAACTTCTTGAGTTCAATGCATAGATCAAAGTGTGTACATCATATATAAAATTATGATTTGTATAAAATTAAAAATATAAGAACCTAACAAGTAAAAACAATGTGATACTGTTAAAGCAGTTCTTAAAATAACATTTAAACCTTGAGTTTTGAAAATCATAGTTTTATCAACTTTTGTGGCATTTGCTTTTCATACTTCATAGATTGGGGTCTTTTAGCTGTGCTTTTTTTTGTGGTCTACTATAATCATTTTTTTTAATTCAGTGAAACTTGAAAGAAGGTATAGTTTCTGATCATGAGATTAAAAGTTTGGATTATCTAATAATAACAGCTGCCATCATTATCATATTCTAATAATAAACTTTTAAAATTGCAACTGTTATCACAGTGTTTTTTTGGTTTTGTTTTGGATTTTTATTTATTTATTTATCTATCTATCTCTCTATCTATCTATTTATTTATTTATTTATTTATGGCTGCGTTGGGTCTTCGTTGCTGCGCGCGGGCTTTCTTGAGTTGCAGTGAGCGGGGGCTACTCTTCGTTGCGGTGCGCGGGCTTCTCGTTGGAGTGGCTCCTCTTGTTGCGGAGCATGGGCTCTAGGCACGCGGGTTTCAGTAGTTGTGGCACGTGGGCTCAGTAGTTGTGGCTCCCGGGCTCTAGAGCGCTCAGTAGTTGTGGTGCACAGGCTTAGTTGCTCCATGGCATGTGAGAACTTCCTGGACCAGGGCTCGAACCCGTGTCCCCTGCATTGGCAGGCGGATTCTTAACCACTGCGCCACCAGGGAAGCCCTATCAAAGTGTTTTATATGCATTTCCTTATTTAATTTAATTTGCATGTAAGCCCCTGAAGGTGGGCTTTTTTATGCTCATCCTAAATGAGAAAGTCAGACCCAGATGCTAAGTGACATGTCTAACGTTTTACTGTCAGGAGCAGAGTTCAAATCTGAGTCTAATGATAAAGCTCTTTCTACTACAGCACATTACACACCATCTGAATTATATTCATTAAAGTTCCAGAGATGTTTCTTTTTGTCTTCTTCATTTCTCTACAACCCAACAGGGTTTTTCTGGCTTTTTTTTTTTTTTTCCATCTCCCACCAGTTTATTGGAAGCATGTTTTTTTGTGTTTCTAACACATTCCGTGGTTTGGCACAGACCACATCGCAGCTGTGATAGCACATGCAGGGGGGCCTGTGCAGCACCCCACGCATAGCTGAGTTGGTGGAGCTGAGGAGGATGACTTTTTTAACATCTGCAACCCATCAAGGGAGCTGATGCCACAGAAACAGCCCCGCCGGACTCACGGGTCCTACTGGGAGTACCAGGCTGGTGTCTGCAGGGACAGCCCTCGGCCAGCGGGGTAGAGATGGCCAAAGCCCACCAGCCACTCACGTGGAGGTGTGCCCACAGGTCCTCAGAGGCCCCGATGGCATGCAGCCCATCTGCCCACAGCTCACCAACGTCTGCTGTGGCTGTGGGTTTTATGTGCCACAGGCGCCCAGATACTTGGCTAAATATTATTTCTGGGTGTGTCTGTGATAAGGGTGTTTCTGGAAGAGATTCAACTGAGTGAAGCAGGTGGCCCTCCCCTATGTGGGTGGGGCCCATCCAACCTCCTGAGGGCCTGCGTAGAAGGAAAAGGTGGAGGAAGGGGGAATTCGCGCTCTCAGCCTGACTGTGTGACCTGGGATACTGGCCTCCTTCCCTGAATGAGACTCACACCATCACCCTCCCTGTTCTCAGAGTGACGCCACCAGCTTTCTGGGGTCTCAGTTTGCAGACAGCTGATTGTGAGGCTTCTCAGCCTACATAATCATGTGAGCCATTTTCTTATAATAAATCTCTTCAGATAGATAGATAGATAGATAGACAGATAGTCAGAGAGAGACAGAGAGACAGAGACGGATAGACAGACAGCCACCCTACTGGCTCTGTTTCTCTGGAGGTCCCTGGCTACTACACACCCTATATGGGCCTTTGCCACCCCTGTCCCCCTTGCCCCCACATCCTCACATCTTTCAGGATCTTGTCTCAGACAAACCACTCACACCCAAGCCCTTGTCTCAGGGTTTGGTTTTGAGGAACCCAAGCTCAGACAATGCCAATAAGAGTTAACTTTCATTTACCAAAAGAAAATCTGCCTCCTTATTTTGCTTAATTTTTTAACCTTGAAATCTTTGTCTAATACTAATAATACTGCCCATGCTTTCTCTTAGAGAACAAAGACAGAAAGAAAATTGTCTTTTGAAATCCTCATCCTCTAATTTCTTTCTCTTATAACCTCACCGAGTTGACTTTTGTTTTCTAGCCTCGTGTTTGAGAAGGGACCCTCCGTGTTTATCATGATTGTCGACGGGCTTAAGCCAACTGCAAACATCTGATTTACGCTTTCTTCTCTGGTACCTTTTCTACCATTTTACTGACTTGCCATTTTTATTGTGCATTTGCTGTCATCTCTCTTAATGATTTTGTAGGCGTGAAAGGATGAGGAATCCGGGCAGTGTGTGGTCCTGCCCCATCACACAGCAAGAATGGCTACAAAGTCCCCACAGTTCAGGCAGCATGTTAGGGGTGCCATCACAGATGAACACACAGGGGACAGAACAAGTGAAACAGAGCAGGACCCTATGGTCCTTCCCCCCCCCCATGTCCTCCGCCTGCCTTTTGTCTATAGAAAAACTTTAGTCAAAGAATAAATTTAATCAGAGAAGTGAGAAAATGCAGAAGCAAAGGAAAACAGTCAAATAGGACAAGATAATAATAATTTAGTCATTAAGCAAAGTCAATGACTTTAGTTCCTCCTCAAGGGCTATAGATCATATTCTGAGCCGTATCCTGTGAGCTGTGTTGCAGATACTGAAACCCCCGCCAGGTGGAAGAAGTTACTACATGATGACCAGCCTGTAGCCAAGACGTAAGCTGCCACAATTCCAAGAACCGGCCTCAAAGAAATGGGAACAAACAATCCTGGAACTGAAGAGTCACTGTACCTAAAACAATCAAGAGGACGCTGGTCAGACCACCGATGACCAGTTTCAAGATGACTGTCAGAGCTGCCTGGGCTGTTTCTGCATGTAGCCCCCTCCCTCTGCCTATAAAAGCTCTTGCTCCCTGATTGTCAGTGGGCGGAGTCGGCCTTTGGACAGGTGTTAGCCCTCCCCTCCCGTTGCTGGCATCCAAAATAAAGCAAACTTTCCTTTCTACCAAACTTGCCTCTTTATTGGCTTTTGAGCTGCGAGCAGCCGGACCCCACTTTCAGTAACACAGGCTCAGTATATGAAAGGTGTCATATTGGTGGTGAAAACTAAAGTGGGGTCCTTCTGACTTTTCTACTTTTCTGGTAAAGCAGGAAAAGCACTCCTGAGCAGATACTACACAAAAAACAATGATTGAGGAGCATAAAGACGAGTTTATCTGGGGAGGAGAGTTGTCAAAACAATCGAATGTGTATTTCTAGCCACACTGAGCCCTCGGGTGCAGGTGAGGAGGAGGCTGGCATTGAATACCACCTGGGCTAGAGTCTTTCCAGGTGAGGGTGATGGAAAGGTGGGAGAGACGGAGTCTGGCAGTGACCATGAACCCGCACTGGGGTTCAGAGGAAAGAGCTAGGGAATCTGGAGGTGGTGGTGAGAGGGTGGGCGTGTGGTGACAACGTCTAGGGTATGGGGAAGGGCGGTCTGTGATGGTTAACTTTATGTGTCAGTTTGACTGGCCCGCAGGGTGCCCAGACATTCGGGCATTAAACATTATTAACAGTATTCTGGGTGTATCTGTGAGGGTATTTCTGGATGAGATTAACATCTGAATGGATAGACAGAGTGAAGCAGACTGCCCTCCCAGTGGGGGTGGGCCTCATCCAATCAGCTGATGGCCTGAATAGAGCAAAAAAGCTGACCCTCTGAAAGTAAGAGGGAATTTCCTCCTGCCTGACTGCTTTCCATCGAGGACATCGGTTTTTTTCCTGCCTTCGGACTTGAACTAAAACACTGGCTCTCCCTGGGTCTCAAGCCTGCTGGCATTCAGACTGGAAATACCTTATTAGCTCTTTTTCAGACCTTCAGACTCAGACAGAAACTAAACCACTGGTCCTTTTGGTCTCAGGTTGCTGACTCACCTGGCAGGTCTTGGGACTTGTCAGTCTCCCTAATCACGTGCGCCGGTTCATTGTAACAAATATACACACACACACATCCCATTGGTTCTGTTTCTCTGGAGAACCCTGACTAGCATGGGGGGAAGGAGACATAATGGGAAATGGAAGTTTCCGGAAACAAGAGGCCAAGGTATGCAGTGGTTGTCTGGGTCGATGCTGAGGTTGCTGAGGTTGGTGGACAAAGGTGGGGGTGACAGAGGGAGTGGGCTGGGTGTTGGGTAGAGGCAATGTGGCGGTGTGACAGGGACGTTAGTGGGCCTCAGAGGCTTCGAGGAAGCCAAGGCTCTGGCAGGAGAGACGGTGGAGACCCACTGAGAAGCGAGGGTGCCAGGAGCCTCTGTAGTCTTGGGTGTGAGTTGGGCAGGGACACAGTGACCGCCACAGCCAGCCAGCGTTCAGTGACAGCAGGCAGATGAAGGGGACAGTCAGAGAACAGGAACAGGGAGCGTCCCATGGAAGGGGTGGGGGAAGGGGAGTCCGGGGCAGATCCGGGATGAACGCAGCGGAGGGAGGGAGGGAGAGAGGGAGGGCTGCCTCCAGGAGTGGGTGTGGACGGCGGGGACCAGGCAGCTCCAGGAACAGCCGCAGCAGCCAAGAAAGTGTGTGCTCTTTCCGAGAGTGAACTTACGACCCATTCTCTAAGTTTCCAGTTCTATTAAGAGTGAATGTCTCCTAAATGGAGAGCCTAGTACATCTTAATAGGGTTGTAATACCAGGTAATTGCATGTTTATACATATATTTATACAAGGAGATTATCAGCTGCATGTCTGTCAAAATCATGACTTGGAAAACCAAAATGTATACCCTTAAAACTGCTTTTACAATTCCATTATCAAATCGCATCCTTCTTTATTTCCTACAGGCCTTTTTCAGGCTGAACTTAAGAAATCACAGGTGTTTTAATAAAATTTATTTTGAACCCCCTGTATTTCATTATGTGAAAATGGGTTTCTAGCTGCCTATCCTAATTAAAGAAATGACACTATTAAGTGGATGTCTTTTGAGCAAATCCAACTGCATTACCTGTCGCTAACCCCACCTAAAAATAACCAAAATACGTTGTTCTATAGAAAAGTTGATAATTCAAAATCATTCGGATGCCAATTATGCACCTGTTTGGCTCATTTCTAGTAATTTTACGTAGCATTAGATTTGCTGTTCTTAGTTTACAACCTATTAAACCTGATAAAATTGAAATATGAGCTCCCTGGGTCATAAATGAACATAAGCTGCTCTCAGACCAATGAAAGGCTCAGAATGGAAATATTTACTGCACCTTAGTAAGAGGTTTTCATAAAACTGCTCAAGCTGCCGTTGCTGTTTTTGCAGTGGAGCCACTGAAGCACCGAGTCAGCCGGGTGTTCTGGGAAAGACGGTGTTTCCTGACAGCAGGTAAGGAACACCCAGCAGGCGACAGGGTGAGTGTGGGCTGCTCACCCCCAACTCTGAGAAGCTGCAACACCCAGAGACCCCTCAACATCATCAGGGTGGAGACAGAGTTGATCAAAGTCCCCTGAAAGGCAGGAAGAAAACTGCATTTGATGAAGCGTCTCCCACCCGGAGGCTTCTGGACCCTGAGCACTGTTTCCCCTTTGGTCCTTTGGGGAAATGGGGCGTTTCCCTTACAGAGAAGCTGCCAGGTGTGCTCGTAGGTGAGACCCTATCTAAGAGTAGAGAGGTGGGGACCAGGGCAAGGAGCGTCCCAGCCACCAGGGGAGGAAGCTGAAGACCCAGTGGAGAAGCAAGAAGGCGTCTTCATTTCCCTGCACCCTATGGTAGCCCCGCTACATACAGAAGAATCCTGAAACCAGGAGGCCATGTGAGCTGCCCAGCGAGGCCACGTGAGCAGAAGGGGGGGCAGCCTTCTGTGAATGCCTGCGGGGAGGGAGAGCCCAGGTCCTGCAGGAGGCTGGGAGGAGGTGCCACCCACATGCTGGGGAACCCGGGGGGTTAATGGAGTTGACGAGATGCGGGGGGTCAGGGAAGGGGGCACCTGGGTTGGTCACAGTGGACAGCTTTGCCCCCCAGGCCTGATGAGGGGAGGAAGAGAAGTAAAAAGAAGAAGATGAGTGTGTGGAAGGCTGCCTGGTGGGGCTGGACAGTGGGGAAGGGACCCCTGGGAATGGGGAGGAGGGACAAGGGAACTGTCCCCTCCCTCCCTCTGATGGAGGTGACCAACTCTTCCTGATTTTCCGGGGACCCTGTGGTACCAGCACTGAAAGTCCTGTGTCCCAGAAGCCCCTCAGTCACCAGGGAGGTTGGTCACCCACTCTGATCCCTACTCCCCATCCGCTGACTCTAGATGGCAGCAGAGGGTGGGGGGCCCGGGAGGGGCTCGGGGCCCAGACCAGGTGGGAAAGGACGGAGGCAAAGCAAAGTCACCCCCTGGATTACTTTATTTTATGAGGAAACATTCCAAAGACACTGAAAAGAAAACAGAGATTAACTCAACACACACATACATCTTCATCACCCAGATAAATAGACCTTAACATTCTGTCATACTGTATTCAGATTATTTATCATAAAATGAAATATTATCTATATTTTTGAAGTCGCCTGTATACTCACCTTCTGTTCCCAGAAATAACACCTATGTTGAAATTGATATCATTCTTGACCTATTTGTTATAGTTTTATAATAGGTAATGTGTATTCATAAACCATAGAGTAGGTTGCTTTTTTTTTTAAATCCTATGTTTCACAATGTGTAGAACCTTCGGAAACCTTTTTCTACTCAATATTGTTCTGGAGAATTTGGCATTTTGGTACACTTAGCTCGGAATCCTTCACTTAATCTGCTGTACACACACGTCCATTATGTGGCTATAACAAGGTGAATGCATCCTTTCCACAGTGTTGTTCACTTAACCAGTTCTTTCCTACAGTACAGGTCCGGCACTTGGGTCCATGTGTATCTGCCCTGGAGACTCTCCAACAATTGTTAGAACTGAACTGACAGGTCAGGGGGCTGCATCTCTGCCCGGAGATCACTCCCTTCAGTAATAGGAATGAGGCTCCCTCCCATATTGTCACACATTTCTCTCATTTTTCCAAATGATGAATATGAAATGATATCTCAGTATATTTTAATCTGCTACCATTTACTTGCATTTTATTTACATTTTATTATGAAACAATTTCAGACAAAATAAAGTTGGCAAATCAATACAAAGAATTCATGTTCATCTTCATTCAGATTCCAAAAAAATGTTAAATTTTGTCATCTTGGCTTCCTCATTTTCTCTCATCATAATTATTTTTTTCTGAACCATTTGAGAATAAGTTTTTGAATAATGCTCTTGTACCCATAAATGCTTCAGTACATATTTCCTAAACTTGAAAGGCTTTGTCTTACATAATCACAGCACAATTATCAAAAGCAGGACATCAATGCAGTACAATTTCCTAATTTACAGATCTTATTCAAAATCTGCCAATTGTCACACTAACGTTGTTTATAGAAAAAGAAAAATGTCTGGAATGCAATCCTACACCACATGTTGCATTTTGTCAGCCTCTTTAGTCTTTCTTTGTTCTTCATAACCTTGCTTTTTTTAATTGAAGTATAGTTGATTTACAATGTTGTGTTAGTTTCAGATGTACAGCAAAGTGATTCAGTTATACATATACATATATATTCTTTTTCAGATTCTTTTCCATTATAGGTTATCACAAGATATTGAGTATAGTTCTCTGTGTTATACAGTAGGTCCTTGCTGTGTATCTATTTTATATACAGTAGTGTGTATCTGTTGATCCCATACTCCTACTTTAATAATCTTAATATTTTTGAAAAGCACAGGCCATTTATTTTGTAAGATGACCCTCACTTGACTTGGGGTTATCTACTGTTTCTTCATGATTAGATTCAGGTAATGTGTTTTTGTCAGAAATGCTACAAAAGTGACGTGTGTCCACAGTACATCATGTCAGAAGGCATATGACATCGATTTTTCCATGTGCTGGTGGATTGACCTTTGGTCACATGGTAATGGTGGTGTCCACCACTTTTCTCCACTGTAAAGTTATTATTTTTCCTTTGTAATTATAGATATTCTGTGGGGAGACACTGTAAATTCTGTTTTTTCATCCAACTTTTACCCAATAGTTGTAGCATCTGTTGGTGACTTCTGCCTGAAGCAATTACTAATGTGGTGGTTGATAAATGATGATTTTCCAATTCTATCCCTTCTTCTACCTCTATTAGTGGGATTCTGTGGGAAGGAAGGGAAGAGCTTTCTCTTCTCCTCGTGTGTGTGTGTGTGTGTGTGTGTGTGTGTGTGTGTGTGTGTGTGCATGTGATCTATATAATTTCATGGATTCTTATCTTTTCTATAGGTTATTACATATTATTGTCATTATTTATTCTGATGCTCAAATTGTTCCATATTTGGCCAGCGGGAGTCCCTTTGAACCGCCTCTCGTGTCTTTTTGCTGACCACTGTATCCTGACGTGTCCCATCACTCTGAGTATATTCTTGCTTTCTCTCTCAGAAAGATACTCCAGGATTATCTTGTTCTTGCCCAGACCAGGTCTAATTAAGAAAACTCTCCAGAAATTTTTTTGCTCCTTCTGGTGGAGAACTGCACACACACACACACACACCGCATCTGACTCTACTCCTATCTGTAGATCACCGATCACATGAATTCACACTGACTCTTCCGATTCAAGCCCAAGCCCACAGGGTGAATTCCAGCATCCCCTTTCTTATTTCTCCAACAATAAGAAACCTCACTACCATCATCCACAATGTAGTTATTTATTTGTTCAGTTCCATAAAACACATTCAGTACTTCCGGAATTGCTAGCAAATACCACTGTGGATTTGTTTATAGTTCTTTTTGTCTTTAGCCGGAGGTATAAAGTCAAAACAATGCATTCAAGAGTCACTCGGGATGGGTCCCTCCCTTCAGTGTGGTTGGGTTGTAAAGCTGATGTACAGTTCAGTTCACTGTTTCTGTTTGTTTATCCATTTTAGTGGATGGCCAGTGGTATCACTAATTTGTGTTTGTTAAGAATTTGCATTAATTTATACTTCCCTAATGGCTAATGATGATGAGCATCTTCATGTGCTTGTTGGCCATTCACGTGCACATCTTTTCAAGTCTTTCGCCCAATTGTCATCAGTTTTTTTCTATTTTAATTATTGTGTTGAAAGAGTTCTTTATAGATTCAGACAAGATCTTTATCAGACATACGTTCTGCAATATTTTCTCCTAGTTTGTGGCTTGCCTTATTCTTATTCTTACTAGAGTATTTTGAATAGCAAAAGTTTTAATTTTGATGAAGTCCAATTTATCAATTTCTTTTGCATTTCTGGTTTATGCTTCTCGTAGCCAGTATCAGAAATCTCTGCCTAACCCCAAAGTCACAACTACTTTTCCTATATTAAAACTAAAACTTCAATTTTATATTAAAATATGAAAACTTCAAGAAGTTTTAAGTCTATGATCCATTTTGAGTTAAACATTGCTCATGGCGTAAGGTAAGCATTGAGATTCCATTTTTTACATAGATATTCAATTTTTCAAAAGCATTTGTTGAAAAGGATATTCTTTCCCAATTGAATTGCCTTGACACCTTTGTTGAAAATCATTTAGCAGATGTGTGAGGTTCTATTTCTGGGCCCTCTAACCTGTTCTACTTCTCTATGTGTCTATTCTTATGCTAATACCACACTACATTGATTATTCAAGCTTGATAGTATGTTTTTATTTCAGCTGCTGTAACTCCTCAAATTGCTTTGGCTCCTCTCTATCCCTTACATCCCCACATAGGTTTCAGAATCAGCTTAGGGACCCAGTGCTCAGGCATGACAATGTCTCCCCATCCTGGCTGGTGTGAACATGGCCTGTGTGCAGCCTGTGTCAGCCTCAGGAGCTGCCTTCTGGGGGCTCCTTCTCCAGCCTTGAGGACTCGGTCCAGGACAGGGCAGCTCTCCCAGGCGAAGCCTCCGAAGCTCTCCTTCCCTCGCAGGTCCCTCCTCTCCGACACTGTGACCACAATGTCCTCCTCCTGACCCAGTGGGACCACGTGGGTCTCTCCAGATGCCCTTCCCCACCCTGCACCCCCTGCCAGCCAGTGTCTGGACACAGGTGTTTCACGTATGTGTTCAGTTTCCTAGCGGAATAAAGGAAGAGGCAACTCCCCAAGTTCCATCCTCCCTGGTGGAAGGAGAGCCCCCTCCACTGTGGTTTTAATTGGCACTTTTTAATTGCTAGTGGGATGGAACATCTTTGTTCTTATTCATTGTCTTTTCTGGCTTCATCTGCTCTAAATTTTCTCTTTGCATCTTTGCTCAATTATCTACTCAGCTACTTACATTTTTTCTCATTAATTTCTGAAAGTTCATTATCTGTTTTAGTCTCAACTCTTTGTCAGCTATATGCATTGCAAACACCCTCCCCTATTTTGTGATTGTCTTATTAACTATGTTTAAGGTCCTTTTTGCTTCTTTTGAAAGGTTTTCCTTTCTTTGCCTTTTGTTTTGTTTCATTTTGTTTGGTTTTAGAGGGGAGAGTGGCAGTGAGAAGTATTGATCTTTCCTGGATTGCTTGTCATGATGTTATTATGACATTCTACCTTGTGGCCACCTAAAATTTTAGTATTTTATTTTAGATTTAGAGCTTAATGAATTTTTTTCTTCTGTATCAGTGAAATAAGATCTACTTTAGTTATAGAGGTAACCAGTTTTCCCAGCCCCACTTATAAAATACCCCTTTCTTTCCTGCACTGATTTTCTAATACCAAGTTCTCACATAAATATAAGCCAGTTTCTTGGCAATAAAATTTGCTTCATTAGTCTGTAAGTCAGTATATTTGTTCTCATTCTGCTAATTCATGTAGCTTCATAATAAACCTTGATATCTTGTAGGGCAAGACAATCTATGCAATTCTTCAAAATCATCCTGGCCTTTTATCCTTTCATATTTTAAAATGTTCAGAGAAGCAATAATGGCCCAAATGAAAAGAGAATATGCCAGAGAAGTTTGAAAAAGTCTCAAGTGGAAAATCTAGACATGAAAACCAGTCATTGACTGAAAAAAGTCACTAGAGAGAGGAGCTAAGTCGCAAACCAGATACAGCTGAAGAAAGAACACTGGATTTGGTAAGCTACAGCTGAGGAAATCACAAAGGATGGCACAGAGAGATACAGAGGTGGGAAATATGAAAGAAGTTAATAGACATTTGGTCAGGATAGGATAGGTTGAGCTCCATCCAGTAGAAGTTCCAAAAGATGAAGAGAGAGAAAGAGAAAGAGCATCACACAGGGCTTGGGGCAGAGCATCTCATCAAATACCAATAATGGTTTATTCTTGTATGAAATACTTTATAGTAAAAGACACAAAGCTTTCAGGAGATCATCAGTTTGAGTTACCTGCTCCAGGTGTCATTATTTCCCCTGAGCCCATGTCCACTGTGGGTGCGTCCTCCCGCAGGGCCAGTGAGAGCGCTCCACAGCACAGGAGGTGCGGAGAGCGCTGCTCCCCAGGCTGCCAGAGCCCTTCAGATTCCTTATCCCACTCCTCACCCCACCCCCACACGGAGGCAGCCAAATCCCCCACTGGGCTCTGGACACAAAGGTACAGACACTCCCTGGAGACATGGGGAAGAACTGTCCAGGGCCTGCACCTGGGGGCCTGCGCAAGTGGCTGGGCACGGGGGCCGGGACCAGGGCCAGCTTCCCAATCCCACACCTGATGCCAGTGAGGTACTTAAGCTCAAGCATCTCTCCAAGCCTCTCTCTCCTCCTCTAAAAATAGGAAAAGAACAGGATAAATGAAGGAAAAGAGAGAGAGAAGGGAAGCGGAAGGGAGGGGAGGGGAGGGGAAAGGAAGGAAGGAGAGGATGAACCCACTTGAGTAGCCAGCACGGAGCCTGGCTCATAGCAAGGGCTCAGCGTCAGCAGAAAGAAGCAAATGTAAGGAGAGTGGAGTCGTCCCCAGATCACAGCGGAGCCCTTCCTGCTATGCAGACGATGAGACTAGGCCTTTTCCAACACAGACGGGACAGTTTTCCATATCTAAGTGAGAGGACTGATATATTTTTAAATCAAAACATAATTTTTAAGTATTGCTACACTCATAATTAAAACTTTTATGTATGGATAAAGCTTAGATATTTTTTCTCCCTTTTAAAGATGAAAAAATCTGCTTTCTAATTGCAGAATATGTGTGCCGTGCCAACGCCCCCTGGCCTTTGGGTCTGACTGTACCGTGCATCTCGCTGTGCCAGTGGAGACAGAACCACCAGCACCACAACCCCCTTTTCCTGCTGAGCCCTATCTGTTGCCATGGAAACCAGCATCCTCAGCCAGCACCAGAGGAGTCGGGCTCTTTTCATGTTGCCCACTGGGTCCTAATCCCATTTCTGCTTCCGTCTCCAGAGAGCTCTGCCTTGGCCATGGGGCTTCCTGGGATGGTGGGCAAGCCCCTCCTTGGTTGCCACAGCAACGTGCCTGTGGGTCCCACGGGGCAGGGGCAAGGGACAGTCTGGACCGTGGCTCAAGCCTTGGGTTTGAGGGCAGCGTCCAGGGGCTGCGCCAGTGATGCGCCACATGGGGCTCGAGTCCTCTCGCTCCCTGCAGCCTCTGCTCTAGCTGTCTGCCCACCGCACACGGCCACGGGACCCCGCCTGGGAAGCCCAGCCTCCTCCCAGACCCCACGCGGGTGCAGGCCCTCCCGTGACCACAGGAAAAATGCACTGTGGCAGCACAGAGCAACCTAAATCCACTGCAGCCATGTCCACCAGCCCCAGCCTGTGGCCCCGGAGCAGGGGGCCAGCGCCCGGCACTGCCGCCAAAGGGCGCCTCCCCGCCCAATGTGGCGGGCCCCGCCCCCGGGATGGGGAAGGGCTCCTCCACACGTCTCAGGGGCCTGGAGAGAAGGAAGCCGGCCCTGCAGAGGGTGTGGGCTGCCCACGGCCGCCGGGGCACCTGAGGGGCAGAGGGGGTGCCTCAGGGAAACGGGGGCCGGATGGAAAGGAGTGGATCATGACGGACGCGAGCCCAGGGGCCCTGCAGAGCCTGAAACCCAGAGTCCAGGGGTGGACGGCGCGTCCCCCAAACAGCCTGGGATCCAGGCCAGATGCAGGAAGGAGGGCGGGACGGCCCCCCCACCGCCTGCATGCAGCAAGGATGGCAGGGATGGGCAGTTACCAGGTGCGCGGGTTGGGGGCTGGGGGGGGAGCCGAGGTGGGATGAGCAGAAGGGGACGCTGCGGCCCGGGGGCTGCGAGGGCAGCAGGCGACACGCAGGTGTGTGGACCGTACAGAGGAGGGGGCCCCGCGTGTGCCGAGGGCCAGACGTACCGGAGGAGGGCCTGGGGCCGGCGCCTTCCCCACTGCCGCTGGGGCCAGTGCCCACGTCAGGGGCTGCCAGGTGGAGACCACCCAGAGCTGAGCCCAGGACCCTGACAGAGAAACTGTTGGACACTGCCCGGGGCCACCAGGGCCACCTGGGCCACCTGACCAGCCTGACAAGTCGTCATTTTAGCATGTAACTGATGACTTGATGGTACCTTTCTACCTGCATCTTTCTGTGCTTGCTCGGCTAGGTCTCTGACCGGTCAAGTAGGAGAGCCAGAGGGGGTAATCGGCATGGACACACCTTCTCCAGTCCCCGCCCGAGGATACAGAAGTGTGTGACCAGGTGCTAACAGAGTCTCTGCTCACTCTGCTTGAGAAAAAACACCGGAGGCAAGGGTCGAATCATGCCTCCTGAGCTGATCAGGACCACGCGGTGACTGAGAGATGCACCTCCTTTCTGTGACCCTCAAGAGCCGGGGGTCTGACCCTCACCTGTCACTCCCTGCCCACCCGAGAGGTCAGCAGCATCGTCCCCAGTTTCCAGGGGAGGAGGGTCTGCCTACAGCCACACAGCCAGTGGGCAGTGCAGCAGAATTCAAACCCCCGCTCTATCCAACCCCACTACCACAGGCGTCCCCGCTCCACCACGTGGCCTTGCCTGAGCCCAGGAGGTGATGCACCCGGGAAGCCAGGACCCCGGGGACCACCCAGTTCCTGGGCTTCATCCTGGGGCTTTGTCTCGCCCTGACCCCAGCCGCCCAGAAGCTGTTCTCATATCTGCCTTTGAAAAGATGTGATATTTCAGGAGCGGTTTTTTTTCACAGACTCGTCCCATACAAATAACAAGTTCACGGGCACATCAAGGGTTCCCTTGCTCTCAGAAACAGAAAGCAGCACCTTGACAGCAAGTTGACAACAACAGAGCTGCTTCCATTATGCTGCTGATTAGCAATCAGGGCCTCCAACGTTGCCTTGATTAAAGGGACAAGCAGATGGGAACAGCTTCTGACTTTCCTGCAACTCAGGGTCAAACCTCCCCAGCAAAGGAAATCAGACTCGACTTTGCCCAGCAGGACGGGCCATGCCGGGGGAGCGGAGGGGGTTCATGGGGCTGCACCCAACGGAACTGCCGGGATCGGTCACCCCCAGCAGAGCCGCTCAGCTACTTTTAGTGCCAGATGTCAGGCGGCTCACGTGTTGGAAGGGCCAAGGAAACAGCCAAGGTCAGGGCCAGGAACTGTGCCCAAGGCCACACGCAGAGTGGCCCGGGAGGAAACCCGCTGCCCGCTGGTCCCAAAAGCCAAAGCCCGGCTCTCCTGTCCCAGCACCGGAGCCCCTCGGGTCGGCAACTTGCCCTCGCTGCCCTCGGGAATGACCACGGCTGCTGCCGTCAGCAAAATCCAGGCGCCGCGGCCGCTACCCTGGCCGCCGAACGGCTTCCTCCCCGCAGGGCTGCCCAGTGCGTGCCGCTGGCGGTGGAGGGATGTGTGTTCCAGGCACCGCCGGTGGGACTGCCTTCAACACAGAGAGGCCTTCGGAGGACGGCGGAGCCCACGGTCTGACAGACGGGCACGGGCTCCGTCGGAAGTGACCGTCCGCTCCGCACAGGTGGGTGTTGCACAGCCCGCGGGTGATGGGCCCGCAGGAAGGCCCCGTGCTTCAGCCTGGCCCCCGCTGCCCCAGCTCCCCCACCAGCTACAGCTCCCCAGCGGCTCTTTGGGCCTCATCCGCCTGTCCGGCCACCCACAGTGCCCGCCCCTCCTCCCGGGCCCGCCAGGCCTGCCGCTTCTCCCACATGTCCCCTCCACACAGAGCCCCCAGACCACGTTAGCCACAAACTACCCCCCGCCCTGCTCGATCCCCGCCCAGGCATCCCTGGGGCTCTGTGACGCCAGGGGGCGTGGAGCCTCCTCACCCACCCTCATGGGACCCCTGGCTCCGAGGGCCACCGTCTCACCTGGCTCACCTCCACCCTCCGTGCCTCACACGGGGCCGTGCCCGCCAGAAGCTTCGGGAAACACGCAGCACAAAGGGGAGGCTGCACCAGCAGCTGCCGTGAAACCCCGGACAGCACCGTGGTGAGGCCTCCTCCTAGCCAGGCCGTCCGTGCTGCGGGACGCTGGGCTTCCCTCATCCAAGCGGCACACAGCCCAGCCATTGCCAGCCTGGCTCCCAGTGGGCGAGCGGTGGGTGACGTGGTGTCCTGGGGCTACAGGGCCAGGCTCACTCTCCTCCAGGCCGCCGGGCAAGGTGCAGAGACGGGGAGGCCCTCCCGGAGCTGCAGCTGGACCCCAGTAACCTGGGAGGGAGGGTCCAGGAATCAACGTCCAACGCACTGTCCTCCCTCCCTCCCCCGGCCCTCCTGGGCTCCCCGATGGCCAAACCCAGCCAGAAGCCAGAGGCTCAGGAGGCCGTGGCTGCAGTCTGGGATATCCTGCCGCTGGGGGCCCAGGGCAGGGGAAGGCATACAGCTCACGGCGTCCAGTCACACTTGGTGAGCAAACCCCTGAATGGACTCCTGGCTCCTGCCCCGGGCACTGGGACTCACTTCTTTAACTTGGGGTGATATTTTCAATGTTCTAACAGCACTCACTTGGCTCCCCTAAGCCTTGGACTATTTCCCAGAGTCTGACAATGTTTTCACTCCAACCATTTTATCCTCTATCTCTCTCTCATTTTTTTTTTTTTGGATTGATTTTTTTTTTAAACTAGCATTGGATCGTGTTCGTGATAGGAAAACATTTGATTCATATGCAAGGGTCCAAGAAGTCAAGAAAACATTATAAATGATCATACGAGTCAGGTGCAGGATCTTGGGCAAGCCGTTCTCTCTCATTTTTTGTTTTTGTTTTTGTTTTTTGGTGTTTTTGTGGAGGGACAGCCCTTGGAACTCCCTACATCACAATTCTTGCTGACCCAGCTCCCCAGCTTTCTCCTCAACTGCAAGTTCTGCTCCGCAAAACTTCCTTTATAGAGTTCCTAAGAGGAAGGGGGTAGGGTCACACTTCCTGCCATGGTGCTAAACACTCACACTCACTAACTCACTTCTCCCATTTTAGAGACCATGACTTTGAAGCTTACCAGAGTCACCATGGCCCAAGGCTGCAGAGCTACTGAGCAGCAGAAAGAGGGTTGAAAGGCAGATCAACCCTCTGGCTCCAGACCCCAGACCTCAGGCAACGAGCTTCCCGAAGCTGAAGTCTAGGAGCTGCCCTGGGACTGTATTCTCCCTCTCTCCTCCTCCTCCCTCTCCAGACCCTCCCTTTTGAAAGCTGAGAGCACAAGCACGCCCCAGTGTCTGGGCAGGGGGAAGCCTCCATGGTTTCGATCAGGTCCAACTGAACTAGGTTTTCTGCTGGTATTTAAAAACCTAAACCCCAGGCAGTTCGGTGTGTTAGAGCACCAACCATGGACAATTTTTTGAAAGTTGATGTGTTAATTCTTTGTAGTTTTTTTTCTTTTTTTTCATTTAGTTATGAAACATTATGTTTCTCTTAAGGAACCCAACAGTTGGTGTTTATCTTCTACCACTTATCACAAGTGTGATTTGAAAAACAAACTGATTTTCCAGCTGCTCAGTGATTTAAATGTTTGACAATTTATGTCTTCATGTTTGATTTGTGGTCCAGGAGGTGAGAAGTACAATAAACAACATGTCCTTTCATGTTACCAAGCTGAGCGGAAGTCCTTCATGTCCTCGGGTTATGGAGCCCTTCGTAAGAGACACCTACTGGGATAATTTAAGGTGGAGCTGGAACGGCCCTTTAATTGAGTTAAGTTACAGCTCTTCGTAAGCCATTTACACTGTAGTACTGAATTAGGAGGCCAGCATTCCTGGAATGAATTGTGTTCTGTTCGATAATAGCATCTTGTTGAGCTCCTGAGGCCTGACTCGCACGTGATGAGCAAGCAGAAATTGCAGTTTGGAAAGGAAATATTTTGGACAGGCCTTGAGGATGTGTGGAAACCCTGCCTGGTTTTGATTCTTTTTCTCTTTGGTGTTTGTGTTGCTTTAGAGTCACAGAGTATCAGAAAGTGGAAGAAAAGGTGACTGACAGGGAAAGGCGAGCAGGGATCTTAAACCCTGCACGTCTAACTCCAGGCGGGCGCGAACAGGCTCCGAAGGTGCACACAGCGTCCCTTCCTACAGGTGAAGAGACTCTTACCTGTAGAAGTGAAGCTTGTCATTCGAAAGCAATGCGTCTGATAAGTCCTTTTGTGGCCCAATTATGAAGCAAATCGTTCCCTAATCAGTAAAATCCATATTCCTAAACGCAAGATTCCTTCAAGTGGGGATCAGACAGATACAGGGTGGGTCGATGGTGCTGACGGTCTGCCCCAGGGGGAAGCCAAGCAGGGGCACAATTCCTGAGCAGACTTCAAGGACTCAGCAAAAAGGGGGCTGGATAGGACACCTCCAACCACATGGTGAGCGTCCAGGAGGTTAGAGAAGACGCAGCAGGTAATCCTGAGGGTGAATGTGGAAAGTTTGCATATCTGCGCTGCCCCAGGCCAGACGTGGGTCAGTGCCGAGGTTCCTGGGTAACCCTGCCAACAAGAGCCCAGCGGATGGGATTCCAGTGATGTCCCAGGGCCTGAGACCTTCCAGCAACTTCCCAGGTCTTACCCAGGAGCAAGGCTGGGAGGACCTTGTGCATGCAGGAGCCCAGCCAGTGAAGCAGCCCATGGATTGCAGGACTCTTCAGACCCTGGCACCCACAGGCTCTGCAGTCCATGGGGTGACCTTCCAGTTGCCATCCTGAGCTAAGGAGCACGGCTCACAGCCTGAGTGTGACCGGCCTGCGGGTCCAGAATGCAGGTGTTCAGAGCAAGCCTGTGTCTTGGGGGTCACCCTCCCTGGTGCCACTCACTCGTTCTCTTGTGGGTCTGCAGCCCAAACACGTGGGCGCCTTTGACCCCACCTCTGAGCAGTGGTGGCATCTCCAGGCTCTGATGGTCTCACGCGTGGCCTTAGGTCCGATGAGTGACATTCCTCAGGCTTCTGTCCCTCCTCTGGACCCCACGTCCCGGAGCTCATTTGCAAGGTAGATTCCTGTGTTACTAAATAAAATTTGACCTAGAGCTGTTTGCTGCGGGTTCCCACGTCTGAGAAGCAAACAGGTGTGAAGGACAACATAGAGCAGAGGAGTGATGGAGCAAAGACCCCCGGGCCCTCTCTGCACCCCCAGGACCGTCGCTGGGCATCAGTTACATCCTCCCACGAACGCTCACATTCCTACCTTTGTACGCATTCAGGGAAGCAGACTCACTAACGTGTGGATCTGACACCAGCTATATTGCAATAAAGGAAAATAAAATTCCCCGCAGCCAACTTCCCCCATTAGAAAGCCTTTATGCCCAAATCAGTTTAAATTTACTTTTTAATTATGTACATTGCTTTCTTATGTGAAGCTTCTGACGAGAATTATGTATCTCATTTTGTTTTATGTTATTCAATTGACCCAAACACAAAGGCATTCTTCTTAAATACTGAATGCTCGTGTACCTTTTTAATTAAAGCTTAAAAAGCTCTTAATTAAAACCATAAATCACAGGCAGCAATTTCTACCTAAATCATCTCGCAGGCTTCTGCGTTTTCCCTTCTGTTTTCAGAGTGACCCGCGTGGCAGCAGAGGGGCGAGGGTGAACTTCACGCTCAGTTGACTGCAAAGTGGCAAGAGTTGGTGGGTGCGTAGGGGTCTCATGGCTGCGGTGCTTGGGTGGCTCACAGGGGCGGGTCCGAGCTGTTACTCACAGACCCTCTTCCCTCTGCATCCTCAGGATACTCCCTGTGTCCCTCTGCTGCTGTGACAGGAAACAGCACTGCTAGTTGGTTCACTCCTGGCAAGTGGAAGGTTTGTGTGTCAGAAAGAATTGGCCACTTATCAATATTTTGATGCATTAACAAGTGGCTCTTACAAACTCTCACTTTCGGCAGTTTTACCAAGGTGTAGTTGGTATTTGGTAAACTTTCCATATTCGAAGGGCACGATTTGATAAGTTTTGAAAAATGTGTGTATCCGGGATATCATTGCCACCCAATTGAGATAATGAACGTTTCCAATCCTGCCTCCAAAGTAGTTCCCTGCCAACGCCTCCCTCTCACTGCTTTCTGTCACTCCAATTTGCATTTTATGGAATTTTCTACAAATAGAATCATACAGTGTTTTTTTTTTACTGGTTTCTCTCACTCAGAATAATTGTTTTGAGGTTCCTCCATGTTGTTATATTATCAACAATAGTTTTGTCTCGTTTCTGAGTAATATCTATTGAATAGATACACTATAGGGTGTTTTTTTTTTTCCTTCACCTGTTGATGAACTTTGTTTCCAATTTGGAGATATTGCTAATAAAATGTCTATGAAAATTCATGTCCATGTTTTTATATGGACGTACACCTTCTTAGGTAAATACCTAGGAGTAGTGTGGCTGGATCCTATAGTAGGTGTATGTCTAACTTTTTAAGAAATTGCTAAACTGTCTGTCACAGTGGTTGAACCATCTTACATCCCCACCACCGTGCATGAGAGTCCCAGGTCCTCCACCTCCCCGCCAGCACTTGTATGGTCAGTCTTTTCATTGTAGGCAATCCCGCTATGTGTAGTGGCATCTCATTGTGGGTTTAATTTGCATTTCCCTAATCACTAACTATGCTGAGCGTCTTTCTGGTGCATATTTACCACCTGCATATCTTCCTTGGTGAAGTATCCAAATATCTTTGCCATTTTTTTTAGTGGACTATTCACTTTCTTATTCTTGAGTTTTTGGAGTTCTTTCCATATCCTGCATACAACTGCTTTATCAGAAATGTAGCTTACAAATAGTTTCTCCTAGTCTGTTGCTTGTCTTTTTGTCATCTTAACAGTGTCTTTCAAAAAGTAGTAATTCCTACTTTTGAAGAAGCCCAGTTTATCATTTTTTTCTTTTATGGATCATGCTTTTGATGTCATGTGTAAGAAACGCTTGCGTAACCCAAGGACACAAAAATTATCTCCTATATTTTCTTATTTTATAGGTTGACATCTAGGTCTTTGATTTACTTTGAGTTAAATTTTGTGTATAGAAAGTTTTTCTTTGCAATTCTATCCCTGTTTGCCCTCTGTATTTTGAAACTCTGTTAACTAGGTACATAAACCTTAGGATTGTTACATCTTCTTGATGAATTAGCCCTTTAACATTATTAAATGAACCCCTTTATCCCTGGCAATATTTTTTTCTCAGAAATCTACTTTGAAGTCAATACAATCACTGCAGCTTTACATTGAAGAGTATTAACATGGTATTTTTGTTTCTGTCTTATTTTTAACCCATTTGTGTCTTTATATTTAAAAGATGTTTCTTACAGGCAGTTGATAATTGGCTCTTGCTTTTTCAAATTCAGTCTAACAATCTCTGCCTTTTAACTAAGGCAGTTAAACATTTTTCATTTAATATAATTACTTGTATGGTTAAGTTTGAGTCTGTACCTTCTATTTGTTTTCTACTTGTCCCATCTGTTCTTTGTTCCTTTTTTTCTTCTTTTCTTTCAGTTTAAGTATTTATTACGATTCCATTTTATCTCCCCCTTTAGTTTAGTAACTACAGCTCTTTGCTATTTTAGTGATGGCTCTGGGGTTTATAATATATATCTTTACTTATGACAGTCTAGTTCAGGTAATACTATGAGGACCTCACAATAGTATACTTTCATTTCTCCCCTTTGGCCTTTCTTTCCATACATTTTTCTTCTGCATATGTTGCAAACTCTCAATACATCATTCTTATTTTTGCTTTAAACAATTATCTTTTTAAAATAATTACATGAAAAGAAAAAAATGGTTTTATATGTATCCACGTAGTTAACATTTCTGGTACTTCATGTAAATGCATATTTCCATCTGGAAGTGTTTTCTTTCTGCCATAAGAATTTTCTTTAGTGTTTCTTGTAATTCGGGTCTGTTGGTGATGTTCTTCCAGCTTTCATATGTCTGGCAAAGTCTTTGAAAGATATTTTCATTGGTGGAGAATTCTAGGTTAACAGATTTTTCTTTTCTCAGTACTTTAAAATTTTTTGCTCCACTGCCTTTTAGCTTGTGTTGTTTACAATGAGAAATCTGCTGTGATTCTTATATCTGTTCCTCTGTACGTATGTATCTTTTTTGCCTCTGGCTGCTTTTAAGATTTACTATTTAACACTGCTTTTAAACAATTTTATTATGACATACCTAGTGTAATTTTATTCATGTTTCTTGTCCTTGGTGTTTGTTGAGGTTTTTGTATCTGTGAGTTCACAGCTTTCAACAAATTGGAAAATTATCAACCATAGTTCCTTTCAATATTTTTGACCCTTCCATCTTTCGTGGACTCTAAGTTTATTAGGTGGCTTAAGTTTTTACCATGGCTTTATTCACTTTTTTTTTTTTTTGGTCTTTTTACATTCTTTTTCATTTTGAATGGTTTCTATTGCTGTGACTTCAAGTTCACAAATGCAATATCTAATATCTATTTTTTAGTGGACTATTCACTTTCTTATTATTGAGTTTTTGGAGTTCTTTCCATATCCTGCATACCACTGCTTTATCAGAAATGTAGCTTACAAATAGTTTCTCCTAGTCAATGAGACATTAATATCAATTAATTAATTAATGTCTAATGCATAATGTCCTGTGCAATGTCTAATGTACCATTATCCTGTCCAGTTCATTGTTTTCACCTCAAACTCTGTAGTCTTGGCCTCTACAAGTCTGAATCAGGCCTGTTCATTCCATGACCCTACTTACCATGCTCAGTATTTTCTCTAGCTTCTTGAGGGCATGAATATGATTGTAATAACTGTTTCATGTCTTTGTCTACCAATTCTATCATGTGTCATTTCTGCGTCAGTTTTTATTTATTTATTTTTCATGATGTTGGGCGATTTTTTTTCCCTCCTTCTTTGTTTGCACAGTAATTTCTTACTGAGTGCCAGGCATTGTACGTTTACTCCGTAGGGTGCTGTATATCTGTATGTTTTTTGTATTCCTATAAATAGTCTTGCTCTGTGTTCAGGGATACAGTTATGTTCCTGAAAACAGTTTGATCCTTCAAATTCTTGCTTTTAAGCTACATTAGGCAGCAACAACAGTGCTCTATCCGGGGTTGATTTTGCCAAATGACTGAGGCAAAAACCTTCTGAGTTCCCCCACCAGATGCCCCATGAATTATGAAGCGACCCACTCTGGCTGGTGAGGATGGGAAAAATTAGCAGTCTTTTGTGAGGTCTGGGGTCACTCTATCTCTTCCTTTTGGGTCTTTCTCTGGCCTCGGGGAGTTTCCTGACATGTTTGCATTGACTCAGCCGCAGACTCAAGGGCAGAGTCCTCTAAAAACCTCCGAAGTTCTCTATTTGTGCAGCTCTCTCCTCTCCAGCATCCTGCCCTCTGAACTCTGGCTGCCTTGGTCCCCCAGACTCCAGCTCTTTCTCCTCAGCACAGGGAGCCCCAAGGGCTCCACCCAGCTCTCCTTGCCCTCACCACAGGCTGGAGACTCCTTGCAGGCAGTGAGCTGGAGAAACTGTAGGCTCACCTTGTCAGCTCCCTGTTTCTTTGTTGATAATGTCAACCAAGGGATCACCTTCCTTTGCTGAAAATGTCAAATGTCTCCCAAACTGTTGTGTCATGTTTTATCCAGTCTTACAGTGTTTCAGGAGGAAGGCCAGCAAGGTCCTTGTTACTCCATCCTGGTTAGAAGCAGGATTGTCCGATGTCTCTTCTTTTCCTAGTCTTTCCTCAATTACCATCCCTGGAACATGGTTACAGGAGTGTAAAACAAGAAAAGATCATGATGTTTGTCAGCAGGAAATCACACAGATTTGTTTAAGGTTTTCAATGGATGGATTGTGGAATTCAGCCCAACCACTTTCAGGTAAACTTTTACCTTAGAAGATTAGGAACATCATTTCCGCATAGAACGTATATGTTGTTGCCTTGTGTTAGACAAAAGTTCCTGTGTATTGGATCATTATATGCCATCTTTCAGGTGGCCTCTGTCAGCCCCGTACCTCCAGGGGCGTGGAATATCCTTCATCTCAGTGACCAGGCTCAGTCTTAAGCAGCAGAGACTCAGACAAAAGCTGGAATCTGCTGGTAAACCAGGCTGATTCTCTACATTCCTGACTCCCCACTCTATGCTCATGACTGCTGTGTCCCTGTGTTTCCACAGCCCCTTCCAGCCCTGAGGAGCCCACAGAGAGCCATGCTTTACACACACACAAGAGCAAAGCCAGACTATGTGGGGCAAGGGTCCTGCCTACAGCCTGGAGACCCTGCACTGAGCTGAGCTCTGGTGCTTTAATTTATGACTTACGTACAAAGACACCAATGAACATGAGAGGAGACAGCTGGGACACCGTTCTGAGCATCAACTTGGTAGGAAGGACAGTAGAGGCTGAGGAGCCAACAGAGAGAATTACAGGCAGAGACACAAAGACAGTGAGAGTGTGGGTCACTGAAGCCAGTGGGTGAGAGAGATTCTGGGGGAGCGGACGCCTTCCAGATTCTCATCCTCAGGAAGATCTGTTGTCTTCAAAGATTCCACCAAGAGGGTGTATGCCACA
The DNA here is from genome assembly GCF_965194825.1 of Balaenoptera physalus. NCBI lineage: Eukaryota > Metazoa > Chordata > Mammalia > Artiodactyla > Balaenopteridae > Balaenoptera > Balaenoptera physalus. The sequence goes on along the minus strand of NC_138893.1, from coordinate 23,964,635 downwards.
GGGTCAGTTATAGCATCAGAACAAAACACTGGAAGTACCGTAAGTGTCCAACAGCAGGGGATGAAGTAATTGATGAACCAGTAAACTCAGGGCAATGGAATCCAAGCAACCATCAAAGCCGGTGCTGCACCTGAGGCACGTACCTTACCTGCGTCACACTAGCCCTGCTCCCTGGTTCACAGGGACCAATGGCACCCCTGCCGTGAGGAAGAGAGGCTGTCACTGCACAGTGAGGTCCCCTGGTAGGCCTAAATGTAAATATTAGTGAAAGGGATTCTTTTTTTTTTTTGCTCAACCTAAGTTGGACAACAATGAAATACTAGTTTACTTTATGAAATGATGCTTGCCCTGCCATGGTGAAAGTACAACCCAGATTACATGACTTCATACAAGAAGTCTAAGAGGGGTGAGTGTTTATGCACGGAGTGGGAGGTTTGGATGGAAAATCTTCACTTGTAATTGCATGAATTGAATCCATTCTTTCATTCAGCAAATATCAGTTGGAGTGTCCAGCTCCATGCTAGACACTGAATGTGAATGCAAATGTCAGGAGACCATGTGGTCATCCTTAGGAGTTCCCATGTCTCAGCTGTGAATGTGGCAAGGGTAGACAAAGAACGCCAGTAAAGTAGCTAGCATTCATCGAATGCTAACTATGTCCAAGGCACTGGGGCTGGGTGTTCTACGTGCATTATTTTATATTTAAATGTAAACAAAAGGTACATATAGTAAAATCCCCCCCTCAAAAGAAAAAACAAACAACAACAACAACAAAAAAAAAAAAACGGTCCTGCAGAAAAATATTCGATCCTGCCGGGAATGTTTGCTAAGTGTTATTAGGAGGAAAGAGTTCAAAATAATATGTGCAACATGAGTGCTTTTTTGACACGTATACAAGTCAAAGAAAAAGGCTAAATGGGCACAAAGCAAAGCAGGATCAACTTGGGCTCTGCAGGTGATTCTGTTTTCTTATCGTGACTTATCAATTTCTAAATTGTAGGCAATCCATGTGTCTTTCTTTAGTGAGGAAGGTAGAAGAAAAAAAATTGTTTAATTGATCTTCTTTTAAATGAGGGAGGGGTGAATTTCCACAGCCCAGCAAGGGTCGGTCAGGTGGGCGGGATGGGAGCAAGAGTGGGTTCCAGCCCTTGATTGCGCCGCTGGTGAAAGGAAGATGGCAGGGGGTCGAGGAGGTAGTACCACAGGCTGTTTATTCATCAGAATTGTCTGAAAATCTGCATTTCATCTGGACCAACACCCTGCTGTGCGGGCTCCATCATTCCTGACAAATGCCCCTGAACAACTCTCAGCAGCATCTCCTTCCCAGTGACCAGCGTGGACGGTGGCAGCCTGCCCTTCACAGCCGGCCTTCCAGCTGCTTTGGAACCAGCTGAACAAAATGCACCACTTGTGGTGGTCGCAGAAGGCGTTAAATGGTGCCCAACTTCAGCCACACGGCTGTCCCCACCGTCCACTCTTTACAACAGACGTGGGTAGAAACCGAGAGAAGGGGAAGGCTCTGAGTGAGCTCCTCCCCCGGCCGTATACATCCTGCGTCCTGACACCAGAGCTCAGGGTCGTTCCCTTGGCCTTCTCACAAGCTGCTGTGAATCGGAGGACCCACCATTTCAGTCAGCTCAGGCCGCTGTACCAGAACACAGACTGAGCGGCTTAAAGGACAGACACTTATGTCTCGCAGTCTGGAGGCTGAGTCCGCGATCAGGGTGCTGGCAGATCCGGTGTCTGGCGAGAGCCCTTCCTGGTGTGCAGAAGGCCGTCTTCTCACCGTGAGCTCACGTGGTCAAGAGAGAGGTCTCGGGTCTCTTCCTCTTCTTACAAAGACCCCAATCCCAGGGACTCCCCTGGCGGTCCAGTGGTTAAGACTCTGCGCTCCCAAAGCAGGGGGCACGGTTCGATCCCTGGTCAGGAACTAAGATCCCGCATGCCGCATAGCACGGCCAAAAAAAACCCAAACAAAAAAACAAAGACCCCGATTCCATCATGGGGCCCCACCCTCATGACCTCAACTCGTCCTAATGACCTCGCAAAGGCCTCACCTCAATGCCATCACATCAGTTGGGATTTTAATACATGAATTTGGGGGAGACACCGACATTCAGTCATGACACCAGCATCTACGTCTGCCCACGGGGAAGACTCTAGGCACGGCTCCACCCCTCCTGGAAGCTGTGCCCCCATGAAGGGCGTGGCCTCCCTCTCGCCCTCGCACCCCTGAGCTTGGTGTGGACCCAGCATAGCCCTTCTCGCTCCACCACGAAGCCCACTGTCCTGGACTCCTGTCTCGGGAGCGTCTAAGGGGCGCGGCAGGGCGGGTTTCTCTGGAAAGCTAATCCCTTCGGGAAGTGCCCTCAGTGCTGGCGGGAGGTAGGCATCCTCTGGGGGGGTTCACCGTGAGCCACGGGCTGCTCTCCTGTGGGAGGACGTCGGTCTGCCTTATTATTGGGACACACATCTGGACCATGGCCATCACCTAGAGCAGAGGGAGGTTCTATGCACGCTGCCCACACCCTGCTCTGGACCAGCCCGTCCTCTCCCTCTCCCCCTCCCCCGACTTTAAAGGGAAGCCTGACCCCTTCCTCGAAAGTGTGTCTGGAAAGCTGGCCTCCTAACTTGACTTCTCTCCAGCGCTGTGTGTTTGAGGACAAAACGGAGTGGGGGGCCCACTGCAGCTCCACGGGGAGGGGTTTCCAGCACTCGGGCTCAGGGTGCGGCTGGACAAGAGTGAGGCCGGGAGAGGGCCCTGCGGCGGGGGCTCTGGAGGTCGGGGTCTGCGGTTTCCCGGGGACCAGGTCATCCCAGCATGTGGAGCCTCACGTTCCCAGGGACCAAGGGTTTTGTGGGTCACAAATCTGGGCACGGCTCAGCTGCATTCCCTGCTCGAGGTCCCAGGCTGAAGTTGAGGTGTCAGTGAGTGCATTCTCATCTAGGGGCTCAACTGGGGGGGACTGGCTTCCAGACTCATTCAGAGTCATTTCCTCGTGGTTGTAGGACTGAGGGCTCGGCTGCCGGCCAGCTGTTGGCTGGAGGCCACGTTTAGCTCCTGAATCTGTCCTCAGGCCCCAGAGGCTGACCCAAGCTCCTGGAGGCCTCCCCCACTCTCACGGGGGGACCACACAGACGTGAGCACTGGGCCCCATTAGGACCTGTCCCCTGGGTATATAAGAGGTGAGAGACCCACAGATCCCTCAGCATGAGAGAGCCATCCAGAAGGTGCTTGCCTTATAAAAACAGTAACCTCGCTCCTCCAATAATATCGCTATGTTAAGTCATTTGAATGTAACTTGTTAACAGTACATTATCTTATTTTTAAACAGATATTAACATATTCATAAATGTTAATATTTAAAATATGTCAGTGTTGAAAATCGCAAAATTATTTTACTTTTATTATTAATTAATTAATTTATTTTTGGCTGTGTTGGGTCTTTGTTTCTGTGCGAGGGCTTCCTCTAGTTACGGCAAGCGGGGGCCACTCTTCATCGCGGTGCACGGGCCTCTCACTATCGCGGCCTCTCTTGTTGCGGAGCACAGGCTCCAGACGCGCAGGCTCAGTAGTTGTGGCTCACGGGCCCAGTTGCTCCGCGGCACGTGGGATCTTCCCAGACCAGGGCTCGAACCCGTGTCCCCTGCGTTAGCAGGCAGATTCTCAACCACTGCGCCACCAGGGAAGCCCCTATTTTACTTTTAAACAATATCCATAGTTTTTCTTAAAACAAAAATGCATTACCCACACACCTTGGCCATGTTCTCCTGGGAGCCTACAGGTTCTTTCCATGGTTACAAGGTAGAGAAGGAGTGAGTCATCCTACGGGGCCCATGGAGCAATCCCGCCACGTTCCTCTCTCTACCAGCCTCCGCCCGTCCACCTCCTCGGGTGGGTTTGAGTGAGCAGTGCTGAGACTTTCCATTCCGTTGCATCATTTCCAAACCAAACACAGGTGAAATCTGCTCCATGCCCACGTGAGACGGGCTAGCTTAGCGCAGATCCAGGGAGGAGAGAATCAGGCAGGCTCAGGAAAGCACCTGACGAGGGTCCGTGTACTTCTGTCGGGTGGCAGCTAGGAAATCTGCATGACTCGACACGTTTGGTTAACTTACTGGAACAGGGAATTTCAATGGCCTACAGCATATTTCACGAAAGCAGTTTCCAAAATAGAACTCTGGTATGTCATCTGACTTGTGTAACTTTGAGAAAGGGAGCCTTCAGAATCTCATTCAGACATGTTATCCCACCAAGAAATGGGGGCTGATGGAAAGGACAGGGCACTCCACGACCAGCCGGGGGTCCCGGATGGCCACATTATTTCATGTCCTTCAAATACCTGGAAAGTGGGCAGTGCCACCTCCGGGCCGACCCTCGGGGCAGACCCTCTGGCGTGTCCACAGCTCCACCGCCCGCTCCAACACCGAGGTTTTCTCCCGGACCAGGGGGGAAGCTTACCGCGGAAACACAAATCCTAATTTCTAATGGATTTATGTTAAAGAAATTTGTTCTCTGGAAAATGCAAACGCTCTTTCAGAAACATGAATTGTTTAGGTGATAACCTCTTTTTGTAAAGAACTATTTATAGAAACCATTAACAGCAAACCCAACACCTGGACAGCTGTGTTTCATGACCAGATGGGGAGCGCAACGCTTGTGCTTTTCCCCGTGGAAGCCTGAGAGGTGTTTCCGAGCAAATACTAGAGATGATTTCTCTGGAGGTGAAGCGTTTCCCTGAGAACATCTCTGCATCCTTCCCACCTGCTGGTGGAGAAGCCCAGACACTGAGGACCCGGGAGGACAGACGCAGGAGGGACTTCCGGAAGGCAGGCCACTCCCCCCACGTGCCGGCCCAGGCCACGCGTGCACCCGCAGCACGTGGGCTGTGATCTCGCTGCGCGATGGTTAGGGATAACTGGGTCTCCCGGAGGACTCCTCCAGAGGGGAGATGCGAGGTCTTCAGCCTCACCCACTGCTCCTGGGACGCGTGGTTCAGACGCCCCTCTCCGGGCGCAGGGGGAGACAAGGGTAAGGCGTGTGTGGGTCAGGCTGGCCCTCGAGTCAGCTCTCCACCCTCCCCTATGTTCACCAGCCTTCCAGCCTCCAGAAGATTCTCCTGGAACTCTGCTGGGGACTTGAGACCCACGGTTTGCAGCATCTACCTGCTTCCCATTTGGGGAAAATTGGCTTCAGAACTCATTCAAAGTTTATAGCCAAAAAGAAATTGAAACCTTTCCTTGCGGGCATTTTCTTGGCGTGGACAGTATAACACTCCTCTGTACACATCAAAGCGTGTGCACATTTAATCTTAGCAGAGCCTCACTTTCCCCTAAAATTAGGAGCGGCTCTGCACGTGGACCCGCACGCCATCAATGCCATTGTCTGAGCCTGGAACTTTTGTTTTTGTGAAGATGTAAATAGTTAAATAAAAATATATTAAAAGCTCAAGTACACCTAGGATAAAATAATTAAACTTGAAATTGTGGGGCCTTAAATTCATAAAGCTCATGTGAAAGAAGTTTTGAGATGGTGAGCAAGTTACTCAGAGTGAGCTTTGTGTCTGCTGCGTGCCCTGGGGTGACGGCTGGGTGTCTGGTCCCTCTGTGTCACTGTCACAGGGACATGCCCTGGGGTGACGGCTGGGTGGGCTAGTCCCTCTGTGACACTGTCACAAGGGAGAAGTTATCAAAATCCTACAAGCAGCCTTGTTGCTCTGAAGCAGACCGGTCCTCCAAGGCATGCCCTGTCTGGGCCTGGGGACACTCTCCCAGCAGACACATGGCTTAGCTGTTTGGGGGACGTTTAGTTGGGGCTCTTTGGGGGAAGTGAGCTCCTCTAGGAGAGGAGGATTGAGCCAGACTCAATCTAAACCTCAGACATGTAGTCAGTAAAAAGTCAGCCCGTTGACATGCCAGAGGAATTCTATTTTGAGATGTAAAATCGTCAAAGATTTGGATCCTTACTGAGCCTCGGGTTAACAACTTCGCGCTGATTACAGGGTCAGCTAAGGTGCAGCGTCAGCCCGGCGCTGGCCCGTGGGGCTGGGATAGGGGGTGGTCTCTTCTCATGGGGGGTGGTCGCTTTAAACACACTCCAGGAGGTAGAGAAGCAGGTACCCCTCCCCGCGTTCCCCACCCGCCTCCTTTTCGTGGCATCTTTGGGATCCGGCAGCGGTGGGACCGGCCCGCCACCAGTGAGGGTTCTCACTGTCCCCTTGGGGGCGGATTCGGAGCCGCGTGGGCCTTCCCCAGTGTCGGGCCAGTGCAGGCGGTGCTCTGCACCTCTCAGCCCAAAGGGCCTGTGGTGTCTGGTTGTTTTGCCTGAAGTGGAGGCCGGGGGAACCGATTCTTTGGCTGCGCCCAGAAAAGAGGCCGTGCTTATGCACAGCTGCTGAGTGGACCCCCTCAGCTGGAGCCCTCTTGCTGGCCGACCCCCTGCGAAACTGAGCCTGGTGATCGCACAGGGACCTGACACCACCGTTTAGTCGTTCCAATGACCCCAAACAATGGGTCAACTTGTTTCCAGCAGGCTGTATTAATAACTCTGGACAAAGTCACATCCTGTGTGAAATCAACCAAATGACCTGAGGTTCTTCAATCAAGGCTATACCCCGAGGGCACAGCGGCCAGGATGAAAGGGCACCCGTGAGCCTGGACCTGAAATCCCCGGGCCAAACCCTGGTCCTTGGCCCACGACTGGACCCAAACTGGGCACTTGGTGGAGAAAAAACTTTTCTGGAGCTTAGATAACAAATAGCAAAACAAAGATACGTTTTAATGAGTGCATGCCTAGATCACGTTTAATAAGTCCTCTAAGGAGTCAGGTAATGATTACGGCTGGGAAACCAGAGAAGCACGTTCGCCGCTCCCAGGTCTAGAGACCCGTCATCCCGTCAGCATCTCCGCCCTTCACGTGCAAGGCAGGTGAAAGAAGGTCTGTCTCTGTGTTAGGCTTGTGCAAACAGGCATACCTTATTTCTCCAAAGGCCGATCCACTCCTCGGCCCCCCTCCACCGCTCAGGGTCCATTCAAGTCAAATCAGAATGGGCTGACGTGTTGGTTTTCAAAGGAAGCTGTTAACAGCTCAAATGTGAAACTCCTGCCTGGAGTGCAGAAAACACAGCCCACAGGGGCCCCCCGGGGTGACCAGGAGGCTGAGGGCAAGCCCCTCGTGGGGACACGGCCCTGCCAGCGTCTGCTGCTGGAATCACTGAAATCACCTTCCCCCTCTGGAGACGGTGAGTCTGCATATTTTATAGATTTCCTCAAAAAGTCTATACCTATTTACGTCAGCCACAGAGGCTTAAATCCTTGTATAGACTAGAGCCATAAATTTCTAGGAATGCAATCCCCGTGGAGGAAAGCTATGTTCTCCAAAATCATGTAAGCAAAAACATGGAATTTGCACCCACAAAATTAAAACATATGCAGTATTTGAACTTCCTACCACCATTTATTAATAACACGAATTGCATTTGCTGCTTTAAATTCAAGAGGACGGTAACCACAGACCTGCCGTGTGGACCGGCCCACGGGAGAGCTTTGCAGACCTCTGGTCTCGGGCCCCAGCTCCCTGCCGTTCACGTCCCCGAACAAGGGGATGTGCTGTTTCCACCAGGGTCCCTTTGATCCTACTTTCATAAGACGAGTGACTATGAACCCCGTGGCCCATCTTCAGATCAAGTCAATGAGAGGAAGCTAGCAAAGAAGGAAGATTCACCACCATCCCCAGGCAGAGAAACACCGTCTTACTCTTGCATTTTAGGGAGTCAGTGTTTGCTCATTAAGCCCTTTTGAAATCACAAAGGGCTAATAAGATATGTGAATTTTAAATAAAAATCTATCAACTGGATAATTCCTGAAAATTATGTTTGATGAATAGAGGGCAGATGGCAATACATGGATACACTTTCATTCAATGCAGTGAGCATTTAGCAAACATTCTATGCGCGACATTGTGGGAAAACAGGATAAATAGGGTCTCTACTCTACCTAGAAAGTTCAGCCCCAACGGACATTTTAAATTTTAATAGTAAGATTGCAGAGGAATTTGCATAGTTAAAAGAGAATTGATGATTTCTCACCAAAGAATGTGTGTACAAATCACATGTTTGTAAATATAGGGAAGCATTAAGAAGCAGATAGAAACACTTCCTAATCCTACCACCAAAAAGAGAAACACTTTCAAAAAGACACATGCACCCCAATGTTCATTGCAGCACTATTTACAATAGCCAGGTCATGGAAGCAACCTAAATGCTCATCGACAGACAAATGGATAAAGATGTGGCACATATATACAATGGAATATTACTCAGCCATAAAAAGGAACGAAATTGGGTCATTTGTAGAGACGTGGGTGGACCTAGAGACTGTCATACAGATTGAAGTAAGTCAGAAAGAGAAAAACAAATATCGTATATTAACGCATATACGTGGAATCTAGAAAAATGGTACAGATGAACCAGTTTGCAAGGCAGAAATAGAGACACAGATGTAGAGAACAAACGTATGGACTCCAAGGGGGAAAAGAGTGGGGGGGTGGGATGAACTGGGAGACTGAGATTGACATATATACACTAATACGTACAAAATAGATAACTAATGAGAACCTGCTGTATTAAAAAAATAAATAAACAAAATTCAAAAAAAATTAGAGAAACACTAATTGTGTATCATTCCAGCATTACATACAGATATAAATATAGAGAATCATTCATATACATAAATAGCAGCTTTTCTTACAAATACAGGGTCATACAATGTAAACTGTCTCGTATTAGCCAGTTAGGACGACAGTAATGCCGGCTGGTGTACAATCCCAAAACATCACTGGCTTTATTCTCATGCTCACAGCTCTGCAGGTCCCCCACCCTCCAGCCGACCGGGATGGGTCCAGCTGGGCAGCTCTGCTTCTGCTGGGTCCACGTTTGTCCCACCGTTTCTGTTTGGGGGCCAGACTTGCTGGTCTCATGGCAGAGGGCCGGAGCATGGAACCAGGCCACTCACGACCCCTTCTTGTGTCACATCTGCTCACACTCCATTGGCCAAGCCCAACGTCAACGGGCAGGACATGAGCTCACTCCCTCAAGGGCACTTCAAGGTCACATGCAGAAGGAGGGGGCAAAGAAGCAAAAACAATACCACGTATGGAGATGATCTTTCCAAGACAATGAAAATACATCTGCATCATCTTTCTCGATGACTACAAAGTCCCCAGTGTTATTGACATATAATAATTTATTTAATTGATCCCCTGTTATTGAACATTTAGTTTGCTTGTCACGCTGGGAAAGCAGGATCAAAAACACTGTGCTGAACGTCCCTGAACAAGGTGCTGTCAGAGGCTCTGCAGGAACTTCCTCCGGCGTGGCACGGGCAATGGTGGCCTCAGCTCAGCTGGGCTCTGACAAGCTCCCGGTGACAGAGCCGGTCCTGGCCTGCCCTCCCCACTGTCCCTCGCACTGAGCCGTCTGAGGTCTGCCTGAGGGCACCTGCTGACCTTGTGCCCTATTGGTCACTGTCAGCCACTCCCCAGCTGACCTCACGCCACCTCTGCTCCCCCAACTCCCGGGGTGACGGTGACGATCAAAGGGAACAAGGGCCATGAACTCTTTGGAGCCTGGATTTGCTTCGAGGAGCATCTGAGTTCCCCAGACCTCTCACCCACCTCCAGTCTTGGGTGCTATTTCCTGCCATCCGCACCCGCTTCCCTCTGGCCGGAGGACAGAGGAGAGGCTGAGGGGAAGGACCTGGCAGCCTCCTGAACTGAGCAGAACGCCTTGTCCCCACCCCAGCACCATTACTGCCGTTCCCATCCTCCCGGTGACCTGGTTAGGAAAACGCTCCCGTTGGCCACCGCTGCCCTCTCTCTCCTCCACTCAGGGGTCCCTAGGATTAAAGAGGTGTGTTTGTGGAGTGCATTTTGTTCTTGGGGGAAACACATGACATGTAGAAGGAGTATTAATTGTTATAAGATACAAATAAAGAGAAAATAGAAAGAATTTTTTTGAACTCTGAAGTTGAACACAGCTGTAGCGCCCCATGTATACCTAACTCACCCGTGGGGAAATCGGGTGCGTGCAGTGAGGTTTTCCCACTCGGTTCACACTCAGGGCCACAGCTACCTTGCGCTGCCCGTGAACGATGCTTGTGGGCATTCCTGTTCCAGAGAAAAGTCCGCTGCCGTGTCAGCTGCCTGATCCTCCCTGCCCACAGGACACAGGGTCACCATCTGCCTCTAAATCTGCATCACCCCCTCCCCCAGCACTGGGCACTCAGTCGGGGAGGGGACACTTCACCAACCCTGATCTAAGAGGCCTGAGGAGGCCACCTCATGGGGCGATGTTTTCCACTTGTTTCTTGTTTCCAAATTCCAGGGACCGACCTGGACCCACAAGAGCTGGGGCCTCTGAGCTGGTACAAGCGTCCCCTCCAAGGGACACGGCCTCCCACCGTCCTGCCTGCACCCGCAGGGACCCGGGACAAGGAGGGGACACCAGAGCGTCCGCAGAGGACATGGCAGCGTTTCCTCTACCTCTGCGGTTATTCCAGCCGGAGGACCCCGGCCATCTTACCCCCGCCCCACAGCGAAGCCCAGCGTTGTATCTATTGTACGAGCCTGATTCTCATAAATCGGGAAAAGCACGATGTAGAAAGAGGGGGGTGGCTGTCACTTGCTGGGCTTTATGTGATGAGCTGAATTGAGCGGGATGCTGTTGACCCTCTAGAACCTTCTCGGTTGATGCTCCCGCCATGGGAATGAGGGGCTCCAGTTCCCAGCACCTGCCGTTAGTTTAAGTCCAGTGTCCCCGCATGGCCCTCTTCTGGTCAAACGATTTCACGCCTGGCTTCTCAGGCCTATTAGATGTGCCGTGTGTGCGTGAACCTTCCAGCTCGTACTTTATCCCTGAGCTTTATGCACTACATTTAGTCCATTACTGAGTCTTTTGGGTCATTTCTTTTTCTCCCCATTACAGAGTAAGATTTGCATAAGTTTGCCGGCATTTATATTCAGAATGTTAATATAATGTTAAGTAACGGAAAACCATAACCGAAGAGAGCAACACTGCACTGTATGTCAAGTAGCCCAGACCTCGGATAATTGCCACTTGACATTATGTGGCAAAGAACGCTGAAACACCTTTGAAATTCCTCAGTGAACATTAATTATCAGCCATTTATGTGAGAAATCAGAGGGGATTCTGATTTCCGATGTACCACTTGTTAAGACCTGGAATACTGACTAAGATGGACGGGGCCCCACGTTTACTGGCTTTGCGACCATGACCCCTTTTCGGTCACTCCTTCCCGCGGGGCCCTGAGCAGGTCCCCGGCCCCACAGACACCGGCCACCACACGGCAGCGTTTCCCCAGGCCTGTTTTCTCACATATCCTGTGGGAACATTTGGCTACTTTCCACTCTGTAATTGTTTTTCGCTATTGACACAGATTAATTTGCCTTACAAGTGTAAAATATTCTACTTTCAAGTAAGTCCCTGTTGATTTATAGAATCACATTGAGTTTTGTCCACTAGCCGTATTGATCTTTCGTTATTTCTCTATCTCAGAAGTTACCTATAATGTCTTTATGGTTAATAAAGGGCTTCCTGATTGCCCTTAATTAGCTTTTTAGTTGTCATTGCAAATTTAGGATTGTTATTTACATATTGCTTTATGAGAGGAGTAATTCCAAGAAAAGATTAATAAATCACTCCCTCGTGGCTCCACAGAGAATGAGGAATGAGAAAAAAACTAGGCAAACGTGGGCCTTTCCCTCAACTCGGCCACGAGGGTCTTTGGGGAACTCTGCTTCCCAGCCCGAAGGCAGACAAAGCCGGGAGCAGGTGGCGTCTCCAGGGAGGGGCCGTGGGGTCACCGGTGCCCCGTCTTCTGTTCACCTCCCCGCTGTGTGAAAGCAAGAGTGAGCTGCAGCCCTGCAGCCCTGCCCGCCCGCCAGCCTGCCCGCCACATGCAGCCCGGCCTGGTCCAGCCTCAGGACGAGCCCCGACCAGCCCGGCTCCCAGGAGAAGCCGTGCGACCAGGGGCCGAGCAGATGCTCTGGACGCGCTGCTGCGTTTCGTCCTCACCTGGTGCAGGAGGCACTAGGACGTCCCCGTTCATGGGCGAGGAAACAGCTGCCCCTGCGAAGCGGAGACACCGGGGTTTCAGGTCCGTCTGCCTCTCGGGCCTGCACGGGGCACCCCAGCAAGCCCAACTGCCAACCCCTCTCCCTTGGGGCCTCCAGGGGCCACCTCAGCACCTCCCCTTGTGGCCTTGCTGCTCCCCAGGGGCCAGGTGGCTCCTGCCCGGCTCTGCTGTCCCCACCGCCCTCAGAGACCCTCAGAGACCACCCTCTCCCTGTGCCTCCTTCAGATTCACAGGCCCCTAGAAACTTCTGCCCCAGCCAAGGCTTCTGCCCAGAGCCTTAGACCTGGGAGCACTTGGCCTGCTGGCCGTAGAGGAAGAGGCCTCCTGTCCAAGCAGAGGGAGCTCCTCTGAGTCCGGGAGGCCCAGGAAAGCAGAGGGAGGGGCTGTCAGAGGCGCATCAAACTGATGAACTAGTGGATGTTGGAAACCCCAGTGTGACCCAGCAGGATCCCAACACCCTCTCCTCTGCTCACGCGGGACCCTCACCCCTCTGTCGGAGCCCACGTCACAGGCGGTGTGTTTCCTGGTTTGCACACGCCTCCCTGGGGACACTCTGAGGTCCCTGCATGCAGGGGACTGTGTACACATCATGCTGATAGACTCGGCCCTTAGCAGAGAGATTTGCTCACCAGAGAAGCTCACCCAATACTCGCATGAATGAATGAATGAATGAATGACCCACGTGGCTGTGATTGCCTTGGTGCCGCTGGGCCTTGGCGCCTTCCAGCCCTTGGCAAACTAGACTTCTCAGGACCTCCACAGCCTCGGGTGGTGCTGATGTACGCCCTGGGGTATCAGAGAAAGAAAGCTCTGCCACGCTTGGCTCTTGCCAAAAATAATGCTTAGCGCTTGCTTTCACCTCCCTGTTCATAGATTTTTGCAGTTTGCTCACTTAAGACTGCAAGGAGAGCCCTGCCAAGTCCCTCCTTCTCTCCCCAATCAGGGGCATCAGCAAATCTGCATATAAATGCCAATTCCACACCAGCTGTTCATCCTCCGGGCTTCACCAGAATTGCCTTCCATCCCTGTAGCTGTGCTGACATGATTTGCACCGGCCTGTTACCAAATCAGACCCCAAATTGAGCCGCCAGCTGGCAGTGGGAGGGACAGGGCCAGCCACAGGCTCCTTGCCTGAGTCCCAGGGGCCAGGGCCCCGACAGTGAGGGAGCGGGAAAGCAGGCAGGGGCACCCCCGCCAGCGACCGGCAGCAGGGAGGCCAGCATCACTAAGGGGCTGGCCCCTGTGCACAGGGGGTGGGGCCATCTCCCAGGCAACATGTCCCAAGGCATCGGGGGCTGTTCCCAGACCCTGCTTTGAATCTGCAACTTTGCAGAAGGCAAGTTCCCCACGGTTTTTATGGGGGGTACTTATCACATTTTCACAGACAGCATAAACGTAATTTGAAGTATCAAACATCTTTAATGTCTTTATTTCACAGGAAGCGACAGTCAACGCTCCCCTGTTAAGGGCCGTTTCCTGTAAGGAGCAGATAAAATGTCCATTCTTCTCGGCTCTCCAATGAGCGCCCTTTAGCAGCGAGGCACCAGCATCAATCAGCCGCCCTTCTTCCTTTAGAGCCGTTTAAAGCTCTGGCCTCTCTCGAGATGTTGTTCAAATTGAGCCTAACCCGAACTCCAGCTTTGAAAACAATGCCCACAGTTTCTTGCTGTTTCCTGATTGTTAGGTGGGCTCTAACTTCTCTGCTTTTTTAGTTCCAAATCTTCAAAACTGACTTGGGGAAGCCTCTCTGTGAAGGCTGCTTTGTGGTGACCAGACCCCAGAAAGACAGGCCAGCAGAGGGGCCTGGAGTGGGACATCCCAGAGGCAAGTAGTGTCCCCTGGAAATCAGTCCACAAATAAAGGGGGTGTGGTCAACTTATTTTCACAGTTGGAGCTGATTGCCCAAAAGTGAACAAGATGACAGCAGTCACTGGCACCAACTTTCCTGAAGGACACATGTTCTGGTTGCATCTCCCACTGTTCAGACTGGGCCAGCCAGCCTGGAAGTGTTGTGCTGGACGCAAAGACTGGATGAATAAAGCCTGAAGACTCAGAAGGGGGCGAGGAGGTCAAGGTAAAAGGAAGCAGAGTGGACAGCCCGTACACGGGGGGTGGGAGGGGAAGTGCTGGCCACACTGAGGTTCCCAAAACCGGACCCCTGAAAGAGATGTGGGTGGCATCACCGTACCTCCTATCACAGAGGAACACATTGGTCACGACTATGACATTTCTGTTTTCTCAGCTGTAGAACCAGGGGGTGAAGTCAATGGTCTCTAGGCCCCTTTATGGTTCAGAAGTATGTTTGTGATCAGTGGTTGTTATGGACTGAGCGTGTCCCCCCCAGCATCGACATGTTGAAGCCCCAGCCTCCACTATGTCTGTATTTGGAGATGGGCCTCTAAGGAAGTGACTACAGTTAAATGAGGTCATAAGGATGGGGCCCTGATCTTACAGGATTAGTGTCCTTATAAGGAGAGACTCCAGACAGCCATTCTCTATGTGCTCAGAGGAGAGGCCATGAGAGGACACAGCAAGGCAGCTGTCTACAAGCCAGGGACAGAGCTCTCTCCAGAAACCGAATCGGCTGGAATCTTAATCTTGGCCTTCCCAGCCTCTAGAAATGTGAGAAAATTAATTTCTGTTGTTTTATCCCCCTGTCTATGGTATTTTGTGGCAGCCCAAGCAGACTAAGACAGTGCAGTGAAGGTTAGGTGTATCAGTCAGGAAAAACTGGGAGGCTGCATTAACAAACAGGCCCCAAGTCCTAGTGCCTGAAATGAAGGCGGCTTTACTTCCTAGTCACATAACCGGCCATTGCTGGCTGGCTGGGGCTCTGCTACATGCTGTCCCCCCTCGGGACAACACTGAGGAAGGCGCTGTCTCCAAATGCCGTCACCGCCAAGCTGTGAGCAGGACGAGGAGAATCACACATCACTCCTTAGAGTTTCATTCTGGACGCGGTGCCACTCTCACAGACTCCACCATCAAAGCAAGTCACAAGGCCCCACCTAATATTTTCAGGGGCAGGAAACGTAATTCTACCACATGCCAGGGAGACAGGGTCCCAGGAGGAGTTGGTGGGTCACCCAAAGCCCACCTGAGCATCCCCGCCAGAGACGGGCTGGGCTGGGTCCTGGCTCCACCACACCAGCCACTGGCTGTGAGTGCCACCCTCCTGTCCCGGGCCCCACTCCCCACAGGTTATGGGAGGCACCACAGAGCACGGAACAGCTCCTGGGATGAGGAAACACTTAGCAAACAGCCTCTTACCATTCTTCCTCCCAGCCGGGCTGCCCCGAGCTCCGTCTGGTCCAACTTTTTTCATTCACTAATTATTCAGGACAAAATGCTACTACGTCTCTAACAGCATTGCTGCATATTCTGAGAAATGGTTTCCAAATGTCCCAAGCCATCTCTTGGCCTTCGTGTCCATCTCTCTGAGCTCGGCATCTCCGAGCCGCCTGGGAGGTGGTCTGGGCTGGCGGTGGGGGGGGGGGGTGGGGGGGAGGGGTGGGAAGGGAGCTTCTCCACTAAGCAGGCGGAACCTCCAGGTTGGGAGTCGGTCTACCTTCTCAAATAAGGTGCTCCTTCCAAATATCAATAGTTAAAAAGAAGGTGAGAGAAAGAGAGACAGGGGAGAGATGGAAAGAACCTAGAGGCAAGTGCAGTGCAAGCCTGCAGCTCAGGGGCCAGGCTCCAGCTGCCAGGCAGTATCTAGCAAATGCCCAGGGAAAGTCTCCCGGGAAGGCTCCAGATCCCATGTAACTCACGGCCAGCACATTGTCTATTTAAAGAAGCACAGGCAGGCTCCCTCCTCTTCTCTGCATTTTACATTTTCCTCTTTAAGATATCCCGTAAGTGGGTCCCAACATCTATAAATATTCAAGGCTTTTCTCATTCCTTGACATTTCAAAATGGGCCCAAAAGTGATTATTTCCCACAATAAATCCAGGCGATAGAATAGTGTCAAGAGGGACTGGCCGCTTGCATCCGGGTCTCCATGGGGCAGCTGGGAGTTGGGGAGGAGGGGGCAGGCACTGGGAAGCCAGGTCCCCATGGAGCCCCAGGCCCTGGAAGCAGCCGGGCCCCCGGATCACACAGCAAGACGGCCACCAACCAGGCATGGGATTGTCCCCACTCAGGCTTCAGGGACAGCAGACACCAAAATCAACCCTGTTATCTGGTGTGTGTGGGCTTTTTTAGATGCTCGCTTCAGGTCACATATTCCACATCATTTTTATGATTTCTGATATGTGCAGTTATTGCACATTTTTTAAAAATCCTTCTCCTGATAAAGGCGGTTTATATTATTTTTTCTTTTTTTTCTTAGAGGCAAACATGATAATGCCTGTGGTTATCGTCATGGGATAAAGATCTGGAAGCCCAGTTTTCTGAGTCCTGACTCTCGAGCCTCTTGGGGAAGTTGGTTCACCCCTGCATTTCACAGGGTGGGGCTGTCACCCTGCCATGATGGGAAGGGAGGAGGCGAATGGTGGTGCTTCCACAAGTATCCAAAGAAATTTAGAATGCTGAAAATAACCTCCTTGTGCCCATTTTTGAAAAGCAAGCTCTCGCTGCTATCTGAAAAAATGTGTGTTGTGGGTACTTTTAGGAAATTGTGCCTATGAGGTAACAGTAGACCCGTAGACCCCGTGAAATGTGCCGGTTACTCCAGAGGTGGGAGTATTAACGAGGCCCATGAGGAGGAGAGACCACAGACTTTAAAGACGGGGCGGGAAGTGGCTCATAGGCTGGATATTCCACTGGATGATGTCTTATCCTCGTAAGAATTCCATGACTTTGGAACGTGCCTGGCATCTCCTCGTTCACCGGCGTGGACCAGGGCTTCCCGAGGGCACTGATGGTCCCAGAACTCCTGAGTCTGTGTGAGGTTCCCCACCCAGAGGCCTCCGTCCACTCTGGTCTGGAATCTGTTCAGTTCAGCTGAGGCTCTGGGTCTCAGCCAGCCCTGGTCTGTAGGCTCTGCCACAAAACACAGACATGAAGTCATTAAAATGCAATAACCAACTTTCAAGAATCATTTAGCTAATTCGTTGATTCAAGGACTCTCAAGCAGCAGCCACAGCCCACCGTGGGCAAAAGCCAGCCCCCCTGCTGGCGACCCCGCCACCAGGCTGCTGCTCCTCGGTCACTGGATGTCCCTCTGGCCTCCCAGCGACAGGGTGAGAAGGAGGACGTGATTTGTAATATTGGAGAAGCAGGGCATTTATAATGATGCTGGCAGGTTCGGAGGACACAATCACTCCACAGCATAAACAGCTTTAAAAGAGCAAAGCAGTTAGCTGCATGATTCCTTAATTTTCTAGCGCTTGCTTCCAATGTCAGAAGGAAAGCGTCCGGGCTGCACCGCGGGCCAGCGCCAGATCAGGAGAAGCAGCCGGTTCCGTTTGGAAGGTGTCTGCTCTCGACGTCTTCTCTCTAAAGTAAAAACCGTGTTCATCTAAAATGTAAATGCAAGACATGTGTTCCCTCCCAGAAACCGTCACTCGTCGTGTGGGTCTGAGCGCCGCGGGCAGGTCTCAGGCCCCGCCAGGCACGTGTGTTTGTCCCTCCTCTGCATCGTCTTCATGGAGACAAGGCTATTTGCCGGCGTGGGCAGTGGCTACGTGTGCTTCCATAGGACGTGCTTATGTCCTGCTTCACTTTTCCGAGTTGGAAAGTGGGAGGAGGGGCCGTGTCTCCTGCATCTCAGCCCTGTTCCCCAGTCTTCACTGAGGCCTGGGGCGCCCGGGGCCCCAAATCCCAGCAGGGTCACTCTCGTTCCAATGTCTCAGTGCTGTCTTCCCGCAGGGAAGAGGCTGATTCCAGACCTGAGTGAGGAGACTCTGAAAAAGCAGAGGAAAACACTCTGTGTTCTCCCCAAACACTCGGCTCTGGAGGTGTCCCTAACCGCTGGCTCGGCTCCTGGTCTAATTACACTCCCTGCCCAGGGCACTGCCCTGATCTCATCCTGCCCAAGAAACACCAAGGAAGCAGAAGAGTCAGAAGTCAGGCACCTCGGGCTCCCGTATCAGGTCTCTCATCCTTCCCTGGGAAGGAGTGTCCCGTCAGCGAGAGGAGGTGACACAACCAGTTCTCCAGCAATCCCCAGCTCTGAGGGCTCCTGTCTGCTGACCTCAGAGCCCAGTGTCTCGCTCTCAGGCTATGTGACGCAGATGTTGGCTGGGTCCAGCCTCCCCACCCCATTCACCGCTGTGACCTGACTCACCCTTAACAATCTAACTGCTCGCCTGTGAGAGGGGTGTGGGCCACGTGGGGACGGGTGGCGATGACCGACAGGCACGTGTCTGTGCCGAGGCCATCCAGCTGGCCTGCGCTGCTGAGTGGGGCTTGGAAGCCGAAGGGGGTCGAGAAGGGTTCGTCTCGGGTCGGGCCGCCCCAGCAGCAGACCCCGAGACAAGGATTTGAGGACAAGTGAGTTACACACCCCCCGGGCTGGCTAATTCCTATGAGAATAAACACCTCACTGGTGAACCTGCCTGTCATGTGCAAACCAACCAATCCTGACTCCAAACACCACCTACATCCTTTGATTCTCCACACTAACCCAATATTTTCCCTGCCCTAAGTCACCCAGACAACTAGAGACCACCCCTAAAGCCCAAACCCTGCCAATATTATTTAAATTAACCTGACCTCTGCTGTTTCCCCTGCCCTGCCTTGCCTTCACCTTAGAAATGGAGATGGGGAAACACATACATATGAGTATGCTCACGTTATATTGATGAATTTTGAAATATAAGTTGAACAAGTAATCAGACAAATGAAATGCAGATACATTATTTCAAAGTGTTGTACTTTATTTTTCGTGAAAGTCAAGGGTACAAATTTTTAGACATTATTTCATTGGCCAAAAAAAAAAAAGTGAAAAAATATTGGCCAAAAAAATGCAAATGCTAAAGATGTTGGAAGCAGCCTGGGAGCCAAGCCCACCATGGAAGCTCAGTGGCTCTGCATTTCTTGTATGTGGCCATCATGTGGAGTTCATTCTAGAAATAAAATGGAAAGGGAGGGAAAGTTTGGCCAAGGATTTATCTACCTCTGCCAGAACTGCGGTTCTAGCAATAATTCATACAATGGCAGGGCTCCTGGTGCCGTGGATTGAAGACCAGCCAAGACTATACACTTACAACATAAATTCAATACGGCAGAAGGGTATTTTTCCCTCTCTGCAATGTAGATTGAGTATCTCTACACCTGCGCCCTGGACACGTGCCCTTATGGTACAAAGGCGAATCCACTGCCTTCTGCTTGTCTGGGAAAACAGAGGTCCCCACGGACAAGCTAGCTGGGCAGTAAGCCCTGGCAGGGGAGTGATGGGCTGGGGACACCCTGAGGAGGGAGAGACCCTTGTGTACTCAAGGGATCTGGCAGGAAGGAAGCATCGCCCGTGAAGGAGAACGTAGACTGGAGGCAGTTGTATTAAAGGACAATCACATCAGAGGACGGCGGGGGCAGCGTCCACGAGCTGTTAGAAAGAGCAAGCTTAGCCCACATGCGAGCTGAGGTTGGGATGGCAGGATGTTTCTCTTGGGGCGGTGGCCTGATGTGTGCAGTCTTCTGGGGATAATCATTAACAGCATCCATTTTATAATGGTTGTGGGGTTTAAATGGATAATGCATGGAAACTGGTTTTGCACAGCGCCTGGCACACAATGAGTAACCAATACAAGTCTCTGTGATTATCTCCAGCAACTCAAGTCTTGCTCTGTACAAAGTCTTCCTTTGCTTGAGTAGAGAAATTCTGGATTGATCAAGAACAAGCAAAGGTATTAGCATCTCCCTTTCAAATGACTAAACATATTTCACTGGTGATTCCTTCAATCAGGAGTCAAAGCAGCAGCTTTCATCCCTATTTTGAATGTGAATAAAAGGGGAGCGATGTTCCTGAGGTCTCTGCATGGTCAGTAAGATGTCCCTGGTTCTGTGTCCCCAACTCTTTCCTCTGTCCCCAGCTCAGGGAGTGCTGGCGCTTCCTCAGACTCCCTGCCCTGCTCGATCCCCAAGGAAACCGCTTCTTCCCATGGGCCTCTGCACACCACGCCTTGCAGAGCTGCCCCTCGGTTCCCGGCACCGGCGGAGCGTAGACTCAAGGCATAAGCTGGTCCTGATGCTCTGGGAAGCCTGGTGCCCCTGCTGCCCGCTCCCCCAGCTGTGGGCCAGGTTGGTCCAACCACACAGCTAGTGATCAGGGGCTCCTCCCACGGTGATGGGGACGCCAGTGGAAGGCAGTGTCTGCAGCCGTCACAGACCTGCCTTCGGTGGACAGACTCCCACCTCCACAGCCCTGGCCTTTCTGCCTGAGGCCACCAGCTGCCGGCATCCAGGCCCCAGTGGAAAGAGGAGGCAGCCTGTCCTGCTGGATTCTTAGTGGAAATTGGGTGGAACTAGGAGGTGGAGGATCGAGGAAGAACAGAGACTGTCATGAGTGTCCAGGGCTTCTGTGTTTTGGGAGCTGCAGGCCGCTGTCGGGCAGGACCATGGGAGCGTGTGGGCAGCGCACACGGCCGGGCAGGTGGGCTCACCCTCAGGGAGGGGAAAGCCCTGAGCCCCTCTCTGCAGGGGCAGGCGCTGGGCAAGATGCTGACTCAGGCGGGTTGCCGGCGGGGAGCCGAGCCCAGTGCCCCAGAAACAGCAACGGTGCTCAGATCCAAGTGCCCCACGTGATGCGGGTGCCTCACGCTCCATCATTCCCGCTTGTACTTACCTATTCCTGCTTGTTTTCTTTAGAATTGCTTATCTTTTGTTTTTAAAAATCTAACACTCTGAATTTAAATTTGGGTCCTTTCAGGGCCTGAGGCGTGTATCGTAAGAGTCTCCAAAGTACCCAGTCATTAAACTTAAATACCTGACATCCAGAGGCACACCTGAGGCAGGAGGCCCCAACGTCTAGCAGGAGCGCAGGAGCCAAGAGTCACCCCAAATGGCCGCCAAGCAGGCCAACAGTCACAGAGATCCCGCACCGCGGGCACAGGAGGCTCTAACCACTGCCAGCTTTGACCGAGGTCTGCAGATTGAACTTAATTTCTCCGAATCCACTCCCACCAAGTCCACCTGCATAACTGGTTGTCACTGAAGACTAAATTTTTTCTCCAGCGATTTAGAATATCTTCCATGAGAAACCACCCAGCCATTATTCCCACAAAAATCAGAGTAATGCAATAGGGGACCCTTAGCCTGAATGAACACTAGACAGACAGGGGTGCTTTTCTATCAGCAGAGACTGTGAGGGGCTGTCACCAGAGGTCAGTGGCAGGAGTCTGGCCATGAAAGGGCCTCTTCCATCCAAGGTCAGGTAAAGTCTCCCAAACCTACAGCTCAGACAGGTGCCGGGAGGCCCCGAGCGGGACTTGGTCAGCTAAAATGGCCTTGAGAAGGGCTCCATCCCTGAGACCTGACGGGTGCAGCAGCTGCTGACTGCTTTTCTGTGCAGTTGGACTTGCTGTGACCTTGCTTGTCTGTCACCATTTTCGAGGCAAATTTCGGTTCTTAGATGTATGTCTGAGTAAGATTACGCTCAGAAGGCGGGAATGCTTACCTGGACAGCCCCTCTTAGAATCGTCCCAAGACTTCGCATGATGACGCGTCACACTGGAGGGGACTTGGGGGTTGTAAGGTCGGACCCCGTCCCATGCCTGCCCTGGACACGCCCCCTGCTCCGAACACCCACACCTCTCCTTCTGCCCGAGTCTGGCTGACCCCCTGTGGACAGCAGCCCATCCCCCAGCAGCACAGGCCTCAACTCCAAGGACTGTCCCCATGCCGCGTCAGCGCCCCCGGCCCGGGCAGGACCCTCCCTGCCGTCTCCCCCTCCAATATATCTCCAGGGACTGCCGCCTTCCCTCCCCCGACCGTGGCCCCCCCTACTCCTGCCACGTGTATCCTCCCGCTTCACGCAGACCCCGTGCCTCTGCCCCACTGCGCTCCCCACTCTGCCATCCCTCGTTCCTGCCCGCTCTGTAGCCCCCACCGAGAGTGGGGTGCAGTGGGGGACAAGGGTGAGGTCGCTGCTTCATCAGTAAAGTGCGGTGACATAGCCCCTGCTCTACAGATGATCAGCTGGATTCAGGCATACAGCACGTTGGCACAGGAATTGAGAACCACGGTCATGCTGGGGAATCCAGGTCAATTTGGAAAAAAATAGTAGAAAAATTGATTTGCTTAATGAGCAGTTCTCTAAATTAACCCAAGTACACACACACTCCCTGAATATATCCAATAAATATACACCTCTTCTCAGAACTTTAAGAAAGGTTCCAATTTGTTGAAAACCACGTGTCATGAATTGGTTTAGCTCCTGTGAACTTAGGCTATTCTTATCACCATATTTATGAAGCACACGTAGTTGAAGGTAAGTCATAGGAAAACTGCTTTACCCAGAAATATGCCTTTTGAACGGAGTCACAAGGAAGATGTTCTTCAAATGATCCTTAAAATTTGTTTTTTGGTATATTTGGGACATTAAGTTGGATATTTTGGCCAATGTATTTTTCAGCGCCCTCTCTGCCTTCCTGGGAACCGGTCTGCTCCCCTTGCTGACACGCTCAGCAACCAGCCCTCCTGCCCTTCCCCGACCTCACCCGGCAAAGCCCAGCCTCCAGTTGGTCCCCATCACCTTCTCTGGTCCCTTCGGGGGTCCCCCACGCTGTCACCAGGTGGTCCTTGCCGCGCCCTCTCCTCTCCCGCCCGTTCATTCAGACCTTCTTCACCTGTCTCTCCGTCCCAGAGAGAAAGCTGAGGCCACCAGTCAGGTCCCCTCGTCCACGTGCCGCTCCTCTCCCTCCGCCGGCCAGCCCCAGGCAGCCACGCCCCCTCCCTCTGTAGAGACCCTTCCTCTTCTCGCCAACTCAGGGACCACACTCTGTGCAGGGGGATTTTTTACATCATCTATATGAGTCTCCGAACTCTGTTGGGATTGAAAAAAAGAAAGGAGGTTTAGTAGGTTTTAGCCTGTATGGAGTCATTTTTATGCACAGATGATGGTTTTCTCCCTTCAGAAATAAAAATAGAATTCAAGGTCAGGCCACTAGGTAATGAATGTGTTTGGCTTAAATGAGTTTGAATTGATGATCAGGTCTCAGTCAGAAGTGCTGGGCCAGTAGTTGAGGCAGTGATTTCAGACTCTGGGTCCTCAGCCTAGTCTGAGGAAGAAGCCAGGGACATGGAGCCCCTCAGACCCCATCGACACACACACACACACACACACACACACACACAAATACACACACACACGGGCTGGGCTGATTTTCCTATGCAGGTAGAATAAATACTGTGATTACAGCCGACCTCATACACAACAAGGGGGCTGTGGGAAGGGAGCCTTTAGCTCGTTCTGATGCAGACGCCGGGACACACGCGTCCACAACCTTAGCTCTCTCGTCTTCCTCTGACAATTCAGCTCTCTTCCAAAGAGGGCAAGAAATTTTAGAGGCACTTTCTCAAAAAAAGGACTTAAATTGTAAGTTTATTGCAGGCTCACTGGAGAATTGACAGATCCTGTGAAAGCCTTCCTGGAAGCTGCTGCCCAACCTGTCGACGAGAAAGTCCAGAGGAGCTGGTGGGTGGTCCTCGCCCCAGTTCAGACTCCCCTACACAGCAGCCCTGGTCAGTCCTGCGTCGGCGCGTCACCCCCTCCTCTTCGGAGACGAATGCCAGTCTCGCTCGCTGGGGACTCAGGCTCCAAAATCAAGTCCTGTCCTCCTGGGCGGCCCCAAGGGCCCAGCAGACAACAACCTAGCCTGATGCAAGAAGTCAGCCCATTTTCCAAGCTCGACCATTAAGGGAGGAAAAATTGTTTCGATTTGCTGCCGAGGGTCCCAGAGCCCGTGAAGAATGTTTTCTAACCTGGGAGAAGCCTGGGCAGGTGTACTTGTTAGCAGAAAGAACCAGAAGAGGTAATAAAAGTACAGAATAAGCTGGGACTTGGGACTTGCAAGGCCCCTCACTCAGGCCCCCCCAGCCAGCAGCCTCAGTGTCACCTGGGGACTTAGAAAGGCAGGTTTTCAGCGAATCACTCCACGTGCGGGTAGGGGTGGAGGTAGGACCCAGCCTCCAGGAGACACCGATGCCTGATGACATTTGAGACTTGTCTCTGCATGGCAGAGACTCACCTGAACTCCTCGAGGCCCCATCTCACCTGGGTGATGCTTCTCGGCCTTGGCCTGGCATTAAAGTCACCTGAGGAACTTTGAAAACACCCGTGCGTAGGTGTCACCGTCAGCAGTCCTGACTAGGACCCTGAATAGGACTTGTGCAGCCTGTTCTAACGCGCACTCGTGGTGGAGAAGCACCGCCCCAGGCCTGGAGCTCCGAGAAAAGGCGCCCTGCTGGAATCTTAAATCCAGCACTCCCTCCGGCCCTGAGCCCCTGCTGGGCAGAACCCTAACACCTCTTCTCCTGCTGTTCCCACCTCGGCCTCCGAGACCCCCGGCCTCCGGACCCCTCCCTACACCCCCCTCATCTGCAGGCCCCTTCCTCACCCCCTCCTCCCAGGAAGGGCCGGCAGCGCCTCTGAGGGCGCTGGCACAGCTCTGTTTCAGGCTCTGCGTGGGGAGCAGTGGTTGCTTGGAGAGATCTTTTAATCAGTTGTTTTCTGGCCCCCTGGGTGCCGGCATCATGTGCCCCGCACCAGTTCCCACCTACACCACCTCTGCGTGAAAGCTGCCACTTCCTCTTGATCCAAAGCCTGCTGCCGAGGGCCACGTCTGCACCTGCTGCCTCTCGACATCGTCCCGCCCCTCCCCAGCACAGTGCTGAGAAATGACCTCCTCGTGCCGGAGACGTCACTTCATTTGCGGGGTGATGGCAAGCCCTCCCGTGCTCCAGAAAGAGAGCATAACCCAGCAGATTACCCGAAGGCCGGACCTTCCGTGCCTGCTTGGAGAGGCTCCCATCTAGGAGAAAATCAGATCTCACTCCTGAAGATGCAAATCTCCAACAAGCCATATAGTTGCCTTCAAAGACATCATCTGTTGCCTTTGGTTTGGGGAACAGCCAGAAGGGTGTGCCCGTGCCAGCTGGCCTGACAAAACCCTGGGCTCTGGGTCATCGTGCGTTGTTTATGGAGATGGCGTTGGCAGGTCTACACGGTCCTTCCTGCCTTCGGGCACAGCTTCTACATGTCTTTCCATCTAAAGCTGCTAGGTCAGCACTGATCTGATCGCAAGCCTCATCAAAGTGAACCTCAGGACCAGACCCCCGGGGAATATTAGCAAGAGATAAAACCGTTACATAGTCCTGATGCAAATCTTAGTACATGCAAATTTACCTGATGTAAAGAGAGAGCTGGTAACTTGGGGAAAAATGCTTTGGCCCAGAAGGGAGCCAGGTGCCCCCTCCCCCGTCCCTCCCCCAGCTGGCCCTCCAGCTTCCTGCGAGCACCTACGCAGCTGATGCCGTAGAAGCAGAGTTTAGGATGTTTTCCAAGGAGAGAAGCAAACTGATGGCGGTTCTCCACCTGTATCTACACACAGTCACATGGGCGATCTTGACCTGAATCAACCAGGACGAACGTTTCAGCTGAACTGTCCGGCCTTGGGGCTGAGCCTTGACCGCTGAGTCTGGGCGGCGTGAGGGGCTCGGTGCAGTCTCTGTGCCCTCAGCTGGCTGTTTGCCGGATACAGACTCACCAAGCCTTTCCCACACGGGGCTGATTCCCCGTCCCGAGGGTCTGATTTCTGCCTTTCCATGGGGGCTTCTGGCCCTGCCCTTGACTTTGCAAGGCAAACCTGAGAGGTTATTACCAACCGAACCTCGGGAACAGTTGCGAACCTCTCAGGGAGGACTTGCATGCCTGCAGTGCTCTCGGGCACCCCCGCCCCTAGAATAGCTTTCACCAGTTCCAAGCAGAAGGCCGCCCCAGGCCTTTGGAGGCCACGAGTGGGCACTGAGGCACCAGCCCCACCCCAGTCACACAGCTGGGAGTCTGGGGCTCCCCCGAGTTACACCCTTCCCCACCGCTCCCGCCTTCCCCCTTCCAGTTCCCCGGAGCACGGCCTTAAGAAACGCCAGGTACCTGGACCCTAGGTTCGGAAGCCCACTGTGGTCAGCCCCTTCCCGGTGTCCATGGGGGTAGATGTCGCAGTGGGTCTTCTGGAAGCAGAAGGGGGGATGGAGTTTCCATGCTGGGCGCTTCTCAGGGGCCAACACTGTGGAGAAGAGGAGGGGGAACAGGCGGAGGACAAAGTGGGAGAGGGTGCAGGGCTGGGACCTCACCGGGAGGTTGGAGCAGGGATGGCCCGGCGGGGCTGGCCTGCAGTGGCCCAAATGGTCACATAGTGAAGGCCACAATCTTTGGCCCTGGAGGAAGGGCCCTGTGATGTGAGGGTCCCTGATCCGTCCCTGGTTACTCAGGCAGATGCACGCCAGGGAGAGGAGAACACTGGATGCCGCGTCTGAGTTTCCGCTGACACCCGGGGAGGGATGTGGAAAGTCATCGTGGGCCTCGAATTAGAGGGGGGCATATGGGAGTCAGGTAGTAAATGGGGTCCAAGTCCAGGCCTGGATTAGGTATGTCCAGCGGGCCCACAGGCCCACCCAGTGGTCACGCCCCAAGCCCCCAACGAACGAGGGGATTGACCTACTTATAGAGGGTGCAACGCCCGCACTGGGTCCTTGGCCCATGGGTTAAGCGTGATCATAATGGGGGAGGCCAAGTGGAAACCTCTGAAACCCCCCCACCCCTTGGACAAGGCAGTACATTCAAATGCATATCTTTTCACAGGGGATGGTGTAGACATCATTATCCTCCAGAAGCATCTGCGGTGTTGACGGTAGCCACCTGAGGAAGGGAGACGTTGGCACCAGTGCAGGCGGGAGGACATCGCTGGTGGAAAGATGGCATGATGGGTGCGGAGGTGGAAATGCTTGTGGGCGGGGGGGCTCCCTGGGGTCTGCACAGCCACCAAGCCACCATCTCAGGTCAGAGAGGCTCTCTGGAAGCCGGGGGTCCTGGGGACCACCCTTCTCTGGAAGTCTGCAGAGATCGTTGCTCCAGCCACACATTCCGTTATGACTGCGGATTAAAAATAATAATAAACACAGCTGCTTTTAAAAATAAACTCATGTGTTTGAAACTCACTGTATGCTTTGGGGATCTGTGTAATTTTCACATCTCTTTGTCACCTCTACAGGTATTTGGCTTTCTCATTAGATTCTTATTTGAATGAAATAGCAGAGCATTTTGATTTAAAGACCAGCACTGAGATACTTGAAAACAGTTCTCCTAAAACAATCCTAAGACTCCCTCGAGGGG
This sequence comes from Balaenoptera physalus, assembly GCF_965194825.1. NCBI lineage: Eukaryota > Metazoa > Chordata > Mammalia > Artiodactyla > Balaenopteridae > Balaenoptera > Balaenoptera physalus. Next base: position 23,937,208 of record NC_138893.1, on the reverse strand, counting down.
GATCCCAACAGAAACTTTTCTGCGTCATGCTTTTACGGAGAGATGGGTCTACACAACATCAGCTGTGTCCCTGTGTCCTTGCCACCTCCACTGGAACCACACAAGCAGCCAGGCCTCTGGTCCTCTGGCTCTCTGGCTCTCTGTTTGTCTCTCTATGTCTCTGTCTCTCTCTGTCTCTGTTTCCCTCCACCACCCCCACCGCACCTTTCTCTCTGACCTCATCATATTTTTCCTTATAAGAACCTTTGTGATTACATCAGACCCACCTGGATAATCCAGGATAATCTCCTTTTAAGTTTTTTTTTGGGGGGCGGGGGAGAATCTGGTGCTTTTACTGAGGTAATTATGTGACAACATTTTCCATTTCTTCCATGTTATTGTAGATTTTCCACTTCTCAAGTCAGTGTCAATAATTTTTGTTTTAAAATTTATTTATTTCCTTGGGAACTTTACACCTTTTAACACAACATTATGAGTAGTATTTCTTCCAGCTTTATTGAGATATAACTGATGTGTAACATTGTGCAAGTTTAAAGTGTACATGGTAATGATATACATATATATTGTGAAATGATCACCACAATGAGGCCAGGCACACATCCATCACCTTCCATAATTACTTTGCATGTGTGTGACAAGAACGTTTTAGACCTACTTTCTTAGCAGCTTTCAAGCATGTAATAGAGTACCGTTAACTGTACTCACCAGGCTGTACCTTAGATTCGCCAGAACTCATTCATCTTATAGCTGAGAGTTTGTACCTGTGGTCCCCACTTCCCCATCCCCACCCCAGCCCCTGATAACGACCACGCTACCCTCCGTTTCTACAGGCTTGGCTTTTTCAGCTTCCACATATAAGTGAGATCATACAGTACTCGTCTTTCTCTGTCAGACTTACTTCACTAAGTATGATATTCTCTAGGTCCATCCATGTTGCTGCAAATGGCAAGATTTCATTCATTTTTATGATTGAGTAATATCCATTTTATATATATAAAACATCTTGCGTTCCCTGCCCTTTCCCAGCTTCTGGAGGCGCCAGCGTCCCTCCTCCATCGCTGAAGGCAGTTGCATCCCTGCAGCTCTGCCTTCCAACTCCGTCTCCCGCTGGCAAGAACCCTTGTGATTACTCTCAGCCCGTCTGGATGAGCTGGGGTCAGCTTCCCGTCTGCTGAGCAACCTCGCTCCATCTGCAGCCTGAATCCCCCTTCGCCGCGTAACCTCACAAATTCAGAGGCTCCTGGGATCCCCACGTGGACGTCTTTGCGAGCCATCAGCCTGCGACCCCAGGCACTGAGTTATTTCACATTAGAAGGACATCGGAGAGGAGATGTGACCCCACAGATCTCAGCTCCGTGCGCCAGCCAGACCCGGAGGTACCGCGTAGGAAGCCCCACCCCGGAGGGGGAAGCACCGTCCTCCCGAGGTCACGGCTGGGCCCTCACCACGCGGTAGAGGGGGCGGCCATGCGGGCACCGGGTGGCGGTGGCGCCCTCCCCGTAGGGCCCTCGCGCACCTACTGCCGTCCCTGCAGCTGGCCCACCTGGTCCCACACACCCGAGTGCATCCCCGAAGATACCCACACTCCACACCTCAGCGCCCTGACGGCACCTGCCCTCGCGAATGGGTGTTTTTCATCTTTCCCACCATTTGTCCACTTAAATGAACTTCTCTGTGAACGTAGGAGCTCACAGCCTCTGAGTCCGAGATTTTCTCCTAACGAAACTGCCCTTGGCCGTGAGGTTATGAAACTGAGGAGGATATCGCTTAGGAGATGGGCTTTGCCTACGCGAGGGCAGCTGTACTTTGCACTCTTGCAGACAGCTCCGTGCGATGGAGGGGTGGGTGCCACAGAACAGAGGTCACTTCTGGTCCCCTGTCACACAAAATGGAAAACTCGCATAGCACCATGAGGAAGCTTTTAAAACTTTTCTGAATTATTTCCTCAAGGAGTCTTGAGCATTTTTCACCGCCGTCATCTCGGGCTCAGTGAAGCGGCGAGGGGGCTGAGAGCTCCCTGGTCTGATGACTAAAAGGGCAGGTTCAGTTGCCGCGTCACACAGGCGTGGGCGCAGAGTCAACGGTATCCTCGGGCCTGAGTCAGTCCAGTTAGGAAATAGAAGAAGACCCTGGGGTCCGGGTGGTGAGCCGTCTCCCCGGCCAGAGCCGAGGCTGGCATGGTGCCACCACCTCCGAACAGCAGGGTGGGTGCAGCCCTGCCACCTGAGATGTGCCACGGGAGCTGCCGGCCACGGTGGCGGAACCACCGCTGTCCTGGGGCACCGCTGGGGCCGGGCACATACACGCCACCACCGCCCACTCTCCCCTGACCTGGAGGAGCCTCGAGAACCTGGGCACCCAACCTCCACCTGCAAAACCCTGCCCCGTGGAACTTACCAGGGGCCGTCCTAACATGACATGGTCGGGTGTCAGCAAAATGCCGAGGACAGGATCACGTAAGAAACGCTCAGTGACTGTCCTGTCCGGGACCCGAGACCCCGGGGCTTCAGCCAGCCCCCACCTCGGTTGTCTGACAGCTACACACAGGGGAAGCCGGGCAGCTCGGACGCGCTCAGAGATCTCCAGGGCCACCTGCAAACAGCCTCTCTACATGACAGTCCAAAAAAGCCACTTAGGCCCTTCCGTGCTGTGGCGCCCACTGTCATTCGGCCTGTGTGTGTGTAACGTCTGTGCTTGTGAATATGTTTTTTTCTTTTTTTTTTGGCGAGCCATTTGAGAGTTGGTTGCAGACATTATGACCCTCCGTCCATAAATACTTCAGCTTCTCTCCCCCGAGAATAAGGACCTGCGTCACAATCACAGTGCAACTAAGTGTCTAAGGCACCGTCCTTACTTAAACTTCCCAATTTATTTCAAGCACATCCTCTAGAGTTGTTTGTTTGTTTGGGGACCCAGGTGACCCAGGGAATAACTGCCTTGCGTTTGGTCATCCGTCCTGTAGTACAGAAGGTTCCTCCAGTTCCACTGTTGTTATTCCCTGTACTGACACTTTGAAGAGCCCAGGCAGCTGTTGTGCAGAGGCCCCTTGTTTGGAAACGTCTGGTTGTTTCCTCCCATGGAGGCCTGCAGAGTAGGTGCTGCGTCCTCCACAGGGCACCACACAGGGCACCACACAGGGCACCACACAGGGTACCACACAGGGCACCACACAGGGCACCACACAGGGCACCACACAGGGCCGGTTCCCTGTAAGGGGCCATCTGCCCACTCGGCTGGGGTGTTCTCTTAGTGAATCCACGTGCACACCTGTGCGTGTTCATCCTGTATGTGTTCATACCTGTGCATTTTCATACCTGTGCGTATTCATACCTAGGCACGTTCTCTCACTAAGGGAGAATTCTCTGTACTGAGGGACCCTCACTCAGCAACCTGTGGCAATTCTGAGACCCTCACTCTGTCCCTCTTCTTAACGGCTGCCCTGGGCTTCTCTAACAGGCACCAGCGCCCCGTCCAACCTGAGCCAGCCCTCCTGCGGGTGGTACCCACAGAATTTTCTTCCCTTTGGGAGGCTGTTCCCAGCTCCTGAGACAGGTGACCTTTTCCTGGCGGTCTCATCTGGCACCCACCTGCAAGTGCCTGGGTTGGGGGGAGGGACTGCTCCCCATTACCGGACGCTTTCTGCCTGCCAGGTGCCTCCTCGGGGAAGAGCAGGTTCCCCACCGTCTCTTGCCTGTGACGTTCTTCCACGCGGCCCATCTCAGCAGCACACAGCGCGTGTTTGTGCGAGGGCACATTTATCAAGTCAGCGCAGGTTCAGCAAAGGCAGGTTCATCCCTTGCCCCACTCTCTCTTTGCATTTTTACCATGTGCATGCGTGTCTTTAAAAACCCATTTAAACAGCACAAGAGGGGACATGACAAAAATCAGGTCTCCCCCAGCCAGCCTCTGCCCCTTCTCAGAGGCTGCAACGGCTCCTGGCGTCCGTCAGACTGCCTGGCAGAGGCAAGGATGCATGTGCACATTCCGCTCTGCATAAATCAGAGCATATATACACCTTTTCATTTGATATTTTTCATATGGATTGCATTAACTGTATTTTCTTATTTCCCACGTTCTTGGTGCTCTGGCATTTGGGGCTTTGCACATCCAGGAACAGCCCTTCCAGGGTTAAGGAGATAAGGAAGGAGCCTCTGACGCGCTGAACCACCCTCCGCGTCCCAGTCGAGTCACACCTGCCAGCTCCTTGCATGTGAGACGGTGATGGTCAACACTCCCCTGCCCTGGTCACGCCGGTGCCAGGCCCGGATGACTGGGCACCACCTAGTCAGCCCAGATCCCACGGATATTACGCAGACCGTCCAATCACAGGTTAGCTGCTGGCTCTCTTTGCTCCGCCCCTTCCTCCCCTCCCCCCACCCTCCAAACCCCCCCAAGAACCACAGCAAAGACCCCATCCCTCCACGTGTTCATCCCCTTCAGTGCGCCCTGGGGCGGGGGCTGCCCGCAGCTGACTCCCGCTTCCGGGGACCGCGAGGACGATAAACACTCATCCCTTCGCGGCAGTCGTTTTCGTGTCTGTATCTTTCATTCCTGCTCCAAGCAGGCGGCAGGCACACCTGCGGAGCGTGGGTGATCTTATCGGCTCTTCTCAGGCTTTTCCCTTGGACGAGCGGTTGGCCGGGTCATGGGCAAGGGTCAGAGAGTCTGTGCACGGGACAGGCACGGGGTCAAGGCAGACAACACCAGGGGGTCTGGGGGGTGCAGGGAAAGTCAGCGGAAAACCAGAGACGGAAGCAGAGAGCAGAGGGGGGCACTGGGAGGGCCAGAGCCAGGGGGCCTGCGGAGGGCGCAGAGGAGGACACGTCCCTTTGCAGCCCGCCGTGCCTGAGGGAGGGGCCCTGGCTGCAGACCTGGACCCCTGCGGGCAGCGTCCCCAGCCCCCCATCCTCCAGCTGGGAGGAGGTGCTCCTATCAGGAGCCCAGCTGCCCTTCGAGAGCCTCCCTAGCAGAAGAGACGAGAGTGAGCGGCTATATATAGCCTTGTGGATGCAGGACCAGCGCCCCCAAATCATAGTCCAAAACACATGCAGATGAGAGCTGCAAAGGCATCCTTCCGCTTTGATTTCCACAGGCATCTGGCGGGGCCTCGTAATTCTACACAGCTGCTCTAATAACATGGTGAGCTGATGCGTCCCGGAAACCGGCGGGAAATATTTCAGAGTCGGTACTGCCCTTCCATTTCCAAACACAATGGCACGCGTGGCAGGCGGCCGCCCCGTGACACAGCCCGTGATTAGAGCGTGACACCCTCCCATTAACTCAGGAGTCTCTTTCCGTGTGGTTGGACCAGCTGGGGCCAAATATTAGGGGAAAATATGTCTGGAATTGGTCCTGGCCTAGAAGGTAGAGAATAAAAATACACCCTTAAGACCAGCTGTCACTATTGACGTGGGTCCACATCCTAGTTAATCATCGTAGACACATGACTGCCAAATTGAAAGTTATTTCTGAAAACATACACCTGATACGCAGCCCAAATATAAAAGCGCACCCTGCTCCACATTCATGCTGCTAATTCTAGAAATGATGCATTTACGCTTCTCCCGAGAGTTAGCACGTGGGAAGGGCCACTCAGGCCCCCTGCCCCCAGGCCCACTGCGGACTGTGTTGCACAGCCTCCATCCCGCACAAGTGACGGGACTGCTGGCTGCCCGGGGTGACAGGCCCTCAACTAAGAGAGTCCATCCTTACATCGGGACACCCTGCCGTGGGGACCCTGCCTCTTCCTTTGTCAGGAATTCACTTGTAGCCACACGTGTTCCCCAGGGTAACGTGTCCGTCCCCACTCGGGGCATATCCTCCAAAGGAGCTGCCGTCAGCTCAGAGCACGGGAGTGCACACACCCACACATGCAGACATGCACACACCAACCACACACATATACACACATAGACCACAGTACACACACAGACCAACCACACACTTACACACACAGACCACAGTACACACACACACACACCAACCACACACTTACACACCTGTACACCACAGCACACACACACACCAACCATACACACACACACACACACACACATAGACCACAGTACACACACAGACCAACCACACACTTACACACCTATACATCACAGTACACACACACCAACCACACACACACACAGACCACAGTACACACAGAAGACCAACCACACACTTACACACACAGACCACAGTACACACAGAAGACCAACCACACACTTACACACACAGACCACAGTACACACAGAAGACCAACCACACACTTACACACCTATACACCACAGTACACACACACCAACCACACACACACACACAGACCACAGTACACACACACACACTTACACACACAGACCACAGTACACACACACACACTTACACACACAGACCACAGTACACACACACAGACCAACCACACACTTACACACCTATACACCACAGTACACACACATGTAGACCACAGTACACACACACAGACCAACCACACACTTACACACCTGTATACCACAGTACACACACACCAACTGCACACACACACACAGACCAACCACACACTTACACACCTATACACCACAGTACACACACCTGTATACCACAGTACACACACACCAACTGCACCCACACACTTACACACCTATACACCACAGTACACACACACATAGACCACAGTACACACACAGACCAACCACACACTTACACACCTGTACACCACAGCACACACACACACATGCACACACACACACCCCACAGATAAGTTAGGCAAAGCTGATCCTTCGGAATCTTTTCCTGCAGGATCAGTGCACTGATCACTCTCTGTTGGGAATAATTGGAAGTTGTGGACGTGTCGGGGGAGGGGCAGATATGGAGCAAAAGACCCCCAAATAAGAGGACGCTGGAACCACTGGCGTACAAGGAAATTGGGGGCAATCCTGGGTGTGTGTGTGGTGTGTGTGTGGTGTACACGTGCCCGTGGTGCACGTGTGCGGGTGGGTGGAGGTGTACGCGTGGTGAGGGAGCCAGCGTCTCTGCATCCTCGCCCGCAGCTGGTGTCTTCTGTGAGTTTACCATCCTCGCAGGCGTGTACTGACATCTCCTTGTGGTTTTCATCTGCGTTTCCCTCCTGACCAATGACGTCGAGCACCTTTTCACGCTTCCTTGATTTACATTGTCAGTGCTCTTTGGTGAAATGTCTTCTACCATCTTCCTATAGGACTGTTTTTTACTGTGGAATTTTGAGTTTTATCTCTTCTAGATAGTAGGCCTTTGTCAGACATTGTAGTTCACAAATATTTTCACCCAGTTTATAGCTTATGTTTTATCTTTTTCACACGGGCTTTCACAGGGTGAAAGTTTGTAATTTTTGATTGGGTTCAATTTATCCATTTCTTCTTTTGTGGATTGTGCTTTTGTTGTCAAGTCTAGAAACTCTTTGCCTAACCCTAGATTCTAAAGATTTTCACATATGTTTCTTTTTTAAAGTTTTTGTTGTTTTACGTTTTACATTTAAGTCTGTGATCCATTTTGAGTTTCTGTTTGCATAAAGGTGTGAGGTTCTTTTTCACCCATGGGTGTCTGATCTCTCCAGCACCATTTGTTGAAAAGGCTCTCCTTTTTCCATTGAATGGCTTTTTCACCTTTCTTTACTCAAAAATCAGTTGGGCATCTTTCTGTGGGTCTGTTTGTGGTTTTGTATTCCGTTCTGTTGGTTTGTATGTCTATCATGTCACCAATAGCACACTGTCTTGATTGCAGTGGCTACGTAATAAGTCTTGAAATCGGTTAGACTGATTCCTTCACCTTATTCTTCTTTGGCAAAATTGTTTTAGCTATTTGACAGACTGTACCTTTCCAAATAAATTTCATAATAAACTTCTTTATGTCTACAAAAACCTTTCTTGGATTTTGATAGGAATTGTATCAAGCCTATAGACCAATTTGGGAAGAATTGACATCTTGCTGTATTGAGTCTTTCAACGCATGAGCATGTCTTTCCATTAGCTCTTTTTCATTTCTTTCATCAGCATTTTGTAACATTCAACATATACGTCTTGGGCTTCCCTGGTGGCGCAGTGGTTAAAAATCCACCTGCCAATGCAGGGGACACGAGTTTGAACCCTGGTCTGGGAAGATCCCACATGCCCCAGAGCAACTAAGCCCATGTGCCACAACTACTGAGCCTGCGTGCCACAACTACTGAAGTCTGCATGCCACAACTACTGAAGCCTGCGTGCCTATAGCCCATGCTCCACAACAAGAGAAGCCACCGCAATGAGAAGCCTGTGCACCACAACAAAGAGCACGCCCCGCTCACTGCAACTAGAAGAAAACCTGTGCAGCAGCAAAGACCCAATGCAGCGAAAAATAAATAAATAAATAAATTTCTAAAAAAATATATACGTCTTACACATGTTCTAAGTGTATACCTAACTATTTAATTTTTCTTGGCACTATTATATTGGTATTGTACTTTTAAGTTTGGTCTCTGCATGTTTAATGTTAGTATATAGAAGTGGGATTATTTTGTTTATTGTTTGTCTTGAGCTCACTTTTTAATTCTAAGAGTATTTTGTAGAATCCTTGGAATTTTCTACAATCATGTCATCTGCAAACAGAGACAGTTTTATTTCTTCATTTCCAATACCTATCCCTTTTATTTTATTTTACTTCATTTTATTTTTTTGCCCTATTGGAATGGGTAAAACTTCCAGTGCTACGTTGAATAAAAGCAGTGAAAATAGACATTCTTACCTTGCTCCTGATCTTAGGGGGAAAACTTTCAGTGTTTCACTATTGACTATGATTTAGCTAGTGGGTTTTTTATAGGGGCTCTTTATCAAGGTGAGGTGATTTCCTTCTATCTTTAACTTGTTGAGAGTTTTTATCATTAACGGGTGTGGTGTTTTTGAATGATTTTTCTGCATCGATTGATGTGGTCATATGTTTTTCTTCTGAGCGTGTTGATAGGGTGGATTTCATTGACTAACTTTAAAGGTTGAACCAGTCTTGCATGCCTGGAATAAATCCCTCTCAGTCATGGTGTATAATTCTTTTTCTACAACATTGGATTCAACCTGCTAATATTTTGATGAAAATTTTTGTGTCTAAGTTGGTGAGAGATATTGATTTATAGTTCTCTCTTTCTCTCTCTGTCTCTCTCTCTCTCTTTTTGTACAGTCCTTGTCTGGTTTTGGTATCAAGGTACCATTGGCCTTGAGAAGTGCTACTGGCCATGGTCAAGAAGTGTTCCTTCCTTTTCTATTTTCTGGAAGGGGTTGTGCAAAATTGGTGGTAATTCTTTAAACGTTTGGTAGAATTCTCCAATGAAGACATAAAGGCCTGAAAATTTTATTTGGGGGGGGTGTATTTCAATTACAAAGTCAATTGAATTGTTGGGATATTCAGATTACCTATTTCATCTTGGTTGAGTTTTGTTAACATGTGATTTTCAAGGTACTGATCCATTTCTTCCAAGTTCTCAAATCAATGAACATCAAGTTGTGTGTGATATTTCCTCTTTATTTTTTTAATGAGTGTGGACTCTGTAGTATCAAACCTTGTTTAACTCCTGGCATTGGTGATTTACGTCTTCTCTCTTTTTACTTTCATCAATCTAGCTAGAAATGTATCAATTTTCTTGACTTTTATTAAGAACCAGATGTCTGTTTCACTGATTCTCTCTATAGTCTTCTTATTTTTAATATCATTTATTAAAATAATAATTAGTTACTATTATTAATAACTAATTAATAATAATTAATATTGTTAATTATTAATAATTATTGATTTTAAATTTTTTAATATTAAAATTAATATTATTAATTATTAATATAAATAATAATTAGCTCTTCATTAGTTCATCCTCCTGCTTGTTTTGAGATTATTTTATTCTTCTTTATCTAGTTTCTTGAGTTAGGAACTCAGGACATTAATTGGAGACCTTTCCTTGTTCTGATGTAAGCATTTAGTGCTATGAATTTCACGCTTGCACTTGGTTGCGTCCCACATATTTTTTTATGCTGTGTTTTTGTTTTTACTCACCTCTGTTTTTCTTTGTAGTTTCCTTTGAAATGTCCCCTTTGACCTATGGATTACTTAGAAGTGTGTGTTAATTTCTGCATATTCTGAGATTTTCCTGTTGTCTGTCTGTGACTGACTTTTAGTTGATGCCATTACGGCCAGAAGCCCCTGGCCTGAGGCTCATGGAAGAGACCCCACGTAAGGGGCAGGCTCTGCCCAGGACCCCGAGCACTGGGGGTCCTCCCGTCATGGCCACAGGTCCTGGGAGGAGGTCAGAAGGCTGGGCTCTGGCGCTGGGCTCAGGAGAGCCGGGGGCAGCAGGCCCCCCAGCCTTGCCCCTGCTGACTCCTCGGGGCCCTCCTGCACCAGCAGCCCTGCCAGGCTCCTCCTCTTCAGAGCACAGACTCTGGGTGCCCGATGCATGTTCTCCCGAGTGGAGGTCAGGACCTTTCCCCCCTTGCCCATCGGCCTCTGCACGAGCTAGGGAGCCCCAGTCCTCTCTACGTCCCAGAGCACGTGAAGTCCCTGCTGTGTGCAGGCAGACGTGCCAGAGCAGGAGGTCGACAGATCGCCAGATGCAGACTCGGTGAATCACTGAACTGTCCGGCGCCTCCCCCCAAGGAAAATGGGGCAGTGGTGCCTCTCGGGACCCTGTGAGGAGTGTGTGGGGTAAACCCCTTAGAGACAGCACTTCTGCTCTGCACAGCGGTCACTACAGGGCTGCGGGCAGCCCCGTGGGGCACAGCGCACCCCCGTCCACCGCCCCTCCAGGGCCCAGGCCATGCCCAGCCCACTAGAGCCCCAGGGAAGCTCAGATGAACCCGCGGTCGTCGGAAGGGTAAGATTGTCCTTCCATCCGCCGGAAATGGATGGCCTTCCAGAGAGGCAGCTGGAGGAATGCGGTAAGGAGCCCCTCTGAGAGGCTGGGCAGGTTTAGGAAAACCCTGGGGGGCAGCGCAGCACCTGGGCACTGCAGTGGGTGGCCACTGACTTCACTGAGTCCCCGGGGAAAGAGGAGGGGGCTGTCCAAGGGGCCACCAGCTCCGTCCCTCGACAGTGAGGTCAGCTAACTCCACTGGTCTCTGGAGGGAAGCATCCCCTGCCTTCCTCCTTCTGTCTCCTGCCTGCGCCCCAGAAGCAGACGCCGCAGAGCACGGGAGGCCTGGAGCCCGCGCTGGACCACGTGATCAGGCCCCCTGTGTCCAGGACAGGCAGGCGGGTTGGGGGGACTCGGGACCAAGGAGACCCCGGCCAGACTCTCCACTCTGGGATTCTTCACAGTCTTTGAGCTCAGAAGTCTCTCTTCTATCCACAAATAACATTTTAATTAGTGGCCAGTGGCCTGTAGCTTTCTGCACTGTGGCTGTCACCCTTCTCCTGCTCAGTCGCAGGACCAGAGGCTGCAGATGAGTGTACACCTGCATCTCACCCACCTGACAGCAGAGACCTCACGGCCGAGGGCGGGAATGTGGGCGCCCTCCACGCTCAGCAGCTGGTGTCTCCACAGTTTCTAGACCAGGGAGGAGGGCCGAGAAGGGTGTTTGCCCACCTGGCGGTGCCCCTGCTGCAATGAATGGCTCCCCTGGCCGCCCTGTCCTTCTGCTGCACTGGGCCGGGGGCACCTGGGCACCTGGGCACCTGGGCACCCAGCCCCGCTTCCAGAGCCCCGAGCCAATGTGCAGTGGGACGGAGCGCTCAGGCTGGCGAGAAAATCTGCTTTACCAGAAAAATCTCCCACGCATCAGGGTGGGACACACACACATAATACACAATGCCACACACCAGACACTCACATACGCACACACACACCACATAGACACACCACACCGCACTCACTCACATACGCACACACACACCACATAGACACACCACACCACACTCACTCACATACGCACACACACACCACATAGACACACCACACCGCACTCACTCACATACGCATGCACATAACACTAATACACACACACACACACGCACACACAGGTGCCCAGAGAGCTCCCTTGTGGACACGGCGTGACACCCCACACCTTGGAAAGTCTCTCAGTCACCCCGTCATAGGCTCTCACCATCGGATCCTTTTCAAACAAGTGTAACATAAAGTTGTGTTTTCATACAAAAACCAAAAACAGGAGAAGCGAGTGTTTTCAGCTCACCCCAGGCCTGCAAAGTGCAGGTTCACTAGCGGCGCCTACATCAATTACCGAAGCTCCGCCGGTGGGTCTGACATGACAAATCACTGTTATTACAGCCACTACGGATTGTCAGCGATTAGCCAAGAAACTAGTATATTACCCTAATTTAATTATCCCACCATCTGATGTTTATGATGATCACTAACTACTTATTTCTGAAATGAAATGCGCTGATCTCTAATTGGCCGCAGTTCGAAAGAAACAGCTAGAGAACACTTCCAACCATTAAGGAAATGATATTTTCAATGATGAACATACTGTATGTGTTTGTACTTTAAGAAAACAGACTCTGGTAATGTTTGGGGAAATTAGTGAGAATTTACTAACTCCCAGAAGAAAAATCGTTGTGTCTGATGGTGCCGGGCGGAGTCTGCCGGACGTCCCGGGAAAGGCTTGCGCGCGGCTCCGAGGGACCCAAGCAGCCTGGGAGCACAGAGCCGGCCCAGCCCTGCTCCCCACCAGCTGGGCGCCCACCTCCTCTGCCCCGATGCCTCCGTCCACAGCCACGCGGCTGTGTGGCAGAGGGAAGCAGTGGGTAAGCGCAGCGCAGGCTGGCTCCCCCCACCAAAAGTGCCCCGCCCTGCTGCCAGCTCCCCTGTGGAGCATGTGGCTTGAAGTGGCCTTCGAGAGACTACTGACCTTCAGAGAAGGTGGGGATCCCTGACCTGGTCTGAGAAAGAGCCGGGGCCTGCTAGCCAAGCACAGCCGTGAGCCCCAGGCCTGGCCCTGCACCCCTGGGGCCCCGGGAGACATCTCAGCCTTGGGCCTCTGTCCCTGTGTGACACGGGGCCACCGATGCCCTTGGCCAGCGTGGGGGGAGGGGGAGCCCCCGATAAAGAATATTCCGCACATAACGCACTCAGCCGCAGTCCTCTGGGTGCCGACTCGGAGCCAGGCCCTGCGCTACTCGGGGGAAAGCAGGGCAGGACCAGGAAGAGCTGAGAAGGCCACGCAGCTGGACTGACTCCGGCTTGAGGCTCCGCAGGGGGTGGCGCGAGAACTGGGCTCCGGAGGAGAATGTGGTTGTCGCATCCCAAGGGGACGGGGGTCCTGGACCGAGGACAGAGGCCACACAAGCTCTAGGGGCCACGTGGGTGGGAGGGTGCCAGGCAGAGCCGGGGAGGAAATCTAGGTCCCCAGGGAGACTGGACATTACTGAGATGTGACCCGCGGGAGCTGCAGGCAGAGTGAGACGTCCTGCTTGGGCCAGGATGGCTCACCTGGTGGAGAAACAAACAGGAAAAAGGGAGGGAAATGTCATCCAGTTGTTCCCCCGACACACTGACGGGGCTCCCACCGTGTGTGCTCCTGCGACGTCCCCCCCGTCTGTCGAATTACTCGAAAGCTTGAAGGCGAATAAAGGTCAATCTGTGCAGCACGTGGCGGGGTAGCTGTTTCTCTCTGCACAGCCCAGCAGGCCGCTGCGGTTATAGTTTCTTCTTCACAGGTCTGAGGTCAGAAAGGAGCAGCGTCCTGGCATCAGGGACAAATGGATCCGCTTTTCTCCCGCCCCACCGGGAACTCACAGCCCCGCCACATTGTCGATGGTCTCTAGCCACGATTTCCAGATCATTCTTGGTTTTCCTCGACTTTCCAGTTGCCTCTCCCTCTTTCCTATTGGGAGAAGAGCATCTGCCTTCCTGAGCCCATCACCGCCATCACCAGCCCTCCCGTCCCCCCGCCTGTGGCTGGACTCCCCCTCTACCTCCTTTGGGACCTGTTTCCCTGGGTCCCCTGACGGCTTGGCTGCTCTGGGTGCGGCTCCCAGGGCTGCTGCAGGCCGGCCTCTTGGCTCCTGAGCTGCTCCATCTCTCATCCCACACACCTCCTCCTCATCCTTGGGTTTCACCTTCCTCACCTGGAGGAAGTCCCTCACAACCTCAGGAAGGACGCACGGAGGGGCATTTCCCAGAGCCCTTTGTGCGACAGAAAATGCCTTTATTTCGTCTTAACATGTATTTGGTCATAATTCACCTGCTACTGAGGTGGGGATTATATAATTTTGCTCAGACCTGCGAAGGCACCCTCCTTGTCTGCTGGCCCCAGGGTCAACTAGAGCGCTGATGCCAGCCTGACCCTAGTCCCTTTGTGGATAATTGGTTTTTCCCACTCTCTCTCTCTCTCTCTCTGTCTCTGTCTGTCTCTCTCTCTGTCTCTCTCTGTCTCTCTGTCTCTGTCTCTCTTGCTCTACAGTTTCCACATCTGGATATGAATTTCATCTATTCCATGGGGCTCCGTGGACCTCCCTTCAGCTCTGACAATTATGCTCCCATTATTTCCGTCCCCTCTGTTTCTTGTTTTCTTTTCCTTTTTTTTTTGCACTGATCCTCTAAACTCCCTAAAATCTTTGTCTTTTTCTGTGTTCCGAGAGAGTCCTTTCTTTACCTTCCAGTCTCCTTACCGAGTGGGTGAGTGAGGCCATGAATGTGCCCTGTGGGAGGAATCACAGGAGGGCAGGAACGGAGGAAGAGAGGCCTTTTCGGTAGCCAGGTGAGGGGTGGGCGGTGCTGCTGGGAAGGTGGCCGTGAACATAGAGAAGGGTGAGCAGAGTTGGGATACATTTTGAGAGAATCAATAGTACTTGCAGGTGGATTATCTGGGAGGAGAGGAAGATAAGGGAAAAATCAAAAAATACTCCAAGCTTTGGTCCTTGGCAACTAAGTGAATAATTTGCTCTTTTCTGGCTGAGAAGGGTTGGGGAAGATTAGGTTTGGGGTAGGGGTGGGACTGGGGTGGGGGGGAGAATCAAGATGCCCCTTGGGGACACACTAAGTTTGAGATGTGTGTTAGCCATAAAGGTGAAGTTTGCCCAGGCATACAGAACTGGAATTTAAGGGGAAGGCCTGGGACAGAAAACATGGGGAGACAGCAGTATATAGAGTGGTATAAGGCCAAAAGTTCAGGTTCAGTATTACATGCTGCCTTGATATCTGGGGGGAACCACGGGGGTTTTGAGTAGCTTACCCACAAGTCCCCTCCCCACTCTGCACCTTCAGGAAACCCCCCAAACCGCCTCCTTACGGAGGGCCAGGTGCCTGCTTATCTCTGAGCAGTGAACTTCAGTCTCCTGCCGGCCTGTGGGATAGTCAAACAAGCCCATCACATCCTTCCATGGGAGCCAGGAGTCACCACCCCCCTTGATACTGTGAGGCCTCCTGGCTGTCCCCTCTGTTCCCAAGTGCATAGCATCCCCCCCCAGGGCCGTGAGTCTGGGTGACCTCAGTGTCATGTGTCCGGTACTCAGCCATCCCATGACCCTAGGGCAGGGCCCCTCCCTCACCCAGTAGGGGCGATACTTAAAGTGGTAGGGGGTCCGTACTCACGCAGGGAGGGCGTAGCCAGGAGACCTGAGGCCCAGAAACCGCCCCTGCAGCTCCCAAAGTTCAGACAGAGGACGCGGAGACTGGGGGCTGCTGGAGGGGCACTTTGGAGAGAAGGAAGGAAACAGAGAAAAGGGGACAGAGAAAAGGAGGTGTGTGGGCTTGCTGTTCATCCCCCCACCGTCCAGCACTGATTTCCTGAGAGCCCAGGGGGCCAGAGGGGCTCGCCTCGGGAAGAGACCACGTGCTGGTCAGGCTGCCGCAGGGGCAGGGCCAGGCGAGGGCACCGGAGAGGAGAGGGGTCGCGGCTCTGGGAGCGGCTGGGCCGTGTGGACGAGGTGATGCGTCGGCCACGTGTCTGTCTCCACGGGACTGAGTTCACCGCCGGCAGAGGCTGCTTCTCGTTTGCACCCAGACCCCCGCATGCGCCCTCTTGCCAGCCCTCACCAGCGGGGTCACGGTCGCTCCAGGTGTAAAGGGGTAGGTGGGCTGTTCACCCGCGGCCTTCGCAACCCACCTCCGATTGTCCCAGAAAGCGTGTTACGTGTCCACCTGTGTGTCCCACAACCAAGGGCTCTGCGACCATCAGACACCAGCGGCTCCTGGGAAGGAGCTCAGAGGCCGGGCCGACTCGTCTGCTGGGAGGAAGCTGCAGAAGCCTGCGGTCCGCTCTCAGAAGACCAGTTCTGTCCCAGAGTTGAGGCTGTGTGTGACGCTTCTCCATCCCAGCCTCGATGGTCAGAGCAGATGCGTGACCTGCTAACAGTCCGTCCGTCTCCTAAAACACCGGTGGGTTTGCTCTGTCTGATGGCAATGCGTCCCCAAGTGCCCAGGCGGCCCCCACGGGACACCGGCCATCACCGTGGAGCCCGGCACTTGGATCGGCTGGGCCTCACCCCGTGGGGCCCCCGAGAGGCTGAACGCAGCTCCCTTGGGGCTGCCAGGCCAGCAGCACAACCGGCCCAGCCACCCTGTGAAGTCCCAGGAGCAGAGGCCGCCGGGGGCTGCACCCCTGCCCAGTGTCCACAGGGCGGCCGCTGTGCGGCCGGCGATGGGGACGTGGTCAAGGCCTTCTCCACGGGGTCAGGGCAGCTGTGAAAATTCCCTGTGGCTCCGGGCAAAATACCGAGAGGCAGCAAGAAGCCCGATCACCCGCTGGCGGGGCCTCATCCGCCCGGGCAGAGCCAACTTGTGTGTTTCCTTTAAACCAGTCTCGTTTCGACACAAGTATCTCGTGTCGGGCAGGACATGCATCTCAACCACTTGGCCGGGATGCCGGTGGGACCACAAGCCAGGGTTGCCGGGGCACCTGGGGGACCCGCCTCCCAGGAGGAACGTCTGTCAGCCGGGGTCAGGGAGGCTCTGGGCTCTGAAGCGCTTGCGTTTGGATTTCCCACCGTGCTGTCTGTCACCGATCCAGGCGTGTCCCATGAGCGAGACACGAGGCTCTGCAGGTCTGCCCGCCGTGTCTCCTCCCGTGGCACCCAGCGAGGACTCTGGGGCTATGGTTCCCTGGAGCCCACGGGCCCAGCCCAGGGGCATGTTTCTTGCCCCCGTGGGGTTAGTGTCAGCCTCTGGAGCCCAAGGACGTAACTCCTGGGGGCTCCGTCCTGGGCTGTCTCCCTTCCTGCTGCTCCCCGAGCCTGCCTGCCTGCAACCGTGGAGCCTCTTTTATCAGCTGACTGATGGCCCCGCCGATATCTGGCTACAGATTCTTCCCACAGAAGTGCACTCTCTTCCCATGGCTGACATAAGTAATTCTGCTCTGGCAGCCAGCACATCTGTCTCGATGGTGGATGGTGGCAGGAAGGGCCAGGCCGTCGCTCTCCTGAACCACAGCCATCCTTCCCGGGGGCCTTGACCCTGCTTCCTGCTCCATCGTCCCGTCTCCTCTGATGCCATCACCATTCCCATCTCTCAGGTTTGCTGCGTCCATGGCAACACCCTCCGAGGGCCTAGAGAGTCAAGCCTGCCTCCCGGGCCATTGCGAGTGCAGGCATGAGCGGCCTGGGGTCATTCACAGGCCAGGCCAGGCCCCTGGTCTCTGCTTTGTGTCCAGGTACAATGTAAATAGAAGCATCTGTTGTTCAAAGAAAAACTTATTCATTCTACCAAATACTTTTTGCTTTCTTGGGATGCACACTTTTTCTATGTCAGAAAAAAACAACTTATTTATCTTCATCCTCAGATGTCCTGACAATGTCTAATTAAACTGCCACTTATGGGAGAAAATGTTTTAAACACATTTCCTTGTGACTCAGGGAGTCGTTGATTATATAAATGTGTTAGGGAATAAAGTGATGAATCTGTAATTTAAACAAATCACATGAGGGCAAAGCCGGCCTCTCGGAGGAACAGAGTAGATCCAGGCAGCAGAAGGACAAAGGTGGGTCTGAGACAGGGTCTCGTGGTACAGTTACAGGTGAGGGGGTGGGCGGCTCCCCTCTGTGGTCGGTGCCGTTGCTGGCAATGTCCCCTGACAGCCAAGGGTGTCTCCCCCCCGAGCCCCCAGAGGGACCAGAGCAGAGTGGGAACCACTGGAGCTTGTACAGACCCCGCTGCCCACCGTCCACCTAATCCTGAGCCAGAATGCGAGCCCAGGAACCAGTTTTGCATTTTTCTGGTTTTGAATTTCACTGGCAGATTCTGCTGTCCAGCAGCTTCAGAAAACCAGCCTTTGAAGGTGGGGTCCTTTCCCTTAAGGACCAGACACTAAGTATTTTTGGCTTAGCCGATCACACAGTCTCTTGCAAGGTGGCTGGGTCTCAGTGAGACTAGTGACAAAAGAAGCAGCGGCCCCTGGGCTCGGCTCGCTGACCCCCCGCCTCTGGAAGGTGCTTTAAGATGCAGACAGAGGAGAGTGGGGAGAAAGCAGAGGACATGGGACACAGACTCTCCATCCCCAGTATTGACGTCAATAGTCTTATTATAACTTTATAATCCTATTTTCATATGTACAAATAGTCAACGATATGACTGTAAAAATGAAACATCTTTGTAAATTAAACACAAACCAAATACAACAGCAACAAAATTCAAATTAAAAATGTAAATCCACTGTAGCAGACGATGCTGTTATGCTGACTTAACTGCTTTGTGGGAACTCAGTCCCATCGCTCTCCTCCTGCCACCCTCCTCCGTGTGGGTGTCTTTGACAGCACACGGCTTCCACTCGGCACACACGTCACGAACACGTCAAGCATGTGTGTGTTCTGAGCACACAGGCCTGTGGTCACGAGAAGAGAGCAGAGCTCAGGCACTGCGTTCACCTGGCAGAGATTGGAGTGGGTGTGCATGTGTGTGGGGTGTGCATGTGTGTTGTATGTGTATGCATGTGTGCGTGTTGTGTGTGTGTGTTTGCATGTGTAGTATATGCATGTTGTTGTGTGTGTGTGTGTTGTATGTGTGCATGTGTGTGGTGTGTGCATGTACATTTGCATTAACATCAACATGAAAACAAAACTGCTTTAATTTCCACGGAGAACTGTGCCCAGCCCTGACTACAGCCCAGGGCCCGGTGTTGGGACACCTGCAGAAATTCACTCATTCAAGCCCTACCTGGTCAGACTGGCATTGCTGCCCTCGGGTGTAGACATGGAACTGCGAGTGCTTTGGGGAGGGGCCGTGGGGAAGGTCTGGGTGGGGGTGACGGCCAGGGACTCCAGTCGGCATGACAGGGCCACAGGCTGGAAGGACTGCTGAGGCCTTGGGGGCACCCAGACACGGCAGCAACTTCCCCAGGCCACAGGTCCCCAGCGTCCACTTCACTGATTCCCACCTCGGCTCCCATCGGCAGCTGTGGCGGAAAAGCCATATTCTACTCTCAAAAAACAGAAACCGTGATAGGTCACACGCAGAGCGAGACTGGCAGCCCTCATCCCTCCCTGGGACCCTGGTTTCCCACTTCAATGCCATCGGCCCCCAGGGTGGCAGCTGAGCCCGGCAGGAGAACCCCCTTCTCCCTGGGAACCGGGCGCCGAGGTCACAGCAGGGCCGCCCCACCTTGCAGTCACTCCGTGACTCCGGGCAGACGTCAGAAACCCCTTGCTTCTCATCTGCAAAGTGGGGACAGCGCAGCGTCACCCGGGCGGGCCACGCCGCCTGCCAGGCCACCGTGCGCCCTGAGCGCGTGGAGCACGCGGGGTCAGGAGGCCCCTGGGGCCCCCGGTGGGTCGTCAGCTCTGCGCTGTGGTGTGTGGGGCTGAGAGGGGGTCTGAAGTTCTGAGGTCACCCGACCCTCTCACCTCCACAGCTGTGGGTCCTCAGAGTAAGGGACACTCCCGTCCTTCTCTCCACCCAAAAGCAGCTCACAGCGGCTTGGACAATATTGCAGTGAAAGAGGGAAGGGATTCCCCAAGAAACAGGATTTCCGCGTGGGTTCGTGAGGCACACCTGTCTGGGGTGCCCAGGCTGCGCTGTGCCCACGCGCACGCACACACACACACACACACACCGGTCCAGCCAGGGGGGACGCTGGGTGGGGCGTCAGAGAGGGGACCCTGGTGCAGAAGCCCCAAGGGACAATGGGGAGTGGGGAGAGGGGGAGTGGGGAGAAGGGCAGTGTCCGCTGGAATGTGAAATCTGTTGCCGTCACGATGGGTATAAATCCCCCAGCCCCTCCCACCAGGCCCATCAGAGCGTCTGAGCTGCACACGGTGCCTCCCTGGTCCCTGGGCTCCCAGGACACAGGCAGCCGGACCACAGGCAGAGGTGGTGCTGCTGCAGGGGGAGAGGCTGAGATGGGGCGGAGGGTGGACTCAGCGGAACAGGGTCCCAGGGGGCCCGGGGGCCTCTCAGAGCGGCGTCCGCCCTGCCTGGTTCTCCTCTGGGTCACGCACAGCAGCAGGTGGTGGGAGCCTTGGAACAAGGGACAAGGCAGAGGAAGGCTCAGGACGGTGTCCGAGCTCTGAAGGGGCTACAGGGACCGAGCCGCTCATCCCACGTGACTCCCCCCGCAAGGAGGGAGTCCTCCTGTAAATAAGAGCAGGCGCTGCTCTCCAGACTGCTTTTATTATTGGTTTAATTTGTCTTCTCTGATATTGATGTAAATATTTTTTGTCCGTCACCTAGAGACTCAATTATGACAATCACGCCCGGCTTACTGGTTGTCAACAGAAGCACCTGAGCGGGGGGGACTGCCGCCCCCATCACCCTGGACTGCTGGCCGCCCTGCAGGGTGAGGGACATTCCCATCAGGGGAGAGCTGTGAGACCACTAGGGAACATCAATGCACCTGTTCCTCAACCTCGGGCGATTCAGTCTCCGAGTCAGCCCCCCATGGAGATGGAAACTGAGAGGGGGGAGGTCACACAGGGGTCCTGACCCCTGTCCCTCAGGGCATTGCCCGCTGCCCCACTGACCTTGCCCATTTAGGCACCATCCATGGAGGTGACTCTTACAAAGGAATTTAAAATCACAGCAATTAAAACCCAGAAGAAAACCCCAGATGCCCTGTCACCATTGTAGAAGTTCTAGCAGTACCATAAAGTGTCCTAGACGTGCAATGTCTAATTACTGCAGAGGAGAAGTTAAAATTAACATGATTTGTCGATGCAATGATGGTATGCCCAGAAGATTCAAGAAAATCAGAGGAAAACCTATGAGAATTCATAAAAGAGTTCTGTAAAGCTGTTGAAAATATGACCATGTAAATAAATCAGTAGTTTTTCTACGTAGTAGCAATAATCAGGAGGGAGGGGAAAATCCCAATACCTTTCATTATAGAGGCAGAAAATATACATTTTTGATAGGATTGTTTCTATAAAATTGAGAGATTTGTTTGTAAGAAAATTATACAAGTTTACTGAGACATATGAAAGAAAAATAATAGAAGCATGCCATGGGTGGTAGAATAATGCCCCCCCAAAATCCACCTCCTGATCCCCAGAACCCGTGAGTACATGACCTTACATGGCAAAAGGGATTCTTCAGCTGTGATGAAGTGAAGGATCTTGAGATGTGAGGCTGTCCTGGGTTACCTGGGTGGGCGTGGTGCCATCACAAGAGTCCTTATAAGAGGGAGGCAGGAGACTGGAGTCAGAAAAAGGAACTGAGAGGAGAGAGCAGGGGTCAGAGAGACGGTGAGCTTGGAAAACATACACTTGGGGCTTTGAAGTTGGAGCAGGGGCCACAAGCCAAGGGATGCAGGGCCTCCAGATGCTGGAAAAGGGGAGGGAACCGATTCTTCCCCAGAGCCTCTGGGAGGAAGCAGCCCCGCCACCCACTTCAGACTCCTACCTCCGGAGCTGTAAAATAATACATGTGTGTTCTTTTAAGGCACCAAGTTTGTGGTAATTTATTACAGTAGCAACAGGAAAAAAAAATACATGATTTTTAAGGAAAAGAGAGAAAAGGAAAAATGTATAAAACTGAACTCTTTCCAAAGTTATTTATAGGTTTACCATAATTGAATTAAAATCCAAGCAAGTTTTTGATTAATATGACATGATTATAAAATAATATTGAATAAATAGGTAGAAAGTTGAGAAGACTTTGAAAAGTAAAAAAGCAATAGCGGGGTGCCAGGACTCCCATTTTAAAGCATATTCTGAAACCTGGATGCTGTACCCGGGATGGTGCTGCTGCAGGGGGGAGGGGGAGGGGAGGGGGGGAGGGGAGGGGGAGGGGACACCCTGCAAGGCTCTTCCCTCTGGTGACTGCACAGCGAAAAGCAAGTGCATCTGGTTGTCACTGTTCAGGAAACAAAATGCCATCTTTCCTGCCACATCAGTGAAAATGTAAAAAAAAAAAAAAAGGAAAAGGAAAAGCGTGCCCCTGCTGCTGTACAGGGCTCCACAAGGAGCCAGCTGTCCGAGGTGCCTGGCGGGGGGAGGGGGAGGGGGAGGTGCGGGGGGAGGGAGGGCAGCACGGGCTCAGTGGGGCAGGAGGGGCGGCTGTGTCTCGGGAGCCCTCTCTGGGGTGAAGTGGGGCTGGAAGTGGGGGTCCAGGACAGGGTCCTTGCAGGCCCTGGAGAAGGACCTGTGAGGCTGCAGGACCCCGGGGGGCAGCAGTGGGGTCTTAGTGGAGTGACGAAGATGCTGGCCGCCCCACCTGTGGGTCTGGTAGTCGGGGCATTTGGGATCCAGCTCAGGGTCAGCCAGAGGCTGGGCGGAGCCCGTGGCCCCCCGGGGGAGATGTCCAGGGGGCGGTGGGCTCTGCTGGGAGGAGAGGTGGTGGGTCTGGCGGTTGGGGTGGTCTGTGAACACGACAAGCCTTGGCCATGAGTGGGAGGCAGAGGGGAGCAGGGCCTGACCTTCAAGGGCACGCGAGGACCCAGCTGAGAGCAGACAGGACAGCGGAGGGGCGCCCACCGCGGGCTCGTGAGGCCCCTGGGGAGAAATATGACGCCTCTGCTCCTTGCCCCACAAGCCTTTCAGCAGAAATAAAAGAAGCTTAATTACTTTTTTAAAATTCGGCTGATGCTTTTATATTTAAATGTTAACCAGGAAGGAAGCCAGATCCTTGACATTAAAATGAGCGGTGCCCCCAAGCAGGGAAATGTCCAAGGTCACCCAGGACTTGAAGGGTTCTGCGTCATCAGGGCCCCAGCACCCTCCTCCCTGCTCACCTGTCTCCGCTGGTTTTCACCGTTTCAGGGCTTTTTGATCAAAGCTGTGGAAAGATTGTCGAGAGCCATGAAGTTCTGGGGTTTGGTTTCAGATCACGGGTAGGAAGCGAGGGAGGGGAGCCTGCAGTGCCTGGAAAGAGGGTGGCCCTGCACGGTCCCCAGCTGCTCCCTATTCCCAGCACTCCTGTGTTGCTGACGCAGACCGAGCCGCCACTCCCATCCGCGGAGGCTGTGCTGCCCGCCAGGCCCAGTTCTCAGAGCTGGACCACCACCCTCCCGGCGGCCCTGAGAGGCAGGGAGTTCCAGCACCTGCTCTGCACCGAGAGTCAGGAAGGTGCAGTCACAGCCCGAGGTCAACTGCAGGCGCCTGCGCAGGCGTGGACACCGTGGCCGGGCCAGCGCCTGAGTCCTTGGCCGCTATTCCAGGAAGGAGACCAGTAGGGCCTGAGTCCCCGCCGGACGCCCCGCAGCAGGATCCCACCTGCCCGTAGCAGGTACCTGATGCATTTTCTTGGTCATCAGGGCCACGGACACCTGGAGAGACACGAGGTGGCCTGGGGGTGGGGCTGCTCTGCTAGCACGTGGGCCTCCGGGCTCCTGCATGCGGACGGGGCGCAGAGAAGCCTCCGCTTTGTAAAGTAGGGAGAAAGGACCCCAGGGGAAGTCCAGACTCCTTGGCGACGTGGGTGTGGGTGCCCAAGGGCGAGGAGGGAGCGGAGCCGTCCTGCCACCGGGTCGGGGTGTAAGCCCTGTGCTGGCCGTGGACCAAGTTACCGCCGGGCTGAGGCCACAGCAGCAAAGGCGCGAACGCCCACGGACAAACAGAGGCAGTAAATGCCGTTTCCCTCCCTCTGAAAGCTGGGGAGGCTCCACTCAGAGTGCTGAGGGGCGGGCTCAGCTCCTCGACTTTGACAGGATGCAACCCTTGGTCCAGGGCTGGGAGGAGAGGCTGAGAGGGTGGGGCTGCAGCCTCAGCATCCAGCGTGAGGGCACATGTGTTCATGCATTCATTCAACAAACGTCTACTGCGCTCCTACCTAGGGCTGTGAACGTGGCCGTGACCAAGACACGGCCCCTCCCCGAGGAGCTCACAGGCCAGGACCCCGATGGCAGCCTTGGCATCCCCCGAGCACCAGGGAAGGCCTTTAGCAGCCCCAGGTACCCGGGAAGATGCCCCATAGGAGGCGACCTTGAGCAAAGGGTGAGGGAGAAGTGAAGCCTGAGCAGCCTCGCCCACTCCCAGGCACCCCCATCGCCACGTCGCCCACAAGCACACCGCCCACCCCCCAGGCACACTCATGGCTGGGACCTGGGACTCCTGGGCGCACCAGGGCTCCCATCTCACTGCCTTCGCACACTGTTTCCTCTGCCAGGAGAGGCCTCCTGTCCCCCCGAGCCTGTCAGATGGGACAGGACGTGAGGGCAACATTTATTTTCATTTCTTTTTAAAACTCTGTATTGGAGTGTAATGTCCATTTATCATCAGTGAGCAACTCAGTGAATTTTCACAAAGCAAATGCTCCCATGTAACAAGCACCCAGATCAAGAGACAGGACCTACCACCACCCACACTCCCCCCCATGCCCCTTCCAGCCACTACCCACTCCCTTCAGGATGACCACCATCCTCAGTTCTAACATCAGAGTGTGGCTTGTTTGGGTTTCTTTTAGAACTTTATTGAGATATAATTAATATACTATAAAATTCACTTTTTTAAGTGTACAAATCAACGGGGTTGAGTATATTCACAGAGTTGTACAATCATCAGAACTATGTAATTTTAGAACAATTTATCACCCCAAAAAGAAACTTCACACCCTTATCAGTCACTCCCCGTTCTCTTCTCACCCAGCCCCAGCCCCTGGCGATAATCCACTTTCTCTATGGATTTGCCTGTTCTCGACATTTCTTGTAAATAGCTTCACTTTTGTCTTATTCCTGATTTTAAAGGTAAATTACTGACTCTTTCACCATTAGGTATGATACGTTAGCTGTGGGTTTTCCATAAACGGCCTTTATCAGGTGAGACCTTCTGTCCCACTTGTAATTTGTTGAATAATTTCATTATTAAAGAGTATTGGATTTTGTCAAATGATTTTTCTGCATCTATTGAGATAATCATATGGTTTTTGTCCTTTATTCTGTTAACATGGTGTATTACATTGACTGATTTTCAGATGTTAAACAAGCCTTGCATTTCTGAGATAAATCTCACTTGGCCATGCAGTACAATCCTTATATGTTTCTAGATTCCACTTGCTATTGTTTTGCTGATGAGTTTTGTGTCTAAATTCATAAGGGATATAGATCTTTAGTTTTCTTTTCTTGTGATGTCCTTGTCTAGTCACGGTGTCTTGGTAATAATAGCATCAGAATGAGTTGTGACGAGTTTCCTCTCCTATATTTTTGAAAGAGTTTGTGGAGAATTTGCACTAATACTTCTTTAAATATTTTATAGAATTTCCCAGAGAACCCAGCTTTTCATTTGGGGAAGTAGTTTAATTACCCAATCCATATATTTCTTATAGGCTATATAGGTCTTTGTTATAGGTCTTTTTTTATCTTCTATTTCTTCTTGAGTCAATTTTGGTAATTTGTGTCTTTCTAGGAATTTGTCCATTTCATCTCATTTATGTAATTAACTGGCACACAAGTGTTTGTATTATTCTCTTATAATCCTTTTATTTCTGCAATGTCAATAGTAATGTCCCTTCTTTGATCCCTGATTTTAGTAATTTGAGTCTTTTTCTCTTTTTTCTTTTGTTAGTTAGTCTAACTAAAGGTTTGTCAACTTTGTTGGTCTTTTCAAACAATCAATTTTTGGTTTTGTTGATGTTCTCTGTTCTATATTTTACTTATTTCTATTCTAATTATTACCTCCTCCAATCTGCTTGCATTGGATCTAGTTTGCTCTCCTGATTCTACTTTCTGAAGGTGGAAGGTTAGGTTATTGATTAGAAATCTTTCTTCTTTTCTGACATATGTGTTTACAGCTATAAATTTACCCCTAAGCACTGTTTTAGCTGTATCCAATAAGTTTTCGTATGTTTTGTTTTCATTTTCATTCATCTCAAAGTATTTGCTAATTTTCCTTGTGATCTCTTCTTTGACCCAGGGGTTATTTAAAAGGGTTTTGTTTAATTTGCATGTATTTGTGAATTTCAAAAAAAAAATATCATTCTCTTACTGATTTCTAGTTTTATTCCATTACAATCAGAGAAGGTACTTTGTATGATTTCAATCTTTCAAACTTTATTGAGGCTGGTTTTGTGGCCTTAACATGTGGTCTGTCCTGGAGAAGGTTCCACGTGCACCTGAGAATATGTGTGTGCTGCTGTTTTTGAGGGGGTGGGGATGTCTTATAGACGCCTGTGAGGACTAGTTTATGAATAGAATTGCTTGCGTCTTCTATTTCTTATTTATCTTCTGTCTGGTTTTATATCCAGTATTGAAAGTGTGGTAGTCAAGTCTCCAACTATTACTCTTGAATTGTCTATTTCTCCCTTCAGTTATAAATCCGGGATGATCTCATCTCAAGGTCCTTAATTTAATTACATCTGCAACGATCCAAATAAGGTCACATTCTCGGGTACCAGGTGGTGTTGTGGAGGGCAGGGGGCCACCGTTCAACCCACTCCAGGAGGGCACTGAACTAAACGCACAGACAATAAGGACCTTGCCTGTCATGGAGCTCTAAGAGGTCATGGGGGCCCCACTACTGGGCCCTCCAGCTGCCTCTCTTGGCTCCACCCACCAGAGCCTTGGGAACAGGTGGCCCATGAGGGCCCCCTCCTCCGGTGTCCTACACATGGACCCTTGCTCTCACCTGCAGGGTGGCACGGGCACAAGACTTGGCCGAGTGGCTTAGGTCCCTGCCTCCCCTTCAGTAGTCGCACCTGTTGAGCACAGTGACCGCAGGTGAGGGCTCTGCACTTCCCACCTCCCGCTTCCCCTGTGGGCTGGGGGACGCGTACGGGGACCCGTCAGGCCTCGACAGGTACTTATGTGAGCACCTGAGGGCCAGCAGCAAGGGCACTTTGGGATAAAAGACTCTCAGCAATTTTTTTCTCCCCTTTCTGGTCTCCCTTTCCAAAGGCTTAAGCCATCACGACTCCAGGCGGAGGAGTCACCAAAGATCAAGGGCTTGCCCCTGAGCCCCCATCCTCCCAATGTGGTCGAAACTTCATCTACCCAGGAGCCCAGCCCAAGGGTGGGGTCCCCTACTCCCCTAGGCCTTCCTGCCCACCCTCCTTGGCCCAAGCAGACAACCATGGGAAACAGCCAAATTTGACTTCCTCTCCTACTGGCAGTTTCTATTTCAGTTTCCATGGAAACAGATATCTGAATGTGAGCAAGGAAGCAGGGAGCGAGATTCTTGAAAATAATGATAGTTGAAAAACTTTCATGGGCCTGTGTTTCCTGCAACAGGGGTTTCCATGGAAACTCAAGCCAAAGACAGACTAAAACGAGAAGGTGCTTGGTGTCCCCCACCACGGGTAACTGCTCTCGGGGGCAGGCGGCCTCGACCACAGCCCTCCTCCCGAAGGGGATGCCCACCACTCCCCAGCTAGGGTGCAGGAGCGTCCCTCCCAAATCACTGATGGGCCCGCGGTCCTCCAGAGCTCACAGGGGAATGGACATGCCCTGAGGGAGGAAAGGAGAGGGGGCAGGGCAACTGCTTCCCATCCTGAAATAGGACCTGAGGCACCATTCTCCTCCACCCGGGACCACAAGGCCTGCGGCCCACGCTGCACACAAGCAGGAAGGAGAAGGAACTCCGGGATATAGGAGCCCTCCTCCCTGATCTGCATCACACACACACACCACGCACACACATATACACACGCATGTGATCACACACCCTGGCATCCACCTGCTTGCAGGCTGGCTCACTGACGGGTTGGGGGCCCACTTCACCTTCTCTGACAGTTGCCAGGGGTGGACCTGCGGCCTGGAGGCTGGGAAGGCTCCGGTCAAGGGGCAGATAAAGCCAGGCAGCTGAGAATGCGGATGCAGCCATGCCCATCTCATGGTCTCACTTTGAGATGGACTCTTGCTGCTGCCCCAAGACCTTGTCCAGAAGCTTGTCCACTGCGGGGCTGTGGCCGGGCATCTGCAGCAGCAGAGGGCAGCCACAGCACGTGGCCCGAGGTCGCAGCTGCCCGTGGATGCTTGTGGCCTGATGGCAGTGATTCCCAGTAGGAAGCGGTCACCCTGGGCTCCCCACACCCTCTCAGCATCCTGCCACGAGATTCCGCAGAATGGACGCAGCCTGGGCATAGCGGCACTGCCTGGCCTAAAAGTGAAGTGTCTGAAGTTCTCTCCACATCCTCTGTTCTCTCCTTCCGTTAACAAAACACGTTCGAGGCCCTTCTCCTTTAACAAGGTCCCCGTCGTTAAAGCAGCTCCTTGATTTCCAAGCAGTTGAACACTTGGCTTCGCTCCTCTCCGCTTCCCACCATGAAAGTCACATTGGAAGGCAGCCCTACCATCACAAAGCAGTGAGCACGCGTGCTGCATCCACGGGGGTGTTCTGGGCTGTCACTCACTGGGGGTCATGTCTGTGCCCTTCACACGTGCCCCCTCTCAGACTCTCAGCATCCAGAGGCCTCCTGCTGCATCCCCTTGGGACAGAGGAGGACACCAGGGTCTGCGCTCGCTACATCCACCCCACCCGCCGCGTGGGAGCTACCGCAGAACCGGCGCTTTGTGCCAGCCCCGCCAGACACGCAGAGCAGGAACGCTTTTCCTAAAGAAAACATGCCTCACTTTCCCTCTTTCATTAACATTTGAAGTAAACATCTGTACTTAGTGCATCAAGCCTCACCTCAGACGCTTCACCTTGAGATTTCCAGGAAGACCATTTCCAGGGTTATAATGCGTGCGCTGCCCGTGGGTGATTTTATGATTCCCGTAACTGAGAACCTCAGGATGGCGGCAGGTGTTTGACAGACGCATTGAGGCCACCGCGAGCTGAGCCTGTCGAGGGTCCCACATTCTACACGGAGACGTCTCCCAGCTCCTCTCAGCTCCTGAGAGCAGAGAGAGGAGACAAAGTCTTCCTTGTTCCGACACATGAAATGTTAATGGGAATTTAGAAGGAATCTACATTTATCTTAAAGGACAGACAAATGTCACTGAGCAGCAAAGTTTACGACTAAGTGCAAGACAGAGGAGATGCTCAGCCAGGCAGCATGGAGACGCTCATCACTCACCTTGCATCCCCACACCTGGACCAGGTGCTGGTGGCGCAGATGCTTCCTGAGGGTGAAGAGGCAGACAGGAGAGGGCCCCTGTGCCCACGGCCGGGGCGGACGGGTGGGAGGCCAGGACCACTCGGACAGTCACTCTGCAGAGGGAAGGTTGACAAAGTCCAGGGTCTGAGGAGGCTTGAGGGAGGGGTTGGTAACCCAGACCAGAGGTCTGAGAAGACTCCCTGGAAGAGGTTACCACAAAGGTGAGACTGAAAGATGAGACGCTAAGCCCAGGAGAAGCGGTGGCATCCTGGGCAGGTCACAGCCTGGAGGGAAGGTAGGGGAGGAGGGCAAGGGGGCCACGAGCCATCCAGCCCCTGAGCGCAGAGGCAGCAGGGGGCCACAGGCAGGGGGCCAGACCACAGGTCTCACGGGGCCGCCGAGGTGTCCTCACGTGTCCTCGGGGCGGAGGAGGGGCCTCTGGCAGTGGGGACACCAGGACCCATGCTCTAAGGTCACTCCAGGTGCCGTCTGAAGGGCCCTGGAGGACAGGTAGCCATGTGGCTGGGCTTTGGGGGGCTTTGCTCCCCCTGAAGCCACAGGGGGCTCCACCGGGCCTTGCCCCCGCACGGACCCCCTCAGCCCTCCCTTCGCCGGAGCTGCTGCAGGGCAGAGACAGGGAGGCCAGCCGGTGCCGGATCCCCTGGGACAGTCCTGGCGTTCACACGGAAAGACCCTCGTCCCGGGAAACCTCCACCGGGGAGGGTGCTGGCCCAGCAGAGGTGGTGGAAGTTAAAGCCCCTTCCCCAAGGACAGGTGAGGAAGGGGTGAAGAAGAGGGAACAGCAGGAATGTGGGGATGGCTGTGCCCACCGGGCTGTGCCCGGTGTTCCATGGGTGCAGAGCTGGCCATCCCTGCAGCTGCCCATTTGACCCCGAAGCCTACGCTCTCGACCTCTGAAGTTGGACCTGACAGTGGGGAGAAGGAAGAGCAAAACACGGAGGGAGAGTGGCCCTGGAGCTGTCGTCCAGGAGGAGGGAGGCACCTCCCATCCCAGCCCGGGGCTCCTGGGCCAGGAGGGAAGGCGGGGAGTGAACGTTTATCGAGCGATGCCCTGGGATAAAGAGAGGCACCGCGGGTATCACTCCCCACTCCCCCAGGAGGTAGTTTGGTGGACGTCTCACAGCGAAGGAAGCTGAGGCACAGAGCTCCCCGTGTGCCCAGTGTGTGATTCGGATGCAGGTCTGTGCTCGGCCCTCCTCCCGCGTGCTGTGGTCACACGGGCAGGAGCCGGGGCCACGTCCCGCTCTGTGGCCTTCGCTCTCCAGCCCCTAGTGCTGCCAGGACAGCGGGCGGACCCCCAGAAGGGCCGCCCAGCTGAGGGTCCCATCAGGGATGGAGGTGTGTTTGGGGCTGAAGAATAGAGTCAAGGAAAGTCGCCCCACAGACCAGCACAGTTAGAACATTCTCATGGCCAGACTGCTGATGGGGGTTCAGTCTCTCTGGATCTAAAAGCACAGCCTTCTGAAGGTGCCGTATTCCTTTCGAAGAGCCACAGCTTGGCAAGGGTTTTAATTCTGATTGTGCAGACAGCCCACAAGGAGGCCCCTTGGGAGGTGAGTGCTGCACACCCGCACACGCGCACACACACGCACGCGCACACGCACGCGCACACACACGCACACACACACGCACACACGGCCGTCCCAGGCTGGGTCCTAGGCCAGGAGAGCCACCCAGCTGGGCAGGAACCCCTCAGGAGGACGGCTCTGCTGAGTCACCGCACTTGACTTCTACCAGAGATTTGAGCACCGCCCCCCCCCCCGCCCGAGGGCAAGAGAAGGCGGGCGGACACGGCTCCCTGTGGGTCGGGAACGAGCCGCTTGACACCCAGATGGGCAGAGTTAGCCGGCAGGATGGGAATCCTGGGAGAGATGTTCGCCGACCTGCTGTGGTGGGGTCTGCAGGTCAGCGGGGAGGGCGCTGGCCAGGCCCTGGGTGCGCATGGGCTGCACACGAGGACAGGGTCAGAGCAGACTGGGGGTCAGGGGGTCGACACACGAGGCCGTCTGCCACAACCTCTGCCAGGTCTAAGAGCCAACGACTCGCCTGGGAGACCTGCTCCCCTTTCGTGCCGACACCCCCAGGAAGGGGCCCTGAGCCTCCACCTTCTCCCGAGCCGGCCTCCACGGGGAGTGGGCCTTTTACCCTTCTTCCAACAGCACATCGAGTACAAGAGCTGTGACAAAGTGAGAGAGTGGCATGGACATATATACACTACCAAACGTAAAATAGATAGCTAGTGGGAAGCAACCGCATAGCACAGGCAGATCAGCTCGGTGCTTTGTGTCCAACTAGAGGGGTGGGATAGGGAGGGTGGGAGGGAGGGAGATGCAAGAGGGAAGAGATATGGGAACATATATATATGTATAGCTGATTCACTTTGTTATACAGCAGTAACTAACACACCATTGTAAAGCAATTATACTCCAATAAAGATGTTAAAAAAAAAAAGAGGACAGTTTCGACAGGCTCTAGTGGTGACTCCAAGCTGTTGTCTGGGCTTTGGCATTTGGGGAGGAAGCAGGACAAACTTACACCGAGAGGGGAGAGTGGGAGGAGGAAAAGGGAGAGGCCGTGGAGGAGGGAGGCCCCTCGGGCTCCGGGCTCCGGGTGGGCAGGCAGCCGGCCCAGGAGGAAGAGGGCGGAGTTTCCTCACCCCACCTGCCTCTGCCGTTGAGCTACGAGGCTCTGGGATGTCTTCAGGGAGGGGGCCACCCAGAAAGTCTCGGGGAGCAGGAGTCACTCTCTGGGGCAGTCACCGAGGGCAAGTCCCCTCAGGCCTCTTCTCCAGTTCTTCCCGGGGACATCCCATCCCTCCTACTTCCCGGGCAACGTCGGGATGAGCTCCGTTTCTTCAGCTTCTCCTGGGAATGACCCAGCGAGGCCCCCGTCTCCCCGCCCCCTCATTCTCTCCCCCATCCTGTCTCTGCTCCCCTGCCCTCCTTCCCGTGGACTCTGAGGGTCCTGGAGCCCCCAGCTCCCAGCACCAGCAGCTGAAAATCGGGATCCCCTTCCCCGAGGTCAAAAGAGACTTAATCCTCCAAAGACACTGCAAGAGGATGAGGAATTATTTAATTTGATTCTT
The DNA here is from genome assembly GCF_965194825.1 of Balaenoptera physalus. NCBI lineage: Eukaryota > Metazoa > Chordata > Mammalia > Artiodactyla > Balaenopteridae > Balaenoptera > Balaenoptera physalus. Next base: position 23,904,776 of record NC_138893.1, on the reverse strand, counting down.
CCAGTGCAACAAAGGAAAGGAGGAAAAAGGAAACAGGTATCACATTAAAGCAGTTCAACTTCTGTATCCCTCACCACAGCGCCAGGGACATTCCTGCCGTGAAGCTGGAACAGGGCTCTGCTTTTCCGTTTCTTTCCTCCTGTTTTTTGTGTTATTCATGACCTTCCCTTAAGTATTACAGCTTGCAGGTGGCTGTGCTGGTCAAGTTTCTCCAGGGAAAAGACCAACAGGATACACAGAGATCCATATAGAGAAGATGTATGGTAGGAATTGGTTCACACCATCCAGGAGGCCAGGAAGTCCCACCATCCGCCATCAGCAAGCCGGAAGCCCAGGAGAGCTGGGGTGTGAATCGGTCTGGTCTGCAACCCTGACCACCAGGAGCTCCAGTATCCGAGGGCAGGAGAAGATGGACGTCCCAGCTCAGGAAGAGACAGCAAGCTCACCCTCCGTCCGCCTTTCTGTCCCGTGGGGGCCTCAGCGGACGGCCTGCTGCCCGCGCGTGACGGGGAGGACCATCCCCTCACTCAGTCCACAGAGACATAGGCTCACCTCTTCCGGAAGCACCTGCACCGACACCCCCAGGAATGATGCTTGAGCAGCCATCCGGGTACTCAGCCCCATCAGGTTGAACACATATAATATGAACCATCACAATGACGGTGATAACAGGTTTAGGAAAGGTGGGCGGAGGACGCAGAACAGGCCTGACTTACAAGTGATTGTTGAACAGTTACCAGTGCTCTGAGGAGTGTGAGAAATCGCACACATACAAACCCGAATTCTCACCTAAATGTCTTTAGAAGTTATAATTTTTGTATAAAGGTAAAAGTATTACTGTCATCAAAATACTTTTAAAAACACACCAAATATTTTAACTAATTAACCAGGGAAGAAACCAATCCATTACTACACTTGGTAAAAGGAGAATTAAACACACAAGCAGAAGCAATCAAGAATGGTGAACTAGGGGGCTTCCCTGGTGGCGCAGTGGTTGAGAATCTGCCTGCCAATGCAGGGGACACGGGTTCGAGCCCTGGTCTGGGAGGATCCCACATGCCACAGAGCAACTAGGCCCGTGAGCCACAACTACTGAGCCTGCGCGTCTGGAGCCTGTGCTCCGCAACAAGAGAGGCCGCGATAGTGAGAGGCCCGCGCACCGCGATGAAGAGTGGTCCCCACTTGCCGCAACTAAAGAAAGCCCTCGCACAGAAACGAAGACCCAACACAGCCATAAATAAATAAATAAATAAATTTTTTTTTAATGGTGAACTAAGTTTACAAGTAAATAAAAAACTGGCCAATGAGCACAGTCACTTGATGCCACCAGCTACGATGTGTTTCCATTCTGGGGGCCGGAATCGTCTGCGTTACTCCATGTGGGCTGGGCTGGGAGGGCTCTGGGCTCCTGAGGTTTTCTGTCCAGCTGCCCCCGAGCCGGGAGCCCGCAGAGCGGCTGGCACCCTCACCCACTCCCGGGGACACCACCTCGGGGCACAGCCGGGGACACGGCGCGGCTCAGGAGCCCCAGAGAGACAGGTCCTCGGCACCTCAGTGTGGGAAGAGTACCGCTAAGGCCCGCCTGTTTGATGCAAACGGCTGCAGACCATTCTCCTTGAAAAGAACCGCGATAAACCACAGTCACGGGCCTCACTGCTGTTGCAATAAGAAGATGCCCAGGGTGTTCTCTTCCACGTGGAGGAACCAGGGCTGCTCTCAGTGACCTGTCAGTAACGTCTGGAAGTCACTGCACGGCTGGCGGCTGGGCCGGGAGACCCGAGGCCGAGGAAGGAGGCCCTTCGCCCGTCAGCCTGGCCGGATGTTAGCAGTCGATGCTCAGAGCTGACTTCAGGCCCTCGGCTCAGGCCCACACACCGTCTTTAACCCTGCAGTTCCCTGGGGGAAGCGTTAAAGGCGGGCCCTGGAGAAACAGCCTCCCTGATGACGGGGCTTGGGGACCACTGGCCCGCCTAGAGGCCGAGAGAAGACAGCCTCGCCCCTTCTGTGCCTGGGAGCGGCCGCACAGCCGTGTGACCTGCCGCTTGGGACTGTGTTGGCCCCCCAGCGCCGCGGTAACGAGTTATCACAGACTCGGTGGCCTAAATCAGCACGAACTTACCGCCCGACTGCTGTGGGGTTAGACATGCGACCTGGGCCTCCCTGAGCTAAGATGACGGCGTGGCTGGGGCTGCTCCTTCCGGGCTCCGCCGGGACCCTGCTCTCTTGCTTTTCCAGTTTCTAGAGGCGCCGCTTCTTGGGCTCACAGCTCCTCCTGCATCCTCAGAGCTGGTTGCACACCTCTGACCCTGCCTCGGGCTCTGACCCCCGCCTCTGCCCAGGACCTTGTCACGGTGCCGGGCCCCCAGGCAATCCAGGGTCACCTCCGCAGATCGAGGTTGGCTGATTGGCAATCTCAACCCCCTTTGCCGCGTAACCTACACGTCACGGGATCCAGGGGTCAGGATGGGGACGTCTTTGGGGCCATTCTCCTGCCTACCTCACCCCCAAGTCCCCTCTGTCCCCACACCAGGGTCCACGTGTAGAGGTGCTCAGGAGACATTTGTTGACTGGATGATTTTACAGAATTCTACGAATGAGGAATGAGGCCCCAGGTAGGCAGTTTGCTGGAGATCACAGTGATCGGGTGAGAGACCCACAGACGGCGAAGCTCATGTTCCGATCAACCGCGCGAGGGTTTGTCTCTTCCGGAAGAAATGAACCATGTGAAGACATGTAGCTTCTCAGTCGGGAGATTATTCTGCCCTCAAAATAATCGATATCAAAGCACAGGCCTCAAAGTCACACAGTGAACCGTGGTCGGGATGGACCGTGTGTTCACACGCGTTAGCTCCTGGGCTACTAGCCCAAGGCAACTACAGGTAAGAGTGCAAAAGATGTGGCCTGGTTTCCATGGGAGAATCAGAAGAAACCAGCTCCACGAGCAGGGCTGACGCAGCTGGGCTCCAGGCCTGGAAAGGCAGAGGGCCGGCAGGGCTGCTCCTGTCCCAAACAGCCCCGGGGAGGGGGACAGAGCCAGACGCTCGGCCGGGAGGGTCCCCCCCCCACCGGGGAGCCAGCTGCCTCCACCTGGGGTTTCAGCACTGAGAAACCCACAGGCCAGGATGACCTGAAGCACCATGAGGTCAGGACTCAGCCAGGGCACCTGCCGAACGTGGCTCATCGGTGAGGCCCCGAGGGCCACGGTGGCAACTGCAAAGCCAGGCAGAAAAGAGAAACAAAACAGAACAAGGTAGACCCCCTCCCAAATCCTCCCCTTGACAACGAGCCTGTGAAAGTCAGATTCCAGATCAAATGAACAAATCCAACGTTAAGGCATTAAGAAGGACAGCACAGACTACAGTTTCAGCAGATAACCTAGCACTCCCCCCTGAAACCACTGAACGCTGGATAAAACATCTTTAATCTCATTTAAATGGATGGCTGGGCTGGGCTGGCACGACAGCCAGGGTTGGACAGAACCCGAAACTGAAACGAAGTTGCCTCACACGAGGGCGTGTGACGGGCCGAGCCCAGCTCGAGGGCTGTGGGGAGCAGGAGGGGTGCCAAGCGTCTGCCCTCCAAACCAAAGCCATGGAGACCCGGGGACAGATCTGGGCCTCCATGGGTGAGGCCGGCAGCACAGGAGTGAAACGAAAGAAACCCACACTCAGAGGGGCAGGAAGAATACCTGCTGGTCTCAACCCCGGCATTACGGAGAGGGATAAAGCAGTCTCCCCTTGAAGGCCGAGCAGCAGACGGGCCCTCCCGAAGGTCTGTAGTCCAAATACACCCGCCCCAGTGACCCTGGAAACCTAGGGGCAGACGATAACTTAAAGTAGCTGCACATATAGACCCTGCAAGTAACTGACCAAGCTCACAAATAAATAAATGAATAAATAAACAAGAGAGAGAGGGAAGGAGGAAGGAGCATCGTCTCATGGGAAGATGATTCCCTCAGACAAGGCACACAAGGAGCAAAGGTAGCACGAGTGAGAGAAAAAGTGCAAAAATAGACTCAGTGAGACTTCAGATGTTAGAAACACTAGACTGCAATATTTTTCAAATTTTTTATATGTTTTAAAAATTCAGAGGAAGCTTAAAAATACCAGCAGGAAATGAGATGATTTGAGAAACAATAAAACTGCTAGCAGAACAGGAGTGAAACGGCAGTAGGTTAGACAGCGTTCTAGGGGTCCGGGACCCTCCCAGGCCTCTGACTGTCCAGGCTCCCAAGCAGAGCGGCTCCAGTGGCCGAGGGCAGCCCTCCAGCAAAGACACGGGGCCGCCTGTTGGGGGGGAAGGACCCCCAGCTGGGGTGCCCGAGTGGGTAAAGGCTCAGGATGGGGACGGCGGCGGAAGAGGAAAGACAGGCCACACCTGCGGGGGAACCGCGCGGCCGCTGCCACCTCCCAACAGAGCTTCCCACACGCCCTGGGGGTCTCACCCCACTGGGACGGAGGGGAGGACCCAGACCAATGGGCTGCCCACAGGCCCTCGCCAAGAGGACCACCCAAGGACGCACTGCAACAGGAAGAAACGGAAGCGGGTAACCAGAGCCTCGTCAGGCCACATGCATGGCCACTGGAGGAGCCGCTTTTCCAAATCAGCCTTCTCGGGGTCCTTGGACCGCCTTCCCACCACCTGGGGGGGGACCAGGGTTTACCATCCCTTCTGGAGGAGGAAGGGCTGACGATCAAGTTGTAAAACCTCAGGTAAGGATTCTCACCCATGATTCTAGTCTAAATTATGTTAATATGATCCACACAATATTTTGACTTTGTACACACCCCCTCTTACCTGCTGAGACCCTTCAGGTGGTGGCAGCACGGCGCAGGTAGGGCCCTTGGTCAGCGGGCTGCCACTCGGGTGCCTGGTGTCATGACAGGGACCCCGTTTCCTCTCCCAGCTCTGCCTCTCACAGGCTGTGTGACCTTGGGCCAGCTACTTAACCTCTCTGCACCTGTTTTTTAATCTATTAACAGCAGTGCAACTATCCAAGCCCCGTGGGCTGGGGGGAGGGTTAAGGTAATTAACATGTGGAAAGCCCTTACAACAGTGCCTGTAAGCACTCAGGAAGCGTATTACCCATTTGCATCATCAGTATTGTTAACTGTGTGACTGCCAGAATATCCTAAACATGAGTAGGTTTTCCCACAACCAGCAGAGCTAGAAATGGAGCTTCCGTCCACTCCTGTCGAGACTTTTGTCCCCCCAGCCAGACTCCAAACATGCTCTTAGCTAACGTCATTCTTGGAATCACCAGTGGGTAAAAGTAATTCAGATTGCTGCCTCTTCATCTCGTTTCTGCCGGCCAAATATCCAGCCCTTGCCCTCCATCCAGGTGGCAGCTGCCCGGCACTTCAACTGCTCTGGAACTCGCCTGCCTGCGTGCCTTCCGCAAACACATCACTGTTTACGCTGGAGCCGGACATCTCTTCTGGGGCAACTGTTACTGATCTTGTCACCACAAACTCTGCTTCGCTTTACCAGGTCTGTGCATCAATAATATATTGTCTTTAAAAACTCACACCTCCACATCAGGAAGCGGTCGTCTAAAGTCAGTCATTTAAATCACCTGATTCCATTCACATTCATGCCTCAGTCCTCGGGACCAACGCTCTAAGTCAATGGAAACAAGGTCACCCCGTGAATCGTGGACCTTCCCCCTCCGGCCCTACGTCTGCTCTGCCACTGGCTTTCCTTCCAAAGAAACTGCCAACTCCTTTGAGCCCAAAGAAAAATAAAACAAACGCACATGCGTTAGCCCTTCCATGCGCCGAGTGTTAGATGACCACTGAAAGCCACTGTGTCCTGGGGCCTGCGGTGGACACCCTGGCCAAGAACCTTCTGTCTCCCACCACCAGTCAGAGAGGGTGCCTGCTTACTTTTCGGTAAATATAAGAAACAGTAAGAGAGACATCCAAGGCCCAAGGCAGAGGATCACAAAAGGCAATGCTTGATATTGAAACCATCCTTTTTTTTAAACAGTATTTGTTTTTTTCTAAGAAAAGTTTTGCAATGAACCAATGTTGCATCCATTCCAGTCAGAACGTGCAGGACGTGTGCCTTCCATTCCAGCCCCGCCGACCCCTCGGCCTGCTGACCACTGACCGTGGGCACAGCCCCTGCGGAGGCCCAAGGCGAGGCAGGCCCTCCAGCCCTCCACAGTGGCCGTGAGGGTCCCTTCCTTCTAACTGGCTGTGGCCCCCAATTCCTTGATCATTCTTGGAAATTCATCCTAGTCCTGGGATGAGGCTGATTTGATTTTGTTTTAGAGTCAGTTCCATTTAACGTGCACTTATCAGGTGGTTACTGTGTCTCTCCCACACTAATGTTTCTGGAAAGCGCAGGGTCCAAGAACCAGGTCTCTCTAGAGAGGGGAGCCACCAGAAGGTGCTGTGGGTCAAGAATGCCCCCCACGAGGTAATAATACTGAGGTGAGCGCCCACAAATAGCTCCCTCCTGCTTAATGCCCCCCCGCCCCGTCCCCACCCGGAGCCCAGCTTTGCCTGGGAGCTCTGCATATGTAATGATCTGTACATATGTAATGAGCTCTGTGTATGTGTGTAATGAGCTATGCATATAGAAAGAGTGACTTGTGCATATGCGATAAGGTTTGCATATATAATGAGTGAGTTTTGCGTATGCGATGAGGTTTGCATATGTGATGAGTGGGCTGTGCGTATGTAATGAGCTCTGCATATGTAATGACCTGTGCATATGTAACAAGTGAGTTGTGCATATGTGATAAGGTTTGCATCTTAATGAGTGTTTTGCATATGTGATAAGATTTGCATATGTAACGAGAGGGCTGTGCGTATGTGATGAGCTCTGCATTTGTAAGCAGACCACAGCATACATAAATGAGCTCGAGCTCCACCCACACCCCTGCACTAGAGGCCATCATCAGGGTCTCAGTGTACTCGTCTAAGTCTATTCGTATAAACATTTATTCGAGTAATATCATCTGACGCTAGAGGTGGCCTCCATACTGTAAATGTGAAGACTTTTGAAGGCTGGTTTGTAACCTGTTTCAAGTTGTTTACTGCCTTCTAACACAGGGGGTCTATCAGACACGCTTCAGTTCTCTAAGCTAAATGCAAGTCGGCAACTCTTGCGCTGGTGAAAACACACCGAAGGCCTGGAAAGCCAACACCCGCTGCAGCTCTGCCCTGGTTTCCACAGAACGCCCGCCCGGGGAGCCGTGTGTCTTTCTGTGGGCTGACCGGCGGTCTTGAAGAGATCCCGGGGCCTGGTCCAAACCTCTGCAAACTGGTTCATTTTCATGCTCAAAAAATAGAAAAGAGGCACGTTAATATTAATGAAACTGCTGCTATAAAATCTACAAGGCACCAGTGTGAGTATCGTGGCTGAAGTCGACTTCGCTTAGAGCAGCCTCAGAGCCTCGCCGGGTGCTAACGCGGTGTTGACCAAAGCAGAGCCTCGCTCCAGCCTCCTCTCCACAATCCACGGAGCTGACCGGGTGTCAGGCCGCCTCCAGCGCGCTCCCTAAACCAGCAGGTCTGTACCGGCAAGCTGTGGGCCCGCCTCTTCTCTGTGACTTGCTGAAATGAATGATTTCTGGCTGTAAAAACCCAAATTACCGTCTCACTCGAAGGAACACTTATAGTTTCTGTCTCCCAGATCATGTTAACGTCATTCTCAGTAGCCCCTCGTGGGACACAACCGGCCGGGGATGCCGGGGACAGCCTGCCTACGGGCAGCCCGAGGCAGGGGGAGGGGTGGGTGCTCAGGACCCGAGGGCAACAGGCTGTGGTCTTAGCACCTGCACCCGTGCTTCCAGAGGCCACCATTTCCCCCCTTCCTCCATTACTGCCGGTACCTGTCTGAACGGGATGATTCCATCCTTCATACAAGCCTGGGCTCTGCGTCGCTTTGGGCCTTAATGCTGGAATTTGGTTCATGTAAACATTGTTTGCTCTTTCCTTCCTTCTGATGGTCTTCATGGGATCCAGCTATGCTGGGCGCTGGGCTACGGGGCTGGAGGACCCGTCTCTGTCCCCGGAGCTCACCGAGGTGGGGGTCAGCTCATCGAGGGAGGGGATCTTGGGGGGTACAACCAGAGCCCTGAGGAGGCCCGCTGAGCAGAGCTGCGGGAGCCCGGCAGGAGGCTTGGGGAGTAGGAGACACGGAGCTGGCCAGGCTGAGGACAGACATGCCATCGAAAAGGCACAGTGGGAGGAAAGGCAAGTATTTCTGGAAAGCAGCAAATACCCAAATACTCAACGAGACAGGTGGTGAAAGGGGGCAGGTGGGAAGCAGGGGAAAGTCTGGCTGGAAGGGTGCCTGGGCTCCTGGGGGCCTGAGCCTCGACCCAACCCCTGCCCTGCAGAGGAGCGGGCCACAGAGGGGCCCGGGCAGGGCGGGGGGCTGCCAGGCAATTGGGGCGGCATGCCGGCCAGGGCAGGAGGGTGGCAGTGCAGCTGGCAGGGGGCCCAGCGGGCCTGCAGCAGAGCCTCGGGACATGCACCCTGGCTGGTCCGAGCGCCAGCTGCAGAGTTGCCGTAAACAGTGCTCCAGAGTGGCCACTGGCGAGGGGGCCACGGTGCAGGGCAGGAGGCTGGGGTCTCTCGGGTTCCAAGGCTGCAGGGCATGCCGGAGGCCAGCTCAGGAGCTGCAGGGCGTGGGAACCAGGAGGAGGGAAGATTCACAGGCTTAAGCCGCGGAGGGGCGGGCAGGCCGAGTGCTCCCCCTGGAGCCTGTGTGGGGCTTCTGGAAGGTGCAAGCTCCCTCCGCCCTGCGAGCCAGGCGCTGTCTACAGGTAAACAGGTGGTAGTCACCTCCCGGCTCCCAGGAATCAGGCAAAGCTCACCAGCTCTGACAAGCAGATCATGGAAATTCTACTTGAAACATCACCAGGAGGGGGGGGTAAGGAACGGAGAGCTCCGGCCCGGAACAGGAGGAGGTCTGCTCGTCGTCCTGCCCCCCCGCGCCTCCTCGGGGCTGCAAGAACTGCTGCTTCTTCCCCCTCTTAGAGAAAACTCACATGCATCTCTCCTGAATGAAAAGTGTTCCGTCTAACCCTGAAGAATGTCTGCTCACGCACACACATGCACACGCGTGCGCACACACGCACACGCGTGCACACGCAGACTTTCACGTCAGTACGGACATCACTCACGACCATATCCTAACCTCCTCACACACACCCCCATGTTTTTGTCCCTGAACCTGTCAAGCAGGCAGCTGTCTACACTGGATTCACCACATCCATCCGCTGGACTTCATATAATCTCACGTATATAATCTCAACTCCATCTGGGCAGCGCTTCTTGGAAGACACCAGTTTCATATACAGCCCCCCTGACCTCCGCCCAGGAGGAGTAGGGATCCCAATTGTTGCATCTGAGACATTATTTGAAAAGGATTAAACCAGAAGGAAAGACAACCACCCAAGCTGCCTTGGGCTCCTGCAGGGAAGCACCGCTTTCTTGGTTTCTGAGGAGAGAATACAAGCGTGTGACCCAGACGTTCAACTCCATTTGTTCTGGGATTTAAAACTCAAAAGCCCGTTGGGAGTTTGAGATAACTTCCAGGAGAGCCTCCAAAACGAAGAAGCTTGTGCTTCTGGAAGAGCCAGGCGATGGAGCATGTGCAGGGACAGCATAATTAGCCCACCTGCGGGTGAAATGTCAATATTTTAATAACTTTCCTTGAGAAAATATTGCCATCTTCTCTTCTGGTTCACTGTCAGCCTTGGTTCTGTCCCTCGGGATGGTTCGGCTGAAGGAGTCTGGTTGTAGCCATTGATTCCTCTCTCCCCACCCCCGCCTCTCCCAGCACCGCTGTGGGGTCGGATTAGAAATAAAGTTAACCAGGGTCAGACCATGAAGGTGCTTCAAAGGCCATTTGGAGCTCTGGGTTTATATTTTCATCTGAGTGACAAGAAAATGAGACCACTTTTGCAGTTCAATTTGCTTTAAAATAGCTGTAGCAGCAAAAGCACACTTTCCTCACACAGGGGAATGAGCACACACACACGTACACACACGCGCGCACACACGTACACACACGTGTACACATGTACACACGCGCACACACGGACACACACGTGCGCACACATACACATGCGCACACGCGTACACACAAGGACACACACACACACGCACTTCCCAGACCCGCAGTGAACCTTCCTCCCCACAGGGAACCCGGGCAGGGGCCCCGTGCCCACAGCCAGACGCTGCTCTGGGCCCCGCAGCCTGGTCACCAGCTACAGATCAGACACGCAGGGGCCGATGGAGGCAGCAGGGAGGGCCTCCCTGGGCCAGGAGATGGAAATCTTCCCTCCGGAAAGGAGGGACACAGACACCCCCCTCCCCTGCCCCCACTCCCTAAGGTGGGGGGCCTGGGAAGACAGACGATGATTCTTAGGCATCACTTTTGCACCCGTGAGCAACCGCACACCTACGCGCCCACCCCCCCATCCAGAAACGGGGCGGGGATTTTACAAGCCAAACTTCAGACGTCAGAGGCCACGGAGTAAACCCCACAGGTGCCCCTCAACCCTTGCAACGCTCACTGCCCGGGACCTGGCAGCCTCTCCAGAGCCACCCACCCCCAGGTCCTCTCCAGGGACACGCAGGGCAGGATACAGTGCGGGGAGTGATGTCCCAGCCGTAAGCAGATGGGAAAGGGGGAACAGTCCTCAGCCCCTTGCCCTCCGTGGGCCTCTGGGGATGCCCACTGCCTCCCCACCCCCAGGCCATTGAGCTTGGGGCCCCGGCGATGTCTTCTCACCTTATCAGCTCCTTTCCGTTCCATCTCACCCCCCAACCTGGCGTTCCAGAGATAACCCCCCCCCGGCAACAAACACACATCCTGCTCTGGGGCCTGCTTGTGGGGGGGCCAGGCCATGACATCCCGGGACGGGCACCTGGCTGGAGAGGACCAACCACGTCATTAACAGCTTGAGGACAGTGGTGCCCACGGCCCAGCTTCTGCCTCTGAAGTGACTGCAGGACTAGATGGTGGATAAACCACTGCGTCTGGCCCTTCAGCTCAGGTTCCAAAAGCAAGATCCCTCAGAGACTGGTGAGCAGACAGGGGCTAAATGCCCTTTGCCCCCAGAAAGACAAATACCGCGCGATGCCACTCACAGGAGGTATTTAAAATCGCCACATTCCAAAACCAAAAACAGGGGTGGCGGCAGCCAGGGGTGGAGGGGAGGGGGACACGGTAGAAAGTATCAGTGAAGGAAGACGGAGAAGCTCCGAGATCTGCGGTAGGACCTCGTGCTGCCCTGTGCACTCGAAAACAAGAGGGTAGATCTCGTGTCTCAGTATAATAAAATTCTTTAGGAAAGAATGAAATCAAGAAATATAAACTATAAAACTAGCCTACTTCAAAATGGGTAAAAAAGAAGGAAAGGGGCACATGCCACCTTCCAGGATACATAGTGGGGGCAGGACATCTGCAGATGGAGGGGGCAGGGCTGGAACAGCATTCGCCCCCAGGGAACAGAAACGATAAAAGGACGGTGGCCTCTGTAGCACAGAGTTCTGGCTGGGGAGTAAGCTGTCTGCTCCTGGGCGTGGGGACGGGGTAAGAGCGAGGGCTTGAGAAAACGAGATGGGGGTGGTAAGCAGGAGGAGAGAGAGTACCCCCAGAGGCATGCTGGGGGGCCGGCCGCAGTCCCTGGGCAGAATGTGGCCAGGACCCCAAGAGCGGAGCTGGGACCCTCCTCCACGGACCTCGCTGCCCACCTTGCACATGGGTCAGGTCGGCTCCTGGGTGACGGATGGTGCGTGGCTCGGGGCCCATCCCGGGCAGCCCCTGTGCTCAGCAGTTCAAGCGAGCCTCAGCTGCGGCATCTTTCTAAGGACGACGCTATTAGAAGAAACCGTTCTCCACAGGAAGGCTTTATCGAGATTTCCTTCAGGACCGTCAAATATTTCAGAATTATCATTTTGGTACTGTCATTCATAGTTGTTTGGATTGTTCCATAACAATAATGCAAAAAACAAAAAGAAATTCATAACAGGACTTGCAGGAAACTAAAAATAACCAAGAACACATATACCAGCCTTGTCTGAGGCAGAGATAAGAGCTCCGCTGATAATATTTCCTCTACATTTTATTTATTGATTTGTCTCAAAAACAAAGTCATAAACATAGGAAATAACTGACATTATACCCTTAGGGAGGGAAGGAGAATTACAACCAGAACCAGGGACGTAATGGACACAGACCTGTACGTGTCTCTCCCCGACTCCTGACCACACTCCTGCCCAGGGGGCTGGGAGGGCAAGAGCTCACCTCCCTGGTTCTCAGGTTGTTCCGTTCCAGGTGGCACTTCTCTGCATCTGTGCCGGGTGAGTGGGGGGGACAGACACAGGGCCCCCAGCCCTGACGCCCTCTGGTTCTGAGACCACCGCTCCAGCAACAAAACTCCGCAAACAAGACCTGAGAGGGGCCTGGACGGGGCGGGGGGCGAGGGCATCACCCAGGTCTTGGGACTTGTCAGCCTCTGTAATGCAGGAGCCAATCCGTAATCATGAATCCCCCTATGTCTCCTGTTGGTCTGGTTTCTCTGGAGAGCCCTGACTAAAACAGATACCAAGAAAGCAACGCGTACGGCAGTGCATCTTATCAAAGTCCTCAAAAAGCTGACACTCACGGAGAACAGCTCTCTCTCTCCCGCTCCCCGCCCCAGTACACACAGACCTTCACTGTCTGAGGACATTTTGCCTGATTTCAGGATCCAGAGGAGGACAAGGAACCAGACGTAGCGATGTTGGGAGGACTATAGGAGGAGACCCCGGGACTTGGAGGTTAAAGTTTCGACTGCGGTGGTCGCAGTCTGGGCGTGGCCTCGATCCGGGCGTGGCCTCGATCTGGGCGTGGCCTCGATCTGGGCGTGGCCCCTGCTCCTGCAGGCTGGACCCTCCCAGTCACCCCTGGCTCTCCCCGGCCAGCACTCCCAGCCGTCCGGCTCCGTGTGTTCTCCACGTCACCATTTGTTCCATCTTCACAAACTCTTGAGGATGCCATCTCCATGCGAGTCCGTTTGCAGAAGCAGCAACTGAGCCCTGGAGGGGCTCGTCCACGTCACACCCCAAGCACGTGTGAGCCACATGCTGCCCAGCCTTCCTTCCTCCTCTGCTGGCACGTCTCCCACGGCTCTCCTGCTTCACTGCAGGAGCTGGGCTGGACCAGCTTCCAGAAACGTCACTCTCCGATCACACTCTGAGCTGCTGCTTCTTCAGTGGCACCTTATGGCCCATTGAATTAAGCCAAGATCATACCCAAGATCACATAGAAAATTGATAACCTAAGTCATCGGCTTCTACTGGCTACTATTCAAAACAAATATTGGAATAAACAACTCTACGACTTAATATTTACCAGTGACTTATCTTGTTTAATCCTCACAACAGTCCACGGGGCAGACACTGTTATTATCCCCATTTAACAGCTGAAAAAATGCGATGCAAAAGTAACTGCCTGAAGTTGCCCAGCTCACAAGTGTCAGAACCAGCTCTCCACACGGTGGCTGTAACTACAGCGTACATCATCCTAATTCCCAACGGCTGATGGGAAGGTTAGTGAGCGTGGGAAAAGCCAGGGAGCTTCCCGGTCCCTGTGTGACCCACAGAGACAGAGTGCAGCTGTCTCTGCTCCACACGCCAGGCAGGAGCCCGGCCACAGGGCACACCCGCCACGTGGCACCTTGCCCTCCCACCCTGCCCCGCTCACAGCCCACGGCTCTGCCCTCACTTTTCATGTTGAGTCTGCACTTCCCAACTTTTAGCCAACTAAAGGCTTGGCTAAAAGGCAACTTTTAGACACCAACTTTTAGCCCCTTTCCCCTTCCCCTAAGGTCTCACATGTAAGGATAAGTTCTGGGCAAGAGGCACCTTGTTAAGGAGGAATCGTACGGCTCTACGGCTCCATTGCCGCCTACACAACCTGACCTTAGCGTCCAGCACGTGATGCGGCCGGAACCAGGCCCTGCCCCCCACCAGGCCTGCTCTACCCACCAGAGGGCTTCTGTGCTTATGTTGATAATTCACTCACAAAATCTTTATCAAGCGCTTCCTGCCACATAGTCCCAGGTAGGAACTCATGGGTACGAATGTGTACTTGACAAGGAAACATGAATCTACAAGTGGCTGCAAATGTGGTTTTTTTTTTTTTGGTTTTTTTTTTTTATAGTTTTTTTGGCTTTGGGTTTTTCTTTTTTCTTTTTTCTTTTTTTTTTTTTAACCCCACATTTGTTTATTTATTTATTTTATTTTGGCTGTGTTGGGTCTTCGTTTCTGTGTGAGGGCTTTCTCTAGTTGTGGCAAGCAGGGGCCACTCTTCATCGCGGTGTGTGGGCCTCTCACTATCGCGGCCTCTCTTGTTGCGGAGCACAGGCTCCAGACGCGCAGGCTCAGTAGTTGTGGCTCACGGGCCTAGTTGCTCCGCGGCATGTGGGATCTTTCCAGACCAGGGCTCGAACCCGTGTTCCCTGCATTAGCAGGCAGATTCTCAACCACTGCGCCACCAGGAAAGCCCTGCAAATGTGGTTTTTAAGGCCAATGATTCAATACTTTAAGGGCAGCACTGAGTGTGTTTTTTCAAAAGAATATGATTTTTTTTCCAACAGAAAATATGCAGACTTGCGTAAGTCTGAACATCTTAGATAACGGATCACCAAGGAACTGGTTAACTGGAAGGTGAGCTTATAGCCTGCCGCCAATTGCTCTGCTCTGAGGGTCTTGGTGGTCCCGAGCTGAGCCCCCGCCTGCGGGGAACTTGGTCATTCGGGAACAGCAATGCATCCCATGCCGCCCTGGGGATCGGGGCTCTGCCTTGTCCTGGGCCTTGCCCAGCAGCTGTGGCCAATTCGGTGCAAAAGAAAAATCAGCCAAGCCCATAGTTGACAAGTGACATCCATCAACGGCATTGTACCTATCACAGTTTACAGGCGCCATTCTTTTTTCTCAAATCTATTCACCACTCAGAAGACCAAATCGGCCATTAAATGTGCTGCCACCATGGGTTGCATGTTCCAAAAAGTGAAGTTTACGCTGTGGACCACTGCTGGTGAAATCAGTAAACACATTCTTCTCAGTTATTTAGAAGAAAATAGTAAAATGGGTGAATTTATTCAGTGTTAATCCTTCAGGTAACAAGTATAATCTAATGGATTATAGGTCATGGATACTTTGAAGAATCCAATAAGATTTAGGAGTTTCTCTCCAAGGAAACGTACACACACGCACCTTCAAAAATTTCTCATGCAGCTTGGAAGGAGCGTGATGCAGAATGAAAAATACTTGTTTTAAGGAAAATATCTAGAAATTGACCTTATCAGATGACTGCACATCAAAAGATCCTGATAACAGTGAAAAAAGAACTAGTGGCTATGATCCCCTGTGAGTTTTCTAAGTCACACCAAATGCATCTTTGTTCTATTTTGTTGTTAATAGACAAAGGTATATATAGGAGATATAGATATAGATATATACAGAGAGAGAATAAACCCATAAGTATTTCTATGTTATGTGTATTTATTCCTATCAAACCTATATTTTATATAATTATTGAACACAACAATAAATGTAATCCCATGTAATAGTTATCACATAGCGGGCTGGCCACTGGGCCAGGTGTTTGATGCTCAGAGAATTAAGATTCAGTTTCTGCCCACAAGAGACGCACAGCCTGGCAAGGAAAATGGATGTATCTATAACGACTATAATCTGATACTACGAGTGTTTATGCAAAAAGCGCTGCGGGAGCAGAGGACAGAACCATTTTTTCTATCTGGTTTGAGGAGGTAGGAATGAGGGAAAGGTAGAGAGAAAAGTTTCCACCAAAGCTGGGGAAAGAGGAGGCGGGGACCCGGTCCAGGTGAGAGGCCGTTGTTCTGAGCAGAGGGGCTGCACCAGGGGAAGCTCAGGGGCGCCAATGCCCAGCTGTAAAGACCAAACAGTGTCCCCTTGGGTGTGGACTGGGTTCTCGGTCACTTATCTAACCGGCTGGTGTCACTAGACCCTTAGGATCATTCCACTTTTTTATTTTTAAAATGCTGTGATTAATATCATTTTTTACAATTTTCCCCAAATTCTTTGTGAGGAGATGATTCATAAAGTATAAGTGTAAGCATTCCTTGCCCTAAGACTATTCACAAGCATAATTGCAATCTTATTGGCCATTGAGTTGTTCACAGCCCAGAATTAAAATCCCATAAAATGACACTGGGCGGTTCTAGAAGAGAGAAAAGTCCCTTGAAATAGCTCGAACAACGTATTCGGATCAGAATAATTTTCACAATGAAATAAAATTTAATTTTTCATTCATATGATAAAAGATTGTATCAGATTTCTCATTTCTTGGAAAATCAGAGAGAACTTAATAACAAATACCATAATTATCTGCAAAGACCGAACCGTGATTAAATTATCAGGAGGCAGTTCCTACTAAAACTATTTCTTTAATTAGCTAAAGCTGGCGGTATATATGAATATTTCCAAAGATATTTGCATACACTCACAACAGGCTAACCAGATATTAGCTGAAATATAATTTTTCTAATATTATATTAGAAATACTTTTACGATTAAATCATATCATCATGTTTCTTCTATGATTATTAGGGTAGACACTCTTGATTTATTACCATAAATTCTCTAATTTAGAAGCTGGAAAAGCTCCTCCTTTTCCTTGATGATTTTTCCAATTCCATTTACAAATAGCGGGAGGCTCTCTTGACCGCCAAGATCTGCTCCGCAGAATGTGATGAACCGTCCTCGTGCCCGAGCTGCTCACAGGCGGTCGGAGCAAAGTCCGCCCAGATGTGCAGCCGGCAGACCCTGCTCCTCAGACCCGTCTGGGCGGGCGCAGGACCGGCCACGGGCACCTCGGGGCCGGCGAGGAGGTGGCGCCGGGTTCCCACCTGAGGAAGAGGGCCCGCCCACAGGGATGGAGCCCCCGTGAACCCGAGCCCTGCCGGCAGGTGCGCGGAGCCGCTCGGAGGAGAGGGCACCCTCGGATCCGGACAAGCCCCAGTTTCTGAAAGGCCTCGCCGGCTCCCCGCGCACTGCCCGGCACCACCGCCAGAGGGCGCCACCGAGCAGGCAGGGGTCGGCGCCAGCGGGCCGTGGGGGGCTGGGGGATGGACCCCGCTCCCGCCTGGCTCCCCCGACCAGACCCAGCACAAGCCAGCGGCCCACAGGTGTAGCCGCCCCCCCGCCAGGCCGGCATCCAGGCCCGAAAGGGGGCGACCAGCGAGGCCCACGGAGGCACTGGACGCCCAGTGACTGCGTCTCAGCGTGGAGACCGGGGGCGCCACCTGGGGAGACCCACGCGCAGGGACCCGAGGCCAGGGCTCCCTCCAGCGGCACCGGCCACCTGCTCACGGGAGGACTTTCTTCTTTGGGTCGGGGTAGGCCGGGGGAGGGGTGACACAGGAAGACGTCGGGCCCTGGGAGCTGCCTCCACCCCCAGAGGCCGGCGCCCGGCGGGGTCCTTAGCTCCAGGCCGGCTCCAGCCGGATGCTGGGCTCAGTTCTGCGAGTTTACCTGGTGGACCCCTGGCACCAATGGTGGCGGGAAGAGGAAGGCAGGGATGGGATGAAGCCCATCTTGTTGGTCCCCCAGAAGCGTCAGGAGGAAACACTGTTACTGCAGCTCCTCATCTGATGCTTGCCTTCAAGTGGCATTTGGATGACATCTGTGAGCCAGCAGCCCCTGACTCAGGCAGGGGTGGCCGCTGGGCAAGGGCGCCGCTGGGACCCCCACCAGGAGAAGCCTGCCCCAGGAGGAAGGAAGGGACATCACCTCCGGAGGCATCGCCTGCCCAGGACCATGAGGAGGCTTGGTCTCTAACCCTTGTCCCACTCCCACCTCCTCCTCCCGACAGACCGCAGGGGAACGTCGTGGTTTAGAACTCCTCGCTGGAGAGGAACAATTTCTGTGGCCTTTGCCAGCATGTCACGAAGCTGGCAGATGTTCAGCGCCCTGTGGAGGCCCCGGGCTGAGGCTCAGGTTTGTGTCCGGCTCAGAGGCTGACCGTTCGGCGCATCCTTTTCCTGTAGGAGGACGTGTCTGAGCCCGGGGCCCGGTGGAGTGGAGGCACAGCTGCCCACGGGATGTAGGGGCCGGCGGGCCTGCAGGGCCACCCAGAGTCCCCTGGCCCACAGGGTGCTGCAGAGCCCCTTCGAGGCAAGCACATCCATAGCAGAAAGTCTGCTGGCTCAGAACAAAAATGTGTCCCCGAAAAGATACTTTTCCCCTCTCCAAAGACTGCAAAAAATATTTTAGGAATTAAAATGCAGTAAATTCAAATTAAAGTCTATCCAAATCATGATACTAAAAAGGAAATGTAATATTCATACTCAACTTGTCATCTTAATTAATTTGTCTGTATTATTTCAGAAGTTCTAAAAAAACAGGGTTGTCATCAAGAGCAAACAGCAGTATAAATAAAGCAAATCAGTTAATTCACTATCCATCTAAGCAGATTCATGGAAGGAAAACCTTTCCACTAGGAGGAAAAGTGGGCTAGACAAAACACTCCCAGAGAAAGATGTTTGAGAACAATTGCTTTATAATGTGTGACTTTTTAAAGTTATATACGATATTATCCAATCTGAAATTTCAGCATGCTTTTTTTTCTGGGATTTTTTATCAATAAAATTTATTTTTTAAGAGGAGTTTTCACAGCAAAACTGAGTGGAAGGTACTGAAATTTCCTATATACCTCCTACCCCTCCACACACGTGCACAGCTTCCTTCACTATCAGAACCCCCCACCAGAATGGTCATTTGTTTCAATTAATGTGTCTACATGACACATCATAATCACCCAAAATCCATAGTATACATTGGGCTTCACTCCTGGTGTTGTACGTTCCATGGGTTTGGACAAACGCATAATGACACGTCTCCATCAGTATAGTGTCCGACGGAGTATTATCACTGCCCTAAAAATCCTCTGTGCCCCACCTGTTCATCTCCCCCCAAAACCCTGGCAACCACTGATCATCTTACTGTCTCCGTAGTTTTGCCTTTTCCAGAATGTCATAGAGTTGGAATCACACCTATGCAGTCTTTTCAGACTGGCTTCTTTCACTTAGCAATATGAATTTATGGTTCCTCCTCTTCATGGTTTGGTAGCTCCTTTCTCTGTAACATTGAATAATATTCCATTGTCTGGATGCACCACAGTTTATTCATCTGTTCACCTACTCAAAGACATCTTGGTTGCTTCCAAGTTTGGGCAATTATGAATAAAGCTGCTGTAAACATCTGTGTGCAGGTTTTTGCATGAAAGGAAGGTTTTAATTCATTTGGGTAAAATACCAAGCAATGTGACTGATGGATCACAGCATTGTAAGAAACCGCCAAACTGTCTTCCAAAATGGCTCTACCGTTTTGAACTCTCAAAAGCAATAACTGAGACTTCCTGCTGCTCCACACCCTCACCAGCACGAGTTTTATAGTTTTGCATTTTACATTTAGATCTATGATCCATTTTGAGTTAATTTTTGTGATAGGTGTAAGGTCTGTGTCTAGCATTTGTTGAAAAGACTATCTTTGCTCCATTGTGTTGCCTTTGCTCCTTTGTCAAAAATCAATTGACTATATTTATGTGGGTGTACTTCTGGACTCTCCATTCTGTTCCATTGATTTATCAGTACGGCACTGTCTTTATTACTGTGGCTGTATAGTAAGTCTTGAAGTTGAATAGTGTCATTCCTCCAACTTTGTCCTTCTTCGATATTGTGTTGGCTATTCTGAGTTTTGTGCCTTTCCGTATAAACTTTAGAATCAGTTTGTCAACATCTACAAAATAACTTGCTGGGACTTTGCAAAATTGCAAAAATGGGAGCCAATACAAGTTCTACAAAGTTAGAAATTAAACGACTGTTCTTTTTCTGAGACATATGTTAAGCTAATAGCTCATTAATCTTCTTTCTGCTCTAAGCCTGTAACAACCTGGCTACTAAATCTTTAAGTCACTGAATCATTACTCTTTTATAATCCCCAGCGCAGGGGCTCAGAGGGAAGTTCATCTTTCTTAAAGCATTCCAAGAGAAGCCGGTTCAGACGGGGCGGAGCGGGATACAGCCGGATAAGTTGGCTCTGATGGCTGTCAGGGAGAAAGGCGCATCGCAGGGGCTGTGGGCCGAGGCCAGAGCGGAACCGCTGACCAGCAGCACCTGACCTGGTGAACAGAGATGGGGCACGAGAACAGCGCACAGGGGAGGGTGATAGAATCTTTACACACTCATTGGGGGTTACGCAGAAACGCCCACAGAAGAAAGCAAAAGCCCCTCTCAATCAAAGCTTTTGGAGAGAAAGCTGGTTTCTCTACTCCAGGGGTTAAACTCTGGCCCGAGGGCCAAATCCGGGCCCTCCTGTTACTGTCTGTCTTTCCTGAAAGTATCCCAGCGCATTTTCACATCAGAACCCCTGCCTCACAGATCTCAGGCACGGCTTCCTCTGACACCAAAAAAAGAACCCTCCTCTGTTCCCCTGTCCCCTGGGGATCTCTTAGAGGGGCCTCCTGCTTGTTGCTCCTTCCCTGCCTGCAGATACCCTGTGCGTGCCCCTGCCCGCTCCCTGCCTGCTGCTGGACAGTGCACACTTGATCTCTGTGCCCAGTGGTCCTGCAGAGGGTCCCAGCATGGTTTTTCCTACCTGCATAGACAGTCAGCTGATATATCAATGTTCACAACATCACTTACCAGTTTCCTAGTATTGAACGTTGAAGTGGCTTCTACTTTTTCATTATTGTAAGTATTTTAATTACTATCCTATGCAAAAATTACGTCTAATAATTTCTCCAGGATCAACCTCTGGATTTGAACCTACTGGATGGGAAGGTTTGCCCTTCTTAAAGCTCTTGCCGCTGACAGCCCTCCAGAGGCTCGGACCCCAAGCCTGCCTTCCCCAGTGCCACCCACCCTGGGCTGCATTCTTTGCCACGATCACCGTTAATGATAAACAGGTGAAACGTGGTATTGCTTTATTTTCATTTCATTTGCTTGACTGCTAACGAAGTCAGCATTTTCTCAGGAATGTGGATTTGGGTTTCTTTAACTTGGGCTGTTATTAGCTGGGGGAAGTTGAACCCACCGACCAAGACCACCATCAGATTCGTGGTTTGTCTTCCGTTTATCTGTCCCTCCATCACCCACACTCCTCCCTTATCTCAGCCCCCTCAGCTCCGACAATTAGTAAACACAACCGTCACCAAGGCTACCGGGTAGGGGACGCTCCCAAACCATCCTCTCGGCCACAGGCTAATGCCAGGGGGCGACCTGGGCATGCTCCCCACCCCCACCCTGCCTTAGATTTACTGTTGTTGTTGCTACCTTGTTATTAACAAAGGGCAACCTCCTGGAAAATCATGCTGCCTAACCCACTTAACATTTAATAGGGAGAGAATACCAGGTACCTCTGAGATGCAACTAGGATTCCCAGGGTTTTCATTCCTTAGGTAATGAATCCCCAGATTCTTACATTTATTTTATTTTATTTATTTATTTTTGGCTGCATTGGGTCTTCGTTGCTGCGTGTGGGCTTTCTCTAGTTGCAGCGAGCGGGGGCTACTCTTCTTTGTGGTGTGCAGGCTGCTCATTGCGGTGGCTTCTCTTGTTGCGGAGCACGGGCTCTAGGGCACACGGACTTCAGTAGTTGTGGCACGCGGGCTCAGTAGTTGTGGCTCGCAGGCTCTAGAGCGCAGCCTCAGTAGTTGTGGTACACGGGCTTAGCTGCTCCGCAGCATGTGGGATCTTCCCGGACCAGGGCTCGAACCCGTGTCCCCTGCATTGGCACGTGGATTCTTAACCACTGCGCCACCAGGGGAGCCCATGAATCCCCAGGTTCTGACTTTGTCTCTACATCCCAGGACACAGAAAGCCAAGGACAGAGGCTATTGATAGAGACTTGAGTATCTCAGAGAGAAATGAAAGTCGATACAATTGCTCTGCAATCTTTATTTATATTCTCGGAACCAGCTTCAAGTGGAAATACAGATAATGAGAAGACACTGATTAAATTGTCCATATGAATATTCATCAAATCACCTGGATGTTCGTGTAATTTTATTCTTTCTCCCACCGCTGTCTCTGAATAACAAAGCTTCCTACCTTCTCCAAGGAAGGGAGTTCAGAGCTGATTAGAAAACAAAGGGAAAAACTGAGTTTGAATTTCTGGTAGAAAAAAACAGTCTTTAGTAAACAATGTCATCAGTTTCAGGGTCTAAACTGATCTTTTAATTTAAGTTCCACCTTCAAAATCTAACCTGATCTATTGTATCTTCATACAATAAATACGAGAAATAAGAGTTACAGTCAGCCCTCAGTATCGAGGGTTCTGCAACCTTGGGGTCAATCGCTGAGGATCAAAAATATTCAGAAAAAAATTCCGGAAAGCTACAAAAAGCAAAACTTGAATTTGCCACTCAATGCCAACTACTCACATAACATTTCCACTGTATTTACAATTATTTACATAGAATTTACATTGTATTAGGTATTTAAGTAATCTACAGATGATTTAAAGTGTACGAAGGATGTGCGTATGTTATATGCAAACACTTCACCACTTTCTATAAGGGATTTTGGTGTCCTTGTGGGTCCTGGAACCAACCCCCCACGCATACGGAGGGATGACTGTATATCATATGAATGGTCGTATATTTCATGAGCGTGGTGAGAATATTATATTTTAAAGGATTGTCATATTACACTATAGTGCTAGAGTTTCCTTGATAAATGTTAAACCAATGTCCACATTGGACCAAACATTTAAAGGGGGAAAACTCCTGAAATTTTTTTAAGCTGAATATTTGAATGCACCTGGATTTTGATGGAACTTCCATGTCCAAGCAGATGTCTGATCTAACCCTCACCTCCGCTTTGGGGGCTTCTCATCAGTCACTGGGGAGGGTGGGGCAGTCGCCAGGTGCACTTTGGACTCTCATCTCTCCTGTGAACTTGTGTTCCAAACAGCGCCCCCAAATCCCCCGTCTCCCTGTTCCCCGGACTCGCCTGGAGTTGGCCATAGTTTGCTTGTCCTGAATTGCAGTTCCTCAGCAATTCCCCAATCAACTTGATTTTGCTGACTGAATCACGTACCTTTTTCTTTTAAAAGGTTGACAGGGGTAAAGACGAAAAGAGCCCAGGTGAGGCCGGCGCATCAACAGCTGCGCCGCTGTGCGTGTTCCCCGGGCCTGTGCCGTCCTGGAGGGCGCAGAGCAACAGACCCCACGGTGATGTCATCACGGGGCTCGGAACGGGGTCCTGAGTCAAGGGCCCCGTGAGTTAGAAGGGAGTCGGTGACTTGGGAACTTGGCCAACACACCTGGTCTGCACTTGGGGGCCGAGGAGCTCCGCAGGTGAGCAGCCCTGGATAAGACAGTCCTGACCAGGTTGCCCCATGTGGTGCTGTTAGGCTGATGTCCATGTGGGTCTGCTTAGCTGGCTTCCTCCTAAACAGTCAGAGGCAGGGCTGGGGACAGGTGGCTTCCCAGGGGGCTGACAGTAAAAAGTAGCAGGATTGCCAGAAGGAGGGCGATCAGCCAGAGGTCCTGTTGTCCAATGGCCAATTCCGAGGAGCTCTCGGGAACGTGCCGAGTTCTGCCAGATGTCGCCCGGGCGTTGGCCAGCTGGGCACTGACCACCCACTGGGCACAAGGCCATGCGAGCTCGCCGCCCCTCCAGGCTGTGCTGTGTGCTCAGCCAACCAAGACACTTGGGACTGAAGCAAAGTGAAGGGCCGGTCGTCACAGTAAGTCCCGTGTGAGGGAGGACAGACAGACCTGACAGATCAAACGCCATCACTCAGAGGGGACACTCAGCCAGTTATCACAGGGGTCCCGGTGACAGTGTGGACCCTGCCCGCAGAGAGGGAGGGCGAGGTCGGAGGGTGGTACAGCCAGTCGTGTGAACACATAACCCAGGCTCACGCCGTGATTGTCACATCTTTATTTGTTTTTTATATCAGACTATCATGTCTATGCAGTAGTAATTATCCATCTTAATTATGAATAATTACTTCCAACTTGTAAGACCCATAGAAGCAATACATTTAATTTATTAAAATTTGGGATGAAAGGATTGCCTTGAGTTAAATTTCCAAACAGTTAGAAAGGCGACCTCCTGTCCTCGACACCGTGAGCAGAGCCCCTGGCGTGGCGCCAGCCGTACCCCGCCCCACCCCCGGTTTCTACATGCTGGTCCAGCTGCCCGGCTGCCCCCTGAATCCCCGCTCTGCCCACGCACGCGCCAGGTGGCCAGTGCCCGAGCTGACACCGCAGCAGCCCTCAGCCAACGGTGACGCAGTGGGGCAGGGAGTCCCCAGCCCCTCACTCCTGGAGAGGGGTTGGCTCTGAGGTGCACGGTCCACGGTGGCTCAGAATCCCCTTCCCTGCTGGGCCCCAGGTGTCCACACAGCTCAGTGCCCGGTCATGGGCCCTTGTCCACACTCCTCCCTGCTCACTTCCCCGCCCGGTTCCTGTTTCCTGGTGTCAGCTCCCGTCCCTGCGGCAGAATCTGCTGCTGTTTATTCCAATAAAGTGCAGCCGTGACCTGCTGCGTCGTCCACTGAGCCTGTGCCTGTGTTTGGAAGCGGAAGAGCCCTGCCATGTAGCGGCAAGATGGTGACTTTTTTAAAGTGACCTTGAAACAGAAAATGATGAAGAAGGCACAAATTGCTCTCAGCATTTCCCGCTCCAGAGGATGCCACTTCCACCCCCATCAGGTGAGACGACAAAGCACGCCGGCCACCCCCAGAAAGCCGTGACGGGGATGATGGTTAGAACAGGGGCACGAGGGGGTTCCTGGTGTCCTGCCTGTGGAATCAATTCACGGAAAGGGCCCAGGAGTCCTGACGACAGACTGGCTGCGGTGCCTCAGCGGGGGTGTCCACTGACGTCATGGGTGTGGCGGGTCCCCAGGGAGGAGGGGAGCCGCGCTAGCCGGGAGACGGGAAGAGGCCCCAGAAGGCGGGAGCGGTCGCTAACCAGTGCCCGGAAGCAGGGTCCTTGGAACCCTCTCTGCTCCCCACAGCACGCCATGCGGCCTATGCCAGTCCTGAACCCCCCTTTCTCATCAAAAAATGGAGATGGTAATATTTCCCCAGGTTGGTGCGATCAGTTGGATAATGGGGGCCCAGCACAGCAGCTAGAGAGTGGCCAACACGGGATGGGTACCAACCGAGGCAGACGGGGCTCACCCCAGCAGACTGAGACGGTGTCCAGGGGGCAGGACAGTGCTGGGGAGCCCCTGGGAAGGGAGGGAAGAACGGGGTTAGCAGAGGGGCCTGGAGCTGAGACGCGGAGTCCCCGGGAGCTCTGGAGCCGCAGCGGCCGTGGGAGTCATCCCGAGCTGGGCCACGCGGGCCAGGGCCCACACCCGTGCACACCTGGAAGGACGTGACCTTGGAGGTCCCTGCAGCCCCGCCCTTCCGGCTGCCCACCTCTGGGCCCCCCGCCCTGTGGTCTGTGGGAACACCCGGGCTCCACGCAGCCGGGGGAGAGCGGGGAGGGGAGCTAAAGTCCACATTGGACCAAACACTCCCCCAGGCATTCTCCATCCCTGAAAACGCAGCAGAAAAGATGGAGCACCTTGGAGCCAGGAAGGGGCCCCTGGGAGTGAAATAAACTTTTGTTAGGTGAGAAGCATTCTGGAAACACATTGGAGACATCTCTCTGGGCCACAGACTGGCCAAGATGGACGAGGACGATCGATAAGGCGGATGGATGGTGTGATTAGGAGCGAACACAGAAGACAGACAGCTGGTCACAGCCGAGGCACTCCCGGAGGGCGACGGCTAGGGGTTCGGCTCCAATGCTCCAGAGGCTGCGGCCCCCGGAGGTCGCTTGTGGGTCCCCACGGAAGGGCGCCTGGTGCCTGGACTCGGCCGGGTCTCGCCCTCTCTCTCCCTTGTTTCATCGTAGACGCATCTTCAGAGAGTGGTTCCCGCAGGACGCAGCCAACGAGCATCGCATCCATCAGCCGACAACCTGCGCTCCTCTCCTCCAGGCGGGGGGCCCACCTCCTCCCCGAGGAGAGCCTTCCCGCAAGAACCGTGTCCTGGGTGTGCGAGAGGGGCTGCAGGCAGCCTGGTCAGAGGTGCGGGGAGGCGGGCAGGGGTCCTCAGGGTGCGGCCTGCTGGGCTGCAGTAAGCACGGACTCCCATATCCCGGGGGCTCATTAAAACGGAAGCAAAGAGAGTGCACGTTCGTGCATGTGCGTGTGTGTGCATGTGTGTGACCCAGGGGGTCGGCAGTGGGCGGGAGAGAGGAGGCCCAGCTCGGGCACAGGCAGACAGCCTCTCCCCACCACCTTTCCTTCCACTCGGCCTCGGTGGGTAGGATGCTTTCCACCCTGGAGAGGACCATCTTCGCTACCGGTCACTGAACCAACGCCAGTCACCTTCGGAAACACCCCGCAGACACACCCAGGAGCGGTTGACCAGCCACCCGGGCACCCTGAACCCCGTCATGTTGACACATAAAATGAACCATCACGATGAGTAACATCAGGACGGGGGTACTTGCGGGAGGGATGCAGGGGCAGCAAAGCAGACGGAAAAGAGATTGGAGCTGCCAGGCGGCCAGCTTTGAAAGCGGGGGGCTGGGCCCCGAGCCAGGGAACGCCAGGTATTCTAGAAGGAAGAAGGCGAGGAAACGGCCTCACTCCAGAGCCTCCGGAAGGAACCAGCTCTGCCCACACCTGACCTCAGCCCACTGAGACTCACTTCAGGCTTCCGACCCCCAGAACTGTAAGATAATCCATTTGTATTGTTTTAAGACGCTGAGTTCATAATAATTTGTTACAGAGTAAAAGGCAGAGTACACCAGCTTCACACCATTACTTCAAAGTTCCCTTTTTTCTGACATTCTTATTTTTTTTACTTGACCTTTGTTGGAGTGTAATTGTCCGCATTAGCTGTCAGAGCCGTGGGGTGTATCTCAGGAAATTTTGCTTGCAGCTCACTAGACTTTTCTTTTCCTAAACAAAATTATGTCCCTGCTTTGTCTAAAGGAACATCCTCCCAGGCCGCTCTAAATTCTGAGGAGGTGGATCAATCTTAGTAAGCTCCGCAGTAACAGGCAGGTCTCAGTGATGAAAGTCATTTAAATTAAATTATTTATGCAGATTTATGAAACCTAATGGAATTTCATGACCGCGGTATTAGAGGCTGGAGGCGCGGACAGCATGGGGCGCGCGGACAGCATGGGGCCCTCGGACACCAGGGGAGCTCGGGCGTCACCCTTGCGGGTGCAGTGCTACCCCCATGGGATGCCAGGCACAGCGTGGGGAGGGGATAGTGGGGGGCCTTTGAGGTCCCTGATGTTACCAGAACAGCGAGCCCTAATTTTACATCTCACACCTCGTGTCCTTCTCCTCCCTCCTCTCCTAGGCCACCTCCCCCCAGACCCCACACAAAGACCAAAGTCCAAGTTTTCCTCCTATCGGACCAGCTTAGGAGACAATCAATTAGCTCTTTATTTGGCTGATTTAAAGCAAGTCTAATATGTGGTGCTTCACTTGATATTATAGACTTTTGCCACACCTCTGAGAAGAAGAGGATGATGGAATGTTAATGACAACCAGAGATTGGAATCAAACACTGGATGCCGTGATTACTTCAGAGTTCAAATTTTTGTCAAATACTAGAAAATGCGTATTTCTTAATCCTGTGCCAGACATGGTATCCCAAGTCAGGTTACTGCTGTGCGCAGGCGCTGAGTAGCTCACTTTCATGCAAGACTCCGATTGCCACTTTTGGGCAAACAAGTCCCTCTGGTCTAATTACAGGACGACCCCCAGGTGTCCAGGGGGCTCGCATCCACAACACTTTGCCCCCCCGGGAGCAAAGGGGGGACATTTTCCCTCGACTCTGGAGGCAGAGACCCCATGTCCCAGGACCTGGGGGTAATTTTCAGCTAAGTCATTGAGCTGTGAATCTCTTGAGGCTTTTGATCATTTGAAGCTCACATCTTCTCAAATGGCTGAAGGTGTAGATGTGTTTCCTGAAAGAAGAAATTCTGCTCTCCAAATAGTAGAGAATACTCACGAAAATAGTTTACGATAAATAAGTAAACAAAGCATTCCGTAATGAAGTCCTGGACTTCAGTGCTTCTCCAGTTCCATTTAAAAAGCAGGAACTCACGAACTGCACGGCAGAGCCTGCCAGCTCTCTAGAGAGTTTCCTGAGCCATCTCAGCTCAACACTTCAATCCTTTCCCCGGGTGACTCGCCCCTTAAATAAATAAAAACAGGTCAGATCCTGAAGCAAATAGAAACCATTGATCTCGTTGAGCTGGAGTAACAAAGCGTTTTCTCAGAGACATTTCTCTGCACATCCCCGAATGGCCAGGTCGTGAGCCAAGTTGCTCCAAATAAAAATGTCCACTGGCTCAGAGTGACCCTGGGGAGGAAGCTGGACTCGAGACTCTGCAGGTCCCCCAGAGGTTCTGCAAACAGCTCTCCAACACCAGGAGCACCTCAGCCCCGGGCCGACCTCCGTCTGGCCCTCCCAGTGTCTCTGAGGAACGTTAACTCACACTGGGGCACAGTTGCTTCTTCAGTTTTCTGAGTCTGCTGGGCGGGAAGTCCCGTCTCCAAGGAGCAAAACGGAGATGCCCTTCCTGCCAACACCGCTCCGTCCACCATAAGGGAAGGGCACCCACTTGTTACGTTCACAGCTGAGACAGAAGAGCTCTCAGCCTCAACTGACCCCCTGAGTGTGGGCTTCTCCCCAGGTCCTATACTCCTTCCACCGACATGCGTTATTCTTCTAACAAGTAAAACTTCCTTTGGTTTCTTGTTTGCAGGATTTAAAGAATCTCCCACAGCGGTACCTCCACCCTCGTGGTTGTAGAAGTGTTTTTTGTGTTTAAGCCATAACCAGGGCCAGAGGGTGGAACGCACTTGGAGATGCAAGGATGGAAAAGTCAGGGTTGCATTTAGCCTAAAATTACCTACAGCGCCATTGCCTCTCGTGAATCTCTACGTGGGAACGTTAAGCGGTCTCTTGGAGACGTCCAGTCCCCAGAGGACTGCTGGGTTGTGGGCAGCAGCTGGGAACCCAGGTGTGCCCTGAATATCACATGGCTGTGTTTTCCCTCCTTCAAATCAGATCTGACTCCAGACACCCCCCAGGCTGGTGGGAGAGTGGACCTCAGACAAAAGTAGTGGCGGGTCTTCCTCCCGGTCTTCCTCCCGGTGGGCACCACGCAGGTGCCACGGTAAGAGCGTGAACAGCCGGGAAGGCACTGGGCACCTTAGGCCAGCCTGGCCCCAGAATCTCCACGGGGCTGCAGTCTTGGCCGCCTGGGCCAGCACGCCCACCTTGCACTCTCCCAGGTGCTGAAGCTTCCACGTGTCTGGGGAACAGGTGAACGGCTTCAGGCCAGGTGAACCAGATCCAAATGAAGGGTAGCCATGGTGCAGCCTCTCTGGAGAACAGGTGGGCAGTTTCGTGCAAAGTTAAGCATAGACGTGCCCACCACCCAGCAGTCCCACGCCTGGGTACCTGCCCTGGAGAATGGAGACCAGGGTTCACACGCCTCCACGTGGCTGCTCACAGCAGCTTTATTTCTAACAGCCAAACTGGAAACAACCCCAAGTTCTACAGGTGCATGGATAAATAGTTCCATCGTACCATGGAACACGGCTCAGGACAAAAGGAGTGACCCATCACCGTGCATCCCCTCGGGTGAATCCCGGCGACAGCAGCTGAGTGAGGAAGCCGGCCTCCAGCCCCGTCCTGCAGGGCTCACGTGCAGACATCCTCAGAAAGACACACTGCCGCCCTGGAAACACGTCCCTGTCAGCCCGGGTCAGGCCCGGGGACAGTGTGACCGTAAAGGGATGGTCACCATTCTGAGGCCCTAGCCGTGTCCAAATGCACAGACCTGCCACCAAAAGAAGAAAAGGCAACTCGACCAGGTGTTCATTTTAAATATAAAGTATTTCTTAGAAAGAACAACTCAAAGGAGAGGGTTAGTGAAAAGAATGTGAAATGCCCAAGATAGCAAAGCCTCCAAGGAACATGAGGGGCTGCTATGGGATCCGATCCTGTTCCCATAACCTTTGACACCAGCAGACGCTTCACATCTCACCAGGTCCTGAGGCCACACCCACCAGCCTCCTCTGTGCTGGCACCGTCCCTCCAACCTCATCCCCCAGTCAGGGCAGTCCCTCGGCCGGGGGCCACCAAGGCTCCCTCTGTCCCCACCAGACAAGACTGGGCATCACCACTGATGGCCAGCATCTCTGGGGGGCCACGGAGGTGGCCCCAGGGAATGCCCTGCCCCTACCGGACACACCGCCCAGAATCTGCTTTTCCACCAGCGCCCCTCGGCTGCCTTCCCACACCAGCACGCAGCCACAGCTTCTTGTCCCATGGGGTGGAAGCCCCTGCTCAACTCCACAGGTGGGCAGAGGCCTGTGGTCAGCGTTACAAACAGCAGTGACCACACGTGTGCAGAGGTAGGGATGTTTCTTCAGAGACCACGCCTCTCAGAGAAGCTGCAGTCTCTGGCAATATCGGAATTATTCTCAGAAACTGGAATCATGATCCTCCCAATATTCTGACATCAGAATTTGTAGTGGAAAAGTAGAACTAACCTAAGTGCCCAGGACAGGAGCCGTGGGGGACAAGCGGTGCACTCCACGCTGGACATGACACGCCACCACAGCAAACAAGCAGAGGGACGGACCCCGGGCGTGAGTCTCAGAACAGAAACAAGCAGAAGAGCAGGAGGTGGAGCGCTGTGTGTGCCATACATCACGGTAGAGAAACCTCAGAAAGCGCAGGATAAATCCACACGCTGTTTATGAATACATACATACTGTTAAAAGTGCTTTGTAAGTGTGCATTCGAATAATAAGCACCAAATTAAGAGCCTGGGTTCCCTCCCGGGAAGCTCCCAGGACTCCCAGGGAACGTCGGGTGCGCTTGTTACGCTGTATTTCTTAAGCTGATCTGTAGGGAGCGGCACTGGTGTATTATTCCCTATTTTTATATACTTTAAATATTTCATTAGTAAACAGAGCCGAGTACAGAACAATACGCAACACACTGTCGTTTATAGACTTCACAAAATGGACGTGTACTTATACTTGCACGCCTCGTCCAGAAGATTCCAGGGAGGCCCGTGAAGGTGAGGACAGCGGTGCCGGATGCGGTGGCACCCGGAGCTGGGACGAGAGGACGGCGCTCGTTTCCTGTCATCAGAGGGGGTGTAGATCCGTGTTACTAGGTGCACGTAGTATGTTTTCAACTTATAACAGAAGGTTTAAATATTTAAAAGGAACATTTTAAGAGAACGAGCGCCCTCACTCCTTCTCTCTATCTCCTGCTGTCACTCCCACCCTCGGCCTCCACCTGGGGCTCCAGGCAGGGCCCCCCCTGCGATGCGACCACAGCGAGGACCCCACTTGTGTCTTCCTTGGCCCACCAGCCTCTTCCCCTGCCCGCCTGCAGCCGCGCGCGCCCCAGAGAAAGTGACCAGGCAGCTGCCCCCGCTGGCCCAGGCCCACTACCCGCACCCTGACCGCTAACCCCACGAATCTGAACCAAGGAGAGCGGGTGACTCGTTTCCTTCCTGAAGATTTAAGAGCTTACCTTCGGAAAAATTTGAATTATGCATGGCTTGGGAATGACCATATTTCCTCCATAAAATATTGATTTGATTCTTTTAAAACAAATAAAATGCAGGCAAGTGATGCCCAGAAAGTTCAGCTGTGGTGCAGACAGAAGCTCCCGGAACTCAGCTCTACCCCAGCGAGAAAGCCCAGCGATTAACAACTATTGGCATGGATTTCATTTACCAAAAACACGTATTTTATTTATTCGCATAAGCCTCGCGCTCCCGACTGTGGTAGAAGCCATTGTCTGAGCTGTTCCTACAGAATAAACACAAACCATCAAAGACGCGGTCCAGATGACGGGGAGACGGTCCCTCCATCAGAGCACCTGTCTGCCTGTTCTGTCCCCCTGCACCCCTAATCCCCCCACTGTTCCTCTAGTACACCAGGCACCTTCCCCCCTTTGCCCCTGCTGGTCCCACTTCTCTCTATCTCCCTGACATCCACAGGGCCCCTTCCCACACACCCCCTTCGCCACTCTGTCTCTCAGGTCAGCGTCATGTTGGGGGCGGGAGGTAACTGCCCAGCTCATCGGGAGGGGCCTGGCGAGGGTCCCCATGCCCCACCCCCAGTGCAGACACGGGCCTCCCTGGGAAAGCCGAGCAGACCCCAGTCTGTGTATAAGGCACACCCCGCTTTCTTCCCAATCGGAATTGGACCGGCTCACAGCAAACGTCCGCAGACAATAAGTCACTTAAAATGGAAATTGAGCCAACAGCCTTGAAGGGAAGGAAGGGCTTTCTCAGCGGTTCTGCCCTGGCTGCCCACACACCTGGGACAGCTGGTCGGGAAGGAATCAGATCTTTTAGCTAAACACATTCCTAAGGTATTTCCAGGAATCTCTGAACAAAGACGGCAGAACTACCTCCACCCTCCAGAAGTGCTTCTGTTTCCCCAGAAATTACCAAGACGCCTCACCACAGGGAGAGAACAGCAGTCCCAGCCAGGCCCCTGCGGCAGCTCCTGGAAATAATCACTTCCCAGAGACGGTCTCTCACTGAGAGGGTTGCCTCTCCCGGCTTAGGGGAGAGTCCTTCCAAGACAACAAAAAAAATATTCAAGTAAACGCAGCTGAGCCCCAGGGAGGAGGAGGAGACCTCAGCATCACACTGCCTCACCCCCGGGGCTCCGGCCTCCAGAGAGACTCCAGGGAGGCACGGGTCTCACCCCCTGATGATGCCTCAGCCAGACTGGCATCTGACCCCCGGCCTCCTGGACCTGCTCAGCCTCCCGGGACCCTTCTGAGCTGGGAGCTTGGCCGGGGGCCTGCTCTTCCGTCGGGGGTGCAGACGGAACCAGGACCACACAGACCCACGGGCTGGAGTCCAGCATCTCTCAGCCCCCGCCCCCAGCCTTGGACCAGGGTTGACGTCAGAACACAGGCAACCGTGACCTTGGGGCCACCGACCCTAACTGGTGAGACTTCTCTCTGCAAGCACTTCAGTCCGATTGTGACGCACAAGCCACCAGCCGTTACCGGGTAAAACACGTAATTAACAAGGCCAGCAAGCATGTCCATTCTCCACAGAGATTCAGTTAATCTCTTCCCTCCTCGGTTACAGGGAGAGCTTTATTTAAGGGCCCCGAGTGGACCAGAGTCCACGGATGTGCACCGGCACTAGCAGGGCTGTCCCGGGCACTGTCCCTAACCCGCTGCCACAGGGGCACCTGTGCCCTCCGTTGTGGGTGAACAGCGTGGCTTGGGCAGGGACACCACAGGCCACCTGAGAGGAGGCTGCCCGTGGCCCAGAAGGCTGACACGCAGGGCCATGGGGTCCTGTTCGAGGCCCCGGCCGCGTGGAGGGTCAGGGTGGGAAGATGTCGTCTGTCCTGAGAGCCCGCGGCCCGCCGAGGGGCTCGAGCAGGAGGCAGCCCCGGCTTGCTCTGCAGACCCAGGTTTTTCCACGTGGCTCTGAGAACCTGTCAGCTTCCCCCACCCCCGTCACTCTGCTTCACCTCAGAATGGAAGGGAGACCCCAATACTCTGTGAATCAGGGCCGGTGGACCAGGGAGCCACTACAAAGAACTGAAGAAAATCTATTCTGGTGATCCTTTCGGTCATTTGGAGACTTTCTGTTATTGTTTAAGTTCAGTAAAATCCACTCTATTTGGTGTACACTTCTGTGCGTCTCGACAAACACTTAACATCGTGAAACCAACAACACAACACAAAGGACCGTTCTGTCATCCCCCCAAATCACTCCTACCGTGCCTTCACGGTCGAGCCCTTCCTCCAGCCCGGCCCCCAGCAACCACTCACCCGTCCTTGGCCCTTTTCATCTTTTCTGGACTATGACGTAAGTCGAATCACGCCCTGCATGCGTAGCCTTGCGAGGCCTGGCTTCCTGCACTTAGAGGGCCACCTCTGAAGGGGACTCCCGCTGTGTGTCAGGATTCCACACCCGTCTACCACAGAGGAGGGCCCATCACCCCAATGCACCACGGCTTTCGTATCCACGCACCTGTTGGTGGAGATCTGTGTTGTTTCCAGTTCTGAGTCATGATAAATAAAGTGGCCGTAATCATTCACAAAGAGGTATTTGTGTTAACATAAGCTTCCGTCTCCCTTGGGTAAACACCTAGTCCTGAGATTGTCGGATCACGTGATACGTGTATGTATATAAGGAACCTCCAGGCTGGTTTCCGAGGCCGTCTGCCGCACCACTTTGCACCCCTGCCAGCAGCCTGAGAGCTCCAGTTGCTCCAAATCCTCGCCAGCACTTGATGTTGCCCGTTATCGTTGTTCTGTCTGTTTGTGTGTTAGCCATTTCTACAGGTGTGAAGTGATGTTTCAATGTGGCTTTGAGTTGCATTTCCCTAGTGACTGATGGTGTTGAGTATTTTTCCATGTGCTCATCTGCCATCTGTGTATCCACTTTGGTGCAGTGTCTGTTCAAATTTCTTGCCCATTTTTTAAGCTGGGTCTTTATTTTCCTACTGTTTTCCTACTGTTGAGTTTTAGTGTTCCTTGTACATTCTGACTACAATCCCTTTGACAAATATGTGATTTGCATTTGTCTTTTCATTCTCTGGGCAATCTATCTTGAAGAGCAAAATTCTTAATTTTGATGAAATTTAATTTCTTAATTTGTTATGGATCAGGCTTTGGGCATCACATCTAAGAACCCTCGCTTGACCCAAGTTTACAAATTCTCTCCTTTGTTCCTCTGGAAGTTCTGTGGATTAGGCTTCACATTTAGGTCTATGATGCATTTGAGTTAATTTTTTTAATTTTTATTTTATATTGGAGTATAGTTAATTTACAATGTCGTGTTGGTTTCAGGTGTACAGCAAAGTGATTCAGTTATACATATACATATATTCATTCTTTCGCAGATTCTTTCCCATATAGGTTATTACAGAGTATCAAGTAGAGTTCCCTGTGCTATACAGTAGGTCCTCGTTGATTATCTATTTTATATACAGAACTGTGTATATGTTAATCCCAAACACATATGAGTTAATTTTTGTTTATGGTGCAAAGACTGGGTTTTTTTGCTTTTTTGCATCTGGATATACAATTATTCAGCCCTATTTACAAAAATACTCTTCTTTCTCTATTTAATACCCTTTGCACTTAGAGGGATTGTTAGGATCAAATGACACACCGTGTGGAAATGTTTGGCGCCTGGGAATACTCAAAGTGCTTGATGAACAGTAGCTTAAAAATCCCACATTCTCTGCGCCCCAGAAGTTTGCGTGACAGGCAGGATCCAGCTCGTCTCAGAAAAGTTCTGGAAGCATCCCCTGCTTCGTGGGGTGTGGTGAGGCACAGATAGTGCTGTGAGGTACAGGCCCTGGCGGGGACTTGGGTGCAGATAGCAATTCTGAAAACCTTCCTGCAGGGTGATTAAGGAGAGGTAATTACAGTGCCTGACCCCCCAAAATATATATCATGTAAAGTGCTTTCTAAACCTGAGATCTTACCGTTAGCACCCAGACAACCATATTTAGAGATGCTTTCCTTAGAAAATGTTATTAATAATTGATTGGGTGATTACTTTTCACTTTGCCCACTGAAGACATTATTTGATTTATGTACGGCACAACTGACTTTGTAAACAGAGCATATTTAAACACAACTTGACAACAGTGATGATTTATTTGATGTTATCCTTTGAAATTATATTTATCAAGCCATAGCTCTCTGGCATTTGTTATAGCTTCAGCCAAACAAAATCACCATGAGTCAGGCCAGCCTCCCAGCAGGCATATAACTCAAAGGATCATGTGACAAAGGCCGCACCTCCCCACAAGGCCACCGCAGATATCACCTGGGGTCGGGGTTCTGGGTGCACCGAGTGTGCCCCCCGGACAGTGCGTCCCTCCAGGTCACCCTCCCAGCACCCTGAGGAGCGGGAGTTAAGATCCGCATTCCAGAGAAAGCCGTGTGTCTGAGAGGTCAGCCGGCGCACCTAAGGTCCAGGGGCCAACTCCGAACCACTCTCCACTCCCCGTTCTCCCCAGTGACTCCCTGCAAAGAGCCAGGCTCCAAGCACAGTGTCCCCTCCATGTCGCCCTGAGAGGTTCTGGCCCAGCTGATGGGGTCCAGGCCTCCAGTGCCCCCCGAGCCAGGCCAGTCTGATGCCTGGGGGGATTGGGTCCTCAGTCTTTCCAACGCTCCTGTGGAGGTGGACATTCCCAGCCACGTCCAGGAGTCGCAGTGTCCCTGCAGCACGTCTGGGACTCCTGGTAAGTGGGCCCCGGGGTCCTCAGGGCCTGGCTTTCTGATGCCTCCCTTGCTGGCCCACTCAGGCAGCCCGCGCCAGCTCTGCTCACCCTGGTGCCTTTGCCTCTCTCGCTCCAGCTCCAGTGCGGGACTCACCCCGTTCCATGCATCTGTGTCTGCAGAGGGGTTGGGGCTCTGCCAGAGCTGCCCACGCGCTAACTCCCGGGGCTGAGGCTCTCGGGGGCTGAATCCCTTCCCTCCCCCCAGCACTTCCTCCACGCTCCCTCCCCGGGCCCCTGACGTTGACTCCAGATGCTGGGCGCCCTCCTTTCCGGTGTGGACTAGCTCAGCCCTGCTCACTCAGCACCTCCCTGCTCCGCAAAGCCGGAAGCTCACAAGGGGCCGGCTCAGACAGAGGCTGAGGGTCTCACTGAGGGTCCACCGTGGGTCTCACCTGTGAGCAGCTCGAACGCCCTCAGAGGCTTCAGACTCTCTCATCATCATCTCCGTGGAGAGCTGCCCCCTGCCCCGCACTCTCCTGTCCTGTGCAGGTGCAGGGAGACAGACACCTAGGTCACTTCTAGAAGCCATGCCATTGGCCCTTCTCACCAAACTGCCCCAAAGGCCCCGGCACCCCAGGCTCCCCGAACCCCACAGAGATGCATCTGTCCCTGACCCCTCTGCCCCAGTTACCTCCAAATTCCACCCAGAACCCACTCAATCCCTCCAGCTCCACGGCCCACCCAGCCCAGACCTTCACCACCACCCACCACCTGCCCCACCTCACAGCCCGGTCTCTGCTGCCCAAGCAATTGTCCACAAATGTGCTTCGGGTTGGGTCCCCAGTAAGCTTCTCTCGCGACCCCTCACCGCCTGAACCCCAGCTGCCCTGTTTCTCTCAGTTCTTGGGGACCACTGACCTCTCTTCTGCCTCGGGCCTGGCACGAGCAGCCCCGCTGCCCACAGGCCACCTCCGCCCTCGTCACGGCCACGCCCTGCCCGCGGCCCCTCAACTAACGCCTCCTTCTCTGAAGGCCTTCCCAGCTCCCTGCCGGGCGCTCACACACAGCTCCCTCCACGCTCGGCCCGTTTTGGAACTGTCTGGTGTTTTGTTACCTGTAGACTGTGGCTCAGTAGGGCAGGAGCTCATCACCTCCACACACGCGTCAGGTGAGCGAGCGGACAGACGCGCCCTCCCCGGCACTCAGAGCAATTCCGCCCAGATTCGTTGGCTTGCTTTTAGTTGGTACGGCAATTTCCCCTTCCTCTCACTAACTGCTTTCTGGATACCTCATCTCCCCAGAGGGCAGTGGTGCCCGAGTAGCTGAGGCTCTTTGCACCAGGGGAGACGTTCTGTGCTCCCAGGGCCTTTGCACAGCCCCTCTGTCCCCGCAGCAGCCTTCCCAGGTGGCCTCAGGGACCAGGACACTGCAGGTGCGGCAGGGACCCTGCCAGCCGGCCCTGTGCTCACAAGGCCAGGAAGTGGTGGGTCAAATCATCACTGCAGACCTTCTCAGGGCCTTCACCAAACACCGCGACCTCCCAGCGAGAACAGGGCCCAGTTCCTTGGTGTGTGGACTCCATCTGTTGTGAAACGCTCCTTCATCTCTTAACAACTTGGTGAAAGGAGACCACGAAGCCACAGCGACAGGGTTGTAGCTCTGGTTCAGACTCACCACCCTGGACGGCCTGAGACCGAGGACTTCCCAGGGGTGGGAAAACCAGGAACTTCCAGGGCAAGCGGGAACAGCTGGGAACCCTCGCTGCAGCCCGACGTGAGGACATTAAAATGCCGGGGGCAGGGGACGTCACACCTGGAAACCTGCAGGTCCCCGGCTCACACCCGAATCATTTCGAGGAGCCCCTCCCTGGCTGCCGGGGAGCAGCCTCGGGTGATGACTAAGCCTGCTCTGTCCTCACTCACACCCGGGACCCAGGCCCCGGGCCCAGGGCGTGTCACAAGGTTTGCCGTGAGCGCAACGCACGTCAGGCCAGCCGGTTCACCCTGTCACTTGCTCCGTGAAGACCTTTACCACTTGGTGACGTAGAAGAGACGTGTGTCCCCAGGGAGGGGCGAGGGGGAAGCTGGCGAGGGTGTGCGGCCCGCCGTGCACTCAGCCGCCAGGAGCGGGACGGGGCCATCGCTGTGAACCTCCTGGGGGCCCAAATCAGCTTCACCGCTGCAGACTTAATCATCTACGTTTTGCAGGAGGATTTTTTTTTTTCTTTTTTTTTGGCCACGCAGCATGGCTTGTGGGATCTCAGTTCCACCCGCGCCATCTAGGCTCCCCACGACCCGCGAAGCCGGCCCTCCCACGGCCGGGGAGCCCTGCCCTTGGGCCACCATGCGACGCTCCCAATGCCTCCCAACAGGCAGGGGCCGCGCCTCCCCAGCAAAGCCCAAGCTTGCTCTGCACAGATGCTGAGCCCAGCGTCCCGGGAAACCAAAGCATGAGTAACCCGAACGAGGTCGAGAAGCTCGCGGCTCTGACGCGGCTTCAACTGCAGCATCACGGTGAAAAGAAGCGTGACTGCTCTTTGCAATTCAGTCAGGCCTCGGCCTCGCCAGGAATATCAAGGCTCTGAGACCCCTGCGGGCTCCACGCAGCCTCTGCGAAACGTCCGTCCCAAGTGCCCGCGCGGAGCCCACCTCCGCGTGCAGGCCACGCGCTTATACTATAGAACGTATACTACAGAGTGTAGTAGATAGAGATTGTCCAGCTGCTGGCAGACCACAGTGTCTTCCTTACGTACGTGTCCATCAAAGGAAAACTAAAGCCCCAAAGCTGGCCGATGACTGTTATGGGAAATCGATCCTAACATTAGCCAAAGAAACCCATCTAATTGTGGATATTATGAAGAACTTATTATTAAGTGGGTTCAAGAAATAATAACTGTCCTCTGCTTTCAGAGGTACTGATCCCTATGAGAAAATATAGACATATTTATTCTGTCTCCCCAGGTCTAGCTGTGAACCAGCCCTTCCTGGCTAATGTGGACATCAGTCAAAATGTGGGCTTTAGCATAAGGCACACACGCCAGTTGCCCCCTGAACATGAAAACCTGAAGCCCCAGATAGAGAGCGAGAGAGACTGCTTCAGGGAAAGTCATTGCCTGCGGTGAGGTGGTGGCCCGCCTGGGGAGGGGACACAGGGCTGCAGAGCTGGCTGCCTGAAGGTCGACGCCGCATCCACGCCGGGGCCCTTGCTCTGGCCTGCTGCCCCAGCGGGTGCAATGACACCCACCGTGCACGACAGCGTGGCCCTCAGCTTACACTCCTCTGCTCCCCTCTGCCCTGCCAAGAGCCACGGCCATGGCCACCAGCCCTGTCGGGGCCTCCGCTCTGTCTACGTCCATAGCAGGTCTCAAACGCACACGCTTAAAAATTCTGGGGTGGGAGGGTGGCTCCAAAGACCTTCTGTTTACAAGGCTTAGTTCTGTCTACTTACATCGTAGTACAAGTTAAAGCTGAGAGAATTTTAAATACTTATCAATTGATTCATTTAAAAATAACAATCATAAACCCAGTGTATGTTAACGTACATAACATATTTTTATGAAAAAAACTAGATTTTCAAAATCAAAAAAAGTGTACTGAGAAGGGCAATGTTTTACATTCGTTCATCTCTTGAATGTCTGGCTGATAGAGGACAGTTAGACTCTCATAACTGCTTCTGCATTCTGTCTTTCATGCTATGTTATTTTGTCTGTAATTATCAAAGAAAATGCAACCCCACACAAATAAGTGGGTAGAAAGGAGAGAAGTGTGTAAAAGGCTTTTCAGAGACTTGCGATCTTCTTCAATACTGCACCCAGCTGGACAAGTGGGAGTTTGTGGGAGGTTGGCAGCGGCATCTGACCCCAAATAGGTACCTCCTGCCCCGTGCATGGAGCTTTACAAGAATGTCCTGCAGCCTGAGTGGGTCTTCTGCTGACGTGATGAATTTTATACGTAACGTCAGGCCCTGGCCATTGGGAAACACTGGTTCCATGAGTTGTGCAGACCTTCCAGATGTGGACCCATTCCATTGTCCAGTGTCCAAATACCACATTTGCTCAAATCACCACTAACCCCACTAGGAAAGTTGCTAAACATTGGGAAGCCATCAGACTCAGGGTGACAGACACCAGTTTTCCAAAATTCTAATTTTTGCCTGAAACCTGAAATTTCATCATTGGCAACAAATACTGCCCAC
Source organism: Balaenoptera physalus (assembly GCF_965194825.1). Taxonomy (NCBI): domain Eukaryota; kingdom Metazoa; phylum Chordata; class Mammalia; order Artiodactyla; family Balaenopteridae; genus Balaenoptera; species Balaenoptera physalus. The sequence continues at coordinate 23,864,284 of NC_138893.1, read as the reverse complement.
TGTTTTCCTCAAAGCGGCAAGTTTACTGTGTTCCTTTGGAGAAAAAAATCTGTGAAATATCAAAGCCAGAATAACTGTAGTTTGCCTGTTGGTCTTCCCTTCAAGTATAAGTGGCGCTTCATTTTCAAAAAAGGAAAAAAAAAAAAGCAGTTAGTTCAACTCACAGCTCAAACCACAGCCCCGCAGCAGACGCCCTCTGCACGCACATCCCACTTTGTGGGACAGACAGACCAGGAACAAGACAAGTCCTCAAACATGGAGATTGCAAAAGGTGATAATACTTTTGCTCCATCGAGGGCATTCTGAGAAGGGGCCAGTTCCGTGTGACCGCGTGTGTCACCAGGGGCCGCGGCCTGATTCCTGCTGAGGCTCCAAGTTTCCCCATCAGGGCAACGTCAGCACGTGAGGATGGGAAATAGTGTCTCTGTGCGATTATCAGTACAGTTTTTACCTCCCGGACCCCCGAGAGGGTCTGGGGCCCCCAGTGTCTGTGCCCACACCCGGAGAAGGGCTGGTCTGGGGCCCCCAGTGTCTGTGCCCACACCCGGAGAAGGGCTGGTCTGGGGACCCCAGTGTCTGTGCCCACACCCGGAGAAGGGCTGGTCTGGGGCCCCCAGTGTCTGTGCCCACACCCGGAGAAGGGCTGGTCTGGGCCCCCCCCCCAGGTCCTGCCCCAGAGCTGGCTGAGGAGGAGGAGGGTGCACCTAAGCGAAAAACCACCAGGTTTATAACTGCAAGGGAGGGTGCCTGGCACTGCCACGCTCACCACACATCCCACCTGCGACAGTGGCACGTACAGGGAGCAGAGGCGGTGGCCCTGGAGGGCAGCCCGCACAGCTCTACCCAGAGGACCTGGCACTGGCCACCCAGCTGGGGCCGTCCAGCTTCCCTCCAGCCTGAGCGCCCGGGCATCTCTTTTAGATGGCGCTTGACGCCCAGGCAGCCCATCCTGCTGGGTTTCCTGTTTTCATGTTGCCTTGGCACAGACTTTTTATCTTGCTCCAAAACACTACCCTCAGATCAGTTCATTGACGCCTCTTCGTATCTTCCCGCTGGCACCCAGGAGCAGCTGGGCTGCCCTGAAGAATTTTCCCGATGGTCCACAAAGCCCCCTGAACTTACGCTGCATCTGAGAGCACTTCAGACCTTAAATTGCCCCTGCGAGAAGTCGTCATCCAGCAGCCCCTATGCAGAACGAAAGCAGAAGTTCAAACTGAAAAGCGTGCAACCTCGCCCCATGCCAGAGCTCGGCGTCATCAGGACCAGCGAACAAAACACAAATATTCAGAAAGAAAAGTGCTTCCCTGAGGGGAGGAAAAGCACTTTCACGGTTACAAAATACTGCCCCCAAATTTATTCAGACAGACATTCTATATTGGAAAACATGGAAGTGACAAGATATGTTGTGTAAGTTATTTGAAAGAGAGCTGTCTTTTGGTTTAATACATCACGGTGACCAGTGAGGGACTTTAGAACCTGGAGTCCACCCAGGAGGAAGAGGGCTTGTCTCTGTCCCCGCGGCCCCGCCATGTTAGGCTTCAGCTCTGCTTCCCCACAGTGCATCCTGCCCCTGGTCATCTTTACCCCTCCCAACCCCTCCCAAACCCTCGTGCGTCTGAAAAGTTCCCTTGACGAGAGCAGCCTCGTGCTGAACTCAGATAAAAAGCGGGAGAGGGCTTCCCTGGTGGCGCAGTGGTTGAGAATCTGCCTGCCAATGCAGGGCACACGGGTTCGAGCCCTGGTCTGGGAAGATCCCACATGCCGCAGAGCAACTAGACCCGTGAGCCACAACTACTAAGCCTGCGCGTCTGGAGCCTGTGCTCCGCAACAAGAGAGGCCGCGATAGTGAGAGGCCCACGCACCGCGATGAAGAGTGGCCCCCGCTCGCCGCAACTAGAGAAAGCCCTCGCACAGAAACGAAGACTCAACACAACCAAAAATTAAAATAAATAAATAAATAAATAAAAAATATTTTTTAAAAAAAAAGCGGGAGAGGCGGTGAGCACGTGATCGCTAATTGGCTCCAAGGGTGACCTGGGTGGGAATGAGCTTCGCTCCGCAGCCTGCACGCGGGGGAGCCTGGCAAGGACTCGCCTCGGGCACCGGCTGCTGACAGATCGCCTCGTCCGGGCAGGAACGGCACTTGAGCGACTATAAAGATCTATTTTCCAGCAGGATTCGCAAACCCCTCTCAGGGCCCCTGCCATCACCATGATCCCCAGGAATCCTGGCAGGTGTCACCTCCGGGGTCCGTCGTGGAGAAAAGCACTCTTGCTGTTCAGAAAGCAGAGCCCTTCAGCCCCGCTGAGGCAAGTTTAGCTACAGAGGCTAGAAACGTGCCCAAGTGTGTGAGCCCAGCAGGGTCTCGCTGCCCAGACGGTGCCCGGGGACGGGCAGGACCCTGCCCAGGCCGCCTCTGCCTGCCCACCTCCCAACGGCCCAGCCCTGTGCCGACAAGGGTGAGTAGGCCTCACCGGTGCCTTCACCTGATGGGAGCAGGTGGGACCCCTGGGCCAGGGAGCGCTGGCCTCTGGAGGAGTGCACGCACCCCTGGCCACACGAGCGCCCCCTCGAGCCGCATGTCCCATACAGAGCAGGGAGACGGTGGGCAGCCAGTGTGATGGGTGGGGACCCCGCCGCAGCCACACGGTCGACAGGAGTCCCGACTCTGCCACTGGCTGGTTCTGGGTCTCTCTGAGCCTCAGTTTCCCCTCTGCGAAAGGGAGATGGTAACAAGACCTGGCCATGGGAGGGTCGCAGGACTGAATGCGTCAACACGCACGAAGCGCTCAGCGCGGTTCCAGGCTCGCAGTGAGCGCGATTTTTGTGCTTTCTAAATAAACGGGTGTTATCCGGGCTCCATCACTAGGTAGCCTCGGTTGCAGTTTCCCATTCCTGAGTCTGTGCCGCGCCCTTTCTGAAACCACAGCGATGGACTCAGTCTACTTGCGCACAGGAACCTGTGTCCGCTGCTCAGGTGTCAGAAAGGGCTCGGCTTGTTCTGTTGACACAAAGTTTCATTCTCATTCTGTGGTGGCAGCAATTCTCCAGGTCCAAGCAGCAGACGTTTCCTCCGAAGTCACGCAGGTAAACAGGGAAAAGCCAGAGGTTTTCTCCTTGTAAATTATTTCTACTTGGCAAACACGGAAATAAGAACGAGGTGAAAGTCTACAGCTGTGAAAGTAAATAAGCCAGCTGAGGTGGCAAACTTGAAAGCCAAGCTACACAGACTGCTCTGCCGGATGCAGCTCGGATGCCTGGTAGGTCACACGGGTGCCAGGCCTCCCCCGGGGTCTCCATGGGGCAGCAGCTCAGGACAGCCCGGGGTCCCTCCCAGAGTCAGGAAGCCGAAGGCACAGGGGGCTTAGGGTGAGGGGTGGCCTTCTGCCTCAGAGACCACCGGGACAGTGTGGGGACGCAGGGCGTGGAGGTGGGGAGGCCCCGGCCTGGATAATGGGGAGGGGAAGGCCGAGTGTGAGCCCGAGAGCCTACCCTGGGGAGTGGACAGCATCTAAGGACGTTGAAAATGCCAGTCCTCTGGCCTCACCCCCCCTCCCCTCCACCAGGGGTGGGGGCAGGAATCCGAGTGAAACACTCCCCACGGTGACGCTGGTTCTGAGACAACACACAGACCAGGCTGCAGGACCGAATGACCAGGACATTCGTGCAGTTCCCTGGTGGGAGTCTTTGCCGCCCCTCGACGAAGCTGCGCTTCTGTCAGGAAGCAACAACAGCAGGACAGCTTTGGGATGATGCAGGGTGCAGACACCTCGTCTACGTCCACCGAGCTGAGTGACTGCTGACCCCTCTGCCAGACCAGCCCTCAGCACCCACGGCTGCTGCTTGTGGCCTGGAGGCTACCCAGAGGGGCTCCCTAAACCTCACAGCTGGCCCCAAGCCATGTCCCGGAAATCTGAGGGAGGAGAGGAAAGGGGGAGAGCCAGGCTGGGGCCGGAACTTCACACCACGTCCCACCTCAGCAGCCACACGAGATCCACCACCCTTGGCCAAACTGTGGGTCCCGCCCTGTATCAGCCGGTCCCTTGGGAGTCCCCGTCCCCAGCTCTGCCTACAGGACCCCCCAGGCAGCCCACCTGGTGACTCAGATCCCCCTAATGAGGGGTTCAGCCTTTGCAGGCAGACGGCACCGCTGAGAGAGAATTTACAATGACACTTGGTAATTGAACCCCCAGGGGCTGATTCCACTCCTGTTAGAAGTTCGGGAAGCTGTCTCTATCGTTAACAAGGCCAGGCACCCATGTCTCTGGAGCTCATCCTTCGTGTGGAAGAGGCTGCTCACACGACACTCCAAGTCGTTCAACGGTGCTAGAGAAGAGATGGGAACAGGAACACTGTCAGGGAACCAGTCGTGCCCGAAACCATGAGAACAGGCCACAAACCTGGGCTGAGTGTCAAAGCCTGTCTCAGCCCGGCCACAGCATCCCCAGCGCAGGGGATAGCCTGGTCCAGGGCCCTCGGATCCCAAGAGATGGAGGGTGGGGGTGCCCCAGGAGGGAGCTCCCTGCATCTGGCTGCAAGTTCAGGGAAAGTTGGAGGCAAAGGGGCCCAGGCAATGACATTGGGCAGAGGTGCACGCACTTTGTCCACAATGTTTAGTTGAAAGCAATTTTTTTTAAAGAAACTTGGTCAGTGTATTTGAATCAAAGCAAAGTTGGTAAATCAGACAATTTTAAGAAGTGATGAAAAATGAGAAGCTTCTAATTCTGGTTAAGATGGAGTTAGCACACTATACACATCTCCTCCACTGATTACAGGTAAAAACACCAGGCAGAAAACATAAGGCAACCATCTGAGAACATTGAAAAGTAAATAGCAACAGAAGATTGGAGCTGGAAATCAAATGTCAAAGGGAGATTAGACTGCAGAAATTTCCTGGTTTATTTCCTCCCATTTTCCCAGGTTAGACTCCAGGCAGCTTGGATTCCTCAGTCTTTTAAAAGAATAATACATCACAATCAACTGGGGTTTGTTCTGAGAATGCAAGGTTGATGCACATTTGTAAATTGATCAATGGAATCCACCAGGTTAATAGACTGAAACAAAAACCACATGATCATATAGGTTGAAGCAAGAAAAACATTTGACAAAATTTGACAACCTTTCTTTCTCAACAGGAAAAGAACTTCTTTATCCTGATAAAGAGCACTGACCAAAAAAACTAGAACAAAAAACAAACCAAAAAAACCAACTATGAATAGCATTATACTTAATGACAAAAGACTAACTACTTTTGCTATAATATTAGGAACAAGGCAAAGATGTCTTCTCTTTCTTTTGCCATTCCTATTCAACATCCTACTAAGTCCTAGCCAATGTAGTAAGAAAAGAAAATGAAATAAAAAGGCATAGGATATAAAGGAAGGAAAAAAACTGTCCCTATGCACAGATAACACGATTGCGTACGCAGAAAATCCCAAGGGATCTACAAAAGTTTTAGAACCAACACATGAGTTATGAAACTCCTCACAGAATACAAGGTCAACATACAAAAATCAACTATTTTTCTATATACTAGCAATGAATAATTAGAAAAGAAAATTTTCTAAATAACGCCATTTACTATAGCTCTAAAAAATGAAATGTGTAGGCATAAATCTAATAAAAGGGAAAGATTATTGGCTAAAAACTATAAAATGCTGGTGTAAGGAATCAAAGAAGTCCTAAATAAATGGAAAGACATACCATGTTCATGGAATAGAACACTCAATTTAGTTAAGATGTTAATTCTCCCCAAAAATCATCTATAAATTTAACACAATCCAAAAAAAACTCACAGAAGGATTTCTTTAATAGACATGCTTATTCTAAAATTTATATGGAAAGGCAAAGGAAGTGTAATAGACAAAAATATTTTTGAAAAAGAATAAAATTGGCAGACTCATGTTGCTAGATTTTACTTACCCTAAACCTGCAATGATTAAGATAGTGTAATATTGGTGAAAGGATAGACACAGATCAACGGAACAGAAGAGAGAGACGAGAAATAGATTCACAACAATATGATCAATCAATCTTTGACAAAAGTGCAAAGGCCTCAGTAGAGAAAGAATTACCTTTTCAAGAAATATTTCTGGAACAAGTAGACATACATATGCAAAAAAAAAAATGGACCTCAACCTATACCTCACACATTATAGAAAAATTAATTCAAAAGAGACCACCAGCATAAATGTAATATGAAAAGTTATAATACTCTTCAAGAAAACATAGGGAAAAAATCTAACTCTTTGGGTTAGGCAAAAAGTCCTTGAATGGGACACCAAAAACATGATCCATAAGAAAAACTTGATAAATTAGCCTTCACCAAAATTAAGAATATCTACTCTGTCAGAGACACTGTTAAGGGAACAAAAAGACAAGTCATAGACCAATAGAAAATATTTAAAATCATATATCTGATAAGGGACTTATATTCAGAATATATAAATAATTGTCTAAAGCATAGGAAATCTAACGACCATATACTTTGAACATATACTTTGCCTAAAAAGAAATATGGATGGCAAATAAGCTCATGGAATGCGATGGTTTTTCTTGCTCTTTCACTGGAAACTGCCCTCCTGGGGCCTCCTAGGCAGTCACATGGTCTGCGGGTACCTGTCCTGAGCAGCCTCCCAGCCACCCGGGTCCCCCGCATCTGTCCCTGCGTGTTGGCCCTGGCACGAGGCTCCTGGCAGCGGTAGTAATAGGGAAGATTTACAGCGAGTCAAGCACGTGGCACACGAGCGTATCAGACAAATGACTAAGACGGCACTTTCCTCCTTGGCCTTTTCTCTGATGAGCAGGATTTACGAGCTTTGGTAATGGGCCGTAGCAAGAAGGCCAAGTTTGTAAAACACAGTTCCTTTGTCGAAGGACACGGGCTGTCCAAACTTCCAACTCTGCAGACGTCACACTCGTGCGCCCAGCCCTGGAGCACACTGTAGAGGTCAAAGGCAGCCCTGGGTGACAGCTAACGTAGATCCCCACCCTCTGTCCAGGTGCAGCTGCCGCCACGTGTGGATCCCCAGCCTCGGCCCGCTGTGGTCTGATGGCACAGGTTGGCTAGCAGCCGGCATGGGGACCTAAATCATATTCAGCTTTGGCTCAAGCTCCCAGATCCCCACAAAGCCAGCAGGCAGCAGGACACCAGGTCTGGGCCAACCTTCCCTGACAAACCAGCCACCAAGCGGCAGCTCTGCCCAGACCACCAGTTATCAGCAAGGGTTTTCAGCACTCCTGTGGCTCGTGAACACACACACACACACACACACACACACACACACACACACAGAGTCCCTATGCCCACAGGTGTGTGAGGCTGTCCCAGGCAGGCAAAGGGGCTTGACCTTCACAGCAGGGGCAGTCGAGTCTCAGGCTTGTGGTCAGCACAGAGTCCCTTCGTGGCACCTCTCAGCCTGGCCAACTCTGAGGCCAGTCCCCAAGGACAGAACCATCCTTTGGTGCCAGGCCACACCTCCAGTCACAGCCAGCCAATGGACCAGGCCCACGTCCACCGCAAAGTGCTGATGGGCTGCCCAGCAGGCTGGGCAGGGGCGGGTGCAGGTGGGGAGGGAGGACGCCCCGCTCAGGGCTAGCTCACGCTCAGCCCCACCACCTCCACCGGAACTCCAGTGTTTATGTCACGTCGTCACGGTCCTTGTGAGCGCCACCTTCCTGTCTGCTGGCAGGGCTGATGTTCAGCCGGGGTGTGCCCCCTGCATTTGTTCCCATGTCTGGGCAGCCCCTGCGGGGTCAGCGCCCAGTCACTTAGACTCACCCTCGGCTCTGATCATTCTCCAGGCCAAACTCCCCCAGGTGAGTCTGGGGGGGAAGAGCCCCACAAGTGACCGGAGACCCAGCTGGCACGGCGAGACAACTCGTGCATTTGCCTCGTTTCCCGTGGTCCACGCTGGGAACTTGCTCACCCTCATACGGAAATCTCAGCCTGCGCACCCCGATTCCTGGAGCCTGACGCTAGGGTCCACATCTTCTGTAAACCACCCGACACCGCATCACCCTCATAAATCCCCCAGGCTCCAGAGAAGAAAATGTCTACGCTAGCAAGAGAGGCCTTGAGAACGGGCCCCCCATGGGCGGTGCCATCTACAGGTTAGAGCTGCATTTCCCAGGGGCCCCTCTCTGTGGGCTTCCAGGTTGGGGTTGGCCACAGGCAAACTCTGTGAGGTCGTGGAAGGCAGAGGTGAAGCAGGTGACTTCTGAGGCTGGGTCACAAAAGGCGGTGTCACTTCCCCTTGCTCACCGCCCACTGGTGCCTGGCCGTGTGCCACCTCAGGCCGCCCTGCCGTGAGGAAGCCAGGCCACCTGGAGAGGCCCCGTCGGCAGTCCTAGGTTTCTGGTCATCCAGACAGCACCCAAGCCTCCAGATGATCCCAGCGCCCAGCTGTGCTGTCACCCCCCGCCTTCCAGTTTTCCCAGCTGAGGTCCAGACACTGTGGGGCAGACACAAGCCATCCTCTTTTCCCTGTCCAACCCCCGGACCTTCTGAACCCGTAGGCACAATGAAACGACTGTTAACTCCTAGAGTAACTTGTTACACAGCAGTAGTGACCGGAATGCTACCTGTGTCAGCCACAGTTTAAATTGTCATTTGTACCCAAGAGATTCAAAGCTTTGGGCAAAAGGGAGACGTCCCAGAGAAGTAATCCCACAAAACATCTTCTGTCTTCTCATGCTGATGAGGAAATACTTTTCTGGTCTGAGCGCACCGGTCCATAGCTCTCCTCGTCCACATTACGAAAGAGGAGCGTTGACGGCACTTCCAGGGAGTTACCATCCCTTTGCCCAGCCTGGCTGAGTCCGGCAGGGGCCTGGCCCTGGTCAACCTTCTCAGTCGAAGGCCGTTCTGGACTCATTAATCCCAGGCTGCTGGGTGACACCAAAACCTCTTTGGTGGGTTTTCTCAGGTTCCTGCTATTTTTTGCCCTCCTGATCTGTGGGCACCTCAGGCAGGTCTGCATTGACAAGCCCAGTCTGCCCCTGAACTTGACACCTCATTCCGTGTGGGGAAGGACGGTGTGTGTGCAGAGCAGAGCAGATCTGCAGCTGGCATTCAATTTAGAGAATGTTTGTTGCAATAAACACACCAAGATATGTTTCTTCAAGGGTGTTTGACAGGCCATCTCTGGAGGCCATCTTCCCACACCATTTTTCTAGCAAAAAACATGGTCTTTATGTTTTTATTCTAGAAGGAGATTTACTTCCCTAATAATGGGAATCCTGATATCGGTGGATTCGTCACGTGCTAGAGTTAATGTTTGCCTTTGCAGTGCCATTTCCACTGTGAGAGAGGTTTAATTGACAACTTGAGATTTAACATAGCGAAGCTATGAAACATCTGGGAAACTGGAGAAACGCATGTTTTTATAGCCTGAAGGCTACCAGCAATTTGATAAACATAAGATGTGGATAATTTAAATGTTTAAGCATTTAATTACTAGTAAATGGGGATGTTTCGTTTTATGTTGTGTAGCTTATTATTTCATAAGTTTTCATCTAAGGATCCGCGAACAGGAGCCAACTTTCTGTCTTAAAGTCTCTCTCTTCCTCGCCGTTCTTCTTCTGAAAGCAGTGCCCTGGGGGAGCCTGGACAGGCTCCAGAGTGAAATCCTACTCTCTGCCTCCAGCATCTTAAACAAGACTCGCTCCCTCTCTCCTTGCGGCCGCCAAGAGCAGCCGTGCCCACAGAGGCCGAGACCACGACCCTGAGACGGAGCTCCCCGGCTGCTGCCAACAGCTTAGAGGCGCTGTGCTGAGACCCGCAGGGAGAGACAGGACCAGCCTCTCCTGCAAGGCACAGACCTGACCCTCAGTCAATCCACACAGCAAATCTACCAGCCACATGGGCTTTTAAATGTCTTTATACAGGTATCCACAGATGTACAGTTTAACAAAATTGCATGTGTGTGCCGGGTCATATGAACTCTACTTTAAAGCCTAGCCGTTTTCCTCTCCACTTTTTTACCTGTTTTTACCTGCTGACTGCTCCACCGCCCCCGCAGCTCTCCCACTTGCCCCCAGGTAACCATGTTGAAAATGTCATATGAATGTGTCTGTATTTTTCTCTTCAATCACATAGACATAAAGGGACAGCTCTTTAGGCAAATATACATTTAGAGTGGGTTTGCCTTGTTTGCACTACAAAAATAAGAACATGATATGCACATTTTTCTGAGACTCGCTTTTCTCCTAAGGAACTCCAAGACACCCTGCTGAGCCCCACTTAGTTCTTGGTATTAGTCGGCTAATCCTCCGTGTCTGCGCCCCCTCTGCCTGGGCTCGCCAGGTGCTCCCAGGGCTTCGTCTCCGTGAACGGGTACCAGTCAGCATCCTGGAACAGGAGACCTGGGTTCACGAGTTTTCCTTGTAGAAGGTAGATACCCAGTGAAATTACTGGGTCACAGGAAACGTGGATTTTCAATGTTAATAGTTGATACAAGATAAAGCCGTCATATGAGTAAGTGTGATGGGAGGAGCCCACGTGCAAACACTGTCACTATGGCGAGAGTGACAGCCAAGGGCAAAGGGGGTGGCAGAGCCCCCCCAGTGCACCCCGTTGCAGCCCCCACTTTCAACTCTCATACTCTGGCTGTTGACACTAAATTCTCCACGTGGGAAAAGGAGTGAAAGGTAAGGTTCACACTCAGCGCAGACGTTCGGTGCTGTACTCCCCCCGTTATTCCAGAACCTGAATAGACTCACAAGCCCCAGCCAAGCTGCCAGCTTCCAGCTCTGGCTCTCGCAACCGCTGCCTTGCCACACTGCACCCGGGGCTCCCCAGCGGCGCCTGCACCTCACCCGCTCCCCCAGGCCTCACGGGCCCAGTCTGCCTGCTGGGAAGACTCCATCGGCCTCTGTGCACCTGACCGCCCACAACTGCAGCCCGATGTCTTCCAGGGCGGTGCCCAGAGTAGGGCGGTGCCCAGAGTAGGGCGGTGTCCAGAGCCGGCCGGCCGCCCATCCCCCAGGGCAGACACCCCACTCCACCACCACCTGCTTGTTGAGTGACAGACACTCTGAGGCAGACACTGGGCTGTGCTGGGTTGGGGGGTGTCATGCGATGAGAGCTGGGAAGGTGACGGTGGTGACCCGCCCGTCGTCGGGGGCAGGAAGGGCAGGCTGCCCAGGCTGGGGCAGGCCTCCCAAGGGAGAGGAAGAGGAAGGGACAGACCATTTCAGCCAGCACGTGGGTCCACCAAATGGGGGAAGCCCAGGTGGCTGGCGCTCAGAGGGGCGAGGCCGGGGCAGCACGTGCAGGGCGCGGTGGCATGTGGGTGTTCAGCCAGAGTGACGGGTCCCCCGAGGTACCCCAGCTCTCAAACAGGTGGCAAAGGCCCTGCCTGGCCAATTTCCAGTCACCAAGCACGGGGGGAGCTGGAGGGGGACCACAGCTCCTCCCGGGGCAGCGACCACAGCGCCACCACAGCCCCGCGCGCGCTCCAGAATCACCCCAATTCAGAACCGACCTGCATCAGTCTGAACACTGCACTGACTCTTAACTCTGGTTACCGGCACGAAATTACGGTCAACGCAGAGAGAGCACAGATGTTGAGAACAAGGTCGCGGTGCTGGTGGGGTGGAGGCCTTCTGACTCTCACCCCGGATTATCTACGACTTCAGATTGAAGAGCAGCTTCCGGTTATTTACAGCAAAACTTAATCCTCCAAACTCCCCAGGGAAGCCGCTAAGCACCAGTGACAGAGTCCACGCTCCACGATGGAGGCCCCCCGGGTGGCGGGTCATGTAATCGGTGCAGGACAGTGAGGAGAGGCCAGTTCACAGCGCTGTTAACGCGGCTGGAGAAGAGGCTCATTAGGGACACGAATGGAAAACGGAAAAGCCCACAGTCATGCTTAAATTATTTTCAACTCTGCACAACTTTGGTGGCGTTTGAGGTGCAGAAGGGCCAGGTGAAAGTGCAGGTGCACAACTTTGGTGGCGTTTGAGGTGCAGAAGGGCCAGGTGAAAGTGCAGGTGCACAACTTTGGTGGCGTTTGAGGTGCAGAAGGGCCAGGTGAAAGTGCAGGTGCACAACTTTGGTGGCGTTTGAGGTGCAGAAGGGCCAGGTGAAAGTGCAGGTGCACAGCTTTGGTGGCGTTTGAGGTGCAGAAGGGCCAGGTGAAAGTGCAGGTGCACAGCTTTGGTGGCGTTTGAGGTGCAGAAGGGCCAGGTGAAAGTGCAGGTGCACAGCTTTGGTGGCGTTTGAGGTGCAGAAGGGCCAGGTGAAAGTGCAGGTGCACAGCTTTGGTGGCGTTTGAGGTGCAGAAGGGCCAGGTGAAAGTGCAGGTGCACAGCTTTGGTGGCGTTTGAGGTGCAGAAGGGCCAGGTGAAAGTGCAGGTGCACAGCTTTGGTGGCGTTTGAGGTGCAGAAGGGCCAGGTGAAAGTGCAGGTGCACAGCTTTGGTGGCGTCTGAGGTGCAGAAGGGCCAGGTGAAAGTGCAGGTGCACAGCTTTGGTGGCGTTTGAGGTGCAGAAGGGCCAGGTGAAAGTGCAGGTGCACAACTTTGGTGGCGTTTGAGGTGCAGAAGGGCCAGGTGAAAGTGCAGGTGCACAACTTTGGTGGCGTTTGAGGTGCAGAAGGGCCAGGTGAAAGTGCAGGTGCACAACTTTGGTGGCGTTTGAGGTGCAGAAGGGCCAGGTGAAAGTGCAGGTGCACAACTTTGGTGGCGTTTGAGGTGCAGAAGGGCCAGGTGAAAGTGCAGGTGCACAGCTTTGGTGGCGTTTGAGGTGCAGAAGGGCCAGGTGAAAGTGCAGGTGCACAGCTTTGGTGGCGTTTGAGGTGCAGAAGGGCCAGGTGAAAGTGCAGGCAGAAAGGTGGGCTGTGTCCAGCCTGCACCGCCCAGCTTGGCTGAGGGCCTGGGCCTCTCCCTTGTCTGTCCCAGGTAGACAACCCAGGACGGCCAAGGGGAGCAGACGGGGGGCCCTTCGAACCCCTGCACCTTCATCTTCATAACGAGGCTGGTAGCAGACACCTCCCAGCAGGCGACAGCACCCGGGGACCTTCCTGGGGTGCGGCGGGCATGCTCCCCTCCTTCCCGCGCCCACCCCCCAGGATCTACCCCCCCCCCCACCAGTCACCTGAAACAAGTCATTCTAATCCAGCTCATTCTAAGATGAACAAATATGCTGTCGGGTTTTTAAAGATTTGGCACCGTCAAGTTAAAACGCTACCTAATCCCCTCAGAAGACGTGCTTCACGCAAGCCCTCTGAGTTCTGTAAACAGCTGGGAGCAACCTAAAAATAGCGCAGCTGCGAACCGAAACCAGCAACGTGAAGGCAGGAAAATCTACGTGCGGCATTTACTCCGCCCAGGTCACTGGTTCCCCCAAAGCAGAAAAACACGAACGGTGGTCTTTCGTTTCAATTTTAGATCATCAGACAAAATAAATGGCTTTTCTACACTCTGTAACTCATTTTATTGCCCCGTAACAAACCCTACGCGAGGTAAACTAGTAATGCTAAACAGTTAATGCCCACACGTGATGCCTAAGTTGCCCATGAAGATGTTACCTCTTCAGATGATGCAGGAGGACGTCAATCCAGCTATGATTCGCCAGACCTGAAGCTGCCTGGGCACCAGGGCCACCAGGCACGCCCATACTCACCAGTCCAGGTAGGAGGGGCAGGGACGGACCAGCGAGCCACTGGCTCCAGAGCAGCCCTCCCACTGCAGCACCCACCACTCCCCCCAGAGATGCCCCTGCCCCCCTGCATGGAAGCCAGGTGGAGAGGGGGGAATGGGAGGCGCGGGGTGCGCTGGGGGAACCCCCTCCCCAGAACCAGCCCCGCTGCTGCAGCAGGAACAGGACCTGGGCAGTCCTGTAAATCGTCGTAGATCCCACACCAGAGGCGGGAAGCAGAGCCCCCAAGGCTGCCTGACTGCATCAGGCCCCTCTGTCCTCCCTAAAACACCCCTAAAACCAGGGACCCTAACACTGATGGTGTGCCCACGTCATGCCCTGCCCCTGCCCCAGGGCCTCTCCACGCCTACTTGCTCCTTGAGATTTTAGAGGCCGGTGCCTCTCCCTCTCCCGAAAACAAAAGGATGTAAGGCATTTGCCTTCAAAAGGCACATTCCCCAGAGTCCCAGGGGGGCTGGCAGGTGGTTCGGGCTGCCCCTTCACCCTCTGTTAGGAGTGGGGTGCACACTGGTAGCCGGGCTGTGGAGCTGATGCCCAGCATCTAGTGCCGGGTGACAACCATCGACCACAGGAAGGTTGTCCCATCCCACGGGGGCTGAGCAGGGCTGAACGGGGGGAAGCCGGAGCCACCTTCCCTTCGAAGCGACCCCCTCTGGCTCTCTCCAGCAGGTCCCCCACCCCCTGCAGGAGCACAGGGACCCCCCGCCCCCTGCAGGAGCACAGGGACCCCCTGCGCTGGCGTCCCCCCCCCGCCTTCCCTCCCCATCCGTCTCCCATGGACGTGGCAGGTTCTGGGACCGCTGTGGAAGACAGGCTTATTTAAAACACCAAACACAAGCCCCAGCTTTAAGAAGCACATGCGGGCTTCCCTGGTGGCACAGTGGTTGAGAGTCTGCCTGCCAATGCAGGGGACACGGGTTCGACCCCTGGTCTGGGAAGATCCCACATGCCGCAGAGCAACTGGGCCCGTGAGCCACAACTACTGAGCCTGTGCGTCTGGAGCCTGTGCTCCGCAACAAGAGAGCCCACGACAGTGAGAGGCCCGCGCACCGCGATGAAGAGTGGCCCCCACTTGCCGCAACTAGAGAAAGCCCTCGCACAGAAACAAAGACCCAACACAGCCATAAATAAATAATAAATAAATAAAATTAAAAAAAAAAAAAAAAAAAGAAGCACATGGCACACACAAATGCATAAAACCTCAGGGGAGAATCCATCAGGAAGGTGTCTTGTGTACCTGAGAAGATGAGGGGGACGGGCAGCTGCCGCTCTTGTGTTACAGTGAGTGGTGCCGGGGGAGGGGGTCGGACCCCGCAGCACCCTCGGGTCCCCAGGGGGCCCGCAGTCGTACTCCCTAGCGAGCGCGGAGGGAGCCCGGCTCCCCGGGGGTCAGGCCACGCTGGAGGCCAGCACGCCGGAGCCTCCACTGTCCAAGCCGTCCCCCTCCACCCCCGCCCGAGGCTGCGCCCCCAGTAGCACGCAGGGGCCCTGGTGGCTCTCTGGAGCTCACAGGGACTGAGCGAGTTCGGGGGAGGCCAGACCTGGGCCGGGGTGCAGGCAGCCACGGGGAGCCCACCACTGACCCCGACATTCTGCCTGGCTGGGCTGGCAGTGAGGAGGTCCACTTGAACAGCTCAAGGGCGAGCCCAGGTCAGGCCCTGCTGGGGAGGACCCCAGACCCCTGAGCTGGGTGGTTGCAGAGAGCAGGGCCGGGCTGCCCATCTCCAGCCTCCTCCCGAGAGCCGCCCCGGCCCCTCGCGGTTTCCGCTCCACCGGCTCTGACCCTCAGCCTCGCTTCTACCCCAGGGTCGTTGCCCAGGTGACCAGTGCTTTCTGCCTCGCTTACATCGAGGCCATAAGATCTAGACCACCTGGCCGGCTAGACCTTTTCCACTGAACCTGGGGTCAGAGGCCACTGACGAGCCTGGCGCCCTTGACCCCCACCTGTGCCCAGGGTCCCCAGCACGGCTGCTGTGCCCAGTAGAAGCTGCGGGAAGGACGTCTTCCTCAGAAGTGAGAGCTCAGAGCTCGGCCAGCCCCAGGTTGTAATGTGATCACCTCCCACCCTAGCAGTTTGCCATGAAAACAAAAGGGAGTGAGAAGAAATGGGGGAGGTGCAGCGTGGTGTCCCACTCCCCAGTCTCGGCCTCATGGGACGCTTGCTGTGTCTGGCGGTGCCTTGATCCCGGAACAGGCGCTCCTGAGAGCCAGCTGCAGCCGTGCCCAGAGCCCAGGGCAGCGGGCAGGTGCCGCCAGGGGCCAGCACCCAGCCCTCCTCTCCTCCCCGGGAGCGGCCCCCCGGAGAGCCGCGCACCGATGAGGCCGAGGCGCCGGCCAGCTCCCCCTGGACCCACTAGTGCCTCCGGGTGCCCCGTGGCACCCCGGCTGGGGACAGGCGTCAGACCCTCTGGGTAGCTCGAAGTGGTTCCCGTTTAGTGATCCAAGAGGGCTGTGGGGCTGAGACGGTTCAGAAAGGCCAGACCACAGAGGAAAACAAACACTTGACTTTAAACACGCGGTTTTTGTGAACGAGTGGCTATTTTCCTTGAAAGCATCAGCACGGTCTAACCCCATGACACACGAGCAAATAGACCTCAGGACAAGGCGTCCTGCTGGCCGCACGCCCGGCTCACAAGGCCTCCACTACAGGAGAAACCATTCATTTCATTCCTTTGAGATGCCTTGACACGTAAAACACCTGCCCATGACACAGCCCCTCGGCCCAAGGAAGGGCTGCCGTTTGCAGAATGGCCCCGGCCTGCTGGCCTGTGTGGCAGTGACGTGGTCCCCGGGCCCGAGAGCCACCGTCGCTCGCCCGGCCCCGCTCGGGAGGAGCAGAGCGTCCGGAACTGGCCCAGCTGGAGCCCGGCCCTGCGGGGCCCAGAGCTGCTTCCTGAGAGAGGTCGCCCCCGAGCCCCCCGGGCAGAGGCCTAAGAGCTCGCGCCCCTGCCATCCCCGTGAGCAGACCAGGCTCGGCCCTGCTCCTAGGGGTCCCCCCAGCGCTCCCCACGTGTCCTGCTGTGACCCTTTCCGCCCCCAGATGCCGCAACCCTACCCCCAGCCAGAGCTACGCAGCCCGTCCCCCAAGCAGCTGCAAAAGACAGGAACCGTACGCCGAACACAGGGACCCCGGGAGGAAAACAGTGGGAACAGAGATGCTGCATCGAAAGCCGGAAATTGTCCGTGCTTTTTACCCACAGCCCACTGCTGAGACCTTATCTTGAGGCACAAAAGGGGGTTTCTCTTCAAACAAAGGCGTACGGCCACTCCGTCCAAAGACCCCCTGAAATGACAGAAGAGATGTTTTGTAAATGTGAACCCACAGGCACAGGAGGCCACCGGAGAGAGATGGCGGAAAAGTTTCCGGAGAGCCGCAGGGGGCTGGGCAACGTGGGAGCTCTAAGCGTTAAGCTCAGCCCCCAGGTGAGGTGGGGGTCGTCAGGGGCCACACTGAGGAGACCCACAGGTGTAGGAATTGGAGCCCAGCCCCCAGTGTCCAGGGAGGCCCCCCAGCAAGGCCTCTTCGGGGACCCTCTGGTCCTTCTCACTTGCCTCACTCTTTGACACTGGTGGGCCACCGAAGACCAGAAGATGCTTGAGAAAAAGCCTGTTAAATTAAAAGAAGAGGTATGGTGGGGGACCAGAGAAAGTGCAGGGTACCGAAGGAAACTGTTTAAAGTTATAATTATTCCTGACATTGATAAGAAACGATACTGCATCTGTGAAAACTCCAAAGGGTCCCCTCTGGGGAGAAGCGGGGCGCAAGGCATAGGGTTTTTGTTGCCCTACAGAACCACCACAGTCAAAATACAGGACACTTCCATCACCCCGAAAATATCCTCCTGCGGGCTTTTTAATCAACCCTCTCCCCACCTTCAGTCCCTGGCAACCACTGGTCTAATTTCTGTTCCTCTTGATTTTTCTTTTCCTGGATGTCATATGAATAGAATCATTGCATTTTTAATCTGGTTTCTTTCGCTTCACGTGACATCCTTCGGGTTTGTCCATGGCGCTGTGTGGCTTCGGTCTGTCCCCCTTTCCTGCTGTGTCACGGTCCTTTGCACAGACAGGCCACAGTCTGCTCATCCGCTCGCCAGTCGAAGGGCATTTGGGTTGTTCCTTGTTTGGGGCAGTTATGAATAAAACCACTCTAAATATTCGTGGACAGGTTAAGTGAAGGTAACTTTTTCAGATACATGATTTGAAAAGATTTTTTTTCCCAGTTTGTGGCTTGCTTTTTCCTTCTCTTAACAGCATCTTTCACAAAGGAGAAGTTTTTAATTTTGATGAAGTTCACTTTACTGGCCTTTTTCTTTTATGGTCTGTGATTTTCGTATCATACCTAAGAAGTTTTTACCAAATCCAAGGTCATAAAGATATCCTCCTATGTTTTCAACTGGAAAGTTTTCTGTTATTCCAATAGGTATTTAAAGTTAAATTTGAGAGCTTGTTGGGCCAAAAGAAGCAATGAAGGAAATAAAATGGGGGGGGCAGATAAATTAGCCATTATCAAGTAGGAAAGAGTTGGAAAATCACGTAAATTTTCTGGATGGATTATCTCGTGGATACGCCTGTCGTAGTACTAGGAAAATGCAATTAAAGCCGAATACATAAAATCGTTCCTATAGGGCAGATATAGTCAGAAAATCAGAAAGCAAATCAATAAAATTACAAAATTTGTTTAAGCCACTGAAAACGAGGGGCAGGTATTGGAATACATTAGCAAAGTAGCCAATCTAGACACCTACCATTAACTGTATTAGGTGCATTTTTAGTCTGAGTATTTTACTGGCAGGGAAATGTACAAAGTGATCTTTCACGGTACTTTCTAGCACAGATGCTTTCCAGAGCACAGGTGGGAAACTTCCTTTCTTCATCAAAGGAAACCTTCTCTCAGGAAAGTGCCAACCGTGACTGTTGCACACGTGTGAACAGCAGCTTGGTGCTTTAAAAAAAAGTTCTGAGTCGGAGGCCAAAAAATAAAGGACATAAGTACATGGTTTTAAAGTTTAAATCACAAAAGCGGGGGGGGGGTGGGGAATCTCATTTGACAACCACTGTCTAGAGAAAAGGAACCAGTTCCACGTTGTAATAAATGCAGGGATTTAAAATGTGGGGCAGAGGGAGGGGAGAGAGATAGGAAGAAAAACCCCCCGGCAAAGAGGATGTGAAGATGAATGAGAAGAATGAGGAAGAGGAGTTGAAGACCAGCCAGAGGGAGGGAGAGAGGAAGGGAAGGGCAGAGCTCGGCGCGCGCGTCAGACCGCTGACGGTGGAGCCATTTTCTTGGCAATTTGTTATGGACTATCCACGCGCGAAATAGATTCAGGTTTTAGAAATTTATTTTGCAAGCGCACGCGTCAGTCAGGTCTGGACAGATGCCCTGGGGTGATGAGCACTTTTACCCCGTCGCACGATGCCTGATTTCGGAGGTCATCATTCCAAAACGAGACGGCTTCGTTCCTCAGCGTCTGAAGGTTGGGCTGGAAACCTATATTCATGTCAGGTACGAAACAACTTTTCCACTTCACATCAAGCCTTGATTTAGTTAAGGGACGTTCAGGGAACACGTGTACTGAGAACCTCTCCCCTCCAGCTCTGACCCAGAGCAGTTAACAGAGCGAAGCCGGCCTGCTCGCGGGAGCTCCCGCCATCCGCGTCGGAACACTGCCCTCTGCTGCCCACGGGGAGAACGGCAGGCCGTCCCCAAAGCCCAGGAGGGGCAGGACCCTCAGGGTCCCACACCCACCCCGAGGCCGCCCTCATCCGCCAGGAGCCGCCAGGAGCCCACGCCCGCGGCCCAAGAGGCCGGTGCAGGATCCCAGCACCCCTCCCAGACAAGAGGGTGCGATGCCTGGGCCCCGGCTCCCCACCCCTCTGGGCTGTCCCCCTGCTCTGACGGTTCCCTGTAAGGTGGGAATGAATGAGTGAATGAATGAACGAATGAGTGAGTTAACAGAATGATGTGAAGCAAAGGCCCCCGTGACCCCTCCCCTGGTACCTGGCACTAAAAGAAAGAGGAGTTTCAAATTCAAGCACGATTTAAGAAAAAACAACCTCCATTGACCCATTTCTTGCATTACCAAGAATGAAATCTAAAGAACTGACGCTGAATATTCACAATGTTTTTGCATAAATATATCCCTATACGGACGTGTGGGGACCTGGGGAACACTGGGGGCCGCTCAAGTGCCCTCCGATGGGGCAGCAGCAGGACATTAGGCTGTTGTTAAAAACGATGAACAAAAAGATTTTTAAAATATGGGGGAAAGCAGGATTCAAAGTTGTATCTATAATTTAAAGAAATTAAATTAAAATCACGCATGAAAATTAGCTAAGCTGACTGCTTAGGAAGGCGGGAGGGTAGGGTTGTCCTCCTGTGGATGGCAGCTTCCCAGCTACTGCAGTAACTCATCTGTGTAGACGTGCAGTTGGGGATGTTGATAAATAAATGTCTTTAAGATACGTGGCCCCCAGGCAGGTCACAGCCTGGACCGAGCCTTCGGCTACAAGGCCAGGGAGTCGCGCCCATTCTGGGGAGGGGCAGAGGGACAGTCCTCAGTGTCCCCAGGAGGCTGAGCTGCCTCTGATTCTCTGAAGGTGGTTGTCACTGACACACACACACAGGACACCACTGCGACCCTTGTGTCCCGAGGCCGAGAAGGAGCAGAGGCCACTCCCCAGCTCTGTGGACGATGGGGGCCAGGAAGGCACTGCTGTCAGGGCTGTGCGGATGGGAGGACCCTGGGTGGGCCGGGAGCCCGGGGCAGCCTTCCATGCAGCTGGCACGGGCACCCTGCCTGTTACCCGAGTCACCACCTCAGTACGCACCTGCCAGGTGGGGGGGCCCGAGGAGAGGGGCCGCATCCTCCAGCCGCGGAAGGAGCCCCTGCCTTCCATCTGGAGGGTGACTTGAGTCTGTAACAGGGCTGATAAGGACACAGAAGAGTCACTCTCTGAAATGGCTTCTCTCCGAATCCACCAAAAAACACCTACGGGCTTCCATTCTTGCTCAAGTGTCGCCAAAAGACACTGATAAGATTCAGTCTTTTCAAAAAAATAACCTTTCCCCCCAAAATAAATAACCTTCCCGACTGAAGCTGCTCTGTTGGAAGGCGTTTGTGACGTCTGGGCTCCCGCGATCCCCCTTCCTCCAGGGCCACGCCGTGCGGCCTGGCTGAATGGCGACTGGCTGACCAAGACACTGAGCCGGGGGCTCCCTCCATCCTTCTCTCTGGGGGAAAGGCTTGTGGGAGGCATGGAGGGGGTGGCCTCCGGGCTGTGTCTGCTGTGGGTACTCGTCGGGGACCCCACGGTGGCCACAGGGGAGGGGCGAGCTGGGCAGAGCCAGGAGGATGACAAAGAGGGGACCGCACTTGAGGCCTCGTCGGCCACCCGACCTGGAGGAGGGGCCAGGCTGCCTGTGCGTCCCCGGCCCTCGGGCGCAGGTCCTGGGCAGGCCTCACGGGGCCAGGCTGGCCGAGGCACCCACCCCCAGGCGTTGGGGAGCGTCAAACGGAATGTATGGGAGAGGGCTTCGTCAATCGCCAAGAACTAAATAAACATCGGGGTGATTATTATCACTATTCCTTATCAAATTAACCACCCGTATTCCATAATTGCAAAGTGCTTCTGAGCAGAGCAGGTCGGGATGCCAGAGCTCATTAAAAACTCCAGGTGACTTTACATCGTTTTGCTGACCTTTGCATGAATTCTTGCCTTTTCGGTCCTCGTTAAATCCTCTTCCTGGAGCTGTTATTAGCTCCCCAGTCTCTCCCCCAGTTAAATAATGACCCAGGATCACTCGTTTCAGTGTTCCCCATTTTCATTCCCCCCCAGCCCACGGTACCCCCACTTTGGATACGTCCGGGTTGCCGTGGGCGCTGGCTGGTTAGGCGGGCATCTCTCCATCACCCCCATTTGTGTGCACGGACTGTGCCTCTCACACCAATTATTAAAAGCTGGCTATTTTCAGGGGAAAAAATCACTTTTACAAATAATTAGGTTGGGATTTGATCTTCCCCGCAGTAAAAGGACACCAATGACTCCCATTCCATTAGCCAAATGCTTTTCTTGAAGTTTGGGACACTACAGGAAGTTATCCTCTCTGACTGCAGACAGGAGGCCCTTCTGGTTTCTTCTTCTGAACAGAGCCAAGGCCACCTCGTTAGCCTGAGACCAAGCATCCACACAATCTGTGACAGAGTATCTGTCCTCGAACAGCCCCAGCCCTTGTTACTCCCCAAGTATTTATCGACTTAAATTAGAAATACTGGCCCTGATTTCTTACTGGTGCAAGGACTACAGTGTAGGTTTCCAAGTGGGTTTGGAGTTTAAGGTGGGTCGACAACAAAAAAACTACACAAACCAATTCAAAAGTGAGCAAAAGTCTCAAATAGACATTTCTCCAAAAAAAAGACCAATAGCAAATAAGTACACGAAAGGATGCTCAACATCACTCATTATTAGGGAAATGCAAATCAAAGCCCCGATGAGACACTCATTAGAATGGCTATAATCAAAGAAAACAAAACAAAACAAAGACAGAAAACAAGTTTTAGCAGGTGTGGCAAAATTGGAACCTTTGTGCATTATTGGCAAGAATGTAAAATTGTGCAGCCGCCTTGGAAAACAGTAGGGCAGTTATTCAAAAAAATCAAAAATGGAATTACCATATGAACCAGCAACTCCACTTCTGAGTATAGAGCCAAAAGGATCGAAAGCAAGGACTCAAACAGGTATTGGGTTGGCCAAAAAGTTTGTTCAGGTTTTTCTGTAAGATGTTACGGAAAAACCCAAACAAACTGTTTGGCCAACCCAATATTTGTAGACTCATGTTCATAGTGGCATGATTCACACTCACCAAAAGGTGGAAAGAATCCAATCCATCAATGGATGAGCAGAGAAGTAAAATGTGGTCCATCCACGTAATAGAATGTTATTCAGCCTCTAAAGGAAGGAGATTCTGACACAGGTTACAACATGGATGAACCTTGAGGACATCAAGCTAAATGAGTTAAGCCAGTGAAAATGTGTGATTCCACTTATGTAAGATACATAGATTAGCCAGATTCATAGAGATAGAAAAGTAGATCTGAGGTTGCCAGGGGCTCATGGAGGGGGTAGGGAGTTAGTGTTTAATGGGGACAGAGTTTCTGTTTGGGACAATGAGAAAGTTCCCAAGATGGAGGGTGGCAATGGTTATACAACATTATGAATATACTTTAATGCCACTGAACTGTACACTTGAGAAGAGCTAAAATGGTAAGTTTTATGTTACATATATTCACCACAATTTTTAAAAAGTAAAAATAAAATGTACTTTTAAAAAGTTCAAGGTAGGTTCCTTGACAGCCCCTAGACCAGCCTGGACAGACTGAGACAGGCTGGGACCTGGGACCATTTGCTGCAGTGCTTGCACCTGGGCAAACCTCTCCTAGAGCAACAAAATACAAAAAAACTATAAGGGACTAAAAATAACCGCGTCATGTGCAGTTGGGGCAAATTCTGGACAAAAGATACAAAAAGACCAAAAAAGCCCAACTGCCACTTCTGAAGAGCTGGGCGCAAAAGCAGGGGGTCAGGAGCAAAAACAGGGTCCTGCGCATGCCCCCTGCCCACAGCACCAAAGGGACGGGCAGACCACCGACGCCAGCCCTCCAGCCCGACCCCTGGACGCACCCCTACCGTCGCCACATATAAGGAAGCAGCTCGCCCCACCTTGGGCGGCGAGCAAGGGAACCTGTCGTTCTCACTCTGCCCTGCTGCAGCAGGGGCCCCAATAAAGCCTTGTCTGAATTTCTTGTCTGGCCTCTTATCAATTTCTACTGATTGGGGAAGGCCAAGAATGCTGTCGGTATCAAGACAGCAGCCCAACTAGTCTGACAAGACAAATACAGAAGCTCAGAAGGCTGTGAGCAGCACTGCCCGGGCCTGGGAAGGAAGGATGCCTGGAGGCGTGGGTCATCATAGGCTGTGCCCAAACCCCCTGAGACCTGAGAAAGCACTTCTCAAGCTGACCACGGGAAAGAATGAATATCATTTTATGTTCTAACAATAATAAACTAAAATTTTAACTTGATTATATTGAAACTGTCCCAAATTTATAACCCACCACATTTTGAGATTGAGGCAAAACAGACTCTGTGAGAGCATTTGCTCTGTGACTCAGCAGATCCTGTGTCCTTTAAGGCCACAGAGCAGACCTAGAGCCCCGAGGCCCAGGGCCGGGCCCAGGTTGCCCTTTTACACAAGGGGACAGGGGGTGTTTTGGGGTCTGAAAAAGTCTCTCTCTGAGAGGTTGAAGAGGTTCTGTACCCAGCCTGAAGATCTAAGCAGGAGACTCATTTGGACTCTTTAAGGACCTTTACCATAAGTGATATAAAAATAGACGAACAGCAAAAAGCCTTCCAAGGAGGTCTTTGAGTCCTAAGGCCTGGTAGATGGATTGCCTTCCCCATCTTCCCACACAGAGCAGCGCCATTGCTACCCTGAGGTTGGGGAAGAAAGGGCTCTGGGTTTCTTGAGAAGCTGAGGACAAACGGGGATAGGCGTCCCCAGTGGCTCCCTGATAATAATCATTGTGAATTCTGTCCTAAACCTACATTAATGGACGTGAGAAGATTTAGGGGAGGGGCGGACAACAGGAGAAAGACGGGCTTGCCAAGAGGGGGCGGCAGCCGTACGGTGCCACCTGACCCCCGCGAACCCTTCAGGGCAGCCGGATTCTCCCAGCATGCCCCGGGCGGCCTCGGCATGCACAGCGATGGCCTGACCCTCCCGTGATCCTGGCATTCTCCCAGCAGGCACAGCAGTGGCTGGACCCTCTCTGGAGGTGGAAATGCAGACCAGTTGCCCCAGAGGCTCCTTGCCCTTCTGTAAAGAGAGGGATGAGCTCTAGGCCACCTACTAGAGTATATCACCCAATACGGTAACCATTAGACACACAAGCTAGTTCACTTAAATTAGTTAAAATTAAATAAAATTTAAAACTCAGTTCTTCAGCCACACTAGCCACATTTCAATAACACCATTTCAACAGTCGCTAGTGGCAACTGTACTGGACAGTGCAGACCTAGAACATTCCATCTTGGCATGAAATTCTATTTACAGAGTTCTCCTAGGTGTAAAACTCTGATTCTCACCTCCAGGCCACACCCTCCCAGTCTGGGTATCAAGGTCACCTCAAGGATCAATTACTTCACATCTACTCAGTGGCCCCCAAGAATTGAGCAATTCCAGAAGCAAGAGGAAAAACTCCAGAGAGCTCCCCCTTTCTGCCCACATGCTCAGTGGATGTTTCTGGAATATCCCCCAGTGTGTAAGCAGCGAATGAAACCATAGCCATGTTGGTGTCCCAGGAAAACAGAGGGCAGCTTGAGAAGGCTGGCCGGAGAGAATGACACTGCCGCCCCCCTGCTGGGGCATACGCTCAGATGACATAAATCCACATTTACTAAATAAAGCTGCAGCATTATGCATTTAAGGCATGGAGTTGACTTTTCACCTCCTAAAGCCTTCATAATTGCTTTTATTATTATGCCAGAATTCTATCTCAGTTGAAATTTTCTGTTTTTGCATCCTATTAAAAGTGTTAATAAGCTGAATTTAAGACCTTACCTTGCAATTATGTTGAACAGACTAAATAAATCAACACGGGCCCTTAGTCCATTCAAGGGAAAAAACTGAACTGCTGCTAATTTAACAAATATTTTAGAAGTCAGAGCTGATGAACATTTAATGCTGTCCAAAGCATATTTGATCTCTGGTGATACACATGGGGGGCCATTACCTGCAAAGCCCTGTGCCAGGGGGGTAGGGGAGGTAAGTGGATGGGCCTCACGCTAGACCCCGGTGTGGGAGAGAAGGAGGGGGTCGCAGAAAGGGGAAAGGCAACACGGTGATTTGACAGGCCCCGGGGTTCCGAGGCTCGGGTGTCCACATCCCTCTTTCGTATTGACGACCAGCGGGCTCATCTGAGAGCAGCATTTTTAAAGAGCTGCCCTCCCCCCCTTCAATCAGCCATGTACCCGAGAGGTCCAGGGTGGGGAGTTCTGCAGGGGCCCCTCAGGTCTCCAGGGTGCAGCTCGCCGGGCTCTTTCCACAGCTCTGTTCATTCTCAGTAATACTGCTTCTCTCTTCCCCCATATATGACATGGAGATCATTGTTAAGAGGTAAAAATGAGCCCTAAGACTAAAATCCAAACCATTTCCCAGACAAAAGTTCCAACACACTCAGGCAGTCACATCTCCAAATAGCACCACCAAAGGCCTGAGTGGCTGAACCCGGGGACTTCCTCCTGGCTGGTGGGAAGGAAGGAGAGGGGCAGGGACAGGCCCGCCAGGCGCAGGGCCCACGATCGCCCAGGGAGAAATGACAGGGCCCATACCAGGGAGACCATGCGAGGTAGGATGGCACCTAACCCAGGGCTGCTTGAACTTTCTCCAAATTCAGAGGCAAGTGAACTCACCACGCCAGACCCGCCACGCACAGAAAGTATCGTACAAGTTTTATTCACGGTTTTTTAATTCCAATACTGTATTTCACTCTATGTATAATATGCTCATTCACCTTCATATAGAAACACTGCTAAGTGAGTTACCATGGAGTAAGATGGTGGTCCAGGAAGGTGCATCCTTTTTACCCAGTGGGTTGTGTGCTTGGGGACCCCAGCACGGAGGGAAGCAGTCCAGGCTGAGAAGCGGAGACAGAAGCGCTGCCCAGCAGGTGGAGACCTGGCCAAGGACGATCGCTCTTCGCGAACACTTGCGCTCTTAAGGATGAGGCGGAGCAACTCCCAACATCAGAGCGTTTGGACTCACCTGCACCTTCCCATGTCCGCAGGCAAACTCCGCTGCTGTTAACGTGTGGCCGGTCAAGTGGCCCGACGGCCCAGACTCAGCACACCAGCCGCCTTGGACACTTGTAATTTTGTGTCCAACTAACGGCAACGATGGGGCGCCATTCCCAGCCAGCACGCGAGTGCTCTGTAGTCTACAAATGTACCCAAATTACTCATTTATTGTTATTTATATTATTTATGGAGTCTCGTTTTTCCAAATCAATTACTGAATATTTTCCCCTCCACTCTGATACACTGATCTAAAAATCACAAGCGTTAAAATGTTGAACACAAACTGAGATCCAAATTACAGAGAAATGAACCTTCAGGTCTTGTGATAGACATTTCTGAAGGCTATTTGAAAACTGTGTATTTGGAATATCAGATGACTGAGAGATGGTAGAGAAAGGTAGTAAAATGTAACGAGCTATCGCTTCATCACAGGAACTCTGGTGAGATTACAGAGCGCTCGCGGGCATCACGTGTTTATGACGTGGGACATCTATCACTCGATCACTCATTCAGCTGCAGAGGTTAAAGCTCCTCACAGGCCAGGTCTAACCAAGGGGAGGTCCAGTGGGTGGGCAGATAAGTCCACCAAACATCACCGCCGTTCACAGCTCAGCCTCTGGGCCCAGGGTCCATGCAAGGCTCGTTCCTGTCCCCCAGTGTTTTATGACCACCTTCCACATGCCAAGCCCAGGGGAGACTGGGGGACTCCAGACCCACAGGTGGGGCCTTACTTAGGGGTCCTCTGTACCCACCAGCACAGAAGTGGAGAAGCAAGGGCCCACCGGGCCCTCAAGCTGCTCACGGTCTGGAGGAAAACACCAGACTCTGTGCTTGGACTCGGGATGTAACAGCCATCACTTCACATCTAGTTGCCCAAATGATGTCTTTCCTGGGCCCCTGGCATCTCCACCTGGGGGCTGCCGGTGGCCCTCCCTCAAATCCCACCTGGGAGAACCTACGAGGCGTGGTTTCTAAATCCGTCTGCTACTGCCCCCTGCTGCTACCAGGTGTCACTGCAGCGACAAGGCCCGGGGTCCACTGTAGCCCGTGGAGCCCTCTACCTCGTGCCCAGGTGCCCAGGCTGTGAGGTTCACAGGTGTCCGGCCTCGGCTTCTCCAGTCCTCGCTGACCACCAGCCATTTCCCACGGCCCGCCATGTCACCACACCGCCCGGGCCAGCCTCCTCCTCAGATGGCCCAGGTCCTTCCTGCCTGGGGATCTAAGTGGGGGGTCCCATGCACTGAGAACCCCCAAGGCTGAGCCTCACAAACCTGACCCTTGGCTGCCAGGAGCCCACCTCCACGTGGGGAGGGGGAGGGTCGGCCTTGGGGGTCCCCTGACCCCCCTCCATTAGTGTGACAAGGAGTCTGGTCGTGGACTCGACTCAGCCCAGAAGGGTGACCGTCGTCTCATCCACCGGACAGTGGTGAGCTCCGCGGCCTCCCAGCTCTGGCGGTCCCAGTGGCTTCATCCCGAGCCAGGGTGGCGGGGCTGTGGGAGAAGGAGCCCAGGCCTGGGACACACAGGGGCCCTGCCCCGGTCGCCAGGTGAGGGCAAGGGGCTGGCTTGGGACCGCCAATCCCCCCAAGAGGAACCGCCTCTTCGTGGCTGATCCTGGCCAGTCTCTACCCAGTGTCCCTCCTCCATCCTAGGAAGCAGCTTTGATGCTCTCGGGGGCCGTAGATCTGGATGAAATGTGGGCCGAACCTGGTGGACGGGTGGTTCCTGCAGGCAGTGAGGGCCCAAGGCCCGGCCCTTCGCAGCTGGGTGTATCCAGCGTGGCTCTGGCTCAGCTGTGACCCAGGACCCTGGGGACCAGGGTGGGAGGTGCCCATCGTCCCGTCCACAGTCGCGCGGGTGGCCTGGCCTCTTTCCTCTTGCCTTATGGAGCCTGATTTGTGACACGAAGCGGGAAGGAAAGCTCTAAGCCCCGTGAAGAGTCACCGAGGACAGTTCCCTGGCACCCTCGGCTCGGAGTGCTGGCGGAACCCCTCCACGGGGGCGACGGCGCAGCCGGGGCGGTTTCACCCACGTTCCCTTCGGGGAGCTGTGTTTCCCGCGTCCACCCCAGCGGAGGGACTAGTGCCCGAGGGAGTCCTGAGAAACGGGCATCTTCCTCCAGAGGGGGCCAGGCAAGGCCTGTGTCCTCATCTCTAAAGCAGGGACAGTTACGAGAAGACGATGAAGATTGGGGGATGGGGGAATAACCTTGGAAAATACTACCGGGAAGTCCTAGTGAACTCAACAGCACTGTGTCTCATCTCACACGTCCTCTCGTTTTCCGCAAATTAGCAGAAGTCCAGCAAAACTGAAGGCACTAGAACAGAGGCCGCGGGCGCCCACCCTTTAAATGAGGTGCAAGGGCGCCACCCCGTGGCAGCTCCCTCTCATCTGGTTTGCAGCCGCTTTCTAGGTTCCGGCTCTGATACGGTGCGTTCTGCATCTTCCTTCTTTAATTTTATTTACTTGGGTGCCTGGGACGTCCACACACCCCACCCAGCATGTACAGTCCCGCATCCTGCCGGAAGGCCCGGGGGAGCCAGATGGTCAGCGGACAGCCTCCTGCCAGCTCCCTGCCTTCTTTCTGCCGCGGGGGGTCGGGACCCCGCCCCACCCTGGCTGAGGGGGTGTCTCCTGAGAGTGTGTCCCTGGATATCTCCCCAAGTGGTATGCGCAGAGCTCCAACCACAGAGCCTGGAGGATAAACAGTGAGGGGACTCAGCCGTGGGTGGGGCTTTCCTCCCCCGGGAGAGGCAGGTACCAAGTCAGGGAGTGTGCCATGAACCCAAGTTAGCTTAGGGCGGGTCACACAACCCAGAAAGGATGCTTTGTCTCTTTGGGGGGCAGGCCAAGCGCAGGGATGGGTGCCAGACTTTGTCTCCTATCCCCAGCTGTTGGCCTGACCCCAACCCCAATCCTCCAGACCCCCGTGGTCACCTCCACCCAGCAGCTTCCCTCCTCCTATAGCAGCCGTGGACCTCGGCCGGAAGCCTTCAGCAGAGGCTGTGTGGCTCCATCGGGGACCCTGGTCAACGGCAGGTGCCCTCTCCCCCAGCCCCAGGGTCAGTGATGGGGGACGCCTTCCCGGATGGCCTTGAGACCCAGGAGATGAGGGGGCAAAGCCTGCAGGGAGGGGCTGGCTGGGGAAGAACACTCCCCTTCTGGCCCCCTAGGAGCAGGGCTGCTGGGCCCCAGGGTAGCCAGTTCTGGGCCAGAGTCCTGGGCCCCAGGCCCGAGGGTGGAGCCTAAGGGGTTGAAGTGGGTCCCCCTTCCCACGGTGGGAGGAGACACTGCTCCCACTCATAGCCTCTAGTGCAGAGCCGGGCTCAGAGCACGGCAGGGGCTGAGCTGACGTGTGGAAATGGGACAAGCACCCCAATTCCCACCATCACCTGCTTCAGAAGGCGGTCACAGGGTCGTCCAGGGAGGGGCCCGCCTCTGTTCTCCCCAGCGGGCTCCTGGGCCGGAGGAGGAGTCCGGGGTGGGTAGGAGGGCCGGGCTGGGGCAGAGGCTGACTGGGGACTGGGAGACGGGGGTAGGGTGTGAGCGGCCCTGGCGGAGAGCTTTGCGGGGACAGCAGATCAGCTAGGAAGCCTGGGGTCCTCAGGTGTCTGCCGCCCTCAGAGGGGGGTGATGGCCCCTCCCCCTCCCCATACTCCCACTGTCACTGGTGCCCACCCTCTGAGGCCTGAAGGACCCCACGCAGGGGTGCCACTGCCCCCACTCAGGGGCCGGGTCAGCACCCTGGACCCAACCGTCCCTGCCTCCTGAGCTTTGGCCACATGAGCCCATCAGCTCCTACCTTCCTGGCCCCAGCTGGCCAGCGGTGGGGAGGGGTTTCATTGGCCCCAGCGGGTCACCCCTGTGTCCTGGGCCTCCCTGCAGCCCAGCCTCGTGGCGGGAGCTCACCTGCATCCGCCTCAGTTTTTGTGACTCTTCAAATGAAGATTTTCCAAATACATCCTCATCTTCAAGATGTCTGTCTAAGTTCCACAGTGCATATAGAAGAAATGCAGCACAGAAATGGGGCTGACATCCAAAAGGAATAAGAAACCATTTAAAATCTTCACTGCGGCTGCTCAGAAAGCATCAAGGTGGACTGCCCCCCAGGAGTCCTCGCTGTCTGCCTCTCCGTTGCCCGTGGGGCCTCTTTCCAGGCTTCGCCCCAACTCTTCACTCAGCCGGGTAGCTGCAGTCTACTTGCTCCCCCTGGGTGTCTGCATCTGTCATTGTCTCCTCCATGCTGACCCTTCCTGCTGCTGACTGCTCAGAGATATGGGTCCAGGTCCTAATCCCTGGAACCTGTGAAAATGACCTTATTTGGAAAAAAAGGGATTGTGCAGGTGTCGTTAAGCTAAGGATCTTGAGACAAGACCATCCTGGATTATCTGGGGGGCCCTAAATGCCATCACAAGTGTCCTTATGAGGGAGGCAGAGGGAGACAGATGCACGGGGTTGGGGGGGCCATGTGAGACGCAGGCAGAGGTTGGAGTGATGCTGCCACAAGTCAAGGGATGCCAGCAGCCACTGGAGCTGGAGAAGGCAAGGAACAGAGTCTCCCCTCCAGCCTCCAGAAGGAGCATGGCCCGGCCGGCATCTTGATTTCGTCCCAGTGGTACTGATTTTGGACTTGTGGGCTCCGGAACTGTGAGAGAACAAATTTCTGCTGTTTTAAGCCACCACATCTGTGGTGATTTGTTACAGCAGTCACAGGAAACTCATACTCCGCCTTATCTAATTTCTCTGGACTCCTCTGTATATTTTGGATACAAGTCCTTTATCATATGTTCCTTTTGAAAATATGTTCTCCCAGTCTGTGACTTGTCTTTTTATTCTCTTAATAGCGTTTTTCACAGGGCAGAAGTTTTTTAATTCTAGTGAAGTATAACTTATACATTTTTCTTACTTGGATTGTGCCCTTGGTTCTGCATCTAAAAACTCATCTGCACACCCAAGGTCACTGGTATTTTCTCCTATGTTATTTTCTAGAAGTTTGCATTTTGCATTTAGATCTGTGATCCCCTTTGAGTTAATTTTTGTGAAGGCGTAAGGTCTGTGCTTAGATTTGTTCTTTTTTTTTTTTTTTTAGATTCGTTCTTTTGCAGGTAGATGTCCAGGTGGCCTAGAACCACTTGTTGAAGACTATCTGCTCCATTGACTGCCTTTGCTCCCTTGTCAAAATTAGCCAACTATATTTATGCAAGTCTGGTTCTGGCCTCTCTAGTCTGTTTCACTGGTCTATTCGTCTCTTCTCTCACTGTGCCCATTACCACAGCTTTGTATTAAGTCTCGAAGTTGAGGAGCGTCAATCCTCAGCTTTGTTCTTTGTTCTCCTTCAGTATTGTTCTGGCTATTCTTGGTCTTTTGCCTCTACATATAAACCTTAGAATCAGTTCACTGATATCCACAAGACAACTTGGTGGGATTTTGAAAGACCATTGAATCTATAGGTCAAGTCGGGAAGAACTGACATCTTGACAATACTGAGTCTCCCTATCCATGAACATCGACTATCTCTCCATTTATTTAATTATTCTTTGACTTCTTTCATCAAAGTTTTGTCATTTTCCTAATATAGATCTTGTATATATCTGTTAAATTTATACCTCAGTGTTTCTCTTTTTATGTGCTACTGTAAATAGTGTTATGTTTTTAATCTCAAATCCCACTTGTCATTGATGTTATACAGAAAAGCAATTGACTTTTTATTGAAGTATAGTTGATTTACAATTATGTGTAGTTTCAAGTGTACAACAAGGTGATTCAGTTATACATATATATATTCTTTCTCATACTCTTTTTCATTACAGGCTATTATAAGATATTGAATATAGTTCCCTGTGCTATACAGTAGGTCCTTGTTGGTATCTATTTTACATATAGTAGTGTGTATCTGCTAATCCCAAACTCCTAATTTATCTCCCCCTGCTCCCACTTTCCCCTTTGGTAACCATAGTTTGTTTTCTATGTCGGTGAATCTATTTCTGTTTTTGTAAATAAGTTTACTTGTATCTTTTTTTTAGATTCCACTTATAAGTGATATCATATTTGTCTTTCTCTGTCTGACTTCACTTAGTATGATAATCTCTAGTTGCACCCATATTGCTGCAAATGGCATTATTTCCTTCTTTTTTATGGTTGAGTAGTATTCCTTTGCGTGTATATACCACATCTTCTTTATCCATTCATCTGTCCATGGGCGTTTAGGTTGCTTCCATGTCTTGGCTATTGTGAATAGTGCTGCTATGAACATTGGGATGCAGGTATCTTTTCAAATTAGAGTTTTCACTTTTTCCAGATATATGCCCAGGAGTGGGACTGCTGGATCATATGGTAGTTTTTAGTTTTTTAAGGAACGTCCATATTGTTTTCCATAATGGCTACACCAGTTTACATTCCCACCAACAGTGGAGGAGGGTTCCCTTTTCTCCACACCCTCCCCAGCATTTATTGTTTGTAGACTTTCTAACTTTTTTTTTTTTTTTTGGCCCCAAGGATTGTGGGATCCTAGTTCCCCAACCAGAGATCAAACCTGAGCCCCCTGCAGTGTAAATGCAGAGTCATAACCACTGGCCCACCAGGGAATTCCCTGTAGAATTTTTTAATGATGGCCATTCTGATTGGTGTGAGGTGGTACCTCATTGTGGTTTTGATTTGCATTTCTCTAATAATTAGCGATGTTGAGCATCTTTTCATGTGCCTGTTGGTCACCTGTATGTCTTCTTTGGAAAAATGTCTATTTAGGTCTTCTGCCCATTTCTTGATTGGGTTGTGTTTTGTTGTTGTTGTTATTGAGTTGTATGAGCTGTTTGTATATTAATATTTTGGAAATTAAGCCCTTGTTGATCACCTCATTTGCAAATATTTTTCCCATTCCATAGGTTGTCTTTTCGTTTTGTTTATGGTTTCCTTTGCTGTGCAAAAGCTTGTAAGTTTGATTAGGCCCCATTTGTTTATTTTTGTTTTTTTTCTATTGCCTTGGGAGACTCATCTAAGAAAACATTGCTACAATCTATGTCAGAGAATATTTTGCCTATGTTCTCTTCTAGGAGCTTTATGGTGTCATGTCTTATATTTAAGTCTTTAAGCCATTTTGAGTTTATTTTTGTATATGGTGTGAGGGAGTGTTCTAACTTCATTGATTTACATGCAGCTGTCCAGATTTCCCAATACCACTTGCCAAAGAGATTGTCTTTTCTCCATTGTATATTCTTGCATCCTTTGTCATAGATTAATTGACCACAGGTATATGGGTTTATTTTTAGGCTCTCCATTCTGTTCCATTGATTCATATGTCTGTTTCTGTGCCAATACCAAGCTGTTTTGATTACTGTAGCTTTGTAGTATTGTCTGAAGTCTGAGAGGGTTATGCCTCCAGCTTTGTTCTTTTTTCCTCAGGATTGCTTGGGCAATTCTGGGTCTTTTGTGATTCCATATAAATTTTAGGATTATTTGTCCTAGCTCTGTGAAAAATGTCATGTGTAATTTGATAGGGATCACATTAAATCTGTAGATTGCTTTGGGTGGCATGGCCATTTTAATAATATTAATTCTTCCAATCCAAGAGCACGGGATATGGAAAGCAGTTGACTTTTGCATGTTAACCTTGCATCCTGCAACCTGGCTATAATTGCTTATTAGTTCCAGGAGGGTTTTCTTCGTCAGTTCTTTCAAGTTCTCTACATAGACAGTCATGCCATCTGTGACCAAAGAGAGTTTTGTGTCTTCCTTCCCAATCTGGATCCCTTTATCTTTTTTTCCTGGCTCTCGGCATTAGCTAGGACTTTCAGAATGATGTTGAAAAGGAGTGATGAGAGGGCACATTCTTGCTTGTTTCTGGTCTTAGAGGGAAAGCTTCTAGTTTCTCACCATCAAGTACGACTTTAACTGTAAGGTCTTTGCAGATGTCCTTTATCAAGCTGGGGAAGTTGCACTCTATTAAACATTTACTAAGTTACTGTGTGTGTGTGTGTGTGTGTGTGTGTGTGTAAGACCACATTCATAATGATACAACTTGACTCTTCTCAGGTTTCCATTTATCGTCTTTGGTTGAAATTTGCGTCTCTCACATTGAAAGCCCTGGTTCTTACCAACTTGGCCAAATGGCTCATCTGCTTCATCCCACAAGGATGGGCTGCGGTGAACGCTGGATTCTGGCTCTGCTCCCTGGCAGGGATGACCAGGAGGGGAGCTGGTGTCCCAGAAGGTGGGCAGCCAGCATCCCTGGCTTCCTAGAGAGAGGAGGGGTTGGGGGGCAGAACCCTCCCGACGGGCCGTGGAAGTCATTCCCGGCCGTGGTTTGGGCTGGGTCCTGGGGCAGCACGGGTGGCACTAAAGGGACCCGGGTCTGGCTCCCCTCTGCCCCTCTCAGCCTGAGCCCTGAGCCTCCCACAGGGCAGGGCAACTCGTGCCTTCTACCTCTTGGAGTCTGCACTTTATTTTTTAAATTCAAATAAAAATAAATCAAAGGATGTGTTTCCTCCCAGGACGTATCACATTCATCAAAGCATCAGACTCACACTCGGCAAGACAGTGGCCGTGGGGCAGCCATGGCCTCCGAGCAGAGGCTGTATTTCAAGAGCCACACGCTTGAAACCAGTGGCCTGAGGACCAGCTCCGCCTCCCAAGGGGGCCAGCCACAGCCCTGTTCACGGAGACCCGTGTCGAATGAGGGCTGTGCTTCTGCTTTGCTAACGGTGGTTTGGCACAGGTCGGATGAACTGTCCACCCCCAGGCGGTCCTGGTCGCCACCACGAGGCAAGTGCCTGCTAACACGCAGCCCCGTGCTCCTCCCCTCCACGTAGGACGCAGACACAGAGGGCTCTGTATCTGCTGCTGCCCCTCCACGGTGCTCACCCACCCAGAACGCTGAGCCTCCCACGTGGCCCCCGCCCCGAAGGTCCCCCCATTTCCAAGATGCGTTTGTGGGCACAGTGCCCAACTCCGGGAGCCCCCGCTCGCCTGTCCCCAAAGCGCCTTCGCACTTCCCCGCGCGGCCAGCAGAGGGCAGCAGGCAGCCGAGGAAAGGTGGGCAGGGCCTGGGTCCAGCCAGGGCGGCCGCTGGTGGGGCCGCCAGAGCCCCTCGGCCACATCCTCCAACCTCGCCCCCGCTTTGGCAGTAAGCGCTGGGGGCCGTAGCATGATTCCCCTCCTCTCTAAAGCTCAGCGACAAAAATCACCCACATTTAGACACAGGCGACAGTTTTCAGAGATTTTGTCTCGTTTCTTGCGACCGCGTGACTTCCTGTGGCCCAGCGGGGATGGCCGATGCTCCTGTCTGCCAAGGATGAGGAGACAAACTCGGGCCCGGGATCCCTAAGGGCCTGCGGCTGGAGGAGCAGAGCGGGATTTGGAAACTTGTGACCCAGAGTCCAAGCGCCTCGGCGCCCACGTCCCCCGGAGGGGCGTGTGGACACTGGCACCCACCTGGGGCTGAGCACTCTGGCCACCACGCTCCCAAAACAGGGGCCGCCTGGGGCGCGCGTCCATCCCAACTGCGCGCGCCCACTTTAGAGCAATTCCCAGGGGCTGCTGTAACGGGGTCCACACCCCCAAGTTCACGCCCACGTGCTGGGACTTGTTTTTAGAGCTCAAATTGAGCTCCTGGGAACCAGCACTATCCAAGGTTGGGGCAGGTGGGAAGGGCACACCCTTGCACTTTGCATTTTCAGTTGATTCTGGAACTCTGTCTGAACTTGGGGGCGTGAGACCCAGTAGCGTGTCTGAGTGAACCCCTAGGTGTAATGGGCGTTTTGCACCGCACGAGGCCAGTGTCTGAAGCTGACGGTCGCCGCAGGCAGAAAGAAAGAGTTCAAGAAAAGGGGTCTCATCACAAGGCATATCTGAGCTGATGCAGGAGACGGAGGACAAAGGTGTGGGTTCTGGAGCGCAGCTGGGGCGGGCGGGCCCTTTCCTCCGGGGACCTCCTGCAGCCCCTCAAAGTCACCTGATCAGTCAGGCTGACTCACCTCCCTCAGAAGGCTGGGAGACTCAGATTGCCAAGGAGCCTTTGAAGAACAAAGATCTTTTTCAATATACAGAATTCCTAAGTTACTAAGATAAATGGGGGAAGATGTGACATTTCTCGCACATAATTTAAAATTCAAATCTGCTCACAGTAAAGGAAAATTACAAGATATTCTGAACTGCGATTCAGATCCTTTTGCTGACATGAGGGCTCGAAGCTGCTTTAGATCTGCCTTAATTTTTATAATCTAGAGAACAAAACCACGTTATGGAATATCATGAAGTTAATGTTTTTATGTTTGAAAGGAAGTTATTCTGGATCCTTTCATTCTGCCTAAATTTCTGAGAGTCACCCCTGTTGTTTGTATCTGTAGCTGCTTCCCTGTTATTACTGAGAAGTATTCTCTTGTGTGAATAACAGTAAGCTAGACTCTAATATGCACCAGGCATTTCGCAATTTGGCCATGAGATCTACAAATAATAAAACAAGAAAAACGCTTTGCGATACCCAGTGACTTGTAAACACCAATTAGAATCCAGAGTAACTCACTGGATATTTAAAGTTCCCTGGCATTATGCAACAGAATGGTTTAAAATCTCTTGATATCAGCTGAGGCACACTGGGACACAAAGGAGGCAGCTCTCTTTTCAGGAATATGTTCCTTTTGTGTTATTTTAAGATTTTAATTTAATGGTAGCTAATTAACCAAAGAATGCAGTCTAAACTAAAATTAATTCTCTTGCTATCACTTCCAAAGACCTGTCTTTAACACACATTAAAGCAATTGCATGTAAGAGAGTCTGAGAGTTGACCTGGGTTTTCAGCAGCTCAGGGCGAGACCAGCTAAATCCATCAGTAAAAAGGAGATCACAGCCCCACTTCTCCACTCCTCTATCAGTACAAAGGAGATCACAGCCCCACTTCTCCACTCCTCTATCAGTACAAAGGAGATCACAGCCCCACTTCTCCACTCCTCTATCAGTACAAAGGAGATCACAGCCCCACGTCTCCACTCCTATATCAGTACAAAGGAGATCACAGCCCCGCGTCTCCACTCCTCTATCAGTACAAAAGGAGATCACAGCCCCGCTTCTCCACTCCTCCATCAGTACAAAGGAGATCACAGCCCCGCGTCTCCACTCCTCTATCAGTACAAAGGAGATCACAGCCCCGCGTCTCCACTCCTCTATCAGTACAAAGGAGATCACAGCCCCACTTCTCCACTCCTCTATCAGTACAAAGGAGATCACAGCCCCACGTCTCCACTCCTATATCAGTACAAAGGAGATCACAGCCCCGCGTCTCCACTCCTCTATCAGTACAAAAGGAGATCACAGCCCCGCTTCTCCACTCCTCCATCAGTACAAAGGAGATCACAGCCCCGCTTCTCCACTCCTCCATCAGTACAAAGGAGATCACAGCCCCGCGTCTCCACTCCTCTATCAGTACAAAGGAGATCACAGCCCCACGTCTCCACTCCTCTATCAGTACAAAGGAGATCACAGCCCCACTTCTCCACTCCTCCATCAGTACAAAGGAGATCACAGCCCCGCGTCTCCACTCCTCTATCAGTACAAAGGAGATCACAGCCCCGCTTCTCCACTGCTCCATCAGTACAAAGGAGATCACAGCCCCGCGTCTCCACTCCTCTATCAGTACAAAGGAGATCACAGCCCCACTTCTCCACTCCTCTATCAGTACAAAGGAGATCACAGCCCCACTTCTCCACTCCTCCATCAGTACAAAGGAGATCACAGCCCCGCGTCTCCACTCCTCTATCAGTACAAAGGAGATCACAGCCCCGTTTCTCCACTCCTCCATCAGTACAAAGGAGATCACAGCCCCGCCTCTCCACTCCTCCATCAGTACAAAGGAGATCACAGCCCCGCCTCTCCACTCCTCCATCAGTACAAAGGAGATCACAGCCCCGCCTCTCCACTCCTCCATCAGTACAAAGGAGATCACAGCCCCGCCTCTCCACTCCTCTATCAGTACAAAGGAGATCACAGCCCCATGTCTCCACTCCTCTATCAGTACAAAGGAGATCACAGCCCCGCTTCTCCACTCCTCTATCAGTACAAAGGAGATCACAGCCCCGCTTCTCCACTCCTCTATCAGTACAAAGGAGATCACAGCCCCGCTTCTCCACTCCTCTATCAGCACAAAGGAGATCACAGCCCCGCGTCTCCACTCCTCTATCAGTACAAAGGAGATCACAGCCCCGCTTCTCCACTCCTCTATCAGTACAAAGGAGATCACAGCCCCGCTTCTCCACTCCTCTATCAGTACAAAGGAGATCACAGCCCCGCTTCTCCACTCCTCTATCAGTACAAAGGAGATCACAGCCCCGCTTCTACACTCCTCTATCAGTACAAAAGGAGATCACAGCCCCGCTTCTCCACTCCTCCATCAGTACAAAGGAGATCACAGCCCCGCGTCTCCACTCCTCTATCAGTACAAAAGGAGATCACAGCCCCGCTTCTCCACTCCTCCATCAGTACAAAGGAGATCACAGCCCCGCTTCTCCACTCCTCTATCAGTACAAAGGAGATCACAGCCCCGCGTCTCCACTCCTCTATCAGTACAAAGGAGATCACAGCCCCGCGTCTCCACTCCTCCATCAGTACAAAGGAGATCACAGCCCCACGTCTCCACTCCTCTATCAGTGCAAAGGAGATCACAGCCCCACGTCTCCACTCCTCTATCAGTACAAAGGAGATCACAGCCCCGCGTCTCCACTCTTCTATCAGTACAAAAGGAGATCACAGCCCCGCTTCTCCACTCCTCCATCAGTACAAAGGAGATCACAGCCCCGCGTCTCCACTCCTCTATCAGTACAAAAGGAGATCACAGCCCCGCTTCTCCACTCCTCCATCAGTACAAAGGAGATCACAGCCCCGCTTCTCCACTCCTCTATCAGTACAAAGGAGATCACAGCCCCGCCTCTCCACTCCTCCATCAGTACAAAGGACATCACAGCCCCGCTTCTCCACTCCTCTATCAGTACAAAGGAGATCACAGCCCCGCGTCTCCACTCCTCTATCAGTACAAAGGAGATCACAGCCCCGCTTCTCCACTCCTCTATCAGTACAAAGGAGATCACAGCCCCACGTCTCCACTCCTCTATCAGTACAAAGGAGATCACAGCCCCCCGTCTCCACTCCTCTATCAGTACAAAGGAGATCACAGCCCCACTTCTCCACTCCTCTATCAGTACAAAGGAGATCACAACCCCGCTTCTCCACTCCTCTATCAGTACAAAGGAGATCACAACCCCGCTTCTCCACTCCTCTATCAGTACAAAGGAGATCACAGCCCCACGTCTCCACTCCTCTATCAGTACAAAGGAGATCACAGCCCCGCGTCTCCACTCCTCTATCAGTACAAAGGAGATCACAGCCCCGCTTCTCCACTCCTCTATCAGTACAAAGGAGATCACAGCCCCACGTCTCCACTCCTCTATCAGTACAAAGGAGATCACAGCCCCCCGTCTCCACTCCTCTATCAGTACAAAGGAGATCACAGCCCCGCTTCTCCACTCCTCTATCAGTACAAAGGAGATCACAGCCCCACGTCTCCACTCCTCTATCAGTACAAAGGAGATCACAGCCCCCCGTCTCCACTCCTCTATCAGTACAAAGGAGATCACAGCCCCACTTCTCCACTCCTCTATCAGTACAAAGGAGATCACAGCCCCGCTTCTCCACTCCTCTATCA
This sequence comes from Balaenoptera physalus, assembly GCF_965194825.1. NCBI lineage: Eukaryota > Metazoa > Chordata > Mammalia > Artiodactyla > Balaenopteridae > Balaenoptera > Balaenoptera physalus. The sequence goes on along the minus strand of NC_138893.1, from coordinate 23,824,084 downwards.
GTACAAAGGAGATCACAACCCCGCTTCTCCACTCCTCTATCAGTACAAAGGAGATCACAGCCCCACTTCTCCACTCCTCTATCAGTACAAAGGAGATCACAGCCCCGCGTCTCCACTCCTCTATCAGTACAAAGGAGATCACAGCCCCGCTTCTCCACTCCTCTATCAGTACAAAGGAGATCACAGCCCCGCTTCTCCACTCCTCTATCAGTACAAAGGAGATCACAGCCCCGCTTCTCCACTCCTCTATCAGTACAAAGGAGATCACAGCCCCGCTTCTCCACTCCTCTATCAGTACAAAGGAGATCACAGCCCCGCGTCTCCACTCCTCTATCAGTACAAAGGAGATCACAGCCCCACGTCTCCACTCCTCTATCAGTACAAAGGAGATCACAGCCCCGCTTCTCCACTCCTCTATCAGTACAAAAGGAGATCACAGCCCCGCTTCTCCACTCCTCCATCAGTACAAAGGAGATCACAGCCCCACTTCTCCACTCCTCTATCAGTACAAAGGAGATCACAGCCCCGCGTCTCCACTCCTCTATCAGTACAAAGGAGATCACAGCCCCGCTTCTCCACTCCTCTATCAGTGCAAAGGAGATCACAGCCCCACGTCTCCACTCCTCTATCAGTACAAAGGAGATCACAGCCCCGCGTCTCCACTCCTCTATCAGTACAAAGGAGATCACAGCCCCGCTTCTCCACTCCTCTATCAGTGCAAAGGAGATCACAGCCCCACGTCTCCACTCCTCTATCAGTACAAAGGAGATCACAGCCCCACTTCTCCACTCCTCTATCACTACAAAGGAGATCACAGCCCCGCGTCTCCACTCCTCTATCAGTACAAAGGAGATCACAGCCCCGCGTCTCCACTCCTCTATCAGTACAAAGGAGATCACAGCCCCGCGTCTCCACTCCTCTATCAGTACAAAGGAGATCACAGCCCCGCGTCTCCACTCCTCTATCAGTACAAAGGAGATCACAGCGCCGCGTCTCCACTCCTGTATCAGTACAAAGGAGATCACAGCCCCGCGTCTCCACTCCTCTATCAGTACAAAGGAGATCACAGCCCCACTTCTCCACTCCTCCATCAGTACAAAGGAGATCACAGCCCCGCGTCTCCACTCCTCTATCAGTACAAAGGAGATCACAGCCCCACTTCTCCACTCCTCTATCAGTACAAAGGAGATCACAGCCCCGCGTCTCCACTCCTCTATCAGTACAAAGGAGATCACAGCCCCGCGTCTCCACTCCTCTATCACTACAAAGGAGATCACAGCCCCACGTCTCCACTCCTCTATCAGTACAAAGGAGATCACAGCCCCGCGTCTCCACTCCTCTATCAGTACAAAGGAGATCACAGCCCCGCTTCTCCACTCCTCTATCAGTACAAAGGAGATCACAGCCCCACGTCTCCACTCCTCTATCAGTACAAAGGAGATCACAGCCCCGCTTCTCCACTCCTCTATCAGTACAAAGGAGATCACAGCCCCGCTTCTCCACTCCTCTATCAGTACAAAGGAGATCACAGCCCCGCTTCTCCACTCCTCCATCAGTACAAAGGAGATCACAGCCCCGCTTCTCCACTCCTCCATCAGTACAAAGGAGATCACAGCCCCACGTCTCCACTCCTCTATCAGTACAAAGGAGATCACAGCCCCGCTTCTCCACTCCTCCATCAGTACAAAGGAGATCACAGCCCCGCTTCTCCACTCCTCTATCAGTACAAAGGAGATCACAGCCCCGCTTCTCCACTCCTCTATCAGTACAAAGGAGATCACAGCCCCACGTCTCCACTCCTCTATCAGTACAAAGGAGATCACAGCCCCGCTTCTCCACTCCTCTATCAGTACAAAGGAGATCACAGCCCCGCGTCTCCACTCCTCTATCAGTACAAAGGAGATCACAGCCCCGCGTCTCCACTCCTCTATCAGTACAAAGGAGATCACAGCCCCGCGTCTCCACTCCTCTATCAGTACAAAGGAGATCACAGCCCCGCGTCTCCACTCCTCTATCAGTACAAAGGAGATCACAGCCCCACTTCTCCACTCCTCTATCAGTACAAAGGAGATCACAGCCCCACTTCTCCACTCCTCTATCAGTACAAAGGAGATCACAGCCCCGCGTCTCCACTCCTCTATCAGTACAAAGGAGATCACAGCCCCGCGTCTCCACTCCTCTATCAGTACAAAGGAGATCACAGCCCCGCGTCTCCACTCCTCTATCAGTACAAAGGAGATCACAGCCCCACTTCTCCACTCCTCTATCAGTACAAAGGAGATCACAGCCCCACGTCTCCACTCCTCTATCAGTACAAAGGAGATCACAGCCCCACGTCTCCACTCCTCTATCAGTACAAAGGAGATCACAGCCCCACTTCTCCACTCCTCTATCAGTACAAAGGAGATCACAGCCCCGCGTCTCCACTCCTCTATCAGTACAAAGGAGATCACAGCCCCACTTCTCCACTCCTCTATCAGTACAAAGGAGATCACAGCCCCGCGTCTCCACTCCTCTATCAGTACAAAGGAGATCACAGCCCCACTTCTCCACTCCTCTATCAGTACAAAGGAGATCACAGCCCCGCGTCTCCACTCCTCTATCAGTACAAAGGAGATCACAGCCCCACTTCTCCACTGCTCTATCAGTACAAAGGAGATCACAGCCCCGCGTCTCCACTCCTCCATCAGTACAAAGGAGATCACAGCCCCGCGTCTCCACTCCTCTATCAGTACAAAGGAGATCACAGCCCCGCTTCTCCACTCCTCTATGAGTACAAAGGAGATCACAGCCCCACTTCTCCACTCCTCTATCAGTACAAAGGAGATAACAGCCCCGCGTCTCCACTCCTCTATCAGTACAAAGGAGATCACAGCCCCACGTCTCCACTCCTCTATCAGTACAAAGGAGATCACAGGCCCACTTCTCCACTCCTCCATCAGTACAAAGTAGATCACAGCCCCACTTCTCCACTCCTCTATCAGTACAAAGGAGATCACAGCCCCGCTTCTCCACTCCTCCATCAGTACAAAGGAGATCACAGCCCCACTTCTCCACTCCTCCATCAGTACAAAGGAGATCACAGCCCCACTTCTCCACTCCTCCATCAGTACAAAGGAGATCACAGCCCCACTTCTCCACTCCTCTATCAGTACAAAGGAGATCACAGCCCCGCTTCTCCACTCCTCTATCAGTACAAAGGAGATCACAGCACCACGTCTCCACTCCTCTATCAGTACAAAGGAGATCACAGCCCCGCGTCTCCACTCCTCTATCAGTACAAAGGAGATCACAGCCCCGCTTCTCCACTCCTCTATCAGTACAAAGGAGATCACAGCCCCACTTCTCCACTCCTCTATCAGTACAAAGGAGATCACAGCCCCGCGTCTCCACTCCTCTATCAGTACAAAGGAGATCACAGCCCCACTTCTCCACTCCTCCATCAGTACAAAGGAGATCACAGCCCCACTTCTCCACTCCTCCATCAGTACAAAGGAGATCACAGCCCCACTTCTCCACTCCTCTATCAGTACAAAGGAGATCACAGCCCCGCTTCTCCACTCCTCTATCAGTACAAAGGAGATCACAGCACCACGTCTCCACTCCTCTATCAGTACAAAGGAGATCACAGCCCCGCGTCTCCACTCCTCTATCAGTACAAAGGAGATCACAGCCCCGCTTCTCCACTCCTCTATCAGTACAAAGGAGATCACAGCCCCACGTCTCCACTCCTCTATCAGTACAAAGGAGATCACAGCCCCACGTCTCCACTCCTCTATCAGTACAAAGGAGATCACAGCCCCGCTTCTCCACTCCTCCATCAGTACAAAGGAGATCACAGCCCCGCGTCTCCACTCCTCTATCAGTACAAAGGAGATCACAGCCCCGCCTCTCCACTCCTCCATCAGTACAAAGGAGATCACAGCCCCGCCTCTCCACTCCTCCATCAGTACAAAGGAGATCACAGCCCCGCCTCTCCACTCCTCTATCAGTACAAAGGAGATCACAGCCCCACTTCTCCACTCCTCCATCAGTACAAAGGAGATCACAGCCCCGCCTCTCCACTCCTCCATCAGTACAAAGGAGATCACAGCCCCGCCTCTCCACTCCTCCATCAGTACAAAGGAGATCACAGCCCCGCCTCTCCACTCCTCCATCAGTACAAAGGAGATCACAGCCCCGCCTCTCCACTCCTCTATCAGTACAAAGGAGATCACAGCCCCATGTCTCCACTCCTCTATCAGTACAAAGGAGATCACAGCCCCGCTTCTCCACTCCTCTATCAGTACAAAGGAGATCACAGCCCCGCGTCTCCACTCCTCTATCAGTACAAAGGAGATCACAGCCCCGCTTCTCCACTCCTCTATCAGCACAAAGGAGATCACAGCCCCGCGTCTCCACTCCTCTATCAGTACAAAGGAGATCACAGCCCCGCTTCTCCACTCCTCTATCAGTACAAAGGAGATCACAGGCCCGCTTCTCCACTCCTCTATCAGTACAAAGGAGATCACAGCCCCGCTTCTCCACTCCTCTATCAGTACAAAGGAGATCACAGCCCCGCTTCTCCACTCCTCTATCAGTACAAAAGGAGATCACAGCCCCGCTTCTCCACTCCTCCATCAGTACAAAGGAGATCACAGCCCCGCGTCTCCACTCCTCTATCAGTACAAAAGGAGATCACAGCCCCGCTTCTCCACTCCTCCATCAGTACAAAGGAGATCACAGCCCCGCGTCTCCACTCCTCTATCAGTACAAAAGGAGATCACAGCCCCGCTTCTCCACTCCTCCATCAGTACAAAGGAGATCACAGCCCCGCGTCTCCACTCCTCTATCAGTACAAAGGAGATCACAGCCCCGCTTCTCCACTCCTCTATCAGTACAAAGGAGATCACAGCCCCGCTTCTCCACTCCTCTATCAGCACAAAGGAGATCACAGCCCCGTGTCTCCACTCCTCTATCAGTACAAAGGAGATCACAGCCCCGCTTCTCCACTCCTCTATCAGTACAAAGGAGATCACAGCCCCGCTTCTCCACTCCTCTATCAGTACAAAGGAGATCACAGCCCCGCGTCTCCACTCCTCTATCAGTACAAAGGAGATCACAGCCCCGCTTCTCCACTCCTCTATCAGTACAAAGGAGATCACAGCCCCGCTTCTCCACTCCTCTATCAGTACAAAAGGAGATCACAGCCCCGCTTCTCCACTCCTCCATCAGTACAAAGGAGATCACAGCCCCGCGTCTCCACTCCTCTATCAGTACAAAAGGAGATCACAGCCCCGCTTCTCCACTCCTCCATCAGTACAAAGGAGATCACAGCCCCGCGTCTCCACTCCTCTATCAGTACAAAAGGAGATCACAGCCCCGCTTCTCCACTCCTCCATCAGTACAAAGGAGATCACAGCCCCGCGTCTCCACTCCTCTATCAGTACAAAAGGAGATCACAGCCCCGCTTCTCCACTCCTCCATCAGTACAAAGGAGATCACAGCCCCGCGTCTCCACTCCTCTATCAGTACAAAGGAGATCACAGCCCCGCTTCTCCACTCCTCCATCAGTACAAAGGAGATCACAGCCCCGCGTCTCCACTCCTCCATCAGTACAAAGGAGATCACAGCCCCGCGTCTCCACTCCTCTATCAGTACAAAAGGAGATCACAGCCCCGCTTCTCCACTCCTCTATCAGTACAAAGGAGATCACAGCCCCGCGTCTCCACTCCTCTATCAGTACAAAGGAGATCACAGCCCCGCGTCTCCACTCCTCTATCAGTACAAAGGAGATCACAGCCCCGCTTCTCCACTCCTCTATCAGTACAAAGGAGATCACAGCCCCGCTTCTCCACTCCTCTATCAGTACAAAGGAGATCACAGCCCCGCGTCTCCACTCCTCTATCAGTACAAAGGAGATCACAGCCCCGCTTCTCCACTCCTCTATCAGTACAAAGGAGATCACAGCCCCGCGTCTCCACTCCTCTATCAGTACAAAGGAGATCACAGCCCCGCTTCTCCACTCCTCTATCAGTACAAAGGAGATCACAGCCCCGCTTCTCCACTCCTCTATCAGTACAAAGGAGATCACAGCCCCGCGTCTCCACTCCTCTATCAGTACAAAGGAGATCACAGCCCCGCGTCTCCACTCCTCTATCAGTACAAAGGAGATCACAGCCCCGCGTCTCCACTCCTCTATCAGTACAAAGGAGATCACAGCCCCACTTCTCCACTCCTCTATCAGTACAAAGGAGATCACAGCCCCGCGTCTCCACTCCTCTATCAGTACAAAGGAGATCACAGCCCCACTTCTCCACTCCTCTATCAGTACAAAGGAGATCACAGCCCCGCGTCTCCACTCCTCTATCAGTACAAAGGAGATCACAGCCCCGCGTCTCCACTCCTCTATCAGTACAAAGGAGATCACAGCCCCGCGTCTCCACTCCTCTATCAGTACAAAGGAGATCACAGCCCCGCGTCTCCACTCCTCTATCAGTACAAAGGAGATCACAGCCCCGCTTCTCCACTCCTCTATCAGTACAAAGGAGATCACAGCCCCACTTCTCCACTCCTCTATCAGTACAAAGGAGATCACAGCCCCACTTCTCCACTCCTCTATCAGTACAAAGGAGATCACAGCCCCGCGTCTCCACTCTTCTATCAGTACAAAGGAGATCACAGCCCCGCTTCTCCACTCCTCTATCAGTACAAAGGAGATCACAGCCCCGCGTCTCCACTCTTCTATCAGTACAAAGGAGATCACAGCCCCGCTTCTCCACTCCTCTATCAGTACAAAGGAGATCACAGCCCCGCGTCTCCACTCTTCTATCAGTAAAAAGGAGATCACAGCCCCGCGTCTCCACTCCTCTATCAGTACAAATGAGATCACAGCCCCACTTCTCCACTCCTCTATCAGTACAAAGGAGATCACAGCCCCACTTCTCCACTCCTCTATCAGTACAAAGGAGATCACAGCCCCACGTCTCCACTCCTCTATCAGTACAAAGGAGATCACAGCCCCGCGTCTCCACTCCTCTATCAGTACAAAGGAGATCACAGCCCCACTTCTCCACTCCTCTATCAGTACAAAGGAGATCACAGCCCCACTTCTCCACTCCTCTATCAGTACAAAGGAGATCACAGCCCCACGTCTCCACTCCTCTATCAGTACAAAGGAGATCACAGCCCCACTTCTCCACTCCTCTATCAGTACAAAGGAGATCACAGCCCCACGTCTCCACTCCTCTATCAGTACAAAGGAGATCACAGCCCCACTTCTCCACTCCTCTATCAGTACAAAGGAGATCACAGCCCCACTTCTCCACTCCTCTATCAGTACAAAGGAGATCACAGCCCCACGTCTCCACTCCTCTATCAGTACAAAGGAGATCACAGCCCCACTTCTCCACTCCTCTATCAGTACAAAGGAGATCACAGCCCCACTTCTCCACTCCTCTATCAGTACAAAGGAGATCACAGCCCCACTTCTCCACTCCTCTATCAGTACAAAGGAGATCACAGCCCCGCGTCTCCACTCCTCTATCAGTACAAAGGAGATCACAGCCCCGCGTCTCCACTCCTCTATCAGTACAAAGGAGATCACAGCCCCGCGTCTCCACTCCTCTATCAGTACAAAGGAGATCACAGCCCCACTTCTCCACTCCTCTATCAGTACAAAGGAGATCACAGCCCCACGTCTCCACTCCTCTATCAATACAAAGGAGATCACAGCCCCACGTCTCCACTCCTCTATCAGTACAAAGGAGATCACAGCCCCACTTCTCCACTCCTCTATCAGTACAAAGGAGATCACAGCCCCGCGTCTCCACTCCTCTATCAGTACAAAGGAGATCACAGCCCCACTTCTCCACTCCTCTATCAGTACAAAGGAGATCACAGCCCCGCGTCTCCACTCCTCTATCAGTACAAAGGAGATCACAGCCCCACTTCTCCACTCCTCTATCAGTACAAAGGAGATCACAGCCCCGCGTCTCCACTCCTCTATCAGTACAAAGGAGATCACAGCCCCACTTCTCCACTGCTCTATCAGTACAAAGGAGATCACAGCCCCGCGTCTCCACTCCTCTATGAGTACAAAGGAGATCACAGCCCCACTTCTCCACTCCTCTATCAGTACAAAGGAGATAACAGCCCCGCGTCTCCACTCCTCTATCAGTACAAAGGAGATCACAGCCCCACGTCTCCACTCCTCTATCAGTACAAAGGAGATCACAGGCCCACTTCTCCACTCCTCTATCAGTACAAAGGAGATCACAGCCCCGCGTCTCCACTCCTCTATCAGTACAAAGGAGATCACAGCCCCGCGTCTCCACTCCTCCATCAGTACAAAGGAGATCACAGCCCCGCGTCTCCACTCCTCTATCAGTACAAAGGAGATCACAGCCCCACTTCTCCACTCCTCCATCAGTACAAAGGAGATCACAGCCCCGCGTCTCCACTCCTCTATCAGTACAAAGGAGATCACAGCCCCGCGTCTCCACTCCTCTATCAGTACAAAGGAGATCACAGCCCCGCGTCTCCACTCCTCTATCAGTACAAAGGAGATCACAGCCCCGCTTCTCCACTCCTCTATCAGTACAAAGGAGATCACAGCCCCACTTCTCCACTCCTCTATCAGTACAAAGGAGATCACAGCCCCGCGTCTCCACTCCTCTATCAGTACAAAGGAGATCACAGCCCCGCGTCTCCACTCCTCCATCAGTACAAAGGAGATCACAGCCCCGCTTCTCCACTCCTCTATCAGTACAAAAGGAGATCACAGCCCCGCTTCTCCACTCCTCCATCAGTACAAAGGAGATCACAGCCCCGCGTCTCCACTCCTCTATGAGTACAAAAGGAGATCACAGCCCCGCTTCTCCACTCCTCCATCAGTACAAAGGAGATCACAGCCCCACTTCTCCACTCCTCTATCAGTACAAAGGAGATCACAGCCCCACGTCTCCACTCCTCTATCAGTACAAAGGAGATCACAGCCCCGCTTCTCCACTCCTCTATCAGTACAAAAGGAGATCACAGCCCCGCTTCTCCACTCCTCCATCAGTACAAAGGAGATCACAGCCCCGCGTCTCCACTCCTCTATCAGTACAAAAGGAGATCACAGCCCCGCTTCTCCACTCCTCCATCAGTACAAAGGAGATCACAGCCCCACTTCTCCACTCCTCTATCAGTACAAAGGAGATCACAGCCCCGCGTCTCCACTCCTCTATCAGTACAAAGGAGATCACAGCCCCGCGTCTCCACTCCTCTATCAGTACAAAAGGAGATCACAGCCCCGCTTCTCCACTCCTCCATCAGTACAAAGGAGATCACAGCCCCACTTCTCCACTCCTCTATCAGTACAAAGGAGATCACAGCCCCACGTCTCCACTCCTCTATCAGTACAAAGGAGATCACAGCCCCGCTTCTCCACTCCTCCATCAGTACAAAGGAGATCACAGCCCCACTTCTCCACTCCTCTATCAGTACAAAAGGAGATCACAGCCCCGCTTCTCCACTCCTCCATCAGTACAAAGGAGATCACAGCCCCGCGTCTCCACTCCTCTATCAGTACAAAAGGAGATCACAGCCCCACTTCTCCACTCCTCTATCAGTACAAAGGAGATCACAGCCCCGCTTCTCCACTCCTCTATCAGTACAAAGGAGATCACAGCCCCGCTTCTCCACTCCTCTATCAGTACAAAGGAGATCACAGCCCCACGTCTCCACTCCTCTATCAGTACAAAGGAGATCACAGCCCCGCGTCTCCACTCCTCTATCAGTACAAAGGAGATCACAGCCCCACGTCTCCACTCCTCTATCAGTACAAAGGAGATCACAGCCCCACGTCTCCACTCCTATATCAGTACAAAGGAGATCACAGCCCCACTTCTCCACTCCTCTATCAGTACAAAGGAGATCACAGCCCCGCGTCTCCACTCCTATATCAGTACAAAGGAGATCACAGCCCCACTTCTCCACTCCTCTATCAGTACAAAGGAGATCACAGCCCCACGTCTCCACTCCTCTATCAGTACAAAGGAGATCACAGCCCCACTTCTCCACTCCTCTATCAGTACAAAGGAGATCACAGCCCCGCTTCTCCACTCCTCCATCAGTACAAAGGAGATCACAGCCCCACGTCTCCACTCCTCCGTCAGTACAAAGGAGATCACAGCCCCGCGTCTCCACTCCTCCATCAGTACAAAGGAGATCACAGCCCCGCGTCTCCACTCCTCTATCAGTACAAAGGAGATCACAGCCCCGCGTCTCCACTCCTCTATCAGTACAAAGGAGATCACAGCCCCGCGTCTCCACTCCTCTATCAGTACAAAGGAGATCACAGCCCCGCTTCTCCACTCCTCTATCAGTACAAAGGAGATCACAGCCCCGCGTCTCCACTCCTCTATCAGTACAAAGGAGATCACAGCCCCGCGTCTCCACTCCTCTATCAGTACAAAGGAGATCACAGCCCCGCTTCTCCACTCCTCCATCAGTACAAAGGAGATCACAGCCCCGCTTCTCCACTCCTCCATCAGTACAAAGGAGATCACAGCCCCGCGTCTCCACTCCTCTATCAGTACAAAGGAGATCACAGCCCCACGTCTCCACTCCTCTATCAGTACAAAGGAGATCACAGCCCCGCTTCTCCACTCCTCCATCAGTACAAAGGAGATCACAGCCCCGCGTCTCCACTCCTCTATCAGTACAAAGGAGATCACAGCCCCGCTTCTCCACTCCTCTATCAGTACAAAGGAGATCACAGCCCCACGTCTCCACTCCTATATCAGTACAAAGGAGATCACAGCCCCACTTCTCCACTCCTCTATCAGTACAAAGGAGATCACAGCCCCACGTCTCCACTCCTCTATCAGTACAAAGGAGATCACAGCCCCGCGTCTCCACTCCTCTATCAGTACAAAGGAGATCACAGCCCCGCGTCTCCACTCCTCTATCAGTACAAAGGAGATCACAGCCCCGCTTCTCCACTCCTCTATCAGTACAAAGGAGATCACAGCCCCGCTTCTCCACTCCTCTATCAGTACAAAGGAGATCACAGCCCCACGTCTCCACTCCTCTATCAGTACAAAGGAGATCACAGCCCCGCTTCTCCACTCCTCTATCAGTACAAAGGAGATCACAGCCCCGCGTCTCCACTCCTCTATCAGTACAAAGGAGATCACAGCCCCGCGTCTCCACTCCTCTATCAGTACAAAGGAGATCACAGCCCCGCTTCTCCACTCCTCCATCAGTACAAAGGAGATCACAGCCCCGCTTCTCCACTCCTCCATCAGTACAAAGGAGATCACAGCCCCGCGTCTCCACTCCTCTATCAGTACAAAGGAGATCACAGCCCCACGTCTCCACTCCTCTATCAGTACAAAGGAGATCACAGCCCCGCTTCTCCACTCCTCCATCAGTACAAAGGAGATCACAGCCCCGTGTCTCCACTCCTCTATCAGTACAAAGGAGATCACAGCCCCGCTTCTCCACTCCTCTATCAGTACAAAGGAGATCACAGCCCCACGTCTCCACTCCTCTATCAGTACAAAGGAGATCACAGCCCCACGTCTCCACTCCTCTATCAGTACAAAGGAGATCACAGCCCCACGTCTCCACTCCTCTATCAGTACAAAGGAGATCACAGCCCCGCCTCTCCACTCCTCCATCAGTACAAAGGAGATCACAGCCCCGCCTCTCCACTCCTCCATCAGTACAAAGGAGATCACAGCCCCGCTTCTCCACTCCTCTATCAGTACAAAGGAGATATCACAGCCCCACTTCTCCACTCCTCCATCAGTGCAAAGGAGATATCACAGCCCCACGTCTCCACTCCTCTTCACCACAAAGGACTCTTGCCCCTCACTTCCTCCACGCCCGTCTTACTTTCTCTTCAAGCCTCTCAAGCAGGATGCATCGGCCACTCCACAGTGACTGCTCCTGTCCAGGTCAGTAAGGGCGTCCCAGCTGCTGCCACCAAATGGTCCCTCCTTGGAGCTCCTCCCACAGAGCTTGAGAGCAGACCCCTTCCTGCCCTGTCTTCATGGGCTCGGGACCCCACGTGCTCCTGGTTCTCCAGCCCGCCTCCCACGTGGCTCCTCCTCAGCCTCCTCCTGGGCTCTGTCCTCGGTCCTCTTCCCCACCTACCCTCCCTCCTGGGGTGAGCTCACCCAGTCTCTTCTGGCTTGAAACGCCTCTCGATGCTGGCGCCTCCAGAATCTACAGCTCCAGGTCCCAACTTCCCCAAGTGCTCCAGGTCTGGACGTGCAGCTACCTTTGCAACCGCTGCGCAAGTTCACAAGCAATCTCTCAATCGGCCTGCACCCCTGCACCGGCCCAGCCCCTCTTCCTGCAGCCGTTCCCATCTCGGCGCCAGGAAACTCCCTTGTACCGGGGGCTCAGACCACGCATGCAGTCATCCGCAAGTCCCTTCTCTCTCACACCGCATCCACTTCACGGTCAGCCCCGGCGCGCTGCGCCTTCAAAATGCCTATCTCTGAAGCCTGACCAGTTCTCAAGCCCTCTCCCCAGGACCACCACATCCATGACCACTCGACCGTCATCCCTCTGCCTGGACGACCTTGGCTCCGTACAGTTCATTCTCAGCAGAGCAGCCACAGTGGCCCCGTTCAAGGCCAAGTCAGCCGTGACCCCTCCCTGCTCATGGTCCCATAGCTTCCTATCTCACCTGGACTCCATCCTGCTTCCCGGCACAGCCTCCTCCCGATGTCCGCGCGGCTCCCTCACCTCCTCGAGGTCTTCTCCAGTCACCCTGTTTAAAACTGCAACACTCCCTAGATGCACTCCCTTGCCCTCCTTCCTTGCTTTATTTTTCTATCCAACTTCATCTGACTTACTACGTACTTTGCTTACTCCTGCTATTTTCTTTTCTCTTATATATAAATTTATTTATTTATTTAATTTATTTATTTTTGGCTGTGTTGGGTCTTTGTTGCTGCGCAGGCTTTCTCTAGTTGCGGTGAGCGGGGGCTACTCTTCGTTGTGGTGCGTGGGCTTCTCGTTGTCGTGGCTTCTCTTGTTGCGGAGCACGGGGTCTAGGCACGCAGGCTTCAGTAGTTGTGGCATGCGGGCTCAGTAGTTGTGGCTCTCAGACTCCAGAGTGCAGGCTCAGTAGTTGTGGCTCACGGGCTTAGTTGCTCCGCGGCATGTGGGATCTTCCCGGACCAGGGCTCGAACCCATGTGCCCTGCATTGGCAGGCGGATTCTTAACCACTGCACCACCAGGGGAGCCCACTCCTGCTATTTTCTGGATCCCTAAACTGAGATGTAAGCTCCCTGAGGGTAGGCATTTGCTCTGGTTACCCCCGCATCTCCTGGGCCGTGAACAGTGTGGCACATAGCACGAGCTGATCAAAAAATAATATTTGTTAAGCGGACAAATGTTCCTGATTTGGAATGATCATCTTCCAGAGGTGCCACATGGTACCTGGTAACTACCAACTTCACAATATCACTGAAAGAAGTTATGATTTCGGACACATAAACCCCACAAATGAATAATCCCTCCGTAGGCTTCAGAAAACACACCCAGGAATGAAGGGACGATGGGCACGCTGTACTGCAACACCATTTCCCTAAGATTGTACACTGATGGGGGCTCAAGGAGCCCTGGTAGACAACGTGAGCTCTGTGCAGGGCTGCCGTCAAAGGTGGACGCCGATTACCGGGGCTCCAGCTGTGTCCGAGGAGAGTGATTTGCAGTGCGGCCACGGGCGGTGGGCCGGCATGATGCTCTCAGGTGAGGGGCGCTCCAGGTGCGGCCCGGCCCAGAAGCTCCACCCACCGGCCACTGAGCGCGCTCTCCATTGGCTGCCCCGCCGAAGGATCGCGCTCCCATTGGCCAAAGACTCTAGGGACGGGCCCGGCTCGGGCTAGGGTCCGGGGCAGTCTCGCGGCCTCCAAAATTCCCCAGAGGGGCGAACGGCCGGCAGCAACCCCGCGGCTGATATTCAGGGAAGCACCAAGCTCCGGATTCACAGCCGCCTGCCGGCCGAGGCGTTCCCGGCGGCCCTGAAGCCCCGTTCCCAGGGGGCGGGGCGCAGCGCAGGTCGCGCAGGCGCAGTCGGCGCACCCGGGAGGCTCCCCCCCCCCCCCCGCCGCGGCCGTGCGCCCCGCCCCGCTCCGCTCCGCTCAAAGGAGACTCCCGGCGGCCCCGCCCCCGCCCACGGCCGTCGGAGGCGGCGGGGGATGACGTCATCGAGCGGGACGACGGGCATTGGGCGCCATTTTGAAAAGGGAAAAAAAATCCGCCGGCGGCGGCGGCGGCGGCTGCCGGGCTGAGGTGCTTGGGTGGCAGCTGCGCGGCGGCCGCCTCCTACGTCCGCCGCCGCCTCGGCGCCCGGCCGCCCCCGGCCGCGCGCCGGCCGACCGGCCATGGCAGGTGAGGGCCCGCGCGGGGCGGGGTCGGGGGCGGGCGAGGGGCGAGGGGCGCGAGCCTGACGCGCCCGGTGTGTCCGCAGGAGCCGGAGGCGGCGGCTGCCCTGCGGGCGGCAACGACTTGCAGTGGTGTTTCTCGCAGGTCAAGGGGGCCGTGGACGAGGACGTGGCGGAAGGTAAGGCCGAGCACCTGGGCGCCCCCGGGGCCCGGCTGGGCCGCTCCTGGCCGGGGCGCGGGGCGGGCGCGCGCTCGGAGGTCCGGTCCGCCGGGGAGGCGACGCCGGCCCGGTCCCTAGGGGAGGCGGCCCCGGGGGTTATGTCAGGGGCCCAAAGTCGCGGAGCGCGCAGATGTCGGGTCTCCCGAGTGGATTCTGGGTCTTTCCGCTGCAAGTGGCTGCCTCCTGCGTTTGCTGGAGCTCCGGAAGTAACTGCAGAAGCCGGGGACTGGAGAAACGTAAGCTTGGGGTAACTGCAGGCTGGCAGGAGTCGGGTGGGGAATCGCCCCGGCCTGGGTCAGGTCGGGGGCCTCTGTCCAGTCACCTGTGCGATGGGGGCATCCTGTCCGGCCTCAGTTTCTTCTTTAAAAACAGGCTCGGACCCCTTGGTGCTTTAGATTGCTTTCTGAGGTTCCGGAGTTTTTCAGTTTTCTTATCAGCTCTTTCTCCTTCCCCGGCGGCGTGTTTTAAAGTTCCTGCTGCAGATTGCACTTGTGAACTTTGCGGTGTTGAGGTTGGCTGGTCTTTTCCGTAACGGTGGTCGCAGGGGAGCGGCGTTGCGGGGGGACGGGGGCGCTTCCCACGGCGCCGCGTGTCGTCCTGAAGGAAGAACGCCTAGACTCGTGCCCGTGCGCGCGGTGCAGCGACTCGGGAGGGTAAAGTCAGGCACTGACTCTTTTGCTGTTGTTCAGCCGTCTTACTCAACATGGTGAGCCTTTAACCCTCTCTTGAAAAGTATTTGTGTTTGCGTGAGCTACACCTTCTCTGCCCCAAGTAACCAGCAGCCTCTGGCCAGGTGTGCTGCGCCTTTCCCCCACCGCGCCCGCGCCCGTGACCTTTGGCTCCGTCCTCCTTCGCTCTGCACCTCCCCCTGGCAGAGTGACATCTGGAGATCCTCTGACATCTGGAGACAAACAGTGCCCAGATCAGTAAGCAGGTAAAACGGTGCTCCAGAAATTTGTGAAGATGTATCTGATTTGAGATTGAGATTTTTCTTTACATTCACATAAGGTACGTTTTTTTTCACTTTGCAGTGCCAAGTGGGTGACCGTTTAGCTTACTCAAAATTTCTATCGGGGATAAAGCAAAACCACGGGTAGGAAGGTGGGAGGGCTTAATGCCTGTCTTAATTTCTGGTTTCTTTCCCTTTTTATAAGAAGGTTTAGTTGATAAGCCGAATGAATTAAAATGTAAGTCTAACTAAAATGGTGTATTTTAAGTGTGATGTTACATTTCGAAAATGGTATTCTTTACTTTTAAAAAATCTTGACAGAAATATTTTGTTCTCTGAACTTTTTGCAGTTTTACATCCCTACTTTAAGTAAAGTTTTGACTATATCTAAAAGTTTGGTATTTTGAGTTATGTATTTTGTAAGATCGCTTTGTGGTAATTACCCACATGTTTTTTTGATCGTGTGTATTCACAGCTCTCTGTCTTACTCCATACCTAATTGTCTATCAGGGTTAACACATTTATAACATTCATTATTTCGTCAAGTAGTCGTGATACTACCTGTTTGAATTGTACTATTTCCATAAAAGTCCATGAGAAAGAAGGAAAACGTAATTGCTAACAGCTAGCGACTGTTAAGCAACGAGAATAAAGGAGCTGGTGGTGAAGCTTGTGCCCAGACTCAGCCTTGGTGAAGGAGTGCTGATAAGAGATAATTAACGGGAGATGTAATTGAAGGGAGGTTACTGGACGTCGATACTTGAACTGTAGGGCTAGAGGTATAGTAAGTTTATTTGTTCGGATTTGTGGCTCGTGAGGCGTTTCGTTCTTGAAGGTTTTGTTCTATTCCAAGCTCCGCTTTGCAGAGTTCGCTGGTAACCCTAAATTTTGTACCGTCTTTCTGCTTTCCGCTGCTGTGAGTGATCAGAAAGTGACTGAGGTGGGCCTCTCCTTGCCTGAGTATGGACGTGAGGGGTACGGGGGCAAGTGTGGTCTCCCCTGACTTTTGAAGGCTGAGGGAGGAGTGGGTATAGTGGAGAGAGGCTTTTGATTTCCTTGTTTTTAAGCTAATAGAGTTTGGGGGGACACCTGAAGAAAGTATTGTAATGTGTAAAATTTGATGATGACTTTTTATTTTTATAAAATATATCTTTATTAGAGTATAATTTTTTTTTTTTTTTAGAAACAAGAGGGTTTTGCCTCTGGGTCAGGTCAGCCCATCGTGCTACCAGGGATTTCCCATCTCCCTGCAAATAGGGATAGAGGTGGGCTCAAGAGGAAACTAGTAATTGTCCTGCTGGTGACAAGATGTGTGAGTGACAGTCCCTGGTGACTTGCCCCCTCTCCTTCCCCATGACAAGCTGGCCAGGGTGATAGGCATCGCCCCTGAAGGTGGAATAGGTGAGCTTTTATGACTAGATGAACAAAGAGCCAAAATAGTAAAACCAGGGGGAGGCTTCCAGAAGGAAGTGAGAACGTACTTTTTAGCCTGTACCTCCAAATACTTATGCTCTAAACAATGACTACTCTTTGGAAGTTGTTAAATATTTATACAGATTTTTCACGCGTGATGTTTAGTCACCATCACCCTGCCCCTGCTCCCTTTCCTTGGGCAACTTTCACTGCATGAACATCTTTTGCAGGTGACACATGATATTACAGACCTTCGCTTGTCTGTCTTCAGCAGTGTGAGCTCTACTTAGAGCTGGAGGGCTAGGTGCCCCTCCCTCACCCCACAGCCTTGTAGAAGACCCAGCCTGGAGGTAAAGATGGTTAAGTCTTACTATGTTCCCGAGATTGCTTCAAGTTACTTGTGCCCATTAATTCAGTCTTCACACAACTCTGGAAAGGAGGAACTCTTGTTCTTCCCAGTTTTAGATGTGGAAGCCAAGGCCCAGAGGACAGGTGACTTGGTCAGCAGAGTGGCCAAGCCAGCGTTGGAAGCTGGGCCAGCTGGCTCCAGGGCCCATGCATGCTGTGCTGCATCAGTGACCGTTTGTGGCCAGTAGTCTTGAAGCCCCCCAGTGTGGGGTGTGGCTCCGCAGCCGTGGGATTGCTCTGTCCTTCCAAAGCTCAGGAGAGGTCTCACTACCGAGAATTACAGGAGACGACCTCTGAAAGCAAATGAAAATGAGCTGTCTTTAAAGGGAGTGCCTATCAAAATGATATAAGATTAGTGACAAGGGTTTCAGAACGGCCATTCTCAAAGTATTTGAAGAGCAGATAGTACAGAGACAGTAAGCAGCGGGAACACCTGGGTGTCCAGTGAGTGATCCGGTGGCCTTGCCTGCCGAGTTACTCTCCCAGGACCTCAGCTGCCCGCTCGCAGGGAAGCTCTGGGCCTGCTGCTTTTGTACATTCATTGCTCTTCTGATTTTCTGGAGGAACAGGGGGAACGGGTTAGAGAAGGGAAGGGCTTGTCATGAACTACTGCCTGCATTGACATAGTTTTTTGCATAGCTTGAGAGCAGCTGGTTCTTTTCATCTCAGAGTGTGTAGGTTTAAGTGTCTAGACTTTCTATTTGATGATTTTATTTTAATCAGTTTCTTCATCCACGATCTATTCTATTGCTTTGAATTAGACATTAATCTTTTTCTAAAGACATAGTGCTTAACAAAACTAAAGGTTCATCTGCTTAATTCAAGCTTGAGTCTGGGAAGTTGTGTAAATAATGTCGGTTTCTCGGTAATCTGGTATGGCCAGCCTTTCTGAAAGGGTTTACATAGATGTTATGAAAGAAAGAAACATTTAAATGGTGAAGGGTAACAAATTAAGAGCACTTGGGCGTCAGTAGCAGGAAGTTATTGTGTTTCATTGAATGTAAGATACATGTGATGTCAAAGATGTGAAAATGAGGGAAAATGTGCTTCTTAGAATCAATGAAATACCATACTTGTGAATGCAAAACTTTTCAGTCATAGTCATTATTTCTAGAGTACTGTGATAGTTTTTTCCTGTGGAGATTCTGCCTTAAAGAAATCAGATGTGCATGGTTTTTTTAAGATTAATGCATTCAGTGTACTTACTGAGCACAGCTACATTGTAGTGTCTCTGAAATCAGGCTGTGCATTCAAGAAGCTGGACTGATCTTAGTCAGATAATCAGGTGCAGGTTTATGGTAGTATCAAATCATACTCCTTGATTTTTTTATTCCTTGATTTAAAAAATCTGTTGTTTTGATGGGAAGTTCTGGGTTCAGTTCATGTCTGCTGTTTATCAAGCCTGAAGGCCCTTTCTGAACCTCAACTTGCTTATCTAGAAATCACATAAGATTTTTGTTGAGATAAAACAGTGCTGTGCTTTTGAACCTGTAAGGTGTTGTTGAAGTGTTAGGTACAACTGTTCACTAATTCTCATGTATTTTAAGGTGTTTGGGTTTAGTTGTAGCTATATTTAAATGTGAAAGTAGCAGTCTCTTAGTTTTTCCTGACCTCCCTCAATCTCTCCACTCACCCCAGATCCCTTCCATAGGGCCTGACCTCTTGGTTTTTCCATCATTATTCAGTGATCTTCCCATGCCTTGATCTTGGCTCATATTTCTTTCCCAACGTAGAATACAGCTTTCCCCTGCTATCCTATCTGGAAGCAGAGCATTCCTACAAAACCTTTCGTAAGCCGAAATGGTGTAAAGGGAGAAGCAATAATTACCTTAGCCACAGGTGTCAATTATCCTATGACACATCTTCCTAACGGAGGCACAGAAGGAGTTAAGGTAAAGCCCAGACGCTCAGACACAGTTCAAAGCTCTGACAGCTCGATGCTGAGATGCTCAGTGTAGCTCCTGGAGAAGGAGCTTGGTGGGGCCCCTCTCACTGCGCAGGGTGCACTACCTGTATAATCATTTCCTGCAAAACAAATGCTGAAGGCTTTTTTTGCCCTTTTTTTTTTTTCCAAAAGTGAAATCTTCAGATTTCAGTTAGCAAGCTGTAGGTCTTTGGTAAAAGCGAAGTGACATACAGCGAGCTTTCAAAAAATGGGGGATTTCTCAGGAATTCTCTGGTAGTCCATTGGTTAGGATGCCTGGCTTTCACTGCCCGGGGCCCGGGTTCGATCCCTGGTCGGGGAACTAAAATCCCGCAAGCCATGCGGGGGCGGCCAAAAAAAAAAAAAAGGTGGGGAATTTCTATATTCTTTTAGTTTCCTCTCCTCCTTCTACACCTAGTCATCCATCTACATCCATCTCAGATTCCACTTTCTTTATGGAACACTGCTCAGCCACTCAACATCCTTTCCTGTCACTTAGCATGTCGTGGTGTTAGCATTGGCTGAGACCCTGCTTGTTCCCTAGTTTCCTCTCCTCCTTCCACACCTAGTCATCCATCTACATCCGTCTCAGATTCCGCTTTCTTTATGAAACACTGCTCAGCCACTCAACATCCTTTCCTGTCACTTAGCGTGTCGTGGTGTTAACATTGGCTGAGACCCTGCTTGTTCCCTAGTTTCCTCTCCTCCTTCCACACCTAGTCATCCATCTACATCCATCTCAGATTCCACTTTCTTTATGGAACACTGCTCAGCCACTCAGCATCCTTTCCTGTCACTTAGCATGTCGTGGTGTTAGCATTGGCTGAGACCCTGCTTGTTCCCTAGTTTTATCATATAGGTTAGGCTTGCTCTTCAACTTGATGTTAATCAAGATACTGAAAGATTTTGGTGCAAATTCCACTTCAGCCCTCTTACTAGCTTTGTGTTAACGTGACAGTTACTTACCTTCTGTTCCTCAGCTGTAAAACAGGGTGCTATTTCCTGTGACCATTACAGGTTGTTAGAAAGATTCCAGGTAATGCAGGAAAAGCTTTGGCAAACTGGCTTACAGTAACTGATAACTGTTAAAATGCTGGTGTCTTTTTTTTTTTTAATTTTTCATACAATTTTTAAAGGTTACTTTCCATTTACAGTTCTTACAAAATATTGGCTCTATTCCCCATGTTGTACAGTACGTCCTTGAGCCTATCTTATACCCAATAGTTTGTACCTCCTATTTCCCCACCCCTATATACCCCCCACCCTGTAACCACAAGTTTGTTCTCTACATCTGTTAGTCTGCTTCTTTTTTGTCATATTCACTAGTTTGTTGTGTTTTTTAGGTTGAACGTATAAGTATAAGTGATATCATACAGGGTTTGTCTTTGCCTTCACTTAGCATAATGCCCTCCACATCCCTCCGTGTTGCTGCAGATGGCACTATTTCATTCTTCTTTATGGCTGAGTAGTATTCCATTGTATAGATGTGCCACAGCTTCTCTATCCATTCATCTGTCGATGGACACTTAGGTTGCTTCCATATCTTGGCTATTGTAAATGGTGCTGCCGTGGACATTGGGGTGCATATATCTTTTCAAATGAGTGTTTTTGGTTTTTTTTCGAATATATACCCAGGAGTGGAATTGCTGGATCATATGATAACTCCATTTTTAGTTTTTTGAAAAACTGCCACACTGTTTTCCACAGTGGCTGCACCAGTTTACATTCCCACCAACAGTGGAGGAGGGTTCCCTTTTCTCCACATCCTTGACAACAGTTGTTGTTTGTGTTCTCTTTGATGATAGCAAAATGTTGATGTCTTAAGAGACCCTCTTGCATAGGAGAGTAACTTACTCTGTGTTGCTCCAGGGAGCCACCTTAAGAAAATGAAGGGTGTTACGGGGGCTAGCTTTCAGCTTAGTTCATCTAAAAAGTTCGCAACAGCGTCCTGAAGGTCTGCTCATGCTGAATGTTGCAGTGGAGAAACCCAGTTTCTGTCTCACGAAACCCTGTGTTTAGACAGCGACTGGCAAGCAGTTGGGTCCTGGCACCATCGTGAGAGCAGGGTATGTGGAGGGAATGTGATAGAGTGCCCAGTACACAAGACTTGGGTGGGGAGTGTAGGGAAGGAAATCAGGGTGTAGGAAGAGGGAGGAAGGAAAGGGAGAAGAATGTTCCAGATTGAGGGGGCTTGGAGTGGAGATTGCAGAGAGCGTGGTGCATTCTGGGAAACCAGAGTACTTGATGTGTTTGTCTGGCAAAGAAGGGGAAGGCCCGAGATGCGGGGCCGGCTGGCAGGGACCAGAGTGATGAGTAAAAGCCTTGAATACCGTGCTGAGCACTTTGAATTGTGTTTCGAAGTAAATGTGATCATAAACGTTTAAGATTCTCAGTAGAGGAGTGACATCAACTTCACGGAAAGTCACTCTGGCCTTTGGAAAATGGGTGGTGACAGGGTACGAGTGGAGACAGAAATGCCAGCTGCTTAGCTACTACAACAACAAAGGCTGGCAATGTGAGCTTACACTAAATCAGAGGTTTTCGGATTCTTTTTAAAGGGCCCAATAGTAAATATTTCGGACTTTGCAGGCCAGTCTTGTCTCATCTACTCAACTCAGCTGTGCCTTTGCAGCAGGAAAGCAGCCAGAGACCCCAGGAACATAAGGGTGTGACAGTGGGCCAGTACCACTATTTACAAATCAGCAAGGGCCAGATTTTGATTTCACATGGTAGTTTGCCTGCCCTGTGCTAAGCCAGTGGTTCTCAAAGCCTTTTGGTTCCAAAACCTCTTGGTTTTATACTCTTAATAATTTTTGAGGATCAGAGAGCTTTTTGTTCATGAGGGTTATGTCTATCAATATTTACTGTATTGGAAATTAGGACGACTGAAACTATTTATTATTTCACTTTAATAATAAATCTATTACATGTTATCATAACATTTTTAATGAAAAACAACTTTACCAAAACCAAAAAAGATTGAGAAGAGTGCCATTGTTTTATACTTGGCAAGTGTTTTAAGTGTAGGGCTTAATAGGAGACAGGTGGATTCCCAGATCTGCTTCTACATTCAGTCAGTTACAATTGTTTTATCGAAATATATGAAGAAAATTTGGCCTCATACTTACATGTAGTTAGAACAGGGAGGGGTGATTTAATAGGCTTTTCATGTAATTGTAGATATTCCACTTTAATACTACAACAGAACTGCACACGTGGTGGTTTCTTCTAGTAACACTTTGGAACCTGAGACCATATCAGTGAATTGTTTACCCCCGTTAACATTAAAGTCCATAGTTCTATCTTGTACTTTGACTGTATCCCTTGCTTATGTGGGTAATTTGGTAGCATCACACCGTGGTCATTTGGAAATACATATTGGTGCACTGAGTTATTCAGATCTTCTAAATGTTGATACATTTCATTGTACAAGGTCAAGAAAATCACCACTGATCTCATTAGAAAAGTCTTAAAGTAGGAAGCTGTCAAATTAATAGTAGTAGAAACAAGTTTTCCAAAATTCTGATTTCTCTTGAAAGCTTGGATTTTGTCATTGGCAACAAATACCGTCAGTTGTTTTCTGTGTAGTGAGTGGCTCACTTTGTTTATTTTTAAGAAAATTTCCGCCAGATGTCAAAATCTAAACAACCATAGTTGGTCAGTTGTTCTTTCAGATAACAGTGGCATTCCATGAAAGTGGCTGGTTCAACCTGCAGCACTAACAACCGTGCACGTGCTTTTCCTTGAGACAGTCGCTGTACTCGGGGGTACGGCAAACCTGCTGTGTGCCTAGCGCCCATCTTACCACAGAGCATATTGAAAAGACTCATACTGGGGGATTCCCTGGTGGTGCAGTGGTTAAGAATCCGCCTGCCAATGCAGGGGACACGGGTACGAGCCCTGGTCCGGGAAGATCCCCACATGCCGCAGAGCAATTAAGCCAGTGCGCCACAACTACTGAGCCTGCGCTCTGGAGCCCGCAAGCCACAACTACTGAGCCCATGCACCACAACTACTAAAGCCTGCGTGCCTAGAACCCGTGCTCCGCAACAAGAGAAGCCACCGCAGTGAGAAGCCCACACACCGCAACGAAGACCCAACGCAGCCAAAAATAAATAAACTTAAAAAAAAAGAAAAGACTCATACTAATGGGTTGGGTTTGAGTAAAATTAATTCGTTTGATGGTTCATCAAGGATAATCCTCAGTAAAACTGGCTTATTTCCTCTCTTTTCTTCCTGCCCGCGCGGGGTGTGAACAGCAGGACTGCTGGTGCGGTTCTGTGCTGCTGAGTGACGCGGGCTGGACACCAGCCGTTTCAGCCACCTTGCTTTTGCTCTTTCATGCAGATGACAACACAGTGAAAATGGCAACGCGATGTTCGTATTATTGTGAAAATAGTTTTGACCTTGTGGTCCTCGAAGAGGTTCTTGGGTACCCGCGGGGGTCCACAGACCACTCTTTGAGAGCTACTGCTTTAAAGCTAGCTACTAGCAATAGGAATAACAGAACAGGGCAGATTTTAAGATTAACTGTCCCCTCTCATCTTTACTGGATTTTGCTGTTTTTGTCTCAGAATACAAAAGGAGAGCATTCATTATTTAAAGTAACTCAAATGATGCAGATGTAAAAAGAGTAAAAGCAAAAGTTCTTCTTCATTCCTCCCCAGAGGTAATGACCCCTAGCAGTGTGTGTATGTTTTTTAGACCATTTCCTATTCATTTATCTATGTACTTTTGTTTTAAAATTTAGTTTGCGTGTAAGCAGCAGTTTTTAAATCCCGTGCAAAGTGTGACTCCTATTATAAATGTTGTTTGCTTGCTTCTTTGCATCAGCAGTGTGTAATTTGAGATCGCACAGTGACCCGGGCTTTCTGCTGATCTGTGCGTGCACTTGAGCCTGTTTGACCCTGAACATAGCCCCTGGGGATGTCAGTGCTCCTGTTACTTGTGTTTACAGATGAGCACCTTGAATCTCAGAAGAGGTAGGCACTTGCCCAAGGACACAGAGCTTGTGGGTGCTGAGGTCAGGATTTCAGCCCAGGTGTTCTGGGTCCAGAGCCCATATGTCGGTATTTTTAACCGTGCTGCCTTCTTGCATAGCTCGATTTCATCCTTTTTGATGGCTACAGAGTATATAGTTGTACGGATTACTCATTTATTTAACAAGTCCTCTGTTGGTGGGTTCCAAGTTTTGCTATTACTAAAGATGCTGCAGTAAAGAGACTTGTCCATCCATCTGCCTGGGGCAGGCGTTCCT
The DNA here is from genome assembly GCF_965194825.1 of Balaenoptera physalus. Classification (NCBI taxonomy): domain Eukaryota; kingdom Metazoa; phylum Chordata; class Mammalia; order Artiodactyla; family Balaenopteridae; genus Balaenoptera; species Balaenoptera physalus. The sequence continues at coordinate 23,799,539 of NC_138893.1, read as the reverse complement.
GTGGCTAGAGTCCTAGAAACAGCCACACTCAAAGGCCTCCAACATTTACCTTTTTAGGCTGCCAAATTGTCCTCCAAAAGACGGTGCTGACTTACCCCTTCCCCAAACTTTTCCTTCATCCACTCATGCTGGGAATATCAAACTTTTTAATTTTAGCTATTTTAATGTCAATTTTAATGTTGTAATTTGCATTTCCTTACAGTTAGGCAATTGATGTTTTTTTTATCAACTATTTCTATTTCTTCCGTGAATTGTCAGGTTGTATCTCTTGTCCATTTTTCTACTGAGGTTTTTAGAAACCAATTTTAAAAGCTTTTTAATACATTATAAGTACTAATCTTTGAATATTTTTTATTAACCCTGAGTTTTAATTTTTCAGTTATGTCCACTGTATGTGTGTCTTCTATAGGCGTTTTTTTTGTTGCCGTTGCCACTGTTGGGAATTAAGAAAAAGCTGAGATCTTTGTTCGGTCAGTAGTGGTGTGGAAGAGGAGCAGTGCGGGACAACAGGAGTGATTCACAGGTTGAACTCAGTATTGAGAGCCGGAGCTCAGAGAGTGACCGTGAAAACAGAAGAGCTTGGAAAATTCACAGAGAGCTTAGTAAGGCTGTTAGTCTTACACAGACTGGGGAACAGACTTTAGCCTATTTTATCTAGATCTCCAGAGATAAAGTCACAACTAAAACGCGGGTGTATGAATTCTGTATCTTGGGCTATACGTAGCACAGTGCTGGCACGTAGGAAGTATTTTAATAAACTGTGAATTCTTAGTCATGATACCTGCCCCAAGGGTATTAAGTTCCCTGATGATGTGGAAAATTTGGGTGTAAAAAAGGAACAAACGATGAGTCCTCATTTTTAACCGTATCTGTAAACGTGTCATTCATTTTTTAAAAGGGGTAAGAGAGTTCATATAAATCATCAAAGAAAGGGCATTAATGAGCAAAGACTTCTTTTTGAATTTATTTTATTTTTATTTATTTTTGGCTGCGTTGGGTCTTTGTTGCTGCGCAGGGGCTGCTCTTCATTGCGGTGCGTGGGCTTCTCATTGCGGTGGCTTCTCATGTTGCGGAGCTCAGGCTCCAGGCATGCGGGCTTCAGTAGTTGTGGCTCGCGGGCTCAGTAGTGTGGCGCACGGGCTTAGTTGCTCGCGGCATGTGGGATCTTCCCGGAACAGGGCTCAAACCCGTGTCCCCTGCATTGGCAGGCGGATTCTTAACCACTGCGCCACCAGGGAAGCCCGCAAAGATGTTTTAATTAGAGCAGTGGTGAGGTTTTATTTTTGCTTTACATTTCTGGAAAGAGTATCTCTACACTCATTTTTCTGGAGGGCAATTTCACATGTATCTATCAAACCTTAAGCAAGGGTTGGGAGCCTATGATTCATTCCACTTACAGGAATATGCCAGCTTTTTTTTTTTTTTTTTTGATTTATTTATTTTTTTCGCTGCATTGGGTCTTCGTCGCTGCGCACGGGCTTTCTCTAGTTGTGGCGAGCAGGGGCTGCTCTTCGTTGTGGAGCACGGACTGTAGGCGCACCAGCTTCAGTAGTTGTGGCACGCAGGCTCGGTAGTTGTGGCTCGTGGGCTCTAGAGCGCAGGCTCAGTAGTCGTGGCGCACGGGCTTAGTTGCTCCGTGGCATGTGGGATCTTCCCGGACCAGGGCTCGAACCCATGTCCCCTGCATTGGCAGGCAGATTCTTAACCACTGCGCCACCAGGGAAGTCCTGTGCCAGCATTTCATGAAGATGTATTTACAGAGTTGTGCATTGCAGCAATAAAATATCAGGAAAAAAATGCCCAAAAGTAGTGAAGTGATTAAGTGCATTGTGGTGCACCCATATTGTGGATTAAAGGGGTCTGTGCCTGCTGGAGAGAAGTTTGTGACGTGTTAGGTGAAAAAAAGCAATTCACAGAACAGTGATCGCATGTAAAACTGAGTGGGGTTGTAAATGTCTGGAAGATGCAGGATGGCTAACATCAGTGGGGACCAGGGTCAGCGAGGGGTCAGATTTGCGTCAGAGGGACTTTGGCCTTTATTCTACACGCTTCTGTATTATTTAATGTTCCACACCAAGGCAGCATTGTTTTTGTGATGATAAAAAGAAAAAGACCAGTAAAGAAAAGGAAAAGACTAGCTTTATAACAACGGAGGAAGGTTTCCCTTCCTGTTACTTATGAACACCTGCTGTTTAGGCTGCCACTTGAAAACACCCTAAACATTTTTTGTAAGGTCTTTTGTTTCTTAGGGGTTTTTTGGAGTATAGTTGATTTACAATATTGTGTTACTTTCAGGTACAGCAAAGTGAATCAGTTATATGTATATTTTTTCCAGATTATTTTCTATTACAGGTTATTACTATACTATAAGATACAAGACACTGATTATAGTTCCCTGTGCCATACAGTAAATCCTGTTGCTTCTCTGTTTTATGTGGTTTGTATCAACCCCGTTTTTCCGAGTTCTAATTGCTCTGCTCCAGGTATCTGTGATGACAAAATAGATATCCATAAGAATATATATTACTGAAGCTCTAGTATTTGTAACTAGATGTAAAACAAAGCAAAGTGACAGCCCAGCTGATGATGATTGTCGAAAGGGGGGCCTTCAGTGCCTGGTACATCAGTGCGTTTGTAAATGGACCTAACTGTCCATCTCATGGGGGTTGCTTGTGGCTTGGTTTCGGCCATTTGCAGTGACCTGTGTATCTGCATGTTCTAAAGAAATGTCATAATTTCTTTTTTTTTTTTTTTTTGGATACACCTTACATATAGGAGAAATATTTTATTTATTTATTTTTTATTTTATTATTTACGTTTTGGCCGCGCTGTGTGGCATGTGGGATCTTAGTTCCCCTCCTGGGGATAGAACCCACGCCCCCTGTGGTGGAAGCGTGGAGTCTTAACCACTGGACTGCCAGGGAAGTCCCTAGGAGAAATACTTTAAATCTTGAGACAACCATTTGCCACCTCACTTTTTTTTTTTTTTTTTCTTAACAATATCTGTTTTTTCCTCTATAACTTTTTTTTTCTTTTTTCTTTTTTTTGGTCCTCTGGGTCTTAGTTGCAGCTCATGGGCTTCTTAGTTGCAGCTTGCCAGCTCCTTAGTTGTGGCAGGCAGGCTCCTTAGTTGTGGCATGTGAACTCTTAGTTGCAGCATGCATGTGGGATATAGTTCCCTGACCAGGGATCGAACCCTGGCCCCCTGCATTGGGAGCACAGAGTCTTAACCACTGTGCCACCAGGGAAGTCCTTGCCACCTCACATGTTGATAAACTTTATAGTTTTTCTTTAAAATAAGTAGTAATATACATATTCTTAACATAATATCAATAATTATTATATAATTATTAATTATACAGTTACATATAAATGTAAGGTATATTTATTTATTAAAATATATATAATATTATATGCTAATTGTAAACACCCATGTTCTCAACATTTGGTCATATTTGTTTCAGATTTAAGATGTAAAAGTTACAGTTGAAGTTCTCTCTCTCTTTTTTTAACTCCCCAATTCCATTTCCTGTACTTTTCTCTCCTTCCTTCACCAGTGGCAACTTCTACCATGAAGTTGGCCTATAAATTCCCTGCTTCTGAATTTTTATCGAAATAGATGTACTGCTGCTGCTTTTTCTCCAGTTGTCTTGCTTTTGTTAGACCTTAAGGATCTAATTGAATTTTAGAGGTCAACATTTCTTAGATTTTGACTTTGATTATGATAACAAAAAGCATGTATCTGTCAGTTGTTGAAGTCATCTGAAATATCAGAGATAGTTCTTGAAGTAGTATTAGCCACAGTGATCATTAATTTTTTTCTGCCATCAAGCCCTGGTTATGTTCAGGTATGTAGTAGTGATATCAATCTGAAGATGAGAAAATGCAAAAAATCTTTATTTTAACCATTCTTAGTTTACTTAATGTCCATTAAAGCACAGTAGAATTCAGTAGGAGAAGGAGAAATTGGTTGGAATTATGAAATTATCCACTTGGGACTTTCTGTGTGCTTTTTAAAGTACTGTTCGGGGTAAAATGTGTTCCTAAGTAAAATAATATAATTGTATGAGTTGTTGTTTTAGAAATCCATTGAAAGTTTACCTTTGGGGGAATTCCCTAGTGGTCTAGTGGTTAAGACTCTGCACTCTCACTGCTGAGGGCCCAGGGAAGAGCCCAGGTTCAATCCCTGGTCGGGAAACTAAAATCCCACAAACTGTGTGTGGCACGACCAAAAAAAAAAAAATTTACCTTTGGGGTTGCTGGCTGTGCAGGCCTGGTGGTGGCCGGCAGAGGGCAGGCTGGGTTTAGGGAGAACAGGTGCCCTCACCTTTCACCAGACTTGGCTCCTGAGGTTGCATCTCGTTGTTTCATTTGACCTACAGAGAAAAAAATAACAGTGGATTTGGCTTTTTTTTTTAAAGGTTTGGGAATTTTTTTTAATTGTGATAAACTATACATAGCTTAATATTGATCATTTTAATTATTCCTACGTGTACAACTCAGTGGCATTAATTACATTCACAATATTGTGTGACCACCACTGCCTATACCCAAAACTTCTTCATCATCTCCAACGAAAACTCCACACCTGTTACATAACAACTCCCTCTTCTCTCCTCCCTGCAGCCCCTGGTAATCTCTATTCTGCTTTCTGTCTCTGTGTATTTTCCTATTCCAGGAACTGCATATAAAACTGGAATTATACAATATTTGTCCATCTGTATCTGCTTTATTTCACTACAAATAATGTTTTCAAGATCTACCCAAGTTGTAGCATGTATCAGAATTTTTTAAAGATTTTATTGTTCTGGAGCTATTTTAGGTTCACAGCGAAATTAAGAGGAAGGTACAACAATTGCCCATATACCACCCTCCCCCTTCAACCTCCCCCACGGTCAGCACCCCCTGCCGTCACAGCCTGTTACACGTGTTGCGAAGAGCCAAGACTGGCACATCATCATCACCCATAGTCCATAGCTGACCTCAGGGCTCACTCTTGATGTTGTGCGTTCTGTGGGTTTGCACAAATGTGTAATGACACGTCTCCATCTGTATAGTCTCATACAGAGTCGCTTCCCTGCCCTCAAACTCCTCTTTGCTCAGCCTGTTCACCCCTCCCTTCCCCCCCGCCAGCAACCACTGATTGTTTTTTTTTACTGTCTCCATAGTTCTGCCTTTCCCAGAATATCATAGAGTTGGAATCACAGTAGGCAGCCTTTTCAGATTGGCTTCTTTCACTTTGTGATAAGCATTTAAAGTTCTTCCCTGTCTTTCATGGCTTGGTGGCTCGTTTCTTTGTACGCTGAATAATATTCCAGTGTCTCGATGGACCACAGTTTATTAACCCGTTCACCTACGGAAGGACATCTTGGTTGCTTCCAGGTTTTGGCAGTTATGAATAAAGCTGCTACAAACATTTGTGTGCAGGTTTTTGCGTGGATGTACATTGTCAACTCCTTTGGGTAAATATCGAGGAACAAAATTGCTGGATGGATCGTATGGTAAGAGGATGTTTATTTTTGTTAGAAGCCGTCAAACTCTCTCCTGCAGTGGCTGCACTGTTTTGCGTTCCCACCAGCGATGTGAGAGAGTTCCTGCTGCCCCTCGTCCTCTCTAGCACTCCGTGTTGTCAGTGTTTTTGGATTTTGACCATTCTAATAGGTGTGTAGCGGTATTGTGTGTTACTTTACATTTCCTGATGACATATGCTGTGGAGCATCTTTTCATATGCTTGTTTGCCATCTGTATATCTTATTTGGTGAGGTGTCTGTTAAGGTCTTTTGCCCATTTTGTAATTGGGTTGTTTTCTTATTGTTGAGTTTTAAGAGTTCTTTTGTATATTTGGATACCAGTTCTTTATCAGAAGTGTCTTTTGCAAATGTTTTCTCCCTGTCTGTAGCTTGTCTTCCCATTCTCTTGAATGTATCAGAATTTCATTCCATTTTATGGCAGAATTAGATACGGATTTTTTGAAATAGAAATATGTATCTAACCTCATTTCTTATGTTGTTTTTGGTCATTGAATGCACTTTTTAAATTTTTACCCTTAAACAATAAATGTATTCCTGAAAAGGTGTTTGGAAATTGGATTATTTATATGCATTGAGTGAAATGACTGGTCAAAAATAGCTTGTTACAAGTTTTTTCTATAGTAAAAAATCACAAAGTGGGGGTGGGTAATTGCTTAAAGTTTGGTAAACTCTGACTTGTTTTATCATTCACCTGGGAAAGTTCTCACTTACTTGATAATCTTGCCTATTTTAGGGTTTCTCTAACTTAGATATCTGTGAGTTCTTTCATGTGTGTTTAAATATACTTAACTTTGTACTTAGTTCTAAGGAAGAATCTCAGGGCTGTGTGGGTTCCTAACAGATGCTAACAGAAGTTGGCGTTGAAGGAGAAACATTAGCAGCCGTGTTTTTCTAATGTGATGGACTAGGTTCACGTGTAGACAGAGGTTAGTCTTCTTTTGGTACCAGCTCCTCAAGGTAGTGACCTTTTTACTGTAGATGACAGGAGTGGTAGTCACTGTCTCCTTGCTGGCTTGACTGAGTCTGAAATTCCAGTGAGGGGCTGTGTGGTGTTACATGTCTGGGTATGCAGCAGGGGGGAGGGGCCGAAAGAAGAAACCTTGCTGAGAGTAGTAAGTGACCCGAGGCAATAAATGAACTTTGACCTCCTCATTCTTTTGCTTCTTGTGCATCCGTCCATGGTGTGGAAGGTACCCTGAGCCAAGCACTGCTCTTCAACAGACATGGTCCTAGGAGGGAAGCAATTAACCAGTGAATCGCCATTGTGATGAGGGCTCCAGAAGGAGTCAGAGGGGTTCCCTGGGCAGCGGCCCTTTGAGCTCTAAAGTGAAGGATGGATGGGCATGGACTGGGTTGAGGGATGGGAGGAGTGGTCCAGGCAGAGTAGAACGTGGAGGAGGGCTTGAAACAGGGAGAATTATGACCAGTTCAGGAAACTGAAAGAGGCCTGGGTGATCAGACCATAGAAAGCAAAGGGGAGAAGGAACGAGGATTTTGATCTTTCTCCGAAGGGCCGTGGGGATTCACGTGGTGTGTCTTAGTGGGAAAATAGCACAATCGCATTTGTGTTTAAAAATAAAAATTGCTCCAGATGCAGTGTGCAGAGGTGGGCTGGAATCATTTTAGGGCAAGATGCTGCTTTTTAATTTTCAAAAGAGTCTATAGTAAGTATGTTGATGATTGTGTTACAGAGACATTGCCTTGTCCTTCATAGTTACAGGGTGCTTTGGCTTGGTTTGGATCAGGCTTCTGCCATGGACCACACAGTTCTAATTTACCGAAAGAATTACTAAGCATGAAATTAAGCATAAAATCTCCTAGCTGTAATTCAAGTGTGGGAGAAAGGTTAATATGGACAGTCAGATAGCTTTTTGGGTTAAAACTTTCTAATTTTTAGCATGTAGTGGGGGGAATAGAATGGAATATTCTGTATGAATTGGATTTTCCTTGAAAAGAGTGATTAATTTTCCAGTGGGCTTTAATTTTAATAACAGGTTAAATGTGGTTTCCTAAGTTTTGAAGTCTACTGAAATTCATTAGGCAAGACACCTAGTTAGGGAATGATGTAAACACTAATTTTCCTGATAAACAACAGTAAAATATGCACCATATCCTTCTGCTGCCTTTATCTCCTTATGCACGTGCTTTGCAAGAAGTAACCAAAAAAACAGAACAAAACCAAAAGCAAGGGATCTTTAGGTTTAAATGGAAGGAGGATTAAAAATAGTGTTTTGTTGAAAAATTCATAGCAGGGTTTTGTTTAGAAAAACTTGAAATAATGTAGTCTACTTTTAGAATATAACCGAGAAAGGTTACAAGTCGCGAAGACCCTTTTAATGGCTTGATCCAGTCATTTCATGGTGTGCTTTCAACAAACAGCTTTGTTGGGATATAACTCACATAGCATGAAACTCCTCCTTTTAAAGTGTGCAGTTCAGTGTTTTTAGTGTGTTCACAGAGTTGTGCAGCCATCACCACTAGCTAATTTTAGAACATTTTCATCACTCCCAGAAGAAACTCACTAGCAGTCCCTTCTCAATCTTTCCTCCCCCACCTCCTGGCAACCACTGACCTACTTTGTTTCTATGGATTTGCCTGTTCTGCACATTTCATTTAAATGAAGTCATGTAATATGTGGCTGCATGCCACTCTGACAGGTGCAAGGGAGCGTGAGATAAATGGCCACACCCTCAGTTCACGTCTTACACGTTCATGCACGGGGAAAGTTGACTGGTTTGGTGATGGTGGCAGAGGAGCTGGGTGGGTTGAAATAGGTGCACTTGCCAAGTGGTGGGAGCAGACAGTCCTTAGAGGGGGCTCAGGAGAGAGTGGAAGGCAGTGAGTGCAGTGAGCCAGCCAGCTCGGCTTTAGGAGGACCGAGGTGCGGCAGAGGCCAGAAGAGGGGTGGGGCCGCTTTCTTCCTTAAGATGAGCGATTGCAGCGCCCCTGTTTGAAAATGGGAGCAGCCTGTTAGAGGGGAGAGGAGGGATGGTTGACGGGGGAGCACAGCCCTCGAGGAGGCCAAGTAGCACAGGGCCTCCCGCTTTGGTTGGTCCCAGCTAGAAGCAGCGGCTGCTCCCGTTGCCACAGGGAAGGGGGGATCAGTCCCCGCAGGTGCCATATTTGTTCGTGGGTGTGTGTGGACGGTCTCTTCTGGGCACTTCTGTTCTTCGGAGAAATACACAGAATTATTAACAGAAAGTGAGGTGTGGGTGGCTGAGGTGCTGGACGTTTGAGAGGAACAGGTGTGACGGGGGTGTTGTGAAGTAGGGGGGATCAGTGGTCTGGGAGCATCAGACGGAGATCTGTGCGCGGGCGTTGGGGAGCAAACAGCCGCCACCGGAGAAGGCTTTGGGGGAACTCAGGGATCGGCATGTCTCAGAGCAAGAAGATGGAGGGAGCGTTCCAAGGAGAGGCTGAGGCTGTAGTCAGAGAGAGGCTCGGGGAGGGTGGACTCTCGAGTCGGGCTGGGGAAGCACAGGGCCAAATGCGGAGAAGACGGATAGAAGTAAACAGGACACAGGAGATGCCCAAGTGTGCAGCACAGCGGTGTTCACAAATGCAAACATCCTGGGAAATGACCCAGATCAAGAAAGCACCCAACCCTTACCCGCAGCCCTATTCCACCCCAGCTGCCGACATTATGGATTCCATTCCCCTGTTTCTGAACTTAATATAGATAGGATCGTGGTGTAAGTACTCCTTAGTATTTTCTTCATGAAACTAATCCGTATTGTTATGTGCAGTGCTTGTGTGTTCACTTCCACTGCTGTGTGGTACTCCACCATGTGAACATTCCACAATTTATGCATCCTTTCTACTGTTGATGGACATTTGAGTCGTTTCTCTTGCAAACATGCTACTCTGAACATTCTTGTAAGTGCTTTAATGGTACACGTATGTGTTTCTGGTGGCTGTGCATCTAGAGTGAGATTTCTGGCTCCCAGGATGTGTGGGCGTTTAGCTTTTGTGGATATTGCCAGCTTTCACTCCCACAAGTGGTGTGTGAGAGTTCCTGTTGTTCCCTATCCTTGCGAACACTTGGAACAGTCTTTAATTTCAGCCATTTCCCTGGGCATGTAGTGGTGTCTCAGTGTGGTTTTTACTTGCCTTCTTTCCCTGACGGCTGAAGAGGTTGAACACCATTTCCTATTTTACTGGCCTAGGATTAGTTTTGATGATACCTTAGTGGAGAGTAGATGACTGATTTTAATAGTGACCACTTTCTGGGACTGATCCTCATGCAGTTCCTAGTAGTGAGGAAGGGGGGTAGTGGTCTCATGAGGGACATGCAGACATTAATCCTGCTGATGGCTGTGTAGGTCAGCAGAGCTGTGTTCCTTATCAGGAACACACTGTGATCACAGGCTGGGGGGTGGTGTTTAAATAGCCCTGCACATCTTGAACTAGAGGAGAAGGGGAGGGAGAAAATGAAACAAACTGCTGGAAACTGCATCTCCCGTCTAATTGTTGTTGTGGGTTCATTTTGATTGGGAAAGTTGAGTATTGATAGGGTTTTAAGCAGGGTGGTAATGTGACTTATTCCTTTAAACACATCCCTCCATGTGCCTTGTGGAGATTGGACTCGAAGGGGCAAGGTGGGGGGAGGGGGCGCTTAGGAGGCTGTCACAATAATTCAGCCGGAGATTATGGTCACTTTGGACATAAGACAGTGGCAGTGAGACTGATGAAAGTAGAGGAAATGAAGTACTCACATCCGTATGTTTTCGTTTTGAAAAGCTTAAAAACTTGGAAAAGTACAAGAATAATATAACAAACACTTGTATACTCCCCCCCAGAATCTGCCACCACAGCTGCCTGTCTTCCCTCATTTCTGTGGCTTTGTATCTGTGTAAGTGATCTGTCCGTGGTTCTAGGCTCCGGGATCCAGCGGCGTGGTTCTAGATCTCCTCGGTGCTGCCCCATCTGAGCCGGTCCATAACCCTGTGCGTCCTGGTCGTCACCAGCTGTGCTGCTTCTGGAATCTTAGTGTAAGGTGCTTCTCCCCTGGGGTTTCTGCCTCCCTCCCACGCTTCCAGCTCAGCTGGACTCCTGCCCCCATTGCACCTTCCTCAGTCCTGTCTGTCCCTGTCCCTCACCCTTCTCCCTGCTCTGCTCCCTCCCCTCGGCTGGGTTCCAGGGTCTAATGCTGTGTTACTTCTGGCTCGCTCTTAATCTTCTGGCCTCTCTCAGCCCCTGGGTTCATACTCCTGGTAAAACCCCAAACCTAGTTGAACCGAGCATCTGCCTACTCTCAGCCTGCACCCGAGGCACCAGGCAGGGTGGAAACGCGGCTGCGGGAGCTGTGCTGGTTATGATTCATTCACAAAAGTGTCCATCCCAGCAGGGCAGGGACTTGGCCTTGTTCGTTGTGTCCCCAGTGCCTGTGCAGCACCGGCTTATAGTAGTCATTCTGGACGTTTGCTGGATTTAGAAAACTACTGCCCTCAAATCTCACATGGGCATTGATGCTGTGAGACAGACCCGCATTTCCCTAGTGCGGTCGCTCCTGACTTTCTGGGAAGACCTCCTTCATATGTTCTCCCAGATCGCCTGTACCTCCCGCTTTGACTTTTAGCAGCCCCACCCCCACCCTTCACCACCACCATCCCCCCACCCCCCCACCCACCCCCGGCTCACACTCTTCATCTCCGTCCCTGCCTGCTCGTTCTGTAACCCTGTTCTCGCTCCTGCACCGTCCGCGTCTGCCCCCGCTGCCACATTATGCCCATGGCACACGGACATGACTTTATATCCTCTGTCCTTTAAAAACCCCAGTGACTGCATTTCCCCTTCGAGTCCTCCCCCTCCCCATTTCTTGTCCCTGCTTCCTTGTGGCACAGTAATGGTATCTGACATCCAGTGCCTCTTTCCTTACCAACTGCCCCCTCCCAGCATCCTTAGCAGCCTCTGAGGAATGTCAGACACTGCTAGCTTTTGATCTGTGAGTCTGAACAGTAAGTACTGACTTCCTGTTCATCGTAACTGATGATTTAGCTTTTTTGCTAACATCACCTTCCACCCACACATACTCGCCTCCTCCCCTAAAGAGAGGCTTTAAGAGAATTCTCTTGCGAGTCTTGGTTACATCAGTATTATGCTGACTTTGTAAATATTGTTCATCACGGAACTAAAGTGTACATTTTCGTTTTCATACAAGTTTTCATTTTGTCTAGAGCTAATGATTGCCTAATTTTTTCATATGCTTAGTTCTTTGTCTTTAGTGCTGTTTTAAAAAACAGTCACTTCAGCAAATCTGTCAGATACCTAGCAGTGACTTTACCCAAACCCAGCAGATAATCCCAAGCCCTTCTTTCCTTTCCCCAGATGACCTATCCTGGCCTCAGTCTCCTTCAGGCTGGACTGTTCTCTCCAGGCCTGTCGACCGCGTGGCTCCAGTCTTGGGACCCTCTTCGCCATTGTTGAGATGTCAGATCCCCATCTTCCTTCCTCTTGGTTTATTCTCATTTTGCCACATTGCGTCTTCCAGTGGTTTCCTGATAAAGGGATTTCGTTGTTTTTGCTCTTTGCATGTTTGAAAACATCTCTACTCCCTCAAACTTGTTTGGAAATTTGGCTAGGTTTAGAATTTTAGGTTGAAAATTTTTTCTTGGAATTTGAGGGTAGATGGTCTTCCATTCACCATTCTCCTGCCTCCTGTGGGATGCCATCTGATTCCTCTCTTGTGTGACCTGTTTTCTCTGGAGAATTTTGGAATCTCCCTTTTGTCCTTGGTGTTTTACATTTCAGAGAGACGGGCCTTGGGCCGGGCCTGTTCATTCATCGTGCTGGGCCCGCCTTGTGCCCTGTCAGCCTGGGAATGTACTTGCTGCTGTTTAAGGGAACGCTTGTCTTACTCCTTTGATGATATTTCCCTTCCTTTTTTCTGTCATCTTTCTGGAACTTGGTAACTGGGTGATGGGCCACCTAAACCTATCCTCTCATTATCTTTTCTTTCCTATTGTCCACTTCTTTGTCTTTTTGTTCTACCTTTTGGAAGAGGTCTTGAGTTTCTAAATTATTATTATTACCCTTTGAATTTCCAGGAGCACTTCCGTGTTTTTCCTTTCTCGTGGCGTGCTGCTGTCTTCCAAGGACCCCGCTGGATGTGCTGGCACCCTGCACTGTGGGATGCAGATACCATGCCCAGCGCCTGCCCCATAGGCGGTGGTGAGGTCCCCTGGGTTAGTCCAGGCGAGTGCTTCCTTGAGGAGCGCCTGGCACCTCAACAGGCGCGAGGCCCACGTTCTGACGTCATCGCTCTCCTTAGGGATTAGCTCCCTGCCCAGGGTAGTTGTTAGTTTCGTTGATCTTTTGTTGGTTCGCTGTCCCTCTTCCCTCCGCGTGCCTCCTTTGTTGTGACGTTTTCTCTCACAGGTCTTTCGACCCTGAGCTCTTGGTTCTTGTTTAAGTGGAGCCACTGTGGAGCAGACAGGCAGGTCTGTGAGCAGGTGGGCTTTTCAGCTGGAGGGCTTTCCTGTGGTTGGCCATTTCTTTAAGGACCTCAGGTGATTGAATCTTGAGGCCTTTTCTCTCGGGCTTTGGTGGTTTGGAGAGGAACCCTTGTGGAAAAGGTCCACTCCTGGCAGCCAGCATTCGGGAAACCAGAAGTGGGAGTGGCCGTGTGCTCCTGCCTCACCGGATGGGGCCCGGCTTGGGGACCCAGCAGGTCAGCAGAGCAGACAGGCCTCCCGCCATCTCGGGGCCCAGCGTCTGGCAGGGAGCCTGCCCCAGGCCGCGGATGCACACTTAGACTCCCCCGCCGTCGTCCACAGCGCTTAGGGAAGCCCGCTCACACTGGCGGCCTGGCAGAGGACGCCTTTCCGTTTCCTCCTGATGCCTTGGGGTGGGGGCCCCCTGTGCCCTGCCCCCACGCTTGACTGCAAGTCTCAGATGCTCCTCAGGGGCTGCTGGGTCTTCTGCATGGTTTTCGCATCCTCCAGGCAGCCACCCTGCAGCAAAGGGCGTCATCGCCGCTCTTTGTGCCATCGCGAAGGCACTGCACTCTCACCACGCGAGGAGCCGCGGGGCACTGGGGCAGAACAAGTGGCAGAATTGAGTCGCTGCACAGTCCGTGGTGCTTTTGAAATGCCCAACTGGGTGCCCTCAGTCAGGACCACATTTATGCTATGGCATCAGTAATACCCATTGGATTAAATTCATGCTGGTGATTTAAATTTTATTGGTTGTGCAGTTTTAGTATTTAGTTTGTCTGTTTATTTTGATTTTAGAGCTCTTCTAAATTCTACAGAGGGTATTTCTAATTTTAGGTTAATACATATTTACATAGCATAATGAAAATAATTTCTCACCACTGGCAGTCATGCAGTTTTTCTTAAAAGATTCACTCCATTTTAATGAAGTTTGAAAATCACTGACAGGGACTTCCTGGTGACGCCGTAGTTAAGAATCCTGCCAAGGCAGGGAACACGGGTTCGAACCCTGGTCCGGGAAGATCCCACATGCCACGGAGCAAAGAAGCCCGTGTGCCACAACTACTGAGGCTGCGCTCCAGAGCCCGCAAGCCACAACTACTGAAGCCCACGTGCCTGGAGCCCGTGCTTCTCAACAAGAGAAGCCACCGCAATGAGAAGCCCGCGCATGGCAACGGAGTAGCCCTTGCTCGCCGCAACTAGAGAAAGCCCGCGCTCAGCAACGAAGACCTAATGCAGCCATAAATGAATAAATGGATGAATGAATGAAAGAAAATCACTGACAGAGCTAGAATACCATTAATTATATTATATTGTGCACCCCCTGGGTATAAATGACATAAATTTTTAGTTCCTTTTAGTCCAATACAGAATATTTTAGTTTCATTTAAGCAAATCAGGTTATTTCAGGTAATTTAATTTAAAAAGTGACACTTCTAACAAGAAGCCTAATCCTTTCCCCAAGACTTACTGAAGACTTAAGAAAAAAAAAAGAAAAAAAGAAATCCCAGGCGGGAGAATTCGGTGTGCTCTTATAAATGTCAGTAAACCATACCAATGCAGTAAGAACTTATTTTGCAGGAAGGATATCGTATATATATATTTTTTTCAATAAATTTATTTAGTTTTGGCTGTGTTTGGTCTTCGTTTCTGTGCGAGGGCTTTCTCCAGTTGCGGCGAGCCGGGGCCCCTCTTCATCACGGTGCGCGGGCCTCTCACTGTCGCGGCCTCTCTTGTTGTGGAGCACAGGCTCCAGACGCGCAGGCTCAGTAGTTGTGGCTCACGGGCCTAGTTGCTCCGCGGCACGTGGAATCTTCCCAGACCAGGGCTCGAACCCGTGTCCCCTGCATTGGCAGGCAGACTCTCAACCACTGCACCACCAGGGAAGCCCAGGATATTGTATATTAACAAATAAATGTATGTGCAGACCTTTAAGAATCGCAGTATATTATGACCACTTTTCGGAAGCATTCTTCAAGTAGTTTCAACTTTACGGTCCATTTCTCATTAGTAGGTAGGTCGTTTATAACAGCTGTTCAGTGCTATTTGTGTGTAAACACTTAACGACCTCTATGATGCTGGGGCCCTGGCACCCCAGAGAGGTCACTCTCAGTTGCTGGTAGGATATGCCCTTTGAGCTGGGGCCCCGGCAGCGGGGACGGGTCTGTAGTGATGCATCCCTTCCTCGGAGCAGCCAGAGAGGAGATTTTCTGCGGCAGCCAAGGTGAAGCGTCCAGTTGTAGTCGGAAAACAAGCTCACAGCAGCCGCTTGGGAGACCAGAGCCGTACCTTTGTCTGATTCTTAGTGCTCAGCAAGTCTGAACTATGGAGAAAGTGGTTTTCCCCTAAAGCCCAGCCTGGGATGTTCTTCCTGATTCAGTAGTCTGTGTCGTAAATCCAGATCCGTTTCCTCTACCTGAAGTATTAACCTTAGGACACCTGAGACTTTTCCAGGCTTGACTTCGTTTTTGTACCTTGTGGCCTTTACCCCTTGTGAGCTGATGTCCAGATCTTGGTGTTGATGGTGTAGAAATCTCGGTGTCTGACCAGCAGTGTCTCACTAGGTAACGATGTCATCGCTATCAATGGCAGTGACTTTACCCAGACAGTAAGCTAGAACTTGTACTGTCTGTAACGTTATTTTGTATAGAAGCCAACCAGTCACTGTGTTAATGTCATGTAAGAATCAGGTTTATTTTTAAAGGTAATTCAGGCATGCATTATAAAGTTAGGCAGCAGTCTTCTAGAGCCAACTTTTATCTGTTTCTGTTTTTTTTCAAAATTAATTTCCTAAATTACTACCCTATATCTTATATCAAGACAACCCAGTCTAGATAAATGCTGGTGTGCCAGAGACCAGGCATTGGATCAGTGACCCATAAATCCACATGGGCTCTGGGCGCCAGAACCAAGAAGTGGCTGCTTGATAATTATAAGTTTCCCATGAAAATTTTGCTTTATCCTTGGAGGAAATTTTTTATGTGTGTATCTTTCTTTTGATCCTTTTTATTGATTTTTTTAATATTTATTACAACCCCTTTCAGAATCATAAACTGGTAAATTGCTTCTGTTGTTTGACAGCTGATGTCATCTCAACTGTGGAATTTAGTCACTCTGGAGATCTTCTTGCAACAGGAGACAAGGGCGGCAGAGTGGTTATTTTTCAGCGTGAACAAGAGGTCAGTAATTTACAGTCCACAAACCAAGTGAAATCATTCAACACTTCTCACATCACTTATAAGGAAGGAAGCACAATTATTTTCTCAGTGTCTGATTTCATTTGATTCCATTATATCACATTCACCATGTAGCACCTTCTTTCAGAAACTATCTCGGGGTGAACGAGAAGACCTGTGTTTCCGCTCACGGACGTACAGCCCCCAAGTCCCGTCAAGCCCCCAGTGCCCTCATCTGTAGGGCGGGCGGAGAGTCCTTTCCCCGCCCCAGGTTGTCACAGGCGGCGGTGCGGACCAAGTGAAGGGTGTAGGCTGCTGGGGTTCTGGATCTGTCTGCTCTCATCCCGGAGCGAGTGAAACCCCTTCACCGGCCGTGGAGGTGCTGGCCTCCAGCCCCAGGGTCTGCTGGCTGGTGCGGGCACTCTGCGTGCCCCGCAGCACTGGCCGCACCCTCGAGGGCCGGGGCCTCAGAACGCGGGCCTTGGAGGAGCCACAGATGAGCCTCACTCACGAGCACTGGCTATCAGGCCCTTCCCGTCCGGGGGAAAAGGGGAGAGGAGCGCTGCTTTGTCAGTTACACGTAAGAGGAGAATGGGAGCTATCGCCAGGCCTTGCCAGCCCCTGTCGTCTCTCGTTTCTGGCGAGCGGGCCTCGCCGAGTGCCCCGTAAGGCAGGATGAGGCTCTGCTGTGCGGGTGCCCCAGGCGGGAGCCTCAGCGCAGCCAGGCCCGGGGGTTCCATGAGGTGCCCGCCTTGCCTTTTCCCGACAGAGCGCCCTTCCTGCCTGCTTCCTAGCTGGTAAGCGTGCAGTTGCTTTTCATCTCCAAATTCTGCCCTCTAACTTCTTGTGGTAAAACAACTGTGGTGTCAAGGCGGGTGGGCCCTTGCTTCCTTCCTTGTGGCAGGGAGTGCCAGCCCTGCACTGCAGAGGGGCACTTGGTGGCGTCTGTAGGGGGCAAGCCCTGGGCCCCCAACATCTCTTGGTTAAAATATACCTGTTGCAGCTCCAATGTTGACTAAAAATTTTTTAATTGTATTTTTTCTGGTTCGGGATGGTGAGAATTCTTTTGTGAATATCGTATATATTATCATGAATCTTTCTAAATCTTCACAGACAATTTGATAAGTTTATAATTAGGTTATAATTATGCTCTTGGAGGTGGATCATCACACGGTGCTACTTAAGAAGAACCACATACTTCACCCTTTTCAACAGACGTAAAAGTCGGTGGCGGTGTTTGAATAATACTTTTAGCAGAAGGATTATTTAACAGATTACTTAGCCATAGCTATCTTAAACTTAAGAGTTCACTTTTAGCTCCGTAACGTCTGCCATTTGAATGATGTCCTTAGAGAAAATGAAGTTTTTTCTTGTTTTGGAGGGTCATTGTTTAAACCTAAAAATAGGCTAGCTTCAAATACGAAAGATTATGATAAAACTCAAGCATCTTGCTATAAAATGTGTTAAGTATTTTAGTTTTGAGAAGCTATCATATTGTGTTCAGTGAAGATGTATTAAGTCCATGTTGCCACAGATTTGTGCAGTAGCAGGTCCCTAAAGTTGTTTAAATTTGATAAGCCCGACCAACTGTAACTTCAGAAATCCTGGGCAACATTTTTCCCCATCTTTTTCTTCGTATTTTGGTTAATATAAAAAGAGGTTTTGTATCCCATCTGCCTTTCAGATATTTTAGTGGTTGCTGTATAATCCTCATTGCGGACTTGAGTGTTTCCGTGTGGGTAAGACTCTGTCTTCATCCATCATCAAAGGGACAGTTGATGATATCGCAGCACCGCTGGGATGAGGCGGCTGCCGGTCCAACTGCAGCAGCTCTCGGTCGGAAACTGCAGCAAGCCTCCAGAGGTGTCAGAACACATGCTTTAGAATCCGTGAAGCGTACAGGGTTCCTGGAGGAGAGAGCAGCACCCCGCTTGGCTGGGGAAGGTGCAGGACATTCAGTCAAGAGGGAACCATCGGAAACTCGGTGGCAACGTGGTTTTCGAGCTTTTTTTCCATGTTAGTGGTGGAGCCCTCTGTCCAAGGGACCCTAGTGTGTCAGTCTGGGGCGAGCAGAGTTTGTGGACGTGGCCCCACAGCTCCCACCCCTCTGCAGAATGCCTTCCCTCTGCGTGGTCCATCCAGTAACGTCAGAACTGTAACTAGGGATCAGCATGTCCCAAAACAAAGCGAGGCCCACCTTCTCCCTCTCCTCGTCGTCCCCGCGTCCCCAGCAGCCGGACCGGCGGTCTCAGCCGCTTCAGCTCCGCCCTCCTGCTCGGCGTGCAGTCACTGTGCCCTGCGAGCCTTCCTCAGAGTCCCTTCCTCTCCCCTGGTCTGTTCCTCTCTCTCCCTGGACAGGCCCTCGGGCGCTGATGCGAGGTCTCGGGGTGGAGGACAAGGCCAGGGGGGTAGCAGGGGCCTTGGGTTTCAGGAGTTGAGGGCAGAGATCAGGGCAGTTAGTGGCAGCGTTAGAGGCAGGGCGCTGTTCCCGGAGAGAATGGCCCGGGAAGGACGGGCAGCACCGTGATGGGTGCTTTTCTTCGGAGATTCACGTCTGAAGCATGGGACTGACCGATTCCACAGATTTTCCCTTTTAAATATTTCAGTCTCGGTTTGTTCATTTGAGAGTTAGAAGTATCCGTTGGTGTATTAGACTTTTTCATAGAGAGCGTGCGGGCCACGAAGAAGGAGAGCAGTGTGAATAGCATAAGCCTCTAATCCAGCACACCCGTGGGACACGTGGTAGGGGTTTCCGCGGTCCTGCTGAGGAGTGCTTGATCTGATCGCAAGGGCTGTGCAGCACTTACTTCCCGGGGCAGCGCGGTCGAGAGATGTAGGTGGTTTGGGGAGATTTTTCTCATACTACATGATCTTGATTCAGAAACGTAAAAGGGTGTCTATCTAGACATGAAGGTTATTTGTTTAGTTCAGTTTATTTGACACACACACTAATGTGTTAAAAATGTAAGATTTTAGATACTGGTTATAGAACAAGAATTAAAATACTGGTCTCCTTGATTTTTAATTATGAAATATTTACTATTTCATAGAAAATGTCATTTTGGACATGCAGAAGATTTCAGGGATTAATATAAATATACTTATGAACCCACCACTCAGGCTTTTATTCCTTTAGAAAAGGAAACCCTGGGCATGTAGGTGAAGCACGTGCTGTGTCCCTCCCCCATTCTATCTTTTCCATGTTACTTCCACATCTTATTTTATTATCCCTCTACCTCCTCCGAGTTGGCGATAGCTTGTTCTTTTGTTTTTACTGCAATGTGTAGAATTGTTTTGTGTGTGTTAAAATTTTGCACAAGAGGTATCTTACTATGGGTGTGTTCACGCAACTTGCTTCTCTTACACGTGCTGCAGGATTTGCCCTCGTTGGTTCCTTTGCCATAACTGCCCATTCGTGACTCTGCCAATTAGCAGTCCCCTTCCCTGGTGGCGCGGGTGTGTGTTGGCTGGCTGTCACAGGTGATGGGGAAGTGTGCGTCCCCGTGGCTCACCCCTGGAGGACTTGGGCCAGCTCAGCCGACTCTCCACGGGGCCAGATTGCAGCCGCTGCCACCTCTGTGGGCCCTTCGGCCTCTCTCAAAGCTGCTCCGGTAGCGCAGAGGCGGCCAGAGCCAGTGTACACGCAGGGAAGCTCGACTCCAGACCCTGCCCTAGAGCAGATGCCCAGAAGTGGAAGAGAAGGCTGGGGAGTCGGCTCTCTTATTTGTTTCTTCCAAGTGAAGTAATTCTGAGCGTCATCTGTTTGACATTTTTTTGACCCAGGATTTTTATTAACTTTTAAAAATGTGTGTGGTCATTTGATATTCAAATTGGGAGAACTGAACGTTTCTCTGCACTGTGCTTTGTTCATTAAAATGGCTTCATGTTTCCTTGCAGAATAAAAGCCGCCCTCATTCCAGGGGGGAATATAACGTTTACAGTACCTTTCAAAGTCACGAACCAGAGTTTGACTATTTGAAGAGTCTAGAAATTGAAGAAAAAATCAATAAAATTAGGTGGTTACCACGACAGAGTGCTGCTCGTTTTCTGCTCTCGACAAATGGTAAGAGCTGTTTTCCTTACACGGCCGTTTGAGTTGAGGCTGTGTTTTTAATTTTCTGCGTGTAGATTCTTTTTGATTTTAACCCTTCTGGAGGTTATCTCTGCTTTAAACTTAGGGGGAGGGTAAAGTATTAGGTAGGCAGGAAGTGACAGGTTGAAAACTCAAAGTACGCAGACGCACACACACTCGCGGTGTTACATTTCTCAACTCTGCAGACGTTTCTACATCTTTACTTAGTGTAGGAAACAAAATGTTCATGTACAACTGGAAGTACTAATGTTCAAATACTCCTAGCTTATAAACCAGCATAGAACCACAGAGTTTTCTTGTATGATACTCAGCTAATAGTGGTGCATGATATATGGTTTTTCTTTGAATATGGAGAATGAGGTTTTTATTTTCAGATAAAACTATTAAATTATGGAAAATAAGTGAACGGGATAAACGAGCAGAAGGCTGTAACTTACAAGATGAAGACGGACGACTTCGAGATCCGTCTAGCGTCACGGCACTGCGGGTACACGTCACGTTTTCTTTCACCTAGCCGGTACTTGTCATAGATTAATCAGTAACGATGCTTAAGTCGGCTGTTTAGAGAGTACTGTTAAATAGAAATACTGTGGGGTCTGTCTTCTTGATCTTGAAAGTTATTTGTAATCATTTTTATGTATACTTGTTACAGTGGAAGTCCTCATAATCTCACAAAAACAAAAACGTCACACATCTTCAGAAAATATACTACTACTAAAGAAAAGACTCCGATTTAATTCCATAACAAATCTTTCTAAGTACATCCACTGCCTTTCACTGTGAAGGTTCAGAGTAGCCCATTGGTGGGGTTGGAGCAGCTGGAACTCAGCACACGTCCCTGGAGGAAGCAGCGTGGGTTGCAGATAGAGAGATGACCTGTGGACCAGCAGGATGGCCTTCATTGGATTTCCTCTGAGTTATTAGCTAAGGCAGATTCTGACCAGAATTCTTTGCCCATCAATCCATGAGCAGCATTACTTCTTCTTTTTCTTTTTTTTAAAATAAGTTCTTCACTCCCTCTTTGGTGCCCCTAGGTACAGTATGAAATGACTGTGTTTTATCAATTCTAATATCTCGATTTTTTTCACATTTTAACATCTGTGAAATTGAGTACAATTTAAAATCTAGTGTCCTGGGGTGGTGCCTTTAATTAAATGGAGTATGAGAAGGAGGTTAAACAAGCTTGAGTCCTGCCCAGATGCACCCTGGTAAGACCCCGGGGTGCTGCCGATGGGCCGGGCCACAGCGGAGACCAGCGGTCACTCAGGCGCTCCCCGAACCGACCGCCTGGTTCATTAGAAAGTTGTTGGCCGGTTGGTTGGTTTTTCAGCGAGGTTTAAACCCTTTGCGGAAGTGTGATCTATCAGGTGAAGACCTAGTGAGTGGACACATTGTATTAGTAGCTGAGGAGCTACAGAGGAGGGCACGGAATTGCAGGAAGCTCCCCATCCCGCGCCCCACAGGGCCCCAGCGCAGCGTGCGTGTGGTGGGTTTCGATCTCTTTCCCCGTGCTCTGCTGGCCGCGTGCACGCAGGTGCTGGGGCAGCGGGCGCCCAGCACGGAGTCGCAGCCCCGCGTGCAGGGGATGCTCCCGACAGGAGCACAGTGGGTGTAACAGGTAAGCACTGCCGAGGAGAAGGGTGGGGTGGGACCTCGTAGGTCAGTGGTATCGCCCTGTTTCCAGGGAGTTGAGGCCAAGAAAGCTATGTAATTTGCTCAGATCTAAACCCTAATTTGAACCAAGATGTTCTGATCCAAGTGGTGGATCCTCTGTACCATGCTGCTGCTTTCCCACCCGTGAATTAGTGACAGTTTGTAGGTAAATCACTGTTGGTGACAGTAACACTAGTTTTACAGTTACCACCATGTAAACTGCTCCTTGGAAACTGTAAGTGCGCTGGAAGGATGAGGCCTGGGGTGCCCTGTGGGTGCACCGATTCTGTCTCGGCCGCCTCTCCCCTGCACCCGGCCCGGCACGCTCCCCCTCTCCAGGGAGCCCCCTGCCTCCCAGCCAGGCCTGCTTCTCCACCGCGATGCTCACGTCCGTCCCGGCTGGGGGAAGTCTGTAAGGGCCTCTGAGGCCCAGTCTTCGCCCTGGTCAAGGCTGCTGTTCTACAATTAGCCTAACCAAGCTGGTCTCGTCGGGGGCCGTGGCGAAGCATGTGACAGGTGTGAGGTCATCACAGTTGCAGAGTGGGGTGCGGTGGGGGAGAGATCGCAGGCCAGGTCACTCTGTATGTGGATTTACCTTTGTGAGTTCATGGACTCCTTTGAACTTGAAGAGGAAAACAAAATTTTGAAAGGGGAACAGAAATTTTGTTCTCCTCTTATTTTGGTGCCAGAAAGGGGCTCTTTCTGTTATCCGTATTACAGTTGTCTCGCATTTTGATTAATTAGAGACTTGTTAGAGGGCATGACGGGTCTGTCCTGTCCCTCGTGGAACCAACAGCTCCTGCACCAGAGGAGGGAAGCGTGTGCTCAGCACTTGGCTGGTTTAAAATGAGGGGAGTATTTTTATACATGTTTCCCCAAGTTCATTTTTACAGCATTTTGGCTGGAGAAAACTAAATTAAGGGATTCTCTCCTACCCTTTCTAGGTACACTCCTTGGGTTTTTAATTTAAAAAAAAGCACACTTCAGTTTTTTGTTTTGATTTTAAAGCTTCTCTAGATGTCAGTGATGTTGGGCTTTTTTCCTTTTTTTCTCACGTGTGACACCGTCGCCCACGATTGTGCCTTGGGCTGTGGCCACTCTTGTGCTGGCTCTTCCCTCTCGTCCTTCGCCCGGCTGACCTCTCCTCCCTTTCCCTTTCTGTGCGGACGTCCCCTTCCCTGGGAGCCCTCCTCACCACAGCACTCATCGCAGTCGGGGTTTCTGTGCCTTTTTTAAAAAGCCTTTTATTGAAGTATAACGTACGTACCCGACATGCCTCTGCCGTCTAAGTGAGCAGCTCCGCTGCCGTCTGCAGGCTGAACGTGCCGCGTCGCGGGCGCCAGGTCAGGAGAGGCCTCTCCTGTGCTCCCCCCGCCCAGTCCCTGCACCCCGCACGCCCAGCCCTGTTGCAGGGCGCGGGGGTCGGGGGGCGACGAGGCGATGCGCCTGCTCTCACTCTGGAGTCCGTGGCTGCGAGGCCAGAGGAGGAAGGGGGGCTCGACTCAGGCCCCACATCAGGCATCAGTGTCGGGGGCCATCTGCTTACCGAGCAGCCAGAAGCTGTTGCTTGTTTGGAGTATTGTCTGTACATACTGTTACTTAACTGTGCATACAGATTTGTTCCTTTTTGTTACCTACTGTAAGTGTTCTGATTTTATGCTGCTGGGATCTTTGTTTTGAATTCCTGTTTCCTTCCATTTTTAGGTCCCAATATTGAAGCCCATGGACCTTATGGTAGAAGCAAGTCCACGGCGAATTTTTGCAAATGCTCACACATATCATATAAATTCCATTTCAGTAAATAGTGATCATGAAACATATCTTTCTGCAGATGACCTGAGAATTAATCTGTGGCATTTAGAAATCACAGATAGAAGTTTTAGTATCCTTCATCAGATAGATATCGCAACGTTTTTATAGGATTGTTCTTGGATAGGTCATTCTCATCTTCATTATACCCCTTTGTCTCAGAGTCTGTCCTTTGTCACTTTTTTCTCCTGTCGGAAGCTCACATTTTCTCTCAATGATTTGTGAGGACTCTAATTCATGAAGGGTTCATTTATGCAGTCGTATCTTTCGTGGTTTTCTTAAAGATTTTGTCCCACCGTCATGCTTCAGATGCCCTTCATTGCATCTGAGACCATACAGCATAGAAACAGGCATGTGCTTTCTGCTATCTATTAGCACTTTTATATATATACATATATATAATGCTTTTTTGGTTTTGTTTTTTTTTATTTTTGGCTGTGTTGGGTCTCCGTTGCTGCACAGGGGCTTTCTCTAGTTGCGGCAAGCGGGGGCTACTCTTCGTTGCGGTGCGGTGCCTTCTCTTGTTGTGGAGCACGGGCTCAAGGCACGCGGGCTTCAGTAGTTGTGGCTCGTGGGCTCTGGAGCGCAGACTCAGTAGTCGTGGCGCACGGGCTTAGTTGCACCGCGGCATGTGGGATCTTCCTGGACCAGGGCTCAAACCCGTAGGACGTCCCCTGCGTTGGCAGGCAGATTCTTGACCACTGCGCCACCAGGGAAGTCCCTATCTGTTAGCACTTTAAAAACACCTTGGATCCACTCACAGGGGCCAGTTGGTGCCCTCGTGGCGCCTCACCTCCCACTTCGCTTTCAACCCAGCTTTGCTCTTCGGCGAGCTCTCGCGTGAGCTGGGGTGCCGTTCTCTCATCTGTGGGCGTGGCTCCTTCCCCAGCTGGGCTGTGTCCTCACAGGCCTTTGCTGACCGGTCCTCCAGAGCCTGCTGGCCACTCTTCTCGGGCACTCGGCCCTGCGTGCCTCGTATGCTTCCGCGGGCTCAGCCTGGTGCCCACTCTGCCCGGTGGCCTGGAGACAGCCACGACGGCGTGCCGGGCAGTGTAGGGCTCCAGTCCCTCCAGGGTCCCTGCCCACGCTGTCTGATGTCTGGAGACTTGAGCTGTAGTGTCACCAAGTTTTTTAGCTTCCTTAGTTGTCATCTGTTTCTGCTATCCTATCTTGGCCCAAAGCCAAATTGTACACTTCCTTGTTTTTTCAGTTGAGTGATTTCTGTATTTGGCAACCTACCATGTGATGTTGTTCTGACTACTTAGAGCAAGCTCTTGGTGTCTGATACTTAACAAAGCAGAATCTTTTGGAACCTGGCAATACTCGTGTGTCTGTATCATTTTTGTGGATGTTAGTATGGGACTTTTGTGCAGATGGGCACTTGCTTCCTTATCTTTTAATGTGTGTTATGTTGCTGGGAAAGTCTCTTCCTAGAATGCTAGCAGTAGCAGCGAGATGAAGGCAGCCCTCGTGTCTGCATGGATGTAGCCCGTCGGGCACGTTACTGGAGTCTGATTAGTGTATTAACGTAGATCCTCTTACCTGTGTGCTCGCCCGGCATACAGTACGTGTAATCGCCTCCTGCACACCTAACCTCTGAAACCTCGTCACGTGGGTCATCTCATGCCTGCGAGCGCCCTGCCTTAACTGTGCGCTTCAGACATCGTGGACATCAAGCCGGCCAACATGGAAGAGCTGACGGAGGTGATCACGGCGGCCGAGTTCCACCCGCACCAGTGTAACGTGCTCGTCTACAGCAGCAGCAAGGGGACCATCAGGCTGTGCGACATGCGCTCCTCCGCCCTGTGTGACCGACACTCCAAGTGTAAGTGCCGGGCGTGTATATAAACGTCCCGTCCAGGGCCCGTGTTGTCTGGGCGCTGAGCCACCTCCGAAGACTTAGAGGTGCTTCTCGTTACGCGTGTGCCTGCGCAAGCAGAGACCCGGCCTTGGTCCTCGCAGCGCTGCTGAGGGGATGCGGAGCGACAGGCCCGCTTCTGTGGCGCCGCGGTGGAGCCCGCAGGTCGCTCCTGCCAGCGCTTCCATGCGGCGTCCGACTCCCTGGGTGGGCCCAGTGAGAGCCCCTTGTCGCCTCCACCTCTGTGCACTAGGACCTCTGCTGAGGCTGGAGACGCAGGCCACCTGAGACCTTTCTCGGCTCTCGGAAGGGGCTCTGTTCCCAGAGAGCTTTGCTGAACCTGAAGCCAGTTCCCTCAGGTGAAAGTCTAGGCTTTCATCCACTGAGTCTTGAAGTCCTTCTAGGTGAGGAGAGCTTTGGTTTTGTTTTTATTTTTAGCCATAACCAACAGGCCCTACTTTGTAGAAAACCAGAAGTCTGTGTGTCACAAGACATACAGAGTGTGTCCTGGGAACCTTGCCAACACGTTCCCAAGTACCGAGCAGTGACGCCATCCCAGCCCAGAGCGCCACGGGTTGTCGTGTTCTGGACACTTGGTCCTGCAGCGAAGTCAGTGTATCGGTCAGTCTGTCCAGAGTGTCTCCCGTCGTAAAGTGGGGCAGCTCCAGCAGAGCCTGATGGGAAGTGTCCTTGATGACTGGTTCTTAGGAGCCTTTTTGCCTCGTTCTGTCTCTTTTTGAGGCTAAAGTGTAGGGGGAGGGGGGTTTTCTTGCAGTTTTATTTTTTGGTTTTGGGGGTTTGTGGTTTTTTTTTTTTTTTTTTTTTTTGGCCACACTGCATGGTATGTGGGATCTTCCCCAGTCCGGGATCGAACCCGTGCCCCTTGCAGTGGAAGCGCAGAGTCTTAACCACTGGACCGCCAGGGAAGTCCACTATAGTGTGTTTTTTTGTTTTTTGGGGTTTTTTTAATAAATTTATTTATTTTAATTATTTATTTTTGGCTGTGTTGGGTCTTCGTTGCTGCTTGCGGGCCTTCTTTAGTTGCGGCAAGCAGGGGCCACTCTCCGTTGCATGTGCGGGCCTCTCATGGCGGTGGCTTCTCCTGTTGCGGAGCACAGGCTCTAGGCCCGCGGGCTTCAGTCGTTGCAGCACTTGGACTCTAGAGCACAGGCTCAGCAGTTGTGGCACATGGGCTTAGTTGCTCCGCGGCATGTGGGATCTTCCCGGACCAGGGATCAAACCCGTGTGCCCTGCATTGGCAGGCGGATTCTCAACCACTGTGCCACCAGGGAAGCCCCTATAGTGTATTTTAAAAGAACTTTGTACTTTAGTAGAATTCCTGCAATGAAAAATGAGTCTTTTCTAATGTTTGGCCTATATTTTCAAGACAACACTCGTGAATAACAATTTTAGATTCCAAGAGTAGTCTTATTTGTCAGCAAAGTTACTTATTTGAGTAAATGCTCAGTATTGCCACCAGCTTGCTTATAATCAACTTCAAATGCAGACTCAACAAACATAGGTTCCTACATTAAAAAAAGAAAATCATAAGCCACTGCAAATGAAAGGAAGTACAGAAATCCTCACCCAAAGTTCACCAAGCCACAGGCTCGACAGTGCGCTGGGGGCTCTGGGGTCTGGCGCATGGGCAGGGGGCGAGTGAGGGGGCACTCGAGTTACTGCTGAGAAAGCAGAAGTGTCAGGGAAAGAAAGGTCTGCCAAGGAAGCCTGTAGAATCTTTCTGAAACTAGTAGTTTGGTTTTGTTAGCCTAAGTCTGGACTATTGAATAGTGAAGGAAAACCCCTTTCCTGACGGGCTTTGGCAGCTGGGACTGTTCGGTGTTAAATCTGACCCAGGCGTTCGCGGCTAAGGGCCGGGCCCTGCAGCGCACTCGCAGCCACTCGGGGCATCGTGTCGGCATCTCCTGTAGCGCCCTTTGCATCTTTCTGAGCCAGGGACGGGATGGGACGCGGTTTGCTAGGGACTGGCGTTCCGAGGATCTGCAGGGAAGCGTCAGGTTAATGCAGAGGCCTCAGCAGGCCGCACTCAGAGCGCCCGAGCAGCATTCTGGGTTGCAGGCCAGGGCCTGGGTGAGCCTGGGGCCTGTGCTTCAGGAAGATGGGAGGCCGCAGCAGTGCCAGGGCAGGGCCCGAGTCTCGCTTGGACTTTAAAATGATTTGTTCTCTGGTTTTTAAACAGAAGCTGAAAACATTGTATTTTCCAGTTTTTGAAGAGCCGGAAGACCCCAGCAGTAGGTCCTTCTTCTCAGAAATAATCTCTTCTGTGTCCGACGTGAAATTCAGCCACAGCGGTCGGTACATGATGACCCGAGACTACCTGTCGGTGAAGGTGTGGGACCTCAACATGGAGAGCCGGCCTGTCGAGACCCACCAGGTGAGGCCGCGGCGTGGACCCTGCCACGCCTTGCACGCGACCGTCCCTCTGACCTTCCTGTACTTCCATTAAGGTCCACGAGTACCTTCGAAGCAAGCTGTGTTCCCTGTACGAAAATGACTGCATCTTTGACAAGTTTGAGTGCTGCTGGAACGGCTGCGACAGGTGAGCCCTGCGTCGTGACCAGGCCCGAAGCACGCTGATGTCCTCAGAGGCGGGCCGGGCTGCCAGGAAGAGTCCCGATGGGCTTGGTTCTCCAGGCCGTCTGGGAGGTGGCCGCAGCAAGGTGGAAACATGGGGTGTCTGAGCACACTTCTCACCTTGCTTACGATTCCACCTGTATTTAAACAGCAAGCGTAGTACGAGGTTCATACTGGCTGTTTTTAAAACGCTTAGTGGATGATAATTTCTTATTTTTTGTTATTTCCAAGATGAGTGAAAGGAAGGCGGTGGGGAGGTTAGTTACTGTGGCCTGTGTGGGGTGGCCACGTTCCAGTTTGCCTTCGGGGACAAGTGGAGGACGAGACCTCAGAGCCGCTGCTGTGCTTGGACAGAGTGGCGGTGGCTGGTGTGAGTCCGTGGTCTGCCTCGTGATGAGGCGGCCAGAGGCCTCCGCCACCTGGCTGTGCACGTCCTGAAGGTGATGGCGGTGCTGCCGAGAGGTCTGTGTTTCGTGTTCTACGGAATGCCACGCTTCACGTGACGGAAGGAGATGCTCTTGCATCGTCTGTGATGGGTTCTGTGCCGGCTGCTGCTTGTCAAGGGTGTCAGTGAGCAGAGGACCTCGCCACTTCCGGCGAGGGACTGACGGACGTTCTGAGAAACGCTTTGGCACAAACACCTAGCAACATCAGATGTCACGCCACAAATCTCTTCGTGGGTATAGATGAGCTCACAACCAGTAAGGCCAGGAGTGAAGAGGGAGCAGGAACTAGAAGGAAGCCCTCCTTGGCCTCAGGGCACCAGCTGGAACCAGGAACCTGCAGCCCAGGAGGGTACAAGAGCTGTGGCCCTGGACCCACACAGGGTTGGCAGTTGAAACTGGGACCCTCGGGGTTATGGAAAAGGCATCCATCTACGTTCAGATGGGTCCCAAGGGAAATGTATCAGTCTGAGACCTTGGATTGGAGTGGATGAAGTCCCCTGACCTTTGTGACCATAAGCCTCCCTCCCCCCCAAGGACATGTGTTTGTATTTGTACTGACCTGGAGAAGCTCACTGAGGGTAAGTCCCAGCAGACAGGCAGCCCCGGGCATCCGCACTATTCACAGGCTGACGTGCCACCTGTTAGTGTCTCCTGCTGCAGACACGGGGCCCCTGGGTGGCAGGGGACTTCACTCCTCACAGCATAGCAGAGCAGCATGAGCTCGGTCAGAGTGCCTTGGGGGTGACACAAGGGGCCTGGGCAGAGGCCGCTCACGCAGCGGGGTTGGCCTCACACCAGCACACACTCAGCTTGGGGCTCCACCGCTTTTACAGAGAGTGGTAAACAAGGCTGCAGCCCTGAGATGTGGCCCAGGTAGAGAGCACTGAAGAAACGCATTCTTGGCAAACCCACTGAAAACACGTAGGGGTGCCCGGCACCCATGGCGGACTTGTCTTTCCCAGTGCTCCAGGGCTCAGGATTTCCCCAGATTAAAATCAGTTAAACAGGAGCTCACAGGTGAAAACCACTGAGCACATGAAGGAAAGCCAGTGGGAGCAAGCCAGCAGAAACAACCACAGAACTGTGACCTCTGAGAAATCAGGTACTGAAATCATATGCCACAGAATATAAAATGAGAATGTGGAAATACTCACAGGTTAAAGGACGGAACCAGAACCTGAACATGGAACCATAAGGCCATTAAAAACCACCCAGGACATTTGGAAAAGAATCATGCAGGACTTCTAGAAATGAAAACTGTGGTAGTTGAAAAATCACTGTGTGAATTTAGCACACCCCGTGAAGCTGAAAAGATCTTGAATTAGTGAACTGAAGATGAGAAATATTTTAAGAAGAAAGATCAGGAGAGATTATCCAGGATTCAGCTCAGAGAGCCAAAGAGGCAGAAAAAACATGGAAGGTTGGAAAACACGGAGGGTCAGATAAGGTCCAACGTAACCTAAGTGGAGAGAAGTGTCCAAACTGGAGGATTGTGGAGAAGTAGCAGTTAAAGTGTCAATGGCCAGGAATTTTCTATAACTGATGAAACACTGAATACACAGATTCAAGAAGCACAGAAATCCACATCCAGATCATAATGAAGTTACAGGGCACCAAAAACAAAGAGAAGATCTTAAAAGCAGCCAGGGGAGAAAAGACCCGTTGCCTTCGGAGAAAGGGTGTCCAGACTGCGGGCAGACTCCTCGGCCCGGCAGTGGAAGCCGGAAGGTGCTTTGACGCAGTGTGTCGTGACCCCTTCTGACTCGCTTCCTAAAATCGTGTCCTGAGATAAATGATCACGCAGGAATATGCCTTACACAAGGCCCCAGACCCAGACAAAGAAATACAGCGACATTAAGACTGTAAACTTCTTTGTATCATAATGAAACAATGGAAATAAAACCCACAAAAGCACATAAAATTAACAAAGAGATGAATATCCAGAATATGTGAAGAATCGTAAGTCAGTGAGAAAGTCCTAACAACTCATGAATGGGAATTAACAGAAATGGGGGGGAAATGAATAAAAACAGTCATCTTCATTAGTAATCAGCAGATCAAAGCAACAGGGACGTCCCTTCACATCCGTCAGAGTGACGGAAATGTTGGGGTGCGTGGAGGTGGAGGCCAGTGGGCATGACCACTGCCCGTGCCCTTCTTCTGAGGCTCTCTGGCAGTGGCCGGGTGGGCTGGGAACCTCTCGAATATACAGACAAGAAAACACGTTCCAAGACGTGCCCTGGAGGCAGCTGACCCATGCCCGGGTTCCTGCCTGGGCGCGCGGACGAGGAATCGTCCTCTGTTCATGGTGTGGACCAGACGCAGTGAAAGCCGGGGTTACAGCCGCGCAGACCTGTACACGATCACACAGGTGACTCATCTGATGTCTAGAGCATGCAAGACGGTTTTGTTTTTAAGACCGTGTAACTGTTCAAAGGACAACCGTGTACAGGAATGTTCCCTACACGGTTCTTTATGCTTCGCGGTAGATCTGAGATATTGCAAAATACGTTTAAATTACCCATCCCCAGCACATCCAGAAGCTTTCTGGTGGCGCCTGCCTGTTCCCTCGCTCCTGCCAACATGCCCTGCCTTCCTGCCTGGAAGCTTGTGTGGAGTTGGGGGCGGGGGCAGGGCTAGGTTTTTGCCACCATCCCAGTCACTCTGCCTGGGACGGCGCTGCCCGGCAGTTAAGTTTTGCCCCACTTTGTCGTGCTCCTGTGTTTCGCGGTGTTCCCACCTAGGCAGCACCTGGCCAGGTGCCGGGGAAGGTTCTCATTCCCGCCATGTGGAGCAGCGGGCCGGGGGGACGTCCACGCCCACGCAGGTGCCGTCAGGACTACTGAATAATAGTAATAATTGTAATAAACAGCATGAAGGTTGGTCTGCTTTTATTTCTGTCACGCACCAGCACCTGTAATCAACATTGATAATAAAATACTCCTTCCCGAAAAAATTCTTTCATTGGTCTCTGTTCTGAATAATTGCTGCCATTAAGTTTTTTTATATATATATATAAATTTATTTATTTATTTTTGGCTGTGTTGGGTCTTTGTTGCTGCACGCAGGCTTTCTCTAGTTGCAGCGAGCGGGGGCTACTCTTGTTGTGGTGCGCGGGCTTCTCATTGCGGTGGCTTCTCTTGTTGCAGAGCACGGGCTCTAGGCACGCGGGCTTTAGTAGTTGTGGCACACGGGCTCTGAGGAGCAGGCTTGCGGGCTCTAGAGCGCAGTCTTCAGTAGTTGTGGTGCACGGGCTTAGTTGCTCCGCGGCATGTGGGATCTTCCCAGACCAGGGCTCGAACCTGTGTCCCCTGGATTGGCAGGCAGATTCCTAACCACTGCGCCACCAGGGAAGTCCCTGCGGTTAAGTTTTAATAACACAAATGTAAGCTTCAGATCAGCACGTTTGTTGCTTATCCTTTTGTGAACATCGTGTTCTGTGTGGAAATCAATGTGGGCAAGTGCCAGTTGCTGGCAGCGCTCCTGGGCCCCACTGTGTGGCCCTGCTGCGTCCACCGCCACACGGGCCCCTCCGTCCCTGAGGTGTGTGCATTCCAGGCTTCAACAGTACAGGTGAGATAAGCCAGGAGAGCTTATCTTTTTTTGTGGTGTGAGGTTGTAGACGAGGTTAATCCGAAGCTGAAGGATTTGCACAGTCGGCTCAGCCCTGCACTGTGTGAATGAGGCAGCACGCGTCTCGTGGGGCCTCAAGACCCGCCCCTGACGATTCAGGGATGGCCCGGGAGCCCAAGGTGCCAAGGAGGAGGCTGCAGGACACTGGTCTTACCCCGCCCGACAGGCCCGCTGAGGCAGGGGCTGGACGCACACGGAAGCATTTGCCAGCAACCAGCCACTCTCCTCTTAGCTGTGTAGAGAGACCAGAAGTTTCCACCAGTGTGATAGAAGCGCGTCACGGTGCTGTGCGCTTCAGTGGAGACGTGGGAAGCTGCCACAGCCAGCCTGGAAGGGAAAAGACCACGGGCGCTGCTGCAACGTCTGGAGTGTCGGGAAAGAACGCCCCGGCTGTCTTGCCCACTGACCCCGTGTCTGAGGCCCCTCCTAACTATTTATATACCTGTTACTTCACGAGAAAAACGCTTTTAAGATTAAAATGAACTTTAAAACCTTGTCTGGTCAGTCGTGAGCGAAGATGGTGACAGATCTCACGAATGTCTATTGAGCACGTGTGGAGCCCTACTGAATCAGGGACAAGGCGCAGGAGGTTAATGAGACCGTCCCCCGAGCCTGCGGCAGTGACTGTGTCGGGGTTTTTACCTTGTTTGAAAACACATTAATGTAATTAAAACTATAAATCCATTACTTTTTTCCGTTGTATTTATTTTTACGGATAGGATTATGTATACGAAGTTTAGGAAGAAATTCTCACTGCATCTCTCTCCTGACCATTATCATTTTTCATTTCTTATTTGTAAAAATGACCCTGCTGTGTAGAATTGGGGGTAGGAGAGGTAAGCAGCTCTATCCACGCGTCCAGGGCCGGGCCGGGCTGGGGGTTGGGGGTGGCCACTTAGAAGTCTTCCTCTCCTTGTTTTGAGCAGTGCAATCATGACTGGGTCCTACAACAACTTCTTCAGAATGTTCGATAGGACTACATGGAGGGATGTTACGCTGGAAGCTTCCAGGGAGAACAGCAAGCCTCGCGCCAGCTTGAAGCCTCGCAGAGTGTGTGCAGGTGGGAAGAGAAAGAAGGACGAGGTGAGCGTGGACAGCCTGGACTTCAGCAAGAAGATTCTGCACACGGCCTGGCACCCAGCGGAGAACATCATTGCCGTGGCTGCCACCAATAACCTGTACATATTCCAGGACAAGGCCAACTAAGGAGGCAGCGGGACTCGCGTCTCGTGCAGAATCGCGCCTGGTCGTTCGGTGCCAGAGGACAGGCGACATCCTCTCCGTGAAGAGCAGGGACGCCCTCCTGCCTCCGCACAGACTGCACGGGCTGGCCGCGCGGGTGCCCGCAGGCTTCTGCTTCAGCAAGGTGAGCCCTGGGTGTCGCTGCTCAGGTGAGAAGCCCGCTCGAAGCAGAGTGATGGACAGGACTCAAAAGAGGCCATTACTAAAATAAACGTATTTATTGAAGTCTGAGCCTTCCTTCCAATTTATAGACCAAAAATTAACATCCACGAGGAAAGTTGTCAGATTCAATGTCTCCTCCTGTCCAGCTCTCCTCCTCCTCCGCTGTCATCCTGGGGCCTCCACGTGGGCGGCTGCTGCCCGCCTTCCCTCGGCCCTTCTCAGCCCAGGCGGGGCCTCGGCCGGCGCGGAGATTCGGCCGAGCGGGCTCAGGCCGCTTTACTCCCATCACGCCTCTGGTGTAACCGCCTAATAAAAGCAACACACTCTAAAAAGTGTTTTTAAGTCCAAAATAAGTATCGTCTTTTTATTTGATTTAAT
This sequence comes from Balaenoptera physalus, assembly GCF_965194825.1. Taxonomy (NCBI): domain Eukaryota; kingdom Metazoa; phylum Chordata; class Mammalia; order Artiodactyla; family Balaenopteridae; genus Balaenoptera; species Balaenoptera physalus. The sequence goes on along the minus strand of NC_138893.1, from coordinate 23,765,530 downwards.
TGCATATAATGAAATTATGCAGAATTCAACTTTAAAAATCTTTTGTCCTTCGTTAACAGAGTGGTGGAACGTGTGCAGTACTTCAAACTCTGAACGTATGTATCCACAAACTTCCATAACTTTTTTGTTTCTGTAGAAATGGTACATCTGACACACCAGGTAAGGTCTGGAAAAAGCCTTAACTACAGCTGCCTCTGAGAAAGAAAATCCCAAGGAGTAGTAACAGGATCGCTGCTGAAAAAGTAACACGTGGTTTAAAGTATGCCTCAAATTCACTGCAGTTGAAAACTTACGTGCTTTTTTAACCTTTTTAAAAGTACTTTGGGGGAAGGGTAACATACTTTTTAAAAACTGCTGGAATTATATGCATGCCTTCAAGCCAGCAAAAATTAAACAATTTTAATTATTATGTAATGCCACCAGTACCTTGGTGGTTTACTTTAAAAGTAGGTTGATATCAGAAATCAAGATTTCCTAAGACAAAAAAATACAGAGGTAACAACACTAAGTGATTGGAGCTTGCGGCCGCGAAATTTCACACAGGAGCCCGAGACCCAGTCCTCTGGGGGACGGGACAGCTGGGCTCACGTGCTGCTCTTGAAATTAAGGTGTATTTTGGTCACTGGTGATATGGAGATGCAAGAACAAATGTCTTGTCAACTCATTCCCCTGAATTCATGTTAACAGGGTGCCACGTTAGCTCACGTTACGTTGGAAATAGAGAATCAACAAGTACATTTATTTTCATTTAAAGGTAATTGTTTTACTGCGTATTGGTTGACGCAGTTCACAAACCTGAGATGTGGAACAGAGTTGTCTAAGTATCAGTCAACCCTGGCCCTTAAGGTAAAGCAGTTCTAGTAAGATGGGGTTGTATTTACTTGTTCAGCTTTTTTGACCAAAAAGTTTAATAAATTTCAGATGTTTAACCAGATTTGTACTATGTAACTGGACGACTTTTTTCCATCTTTCCTTTTAAGACGTATTTCCTACCAAACAGGAAACCAGCCTTCTGCCTCTCAGGCGGCCCCGGGCAGGAGGCGCGTGCGTGGTGGCTGCTGCCGGCCGGGCGGGGTTCCCTGTGTCCCTGGGCTCTTCTCCCCCGAGTCGGGCAGACGCCCCTCAGAGATGCTGTTGAGAAACGTGTAACTTAAGAGTGTCCAGCAGTTTCTTCCGTGTCTTTTCCATTAGACACTTCTGATTCCATTTAAGCCTTTTTCCCCTCCTGATGAGGTAAAAATCCTATGGGTTTCAGACTTGACGTTTATTTCTTCTTTATATTCTTTGTTTAAAAAGTATCTGTTTTATTTCTTGTTCTTCCAAAGCTTACCCCTTTTCTCCCGTTTAAAGCTAGAAAAAGCTAGAGAAATTTTATCTGCTCCTGAAAGGTAATTCTGTGAGTTTTTATCGTTCCTTAGAATTCTGTGCTCCTGTTTTTCCTGAAGCTTTAATGCTGTCTAGGTTGATGGCCTGGGTTGGATGAATACGCTTTATTCGTGTGTGGATTTAGATGTGCACTTTTTAAAGAACAGTGGCGGTTCTAGAAGCCAGTACAGGACAGGACTCAGAGTCTGATTTTAAACCGTCCGCCAGTCGTGGGCGTTCTCAGGATGAGCAGCAAACTCCCTCCCCCGTGGAGCTAAGTAGCCGTGGCCTCACAGCCGGGAGCCGGCCCAGACTGTCCCCTGGTCAGCGTGGTGGGGTCCAGGCCCCGCGGGCCGAGCCCAGGGCTCTGGTGCTGCGTGGCCGTCTGAGGAGGAACTGTCTGCACGCTTTTGTCAAAGGGGGTCCAGGGTTGGCGCTGAGGCTTTTTCTTCTGAGCGCGTCCGGCGCCCGCGGGCAGAGGCGGGTGTGCAGACCGAGCCGGGGCAGGCCGGGCCGGGCCGCGCCCCTCGTGGGGAGGACGGCGCTCCGCGCTCCGAGTCCCAGTCTTGAGACCAGGTGCTGCCCCGGGGTCATGATGGGGCGGCGGGGGACGGTCCTCCCATCAGGAACTGCCCACTGGGTGCTGTGCCGGGAGAAGCTTCCGCAGGCGCTGGGGGGACCGGAGAGGGAGGGAGGGGACGCCGCATGGGGCCCACCCCGCCAGGGCTTCTCCATGGGGGTGTGGATGGGGTGGGGACAGCGGGGGGTCGGGTGGGGCCTGACCGGTGCGGCCCACGGGGCTGGTGACAGCCCTCCTGTACCGGGCGGGCCACGGGCAGGCACCCGTCACGGGCTCCCCAGAACCAACCCAGCGGTTCTTGCGGATGGACACGCCACAGCGCGGGGTCACCGGGGTCCGTGTCCCACCCGAGCCCTTGGTGGAGAGCTTGTGAGCAGGGGGTTGGAGTGCCACCTTGATCTCTTAGGAACCGTGGCAGCCCTGACATCACGGGGAAGGGGGAATTGGAGACCTCAGGGTCTCTGCTCAGCTGTCGCCCCTCTCGTCTGGCAGCCCCTCCCTTCACGCCACCAGCTGAGTCCCGCGAGGGGCAGAGTCACGGCGGCGGGACGGGGGGTGGGGGACGGGCAGCTGAGATCACAGGAGTCCCGGCCGGGGGGGTGGGGGGTCCTGAAGCATCCAAGGCGACAGCCGCGGCCCAGCCTGACCCCCGCCTCTGCGCCCCCCAGGACCCGCAGAGCCCGTCCCGGGAAGGTTTCCCTCAGCTGCCCCGCATCTGAAGAGTGAGGGCTGGGGCTGGGGCCCACGATCTCCTGCGACCCCGTCAGCGCCCGGTGAGCAACTGAGAGGACTTGCTGGTCCCATTTCCCTGCTCACCCTCTGGACGGTGACGCCCGCAACCGGAACCTCAGGTGAGTCTGCATCCTGGGCACATCTACAGGGTCCCTGGCACCCCAGGCAGGACACGGGACCTTGGCCGAGGCCAGGGCTCCGGGCGGGACCCCGGCTGCTGTGGTGCTGGTTGTGGAGGCCGACCCTCACCAGGCTGCTCCGTGTTCCTTTGGGGTTTCCTGTGTGTCCTGAGACGATTCACTTGTTTGCCCCAGAGTTTATTAGCAGTAAATTATCTTTGTATATCTTGGGACATCTTTAAAAGATGTGTGTTCCGGGGACTTCCCTGGTGGCGCAGTGGTTAAGAATCCTCCTGCCAATGCAGGGGTCATGGTGGTTCAAGCCCTGGTCCGGGAAGATCCCACATGCCGCGGAGCAACTAAGCCCGTGCGCCACAACTACTGAGCCTGCGCTCCAGAGCCCACGAGCCACAACTGCTGAGCCCGTGTGCCACAACTACTGAGCCTGCGCTCTAGACCCTGTGAGCACAGCTCCTGAGCCCGTGCGCCTGGAGCCCGTGCTCTGCAACAAGAGAAGCCACTGCAATGAGAAGAAGCCTGCGCACCGCAACGAAGAGGAGCCCCGCTCGGCGCAACTAAAAGCCCATGCACAGCAACGAGGACCCAACACAGCCAAAAATTAAATAAATAAATATATTTATTAAAAAAAAAAAATGTGTGTTCCGTAAGGATGGGAAGCTAATTTGTTATTCCAAGAACTAACTTTCAGGGAAAATTTGTTTTCTAAAATCTAATTATCTGAATGCAGTGTAACTCTACACTTCTTATGAGAAATGTTGTGAGGTTGTTTTTGGTTTTCTTTTTTGAGGTGTAACTGACACAACTATATGAGTTTAAGGTGTACAACATAATGATTCAGTATTTGTGTATGTTGTGAAGTGACCACCACAGTGAGTCTAGATAACTTCTGTCACCACACAGGAAGTTTTTTTTCTTGTGATGAGAACTTTCAAGGTCTCTCTTAGCAACTTCCAAATATGTGATAGTTATTAACTATAGTCACCGTGCTGTACATCTCCAGGACTTATTTCATAACTGGAAGTTTGTACCTTCTTATCCCCCTTCTTTCTCTCTCCCTCTCCCTCCCCCCCCTTATACACAGACACTCACAAACACACATAAGCACACACAAATATACATAAACACACACACACACACTCAACACCTGCCTCTGGCAAACACCAATCTAGCTACAAGATTGGCTTTGTTTTTCTAGATTCCACATATAAGTGAGATCATATGGTATTTGTCTTTGACTTGCTTCACAGCATAATACCCTCAAGGTCCATCCACGTTGTCTGAAATGGCAAGACTCCATTCTTTTTATTGCTGAGTAATGTTCTGTTGCATACATGTACCACATCTTCTTTATCCATACACCCACCAGTGGACACTTGGGTTGTTTCCATATCCTGCCAATTGTAAATAGTGCTGCTATGAACATTGGTGTGCATGTATCTTTTCAAAGTAGTGTTTTCATTCTTTGGATAAATACCCAGAAGTGAAATTGCTGGATCACATGCCAGTTCAACTTTTAATTTTTGGAGGAACCTCCATCCTCTTTTCCATAGTGGCTGCACCAATTTACATTCCCACCAACGGTGTGTGAGAGTTCTCTTTTCTCCATATCCTTGCCAATACTATTATTTCTTTTCTTTTTGATAAATGTTTTTTCTTACTTTAAGTATTAAACTGGTAACACCTGTACAAATTTCAAAAATCTTTAAAAGGATTATAGCAAAGTGTTGCCCCTTCCTCTGAGCCTGGTGGTATTGATAACTCTTGTTAGTCTTGTCTTGGGCCACACTTTTTCTTAACTCAAACACAAACATGACATATTCCCATCTCCCCGTTTTTGCACACAAGGTAGCAATGTGTACACACCTGCATTTCGCTCTTTCCACCGCACGGTGGTCCTGGCTGTCTCCACACAGTTTGGAGGAAACATCCAGCACCACGAGGACGCAGGAGCCAGACTGGGCGGGCATTCCTCGTTCGCCTGGGGGATGCTGACCTGCCGGTCCAGGGATGCTCTCTGAGTAAAAAGATACTGTCTGTTTATCTTACTTTTGTAACATTTTATTTGGAAATAATTTTAAATCAGTTGCAAAAATTGTAGAGTTCCTGCCTGCCCTTCACCCATCACCCAGGTTTAATTAACACCACGTAAAGCGGGTGAAGTCACCCCACAGTACTTGTAGCTCATCCACAAACCTTCATGTTTGTTTTCCCAGTTGTCTTTTTCTCGCCCGGGATACACGATGCATTTCATTGCCGCATCTCTGAATTTATTTATTTATTTATTTTTGGCTGTGTTGGGTCTTTGGTGCTGCATGCGGGTTTCTCATTGCGGTGGCTTCTCTTGTTGCGGAGCATGGGCTCTAGAGAGCAGGCTCAGTAGTTGTGGCATGCAGGCTTCAGTAGTTGTGGCTCGCGGGCTCTAGAGCGCAGGCTCAGTAGTTGTGGTGCACTGGCTTAGTTGCTTCGCGGCATGTGGGATCTTCCCGGACCAGGGCTCGAACCTGTGTCCCCTGCACTGGCCGGCGGATTCCTAACCACTGCACCACCAGGGGAGCCCGCTCCGTATCTTTCAATCTCTAACAGATCCTCATTTCCTCATGACCTTGACCTCAGACAGTTATTTTGTAGAACCTCCCCCAATTTGGGATGGCTTGATATTTTCTCATGACTAACCTACAGTTATACATCTCGGCAAGAATACAGAGATGTTGGGGTCAGGAGGTCCACGGTACCCTAGGTTCCCTTGGCGGTAATTTCCTGGGGAGGCAGTGACACCGGGCCCACGTCAGCAGCTGTCTGCCTGACGGTCACTCTTTCCCTCGTCCCGTTTATTAATTGGATTCTGTCGGGAAGAACTGTCCCTTCCCCCACTTACTTGGTCTCCCTCAGTGTGGACTTGGGGATCCTGCTCGGGTCTGGTGACAGCCCATCACCACCAGGAACCTGTTACCAGGCTGACCCACTTTGAGCCACTGCACGTCCCTCAGGTTGGCTCCCTGTCCTTCACCTCAAGCATGGCCTCACCTCCTGGCACCGCAAATGTTCCTTATGCTGCCCTGGAATTCCCACTTTTCCAAGGAGCTCTGGTTTATGGGAGAATGGATTCGACCCCAGGATCGGTGTTATTTTAATCCAAAATTGTCTGGATGATATTAAATATTCTGTAAACTTGCTATTCCGTGAATAAAATGAATGATGGTGTTATTTGCATTAACATAAGGGGTGTGTGGAAAGGCTGTCACCATTCTGCTATCCTCTTGCCCAAAAGATCAAAACAAAAATACATATATAGTCACACATTTTAAAAGAATCAAACGTCCACTGTAATGTTGCAGTGAGAGGGGAAAACCTTGTGATCGGCTGCAGCAGGCACTTCCGGCCACCATCAGGCAGCTTGGCCTGTGCCCTGGGGAGCGTCAGTGACAGAGCGGGGATGGAAGGAAGGATACGTAACACGGAGGAAAGGAATAGAGTTATGATCCAGCTAGAAGACGAGAGAGAACTCAGATTTTTAAAAGTGAAGAAATCAGACGAAAGCTATTGGAATCAATCATAAATTAAAATTGGTGCTCCAGAGAAGGAAGGGAGCGAGGCAGGGGCCGGTGGGGGGGGGGGGGGTGGCAGAGATTACACTTAATAGCTTAGAACTCCCCAGACCTGGGGGATGCCTTGTATGTCTCAATGCACAAAGGCCTTTGTCACGGGCCAGGTCACCTGAGTGACGGATTCACAGAGCTGTCCAAGGGGTGCTGGCTCTGAGGACACGTGGCCTTGCTGGAAGGTCCCGAGTGCAGCCTGGTGTGCTCGTGACACTTGAGCCGCCAGCATTTGCTGTTAAAAGGGAATCATCCCCTTGGCCAGAGTGGGTCAGTGGGATGCAGGCTTAACGTTTTAGGGATAAATTACATAAAGAATCTGATACCATTCCATCAGCTGTCTCCAAATGAAAGGACTGTAGGCCTCTACCTCCAAGGTAATTGTTTAAATACAAACAAAGATTTTAAAAATTAGAATGTTACATTTATTTAACACAACCGAATTTAGTCTGGAAAAGTGAAACAAATACAACAGCATTTATACAGTATATCAAAGGGGCAGCCTTTAAAAACCATGCAGTGGGGATACACCTGGTTTAATGAAAAAGCTTGTGTGACGTTTGGTTTTAAACCATATGTAAATACCATAACCAAGTATTTGGCAAAGATTCATTTTTTTATCTATTTCCAGGCTTTTAAAGTAGACACAGAATAGCTTAGAATAAAGCTGATTCTAAGAGCACACAAAAACTGAACACAAACAGACTAAATTTAGCAATCCCAAGAGGAGAGAAGACGCTGATCAGCCGGTGGGCGCTGTCCAGGGTGGTGGCAACAGCCTCAGCGGGACTCCCTGTGCTGCACGAGGTGCCGGTGTGGGGACCACCTGGCCCACCCGTGCTGCGGCCTGGAGCCTACGTGTCACGTCACAAAGAACCACCAGCACAGTGAGAGCTGAGCGGCGTCTGTAGTAGACGGATGCATCCACTTAAATATGGTCTACAACGGGGGGTAAGGCCACAGTGTTTATTCGGGATAAACCCTCATGTAGTCCTTTTAATGTCAACGGTATTCGTTCTTTCAAAATACAGTGTTTAACTCAATCAAGGTTGCAGATAATGTGTTAAAATACTACATACATCATGGATACGTTAAAATTATTTATACTTAAATATAATATCCGAAGAAAGATTACCACCAAATTATTAATAGATATTAATCAGTGACAGGCGTATTACTTTATCCCATAAGTATGATTATGGGAGAGCATGGTCTTAGTGTCTTTATTTTACTGAGTTAGGAACGTGGCATTTACAGAAGAAATGACACAAGTGGTGCAGCCACCCAAGGACCAAGGCAGCCTCCTCTGTACGCTGTGCTGTGGACAACACACATCCCCACTACAGGAGAAAGCTGGACGCCAATTCTTCATCAAAACGTGCTGGTGGATGTTGTCAGGCGCCTTCCAATGTAGATCCTTAACAGAAAAAGGAATTGGTAGTTAACGTGGTCTCGCAACTCCCGGGCAGGTTTGCACAGCTGAGAAGGGGCAGCTGACGCTGGTCCCAGCATATTTACGTTAAGGGGACTGGCTCTCTTATACCCACGGTTAAAACCTGTGTTTTATTCTTCCTCAGTGTGTATACATTTCAGCATCTAATTTAGAAGCATCCAGTTGTGCTCTAACAGCCCTGCAGTGGATACACTCAATTCAAGCACAGAGGAGAGGATTCTACCCAACCTGAAACGCTCTTACTCCCGTCACTGTTTTTTGAACTGACCACACGCTGCTAGAAAGAGTCGCCTGCAGGACAGGTGATATCGCCAAGTTTATCAGCACCAACCTCACAAAGACCCCTGCTGAGCAGTGAAGCCCACGCCCCCAGGAGCCCAGAACTGAGGGGCGTAGGCATCAGAGGGCTGTCCGGGCAGAGGGGGCTGGGGAGGATGTCTTCAGGAGCCTGCAGCCCAGCACGGGGAGCTTCCTTAGAGCAACTGGCGGCGTGGATTTTATTATCCTGACCACTCTGGAGGCTGGTGAGAAGGGCAGACACCCCTGTTGGGGGCTGGCTGCAGAAATCCATCTTGACATGAAGGCCTAAACCTCAACCCGGCAGGCCCCCACAGCATCTGACTGCTAGTTCTGGAGAAAGCTCCAGAAATCAGTACCTCCCTGCGTGAGACTGGCAGAGTCTGACTCTGAAAAGCACTGTGCTGAGAGGGAAGGCAGAACTGAGAGGGAGAGGCCGGGGGCCTGGCCCCGCCAGGGAGCCCTCTCCCCAGGCAGGCAGGACCGTGGGCTGGGGCTCGGGAGGACTCTGCTCTCGCCTCCCCGAGCAGGCGGGCCGGCGTCTCCTCTGCCGCGTTCACGGAGCCTGCGGTGGCACCAGCCCACGTCAGAAGGCCATCTTGACGATCCAGATGTCCAGTCAGCTGCAGCCACAGAAGCCCATCCCTCCGCCCCAGGACCAGTGAGACCCCCCCGCCCACCTGGTCAGAGGCTGGGGAGGGGCCCCCGAGGGCGGCCTCGGGCTCCGCTCCTCAGCACCGTCCGGGCTCAGTGTCTCCACGACCCAGGCTGCCCCTCTGTGTTCCGCACGGTCGTCAGAACGGGCGCCCTCTTCTCTCTCACTGCTGAGTGGACGCCAGCAGACACGTGCAGCCCGAGTTACCGACACTGCCCCCCCGCAGCCACCCCGCAAGGAGAGAGGCTGATCTGCACCTGCGTGCAGCGGTCCAGGTCAAGCAGCCAGACGAGCGCCCCTGCGCGTCAAAGAGGCGGGCGAAAGCAGCCTCTGCTGCCGGACACTCGGGGCAGCGCTGCCCCGGCTCACGGCTCTGGGCTCTGTTTCACACGCCCACGTCGCCCGTGCTTCTAAGACCTAGAAGGACCCCACGCTGTGCCGTCCACACGGGGAGTCACTTACCCCAACCCGATGGCCAGCAGATGGGACAGCAGAAGAGACGGCAGAAAAACTTTGAGAAACTCTGCAGAGAAGATGCCCCCTTTCTTCATGACGCTCGTGTTCCGCATGCTGAGCGTGGGCGCGCGCTTCGGGCGCTTGAAGAGGAGGAACTCCCTGGGGGAGAAGTGCTGGTCAGCGGAGGCGTGCCAGGCGTGCCGGGCCAGCCGGGCCAAGGAAGGCCCCCAGTGCAAACAGACTTACTTGGTCGGGGGGACGTTTTCCGGCCGGCTTGACCAATCCCAAATCCAGTCTGAGTTTTTCTTCAAGATGCTTTCGACTTCTTTCCTTCTCTCCATATAGTCTTCCTCAGACTGGGGTAGAGCAGATGTTAAAAGCCAGCCCACTGCACCCACAGCAGAAATCTCACCTCCCACCCAAGCATCAGACCAGCAAGCTGGGCTCGCAGCCCAGCCAAGGGGGGAGGCGAGGGCCGCACCCCCCGGCTCTCCTCCCTCCTCCACACACATCACCGGGCTGAAGGCCCGACTCAGACTCGAAGAGCTGCAGACACTGCCCCAAGGAAGCGATGCCGAATGAGGACAGACGTCCAGAGATGAAAACGGAAACCATCTAAAATGGCCCAAAACAGGGATGTGCCTAAGCAAGCAGGATACTGCAGGGCAATGAAAGCGACACACACTTTCGAGTTAAACGGGAGAGAAACACCAAACACTTGTGTGCACCCCTGATTGCAGCTACATTTTGTAAAGTACGTAATACCCTCATTAAAGAGCTTTCCGAGTTGGATTATAGGTGCTCTGCCCTACTTCTCTACATTTGAAAAACTCTGTACCTGATCATCTAATTCCTCCTTAAAATCAGGGGGGAAAAAAATTAGTTCAAATTTTGGAAATACTCTAAAACACGGTACCAAAACCAACCAAACGCCTGGGCGCACCAAAGCTGGGGGTGGACCCCACGTGTCTGGGGGCAGGCCGGGCGCCGCCCTTGAGGAAGCCTGAGCACCAAGGACTCCTGGTTTCCTTGGTGAGGGAGGGCCTTGAGGGGAGACCAGCACGGGCGGGGGGGGGGACCAAGTGGTACTGACCGAGCCCACGGTTCCTGACAGCTTTCACAGCGAGTCGGGGACCCACGGGTTCCTAAAATACACTCCCCAGGCATCACGACCGGAAAGGATCTGGCAAGGCCGCACTGGCCCCGGCCCAACCGAGGCCACCGGAGAAGCAGCACATAGGGCCCCAGGCTCTCTCCCACCCACACACTGCCCAGCAGACAGACCCGCCGCCTGGCTCCCAGCTCCCCTCCCACTGGCCACTCCCAGTGTCTCCCCGGACAGCGTGTGATGGCAGAGGCGCCCAGGCCGCACGGCCTACCCAACCTAAGCCCCTGCCACTTCCGGTCCAGCGTGAAAAGCGGGGCGTGCCCCCCCCCCCCACTGCTTCTGAGGGCTGCATTCCACAGAACTTTGTACAAACAGATCGCAAATGTGTGCACGTGCACACCTTACCTGGAAGCTGTTCTTTTCTCCAAGACTATGTGTGTCTGTCTCAGAAGCTCTGTTAGTATCTTGTGGGGTCTGTGAGCGAGGTGGGCTTGGGGAAAACACAACATGTTAACCTTCTTTCCACCAGGAGAAGCAAAACCCCACAGGCAGGGGCCAGCCTCCGGGCCCGAGTGCTCCCGCCAGCACCTGGGGCCAGACCAGGGCCAAAGCGTCCCTCCATCTCCGCAGCTGAGCTCTGATGCCCCGCAGTCGACAAGCAGAAGCAGGGGCCCAGCACCACACAGGCAGGCCCCAGTCGCTTCCTCCCACCTGAAGGCAAAGGGCCCGCTGTCTCGGGAGGGCTGGGCCGAGGCTAGGCAGGCGTTTGCAGCCCTGCCTGGCCTGCCAGCGCTGCGATGCACACGCTTACGCCCACCTGTCACAGTGGGAGCTCCTGGAGCTGCTCCGTCCAGATTCGTGCTGGGCATCCAGCAGGATTTTTTCCATGTCGCCATTATAAATAGAAACAGAGTCTGGAACACTGCTCCCGTTCCCATTACTGCCAAAGTGTAATTCCACCCAGGAGCCTGATGGGGATAAAAAAAGGACATGGTTGCAATTTTCCACCCACTCTGGAGTCTGGTCCTAACAAATAACGAGCTCACCCCTCCATTTCCAAGACGCGCCGGGGACTCGCAAGGAACCGTCGCCTTGAATCACGCTGCAACGCCCTTGAGGCCCATCTCTGGCACCTGCATTACAGTGACCCTCCCCAGGGACCCTTGGGAGCCAAGGCAGTGCACCTGCTGCCACTCCCAGACTCCCTGCTCAGTCAGTGGGGTCCCGGTGACCAGGACCCTCTCCTGCACTCAGCTCTTAGAAAGCAAAGGGTGTCAGCAAGAGCCTTAGGGGTTCACAAACTAAGGAAAGGTTTACAACCTATTTACACATTCCAGCGCCACCTTCTGACCCTGAGGTCCCACAGGATTCATCACCGACTACTGCTCTGTATCTTACATCAGATGAATAGAACAAAGGTAACTAAACCTGATGAACCAGAGCAAGCAAACCATCCCAAGTGTTCATCTAGCCAAGTCTTTACGGCAAGTAAACTCAGCATTCTTTAACTTGAACTGAAAACTGACATGTTATGTATCCACCCAGATGTCATCAAAACAGAGAACTCCTTAGCACCAAGGTCATCTGCTTACCAAAATGTAGCACAAAGCAGCTACCACCCCACATCCTACGAGCCAGCATTCGAAGTTTTAGCTTTGTCTCTCCAGCCCCACGACTTGGGAGCTGACTTGATAGATAAATTCACCAAGGCGGCCAACAGCTGACCCGGCGGGCACTCTGCTGCACCAGCCGTGCTGGGCTCCGGAATCGGGAGTGACCGGGGAGAGCCCCTCCAGGGGCACCCGTGAGGGGAGGTGTCCCCAGTCCGGGCACAGCCGAGGTCCAGGTGGGTACAGGCAGGGGAAGAGGTGCCGTCGCGCTCGGCTGTGTGTGTTTTGGGGGTTGACAGGTGGAAGAGCTGGAAGGTGAGATCAACTTCGGCAATTCCCACAGGAGGACAGGTGTGAACCCTAGAGAGGTCCCGAAGGGTGAAAGTACACGTTCTGCGCGGCGGGGCTGAGACACCCACAGGTGTGCGGACAAGGCAGGCGGTCAGGGCCCTGAAGCAACACCTGGGGGCTTGGACCGGGGTGGGGGGGGGCCCCATCCTGTCGTTGCTGTGCCGTGGACCAAGGCTGGCTTCCAGCGTTTCACGGCGTCCCCAGGCTCTCACTTCTGAACCCACACCTAGGAGCGGGGTTCCAGGGTGGAAAAGTTCTAGGCGTACGTTTAATGTATTGCAACGCCACTGCTTTCCGATGCAGCCGAAGCAATGTGAGCATCTTTGTTGCCTCACACTTGGCATCCGTCTTTAAATATAGCTATTCTGTGGGTGTGTGGTGGTGGGTTATATGGTTTAGTCTGCATTTCTCCGATTTCTACTGAGGTTGAACATTTCTTCACTTGCTTACTGGCCATGTGGAGAGCATCTTTTTTGAAGTAGCTGTTGAAATCTGCTCCTCTTTCCAACGGAGCGGTCCATCTTTCTCCATCTAGCTCGATATTCAAGACACAAGCCTTTCTTTTTTTGGCCGCGCTGCGAGACTTGCGGGATTGAACCAGGGCCCCAGCAGTAAAAGCGTCGAGTCCTAACCACTGGACCGCCAGGAACTCCCGACACAAGCCTTTCTGCATTCGAATGTGTTGCAGGTGACTTTTGCTGTGGAAAGACAGCCTTTCCACTCAAGCCTTCTGGCGAACATAAAAGTTCTTGCTTTCGATTCACTCTTCCACTGCCAGGCTCCGTTCACTGGCAAGACTGCCTCTGCGGTCCCCTCTGCCCCGCCCTGCTTCCAAGCTGGCCACGCGCACAGGCCTCCTGGGCCCAGGACAGCTCCTCTGCTGCGTGTCGTGGGTCCAGGCCTCTCCAGGGTGGGTGCAGGAGGCGGAGCGCAAGGGCAGACCAGACTGAAAACCCCGACCGAGGCTGGCGGTCACTGTACGGCCGCTCCAGGAACCGTGACCCAGAGCTGCTGCTCTGCGCTGAAACCAGGGCCCCAGGGGCGCCACACAGCGCCACCCGTTCGGGCCCGTCCCCTACACGTCACCCCCTCCCCTGAGAGCCCGGGCCTGCCCTCAACAGCAGCTTGCTGCAGAATAGGTCACATTCGTCAGAAGACAGCAAATCAAGGGTCCAGGAATAAAACATAAACATACAGTTTCTACCACGTCCCGCCTCCCACTTGGCTGCTAACAAAAGGATCACCAGTTTTCAGATGTTAACACGCTTCTCACTTTAGCCTCTCAAGTCACTTCATGTTGGCCTGGCCCGCACAAGGCAGGCCAGGGTCTGTCTGGGAGCCCAGGGCTCCCTGGAAGAAAGCCAGGGCCACTCAGCCTCTGCAGGTCAGCAGAAGCTACAAGGACTCCGTGTCATTCCTGAGACAGCCCGTCTTGACTGGGGACCCTATTCCCACCTGCTCTGGTGGCTACGCAGGGGTTAGGAAAGCCCTGAAGCAAACCATAAGAGGCTCCAGCGTGCGGTTCCTTCACTAGCCCTCCTTCCTTGCCAGGAGCAAGGTGACACCCGGCCCGGCAGCTCTGGCCCCCATGGCATGGGACAGGACCACGGCGCCCTGCTCTGGGCACAGTTCCATTTTTCTCGGTTCTAAGTCAGGTTCTGGGCCTGGCTGCCCAGATCACTTTTACTTAACGGTGTCTGGCATAAATGGAGTTTGAGGTGCAATGTCTTCTCTGACACCACTTCTGACATGAAATTGGGGCAGGGGGAGGCCTACACCAATAAGCAATTTCCAGCACCGACTGGCTGTGCAACAATTCAGTTTTGACACTACCTGGAGTTAGTGTCAGATCCCACAAGTTAAAGATCTCAGTCCCACAAGACTCCCCACATCAGACAGCCGCAAATGCCTGGTAGACCAAGAATTCAGGGGTTCCGACAACCCCCTCCCTCTTCAATAATTCACTAGAACTCACAGGACTCGGGAAAATACTTTGCTTACACTTCCCCAGTCTCAGAAGGATTACAGCTCAGGAACAGCCAGCTGCACAGGGCAGGGTACGGGGGGGCGGGAGTGGAGAGGGACAGTTTCCATACCCTCTCCCAGGCCCTCAGTGGGTTCAGCAGCCTTTTTCAAAGCTTTTTATAACCCAGGCTGCAGCCCCACCCCTCCCCTCCCGGCGGGTGGCGGGTGGCAGGTGGCAGTGGGTGGCGGGTGGCGGAGGGTAGTGTGTGCTGAGTTCCCACCCTCGTGCTCCAGTGCGCTTTCCCATCCCCACCCTGAGGCTGTCAGGGCCTCGTGAGTTACCTCATTAGCAGACTCAAGTGTTTTCCAAAGGGGCTCCTTATGAATAACAACATCTCTCAGGAAATTCCAAGGGTTTTTAGAGCTGAGCTCTGTCTGGGTCAGGAACCAGGGACAAAGATGAAATATATTTTTCAAATTGAGATATAATGGACATATAACATTCTCAGTTTCAGGTGTATGTATATTATACCACAAGGGCCAACTCAAAACTCCATGGAGACAAATATATATGCTTTTTAGAATCATCTCATAGAAAGTCTCAAGCATCCTTCAGAAAAAAATCCCATTCTGGGGTGTCTACAGCAAAAGCTTTGGGTCCAAAAGCTGTATTCTAAGAAATGATTTACTAAAGGACAACAGTTTTATTATTAACCTGCAGCAACTGGGTAGGGAAGGCAGCTTCCTGGAAAATGAAGACAAGGTGTGCCATTAATCTACTTGCATCTGCAATTAAGATCACTCACCTTTCTAAGCAAGAAAGACGGGATTCCGGTTGCTGAAGGGTAACCTTATAACACTTCCTCAGAATCCCAAATAACCTATCAGATAATTGGTGTAATTAGGCCTCAGGGAAAAAACCAGGTGTGGAAGCTGCTGACCCGGGCCAGCTGCACCCCGATTCCGGTCCCTGCCCACAAAGACCTGTAATTTACGCTAACAAGACACAGGGCACGCAAACAAGGCAGACGAGATGGTCCGAAAGCCTAGGCTACCAATATTACATCATCACAGAAAGAAAACCGACTAGCCTTAGAGTTAACCCATTTTTTTTTCTTTTTTAAATCTCCTGTGACCTCCACGATCCTTGGTCCCAGAGAAAATAAAGACCATGTTTTGACTTTGATGACTTGTGGGCCCCAAGATTTGTAACTCAATATGTTATCACATCTTAGAGCCCTAGAGAGGCTATAGGAATTACCCAAACACATAGCTACTTACTGGGTAAGCCATAGGTGCCATTTAATTCAGCTCAACTCAACTGCTGTTAACTGAGTGCAAGCTAGGAACACATGCAGAAGTGTTAACCGTAGTTCACCGAGCCACTGCTTGGTTAGTTGGGTGGCGGAATAGATTCCAGCTGTCTCTGATTTACCCAGCTTGAAAACAGAGAAAACGACAGCAGTACTTTTTCAACCTACGGAAGAAACCCTTACTCTATCAAGTAACTTTAATATAGCACCCACACTGTTCATCCTGAATATTCTGCGCAAAGCTTCTCAAAGTTCCTGCCGCCACTGTGGGACCCCAGGCCCTCCTACATCCCAGGGCAAACACTCCCCTCCAGCCCCAGCTGGCAGAGGCTCCACACCCTAGTCCGGGGTAGCAGGTCTCAGCCCTGGCTATGGAGGACCACCTGTGCTGCTTTCCCCCCGTTCTCCAGAAGTCTAACCCAGCGGCCTGAAAATCCTGATTGGGAATGCTGCAATGGAACCCTGGTACATTTACTTTGAAAAAGCCGTAACAGTGATGTCGGGCAGCCGGGGTTGAAAACTACTAGGGGAACGACCTACACAACTATGGGATTAATGAGAAGGTGGAATCCCTGAGGAGAGCCCTGGGGCAGAGCAACTACCACCCTCATCAGAGGGCTTCTTCCCTGGGAGAGGTGGGATTTAAGAAATTACTGTTTTTAAAAGCTTCTCAAGTTAGATGGGACAGGAATGAGAGGCTCGACTGACAAGTGATTTTGAACATAAAGTCAAGCAGGTAAGTCATTCAGGTTCCTGGATCTTAACAGGAGCTGGCAAATCGCACCCATCCTTCTGCCTAATGTCTTCTGTCACCGACGCGCCTGCCTGCCCTGTTTTTCACGTCACCTCTGAGCCTCACTGTGAACATCTGTGAAAAGTAGAGGTTGGGCCAGGATCTAGATGCCTGAAACCCCTTCCAAACTGCATGACACAAAAACTGCGAATTCTCTTCCTCTTCATATACCTTCAGCCGCGGTGGGTGCCCAGGACAGCGGAACCCTCTGGCTGCAGACAGAGCAGTGCGTGAAGGGGCAGGGGCTGTCTCAGGGTAAACCAGGAGCACCTTACTGCACTGAACCCCCCCTCCCGGCACAGCAGGGGTTGGGGGGGGTCTTCTGGGAAGTAAGGTTCACATCCCCTCCCATGATGCTGTGACACAGTATCACAAAACTCCATCTTCTCCCTGCATATTAGGGGTTGTTTACCTGAGAACAAGAAAGACATATACGACATCTTGCTGCTGGTTAACAGCTTTAACTAGAAGGGACCAGGGGGCCGAGAGGCAACATCAACTTCGCTGTGAACTCAGGGGAAACATTTGGTCCGAGGATACAAGCAAAGGGGAAAAAGGTTTACCACTGTCTGCGGGCTCAGCTACCAAGGCTCTCAGTTCTTAACGAGGTAAACAAGAGGTAATCAAATCAACACAGAGCAGAGGACAAGTGTCGCCCCAGCCACCAATCCCTGCTCGGATTCAGTTTCCCAGGGCGGCCGAGGCCCCACGTGACTCCTCCCACACCGGGCGGCCGGGCAGCAAGTGCCCCGCAGCACGTATCCCGGAGAGCGCAGCCCGGAGAATCCTCGACACTTTCCACTCAGCGTGTAACTGTCTTTTTATAGAATACACAAAACAGAAAAATCTTTTAACCCACGAGCTGGCACTCTGCACTGCCAATGACTCAGCAGTTTGGTCTGCCAATCGAGGACCGAAGATGGAGCCGTTCAGGACACTCCGAACTCTTCCCGACAAATCTGACCCACTAATAAAACAGGCCGTGTTAGAAACTAAGTAGTTTGATAACAGGGCTGACTTTAAAAGACAGTTTACAAAACACTCCTTGGGTCTTTTGTAAGACAAAGATTCAATCCCTTAATCTGTTTCAAAGAAAACAGTCACTGTCGAAATTTAAGCGATTGCAGGATTTTTAAGCTGTGGTTGTAGTTTTAAATTATACAACACAGTAGACCAAGTCTTGCCTAGTGAAATCTTGTTTTGAGGAATACGAGAAACTAGTAGCTCAAATCCAGACAGTATAAAGATTTTTAAATCTTAACGAAACTTTAAAATTCACTCTCTAAGGCTTCAACGGCCCTCTCCAAAACTTATTTACGAGCTCCCGCCGCCGCCTGAACTCTTGCTTCAGAGAATAAAGGTCGGCGCCCGGCCCCTCCTCCAACCCGTGGGCCTCGGGCTCCTCACCCGGGCCGGAGGCGGCGGCCCGGGGGCGGCCCCGCGGGGCCAGAGCCGGGTGGGTCAAGGCCGCCACCGGCCCCGGCTTCCCGGGAGGGGGCGGGGTGTATGCACCGCGGCCACGGGGCCTCGTGCTCCCCCCCCGCAGGTCAACCCCGAGCTGGGCTCTGAACGACACCCGGACGAGCGAACGTAACTAAGGAAAGGCCGGCCGCGCCCCCGGCCCAGCGTTTTCAGGGCTCTCCCTCTCACGGCGACTCGCCCCGAATCCCGGGACCCCGTCCTCCCCAGCCACTCCAGACCGAGCCGCGGACGGCTCACAACCCGAGTCCACGAGGCCAACCGCAAGTCTGGGCGCCTGCTCGCCGGTAGCGGCACCGAAACCAGCACCGGGCTGCACCTCGGAAGACCAGGCACCGCGCGGGCTTGGGACGCCGTCGGCGCCTCGGTCGACCCGACCCGGAGACGGGGGTCCCTCCGCAGGCCCCTCCTCTGCAGGCCGGGCGCCTTTCCCCCGCAGGCCCCCCACACCCAGGCCGGCCCCCGGCCCCCGTTCACCGTGCAGGCTCTCCTCCTGCAGCCCGGGGGTCTCGCTCTGCGACATGGCGGCAGGGCGAGGGCGCTGCGGCCGGCGGGTCGGGGTTGGGGGTCGGCGGGCGCTCCAGGAGGGAGAGGGAGCGGGAGCGGCGCAGCAGCTAGAGCGCGGTCGGCCCGCGGCTCCGAATGACTGACGCTGGCGGCCGGAGCTCCGCGGATAAGCGGCGGCACCGCCCACTGGCCGTGGGGCGGGGCCTGCGAGGGCGCGCGGCGCGTGCCGCGCGTGCGACGCGTGCACGGGTCGGGACGCGAGGAGGGGGCCGCGCGTGCGCAGCCGGGCGGGGGCGGGGCGCGGGCGTCTAGCAGGTGCGCGCGGGACGTGCCGGCACCGCCTGGAAACAGGAGGGCGGGAGGCGGGGCCCGGCGGGGTGAGTCGTCTCCGCGACGCTGCCTGAGGCCTGACTGCGCCCCCTCAGACACAGGGCCGGGGAAGGGACGGGGGGCTGACAGTGGGGCTGCGTGTAGAGTCGGGCCCGGGGCTGTGACCCGCACCCTGCGGCCGGCGGCGAGGCCGCCCCGCACCTGCAGTGCAGAGACCACCTGCTGTAAATTGGACCGGCAGGAAGTCAGACAGTATCTCTAGCAGCTGGTCCAGCAAGCCACACATCAGCCCCTGGGACAATCAGCCCAAGCGGCCAGGACTTGGTCGCTGACTGACAGCTGCCCCGATTCCTGCCCGTGCCTCCCACTCAGGACCAACCAGAGGAAGCCAAATATGACCAACGTTCGGTCCCCCAACCAATCACCACTTCTAGTGGGCCGCCCCCCCCCGGGCCCCGCCTCCGTGGGCCCACCTGAGCCCCTCCCCCGGGGGGCCCCTCCCCTCCCCTTCCCTCCCCTCCCCTTCCCTCCCCTCCTCTCCCCCGCCCGCCCTGGGTCTCTGCAGACACGCGCACGTGGGGCTCGTCGCTCAGCAGCTCTGAGTCGGAGCCGCCGCTGTGCACGTTTGGGGTCTTGGTTTCCTTTCTGGATGAGGCTGCTCCTGGGAGAGGCGCTGGTCTTCTCAGCTTTCTCTCTGGATGTGGAAGCGCTGGCCTTCCTTTCAGCCGGACCCTCATTCTCACTTGGTCAACGCGCATTTACCAAATGGCGCCCTGTCGCAGCCCTGCGCTAGTGGGTACAGCCGGGGAAAACAGCAAGCAGCGTCCCCGCAGAGGACAAACTGCAAAGCCCCCCGGACAATGCACCTCTGCCTTGGTGCCTCTCCCAGCGCCTCGGTCCCCCTCACCCGGGAAGCTGCCCACATGGAGCCTTCCAGCCCATGAACACCGTGTGTTTCTCTGTTATTTAGGTCTTCTTTGATTTTTCTCAGGAATATCTTGTAGTTTTTGGTGTACAGGGCTTGCACATCTTTTGTCAGATGTATCCCGAAGTGTTCATATTTTTATGTTATTGTGATTACTATGGTTATATTTCATTTGGTTGCTCACTGATAACATATAGAAACATACTGGATTTTTGGGTACTGTCGCATCCTGCAACCTGCTAAACTCACTGAAACTTACAGATTTTCCAAGTCCTCTGAAGTGTCTATAGGCAATTACCTGAAAGTGTTTAAATGGAAATGTTTCTTACTGCACCTGGTTTTCCCTCCCCGTGCTACAACTCCCAGCAAGTTCCAGCACTCAGAGAACCCCACGCGAGAGAGGCCTGAGGCCTAGCCTTTTGACAGCATCACTGTAAACGTAATGGTTTGCACAGCCCGGAGCAAGCTCCACAGCATTGAAGGGATGCGAGTAGGAGGAGGTGATGGTGGAAGGGGGTGGGGAGAAACTGTTCACAGGCAGATCAATTTTAGGAAAATTTTAGGACAAGTTATTTCAAACTATCCTGCCTCTCCCTCCTTGAAAAGTCTTCCTGTGTACCCAGGTGCACCCCAGCTTGAGACCACCCTGCTGACGATATTAACAGAAGCCCTTTTCGTGCTGGCATTGGTGGAGAGGGGGAGCAGGAGGTGGACAGGGCAGGTCTCCCCACTCATGCGCCCTGACAAGGTGGGGAGACTAGGGGCCCGAGGAGAAGGGCAACGTTGAGGCTCTGTTTTGCCGTCTAGGGGAGCAGCCACCAGGAGGTGCTATCTAAAGTTTATAGAACCAGAAATAGATACTTAAGTATATTATTTTTAAAAAGACCTAAATAGAAAACATGTTTAGTTCCAATATCAAAACTAGGGATAAATCGATAGGGAAGTGAGCTAATCTCTTATTTTTCATGAGGGAGTCAGTAGATGCTGTCCTAACTTGAAAAAAGAGTTATTCACATCTATTTTTCAAAGCTATGTTGGTCATTACCTGAAAAACTGGAAGCAAAAGTGGTTAAAAATGGCTGCTTCTCAGGAGTGAGATAAGAGATCTCCACTCTTCATTTTGTGACCTGTATGATTTTGATTTTTCTGTCTGGGTGTATATTATTTTGATTTAAAAATATTCACTGAAGCCATAGTGAGAAGGGGGTGTTGAAAAGACACGGGGGCCAGCTGGATGGAGCTCTGTGAGCAATGACGTAGCAGTGGGTTATCACCCAAAGAATGAAATTCCCACGTCCGTGTTAACGTAGATAAATGATTGAATAAGCAAGTAAACGAGGGAAAAGAGACAAATCTCCCACACAGAAAAATCCCGAGTAAGTGACATAGATGTCGTGCCCCCAGGAGGGTAGCACGACTCCCCCTAAGCGTGGGCCGTGCGGAGTGACTTCCCCCCAAAGAGTACAGTGTGGACAGGGGAGGAGCCACTGGACAGTGAAGACACCTGACAGACACGACCTCGGCCGGGGGTCAAGGTCAACATCAGCAGAAATGCGTCGTGTTGAGAGTACGTACCCCTGATAGGACGTGATGAGAAGGGCACCTCCTCCATGTCTTCCTTCTAAAAACACACCACGCCAGTTCAGCCACCAGACAAACCTCAGACGATGCCCAGCAGAGGGACATTCTACAAGCTCCCCGCTCCTGCAATCGTCAAGTCATCAAAAATACAGAAACACCGAGAAACCGTCGCAGCCAAGAGGAGCCAAGGGGGACTCGAGACTAAATGAAATGTGGTGTCCAGGGTCGCCTCCTGGGGCAGAAAAAGGATTTCAGGTAAACACGAAGAAGATAAGAATAAAACATGCACTTTAATAATAATACATCAGTATTGGGACTTCCCTGGTGCCACAGTGGTTAAGAATCCGCCTGCCAACACAGGGGTCGCGGGTTCGAGCCCTGGTCTGGGAAGATCCCACATGCCGCGGAGCAACGAAGCCCGTGCACCACAACTACTGAGCCTGCGCTCTAGAGCCCGTGCTCTGCAACAAGAGAAGCCACCACAATGAGAAGCCTGCGCACAGCGACAAAGAGTAGCCCCCGCTGGCCGTAACTAGAGAAAGCCCGCATGCAGCAACGAAGACCCAACACAGACAGAAATAAATAAATTAAATAAATTAATTTAAAAAAAAAGAAATACACCTGCAAACGTACTGAGTAGAATGATAGCAAATTGAGTTCTAAAGAAGATTAATACATTACAACAAGGAGTGTCTCTCCTGGGAATGTAAGGATGGTGTAATAGTATATTTAAAAAAAGATTAAAGAAGAAAAAATATCTTGATCATCTTATGAAATACCTGACAGATCAAAGATTAAGAATAATCATCATTTTAGAAGCAAATAATTATTCAGTATGCATTCGTGACAACACACACACACCAAAGACAAGCTTGGTGAGCTGGGAAGGGGGTGGAGGTCCTCAATTAATTAATGTGTAGGAGACATTTAATAATTTTTGTTGGCTGCTCAACTCCTGAAGCCCTGCTCAGTGCCTGAATTCCCAACTTTTCATTTATAGGAACTTAAGACACTGGGTCTCGCATCCTTAGCCTCCCTCACAGCTGGGTAGGGGAAGAGCAGCTCTCCACTTCCTGCAGTACCTGTGGTAGTGGCAGCCTCCAGTGCCTGGTGCCGCCTGGCAACGGAACAAGCGTTTCTGTTTCGTCCAGCGGTTTCCTAACTGCACCAGGTGTGCAGTCTGACTTCTGCTGTGCTGGCTGTGTAGCTGCCCTTTGTTCCTGCCATTCTTCACGGCTAGTCCTTGGGCCTTTCCAGCAATTCTGTGCACCCTCCAATATTCCTTCAGAAAAATCCCTTTTCCACGGACATCAGCTGGAGCTGGTTTCCTCTACTTCAACTAAGAAGTCTTCCTGATGAAGGGACTCACCTGAAACCTACAGCAATCATCGTACTAACAGTGAAATGCTAGTGCATTTCCATGAAGTCAGTAACGAGCCAGGGCACCTGTGACCGTTCTGGTCTGGAGGTCTGAGGCAATGCAGGAAGGCAGGAAGGAGAAATGAAAATCTGGCATGTGGGATCTTAGTTCCCCAACCAGGAATCGAACCCACAACCCTTGCATTGGAAGCATGGAGTCTCAACCACTGGACCGCCAGGGAAGTCCTGAGAATTGAACATTTTAAGATGTCAAGAAGGAATATGCAAAACGGTCACTGTTGACCCCCCCTCATCCCCACCCCACGTAAGTTCCATGAGGGCAGGAACTTCCATTGGTCTTTTGGGTTCACCAATGTACGATGAACACCTAGAACCAGGCCTGACTTTTGGCAGGTGTTCAGGTAATATTTGTTAATTAAATTAATGAATTAACAAAGAATAATAAAGTTGTTTACCTAGAAAGTTGAAGACAACCAAGGGAGAGAGTCTTTGAACAAATAAGAATCAGTAAAATGTGTGTAGTAAGGTTAGCACTGAAAAATCAACTACTTTCTTCCAGATTAGCAGTTTGAAAGTGGAAAACATTCGTAAGAGCAACAAACAAAATATCTAAGAATAGACTTTAAAAGAATTGTTCAAGATACGAAGAAAATTGTTTAATTTTGCAGGAAAATTTGAAAAGGCATTATTAATGATTTTAAAGATACAGCATGTCCTTAAAAGAAAAAATTGATATGACAACCTCTGTCACCTTACTGTGCGCCTCACAAAGCTCTGAGCCTTGACATTTAAGGTGCCATCTGACCTCACAACAACGCAGTCAGGTGGGAGGATTACTGCTCTTTTTTTTTTTTTTTAAATAAGAGGAGGGTACAGTTTACCGAAGTAAAGGGAATCTGGGGACATGAAGTGATTCGGATGGGAAGGGGCCACCTGCAAGCCACAGGGCAGGCGAAGGATGAGTGTGGGAATGTGTAATGGCCCAGTAAATCCCGGCAAACTACAGACGAGCCACCGGTAAGTGGACAAGAATGGGCCCTCACAAACGACAAACTCAAAAGGCCAGTGAACACGTGAGAAGACGCTCCAGCTCACACGTGGAGCGGGATTCCGGCTGAGACAATGAAGACCGTTTCCGTCTCAAGCTGTGACCGCTGCCGGTCCTGGCGGGTTCTCTAGTCTGTGTTTCAGCATCCCCACCCCAGACCGCTCACCTCCACCCTCACGGCCCCGCACTGCCTTCACCTCCTTCCTCTGGTCACCTGGTCATCCCTGCAAATGGCTTCAGGGCCCCGTCCCCTCTCCCAGCACAGCACCCACCTGCTTCCCCCCCCACCACACACAGGGCACCACGCCTGCATCCAAGCAGCAAAGTGGAAAAGGGGACACGCCATGCAAACTGGTTTCATTTGCAGCTCGTGACCGCTCACTCCAAGGGGCCCTGGGGGCACTGCTCCGTTCCCCGGGCCCCTAGGGCCCAAGCGTCTGTGCAGTCCTTGCACGGGGAGGAGGAGCTGGGGTGGTGCCACCCACCCAGCTCTGGATAGAGGATGAGATCAGGAGGACGCAGACGCCCGTGGCCAGCAGGCCAAAGTGTCCGTTCCCCAGGCCCAGGTGGGCTCTGGGGGGTGGAGGGGGGCTGGGGCTGTCTAGGTCTGGCCAGCAGGGCCCCGGAAGGCAAGCAGGAGGCTGGAGGTACCGTCCGAAAGGGCAGCAAGCAGCCGTGGCCCCACCGCCAGGGACCTCAGGTGAGAGGCCCAGCGTCCCCAGAGCCCCGAGGGGCAGTCAGTGTGACTCCAGCCCAGGCAGTGTCCCCTCTGCGCTGACCCCTTAGGTCGGGGCTGTCACGGGGGAGGAGGAGGTCTGATGGTGGCCCTGGCCAGGACCGATGGAGGACATTCTGCGTGACCCGGAAATGATTTTAAAAAGCCTCAGGTGGGGTCTCACAGGGACACGGAAGAGCTGCCCTGGGCACGGAATATGCAGGTCATTTGTCTCCCTAGTGCCCTGGGTGCTGCCGGTTGGGGGGTGGCCATCCGAGAAGTGCACGACCCTGGCCGCGAGGGCCAGAACCTTTAGGGAGGGCTTCTCCTTCACCTTCTAGGACTCGGGCGTCCCCGCGGACATGCTATCCTGGGACGCAGAGCCGGGCTCCTATTGCACGGCTCTGTTTCCCGTCCTCTTCCAGTAAAACGCGGGCTTTTCCACGAGGGCCCCGCGATGGCCGGGCTGCGGCAGGCTGCTTTCAGGAGCGGCCGGCGTGATGAATCGCTTAGAGCTGTAAGCTGTGCGCTCTCGCCGTGCGCTCTCACCCGGTCTGGTCCGCTCCAGCTCCCGTCCAGGTGGCGGTGGAGGAACGGGATCCTTTCCAAGGAGAGGTTGCACTTTGATAAGAGCCTGCCTTTGCCTGAAGTGTTCAAAACAGGGAGAGGCTCCGGAGGGAGGTGTGCTCCTGCCGAGCCTGGACGGCCATCCTGGGGGCGCCGGGCGGGGCTGATTTTTTGCCCCTTTTGCGTGAAGCACTAGCTCAGCTGCTCCCCAGCTGGGAGGGATGGCAGGCCGCGCCTTGTGTAATGACAAGCACGATGGCCAGGGGCCCACACACCAAACACACGATGTCTGCGGCCCCGCCCGCGGGAGAAGCTCATCTCAGCCCTCAGGCCCAGCAGGCACAGCTCAGACCGTGAGCCCAGGTCCAGGAGCTCAGCCCCCGGCCCCCTCCCCGTGTCCCCCTTCCCCAGCACACCAGGGGCCAGGGAAAGAGACTGTGGGGACTAGGGGGGCTTCTAAGGGGCTGAGCTGACGCTCGCAAACGCCCTGAACCGCTGGGTGGGGAGCAGCTGCCGGGTCAGGCCATCACGTGGATGCGAAATGCTGAGCCCTCCCTTGACGAGAGAGGGATGCCTGGGGTACTGCCCTTTGCCGGCGGTGAGGGGGACAAAGGCGCCCCCTGCCTGAGGTTTTACAAGGAGACTGAGGCCCGGAGAGGTCCGGTGATGAGCTGGGATTTGAAAACAGGCCTTCCAGGCTCCAAGGCCTGGTCTCACCACACGTTCTTATCCCTAAAAAGACAGGGTCTATGGGGGCAGTGGTACAGCTAAGGTGACCAGTCTGAAAAGCCTGGGGACCGCTGGCTGGGGAAGTCCAGGCTGCATCCGTCAGACCAGGGACTGAAGGTCCAGAGCTGGGTGGGTCCCAGAATAGCAGGCAGAACCCGGCCACCAGGCAGTGGCTCTGCCCCTAGTTGGAAGCCCCTGGCTGCACCCAGGGTGGCAGAGCTCTCACCCAAAGCACTGAGACATTGCCCCCAGAGCCCTGCCCTGCTTAGCCAAGCCTGGTCCCTGCATCCCGGGGAACAGTGGGGCTCTTTCTGGAATTTGCCAGAGGGACCCAGGTGGGGCTGCACAGAGAAGGCCACGAGGACATTGCTCAGCGGGAGATGCTGAGCCCAAGTTGCAGGGGACAGGGCTGACTCAGGTGACCGGGGTGGGCGGGGCGTGCTGTTTGCCAAGTCTGGAATACAGAGGAGCGGCTGAGCGGGAGGGGCGTGGGCAGGGCGCTTCCCTTGGGGCTGCTGATGCTGGACGTGTCTCGGAGCACACACCCAAGTGCAGGCTGGACGCGGACTTGGGGACCACTAGGATTCGGCAGGCTGGACGGGAGGACAGCCGCTGGACGCGACAGGTCCAGAGGGCACGTGTGTGGACGAGAGACCAGGACAGGGAAGGGGGGTGTGGGTCTGAGCCAGGGGCCCAGGCACACGTGGGCAGAGGGAGGTGGGCCAGGTCCCCCAGCCGCCTGCACAGCTGGCCCAGAACTCTGGCAAGGGCCACGTCCTTCAGCTCAAGGTCGGGCACTTGAAGCCACAAGTACGTTCTAGCCTTGGACCACGGGCAGAATCACCCCAGCCCCTGTGACTTTTCCACTTCACCCCTGGACACGCCATCTGCCCACAGGGGATGGAGTCAACCTTGGAGGCTGCCCCGCCCTCCTGCCCGAGGCACCAGCACCCTTTAGCCCTGGGGAGCTGGGACAAGCTGCCAGGTTTGCCCCAACGGCACACTCACCTCTAAGCCACTCACTGCCTCTTTCGGGCCATCTTCTCAGGTCAGATTGGTCTCTGTGGAGACGGGGGTCCCGGTGCCCAGGGGGCATTCCTCGCTCACTCCTGTGCCCCTGGAGAGCATAGGGACCTTATAGGTCACAGGGTCACTCAGGCCCTGATACTGCACCCCCGGCCTCACTCCCGCCAGCTGCCCAGACCAGCGGCTTCCAAACCCAGTGGCACAAACCCATCGAGTGGCACATTCCCAGGGCCCACCCCAGACCTACTGATGCTTGGGGACGGGGCTAGGAATCGGCATCTGAAACAAGACTCCAGGTGACTCTGAAAGCTGCACTGAGATTTTGCACCACGCTGTGTCTCACTCCTTCAAGCCTCAAGCCTAACTCTGTTCGTCCAGGTGAAGCTGTCTCCAGGGGCTTCTAGCCCTTGACACGTCTCGGGGAAGACACAGCGCACCCGGGACACGATGCGTGAGAAATACAGAGGTCACGGGGGCACTGAGGGGCAGCACTGGTGGCCCTGTAGCGTCTCTCTGAGGACTTCCGTCGCAGAGCGTACCAGGAAGGATGCCCGTCCCGGGGCCTGGCATGAGGACACCAGCGGGCATATCCACGCCAGGCCCTGGGGAAGATGCCCGCAGGCGAGGCCCCAGTGCTGAGGGGGCCTCATCCGTCTCTCCCCCGCCTCCTCCCCTCGTCCTGTCCCCCTGGGCAGCCTCCCCGGACCACGAGGACCCCTCCACACTTGGGCACCAGTCACACCCGTTGGAACCGGCTTTTGATAACTGAGGTCCGTCCTCCTGACAGACTCATTAATATGCGGTATAACGACTGTCTCGCTGAGATCGCCCGTGAGGGATGGTTGTACGGGGGATGCTTTCTCCTCCTGGAGAAGCCATCTGGAGTTTCCATCCGCTGGCTCGCGGACACCCCCTGCTGTCCAAGACACAGAATCCTACACGCGCCCGAGATGAGAAGCTGGGGCAGGACTGCTGACAGCGGTTTTATTCGTAATAGACCCACGCTTGAAAGAGCCCAGGTGGCCCTCAACAGGAGAGGAGAAACAAACCGTGGTACATTCACACACCAGAATGCTATGCAGCAATAATCAGGAACAAACCGCTGATCTGTGCGGTCCTTTGGAAGCCTCACACCAAACCATTCCACTTGCGTGACATTCCAGGCCGAGCTCATCTATGGTGAACAATATCAGAGGACGGTGGCCTCTGGGAGCATGGGCAACGCCGACAGGGAAGGGGCCCTGGGGGCGCTCTGGGGAGGTGGGCACGTTCTGTGTCCTGTTAGGGGTGTGGGTGACAAAGATGCAGCCCATCGGCAAAACTCACCAAACGGTACACGTAAGATCTGTGCCTTTCGCCGAATCTGAACTTTATCTCTCCTTCCCGAGAAAGAAGCTAGAAACAAACACTGAACTCCAGCGACTGGTGAGCAAGCTGCAGTGTGGGGTGATGGGCACCGAGGTCTGGAACTTACCCGGAGATGCGTCAGCAGGCAGGTGGGCTGACAGGTGGGTGGAGGGGTGGAGACTGCGGTGTATTAATCAAAGATCCCAGATGGTGGGTGTGTGCAGGCTCACGTACTTCTTTCAACTTTCCTGTGTGTTTGGAAACTTTTGTAATACAACATCGGGGTGGAGGAAGAGTGAGGGCAAGTGCAGAATTCCTTTGAGTATTGAACTTGGCTCTAAAGGGAAAGAATAGAAGGTGCTGTGAGCACGTACAGCCGATCTGAGCTTTCCGGGGACAGGAACGGGGTGGGTGTGTGTGCTGCCTGGAGGGGCCAGGGGCAGCCCGCACTAAGGAGGCGCCCTGGGGCCGGCGACCGCCTTAAAGAGCCCTTTCCCGGGAAGACTCGCCTTTTCCCGGAGACGTGGGCTTGCTTAGCCACTGGCCTGACACTTCTTCCTCTGCTTCAGCCACTGACTCAGGACACCTTTTGGAGGACCCACTATTTATTAGGCACCCAGCCTAGCTGAGGTCTGGCTTTGCAAAGGGCAGGATTCAAAAGTGGCTAAAACCTAGAGTCTGGAGCAACTGCGGTCGTGGGGGGAGGTGGGACGGGGGACATCGCAGCACCGTGGAGGGTTGGCCGGTGTTTACATGTAGCACGTGGCATGCAGACACCGTGTGCACGGTGGGGCCTGCAGAGCCCCGGGAGGCGGCACGGAGGCTCCGTCCAGGCGTGGCCCGGCTGTGAGTGGACGCGGGTAGGGAGGCACAGGGTCGGGTGTGTCCTCGGCACACGTACGTGCACACAGGGTGGCGTGACACACGCCAGGTGCTTCGTACACGTTTCAGTGAAGGGAGCAGAGGGTATGTGTCTGTGCAGAGGCAGTGCTCGTCTGCTCGAGACGTCTGCTCGGCGGCTGTACCCAATTGTCACAGGCAGGCGGCTTACACAGCAAACTTGACTTCTCACCATCTGGAGGCTGGAGGTCCAGCTGGGCTCTGGTGGGGGCCGTCTCCCAGGCTGCAGACGGCCGGGCTTCTCACTGTGTCCTCACGCGGAGGAAGGAGAGACAGGAAGCCAGCTCTCTCGTGACTCTACCGCCCAACACTGTCACCCCCAGGAGGGCTTCAACATGTGAATCTGGGGGACACAGTCAGCCCATAACCAGAGGCTAGAAGGGGAGGTTGGGACCAGTTTACTCATGTCCTCGTTTTTATGCCAATATTTTGGTGTTGCCCAGGTAACCACAAGCAGCACCAGAAGCTGTGTGGTATATCTGAGTCTTTCCATGTAGACATTTGGTCCTCGTGACCCCATTTTACAGATGAGGAATCCAACACACAGTGGGGGTGTCTTGGTCACCAGGAGGAGGTGGCAGAGCTGGGAGTAGAGGCGGCTGGCCTGGCTCCTGAGTCTCTCAGCACTGTGGTGACCACTTCTGGGTTTAGGAGCCGGGGAGTGTGGAGCTGCTGGTCCCTGGGGCCATCAGAGAGGTGCTGGCAGGGGCAGGTCTGCACTGCTTAGCCGGCAAGGTGGTGGCTGGGAGCTCATTGACCTCTGTGGACTCTTCTGGTTACTGGACTTCCAGAGTGTGTATATATCTCCAAGAGCCTGATCCAGAGGCAGTGCCTGCATTTCTAAGAAACTGAGTGCAATTAAATGCAGCTTCATTCATTTATTCACCTGCCCATCATCCATCCCTCCATCCATCCATCCCTCCATCCTTCCTTCCCTCCGTCCATCCCTCCATCCATCCATCCATCCCTTCATCCATCCATCCATCCTTCCTTTCCTCCATCCCTCCTTCCATCCATTTATCCATCCATCCATCCAAAGTTCCCCTAGGAAGTGACATTAAGTGGAGTCATAAACGTGGGAGGAAAAGTGTTCCTCTTTGAGTGAAGAACAAATTTAAAGGTCCTGAGGCTTCAAAAACTAGGAGGATTTAAGGAAAAGAGACCTGTTCACCATGCAGCAGAACGAGCAAGCAGGCTGCTGAAGAGGAGCCTGGAGCAGTAGGAAGGGGTGAGACTGCGCAGAGCCTCCAAGGCCACGTGAGGCATTTTGGACTTAACTTGAGGAACATGCGATGCTTACGATGCTTCCTAAAGGCTACCCTAAGGTATGGGTGTGATCCGATTTGCATTTTTGGAAGATGCATATCTTCCACTAAGACGGGCCACCGAGGAAATGGAGGAACAGGATGGCAGGTGTTTGTCTCATCCTTGCATGCATTTGTCCTGCTAGAGACGGGCACTGCTCTAGGCCCTGGGGACACTGCACCAGGAGGACCAAAACAGCCTGTGCCCTCGTGAAATTTGCAGTCTTGTGGGGAGAAACACGTAAAGACACATGCTCAAATGAACACATCACATCTCAGAGGCTAGACTGTGTAACAGAGAAAGACACAGTGCAGTAAGGACACAGGTGGGGATGGGGAGGGTGGCCATTTCACCCGGGCTGTGTAGGGGAGGCTGTGTGAAGGGGTGACATCTTCACAGAGATTTGAAGGAAGCGAAGGAGGGAGTCAGACAGCTGCCTTGGGGGAAAGGAGCAGCCAGTGCAGAGGTCCTGAGGGAGCCAGCGGGTGTGCTGGGTGGCCAGGCACGCTCCAGTGCGGCTGGGCAGTAGGAGTGGGGAGACTGGCCAAGGGGGAGCAGGAAGCCAGACCAGGGGGACTTTGGAGGCCAGAGGGATGCCACTGGACAGAGGCGTGGCGTGAAATGCCCACATTTTAGGGGCAAGACTGGGAGGGGGCCGCTTCTTAGGGGAGGGCAAGCATCCAGGACGGTGGCCTGGTCCCAGGCTGGGTAGAAAGGTGGAAACCGTCAGATCTGAAGATACAGTGGTGTTAGACAGAGCCACCAGGATTCGTTGATGGATTAGACACAGGGGTGAGAAAAGAAAGGAAGTCAGCAACACTGCAAGCTTGTAGTCTGCACAGTGGGGAGAGTTTACTGCCGTGGGAAAGACGGGAGAAGAGACAGGCTGGAGGAGCAGTGAGTCGGCCTGGGTGGGGGGTGAGGGGCAGTGGGGGTGTTGGGGTCCACACGGCTCAGGCCCTGGGTGTCCAGGCCAGGGTGGAGGGACTGATGGGCTAGGAAGGGTGGAGGCGATGTGGTGACAGACCGAGCTGGGTAGAGACAGAGGAGTGATCGGGCGCACGGGCGGCCGGAGGGAAACCTCAGCGCCTTGTGGAAAACGAGAACGCGCGGACGGCCGGTGCAGACAGCGCTGGCGCTGGGCTGGGAGGAGCGAAAGGCACCACATCCACTTGCAGGAGAGGAAACAGAAGCTTGGAATGGACAGAACCTGCTCTGAGACCACACGACGCGAAGCAGGAGAGCGGGGCCCCATCCGGGTGTGGCTTACAGCTCTTACCCACTGTGTTCCGGCCCTGGTGGTGGTCCTGGGGTGTTTAGTCTTTGACCCCGACCGCTCAGCCTCTCCAGTGTGTGCCTTGGCTGTGCTTGCGTGTGTCAGCTTTCCTGGGCCACTGGGACTCTGTCACAACACGCAGCCGCTCTCACTCAGGTCTCTGCACTCGGTGCCCCCTGCTTGGAATGCTCTCTCTCCAGATCTCTGCATGGCTCCCTCTTCCTTCCTGCTCGCTCAGAGGTGACCTTGCCAGGTCAGCTGACCTCCTCATACGAAACAGAGAGCCCCTCTCCCTGCTGCCTTTGCTGGGATTTCCTAACCTGCTTTCCCTGCATTCATTTCTCTGCAGAGCACGTATCAGCTGACGACTTAAGAACGTCTGGCCACCCAGCACACCCGGCTGGCTCCCTCAGGACCTCTGCACTGGCTGCTCTGTCCCTCCCGCTGGAGTGTAAGCCCCATGAGGACAGAGGTTGGGACCGCGCCTGACCCCTCGTCCATCGCACACGCACTTGCCGAATGTCGCAATGACCGGACAGGCGAGTGTTTTCTCCCAGAAAGCGGGTCTCATGTGTGATGCGCCGGTGGGGCTACCAGGACCTCCAGAGAGGCCGATGCATTTCGCACTCACCGGCGTTAACGGTGGTGAATCGCACAGGGAAGTGGATCATCCAGAGCCACTGAAATTTGGTTTTGGAACAGACGGAACATGTGCGCAACTTGCCACGTCAGCCCCGGTGGGCACCTGCTGTCCTGAGCTCCCCACCGTTCCTGCCCCTCCTTTTCGTGGCCCTCCTCCCGGATTTCTTCTGGAAACGCTCTCTGCTCTCGGTCTGAGCGGTTCAGCCACGTTCACAGGCGTTGTCCCAGGACCCGTGGAGAGAGGAGGAGCCTTTGTGCTGGTGTCCTGGAGTGGCGGGCGTCCAGGGGCTACAACGGCCATCGTCCTGCCACCTGGAAGAGCCCACTCGGCCAGAAGCCGGAGGGAGAGCAGAGCCGAGGGGCGGGGGAGGGACAGCGTCCGGCGCACCTGGATTCAGCCACGGCCCGTCCTGCCGGTTCGCACACTGCCAGGCACGTTGGCTTTTCAATCGTGACACAACTGAAAGATTCCCACAGACCCACCACGTGGCTTCTTGGTCCAGCTGTTGTATCCCCGGACCAGGAGCCCAGGGCCCTGCGGGGACGGAGAGCCCGGGTGACCGCAGATCAGAGAGCCCTCCCCTCCCAGGCTGCGTCAGCCCCGGCACCGGATCCCCAGCCCAGCGGCCTTGCAGGAGGCGCTTTTCCTGTCCCAGGCGCTGCTCCGTAGGGCGTGGTCCTCCTTGTCAAGACTCTGGCACTCAAGCTAATGGGTTTCAGCAAGCAAATTCTTCATAACCACGAACCAGTACTTCCTGTGTTGAAAAGACTCTGGGCTGGACGCAGAAGCGCCGTGCGGGTGTGGCTGGAGGCAGGTCACCCCTCTCTGGGCCTCGGCTGGACATCTGGAAAGTGAGGGGGTGGGGCTCTTTCTACGCTTCCCTCCCTCCATTCTGGGGAGTCTTTGCTCATGTGGAAGATTCCTGGTTTTCCACTGGCATTTAAAAAAATTGGGATATTGAATGTGATACGGAAAAGTCTGTAGATCATATATGTACAGCTTAAAGAAGAATTATTAAATAAATACCCATGGGACCACCACCCAAGTCTAGAAGGGAACATGGAAGCCCTCTGTAGTCGCCCCCCTCCACCCCACAGCCCTTCCCCCAAAGGCAGCCACTATCCTGATTCCGATAGTAAACATTTCCTCACTTTCCTTTACGTTTTTATCACCTTATATACTTCACCAATGTTTAATTTGGCTTAGTTTTGAATTTTGTACCATGTGCTGTAAAAGGTGAAGGATTTATATGATCTGAAGAGAAACCAGAGTATACACAAGGTATTATATAAAAGAAATAGTTTTTTCTTTCTTTTTAAATTGGCATACATTATTATTATTATCCAGTACTATGATGTCTAGGAGCCAAATACAGGTGTAGAATAGAAATTATGATTGTGGGCATGCTTGTCTTATTTCTCGTCTCACAGAAACTTTATCATTTTATTGTGATGGTCATTCCACTATGAAGATGTTTGATGTAGCTTTGTTTTTCTTTCTTCTCTTTTCTTTTCCTTCCTTCCTTCTTTCCTTCCTTCCTTCCTTTCTTTCTCTTTCTCTCTTTCTTTTTCTCTCTCTCTCTTTCTTTCTCTCTTTCTTTCTTTCTTTTCTGTAGATACTCTTCACCAGCTTCAAAAATTCTTTTCTATTCCAAATTTGCTTAGGTTTGAAAAATTATGAATCAATGTTGAATTTCATCCAATTACTTTTCCTGCATTTATTTTCCTACTCACAGTTCCTAAGCTACTAATGTGAGTAAGATTGACCTATGACTTTCCTTCTCTCACTGTTCTTAGTAGGTTTTCCTACTGTCATGAAGTGAGTTGGAGTTGTTACCCCTTATTCTGTTATCGGGAAGAGTTTGTATAAGATTTTATCTTTTGTTCCTTACACATTTGGTGGAAACTGCCAATAAAGCCATCTGTGCTTAGAGTTTTATTTGGGGGAAGATTTTTTTCACTACTGATTCAGCGTTTTCAAGAATCCATTTTTTTCTGAGTTAATTTTGCTACCTTTCCAGGAATGTATACATTTCATTTCAAATTTTCAAATTTATTGGCATAAAGTTTACATAGTTTTCTCTTTTTTTTTTAATAGTTGAAGCATTTAAACAAATTTGTCAGGGGCTAATTAAATATCTGGGTATTTCAAAGACCCACTTTTGGCTTAGCTTACCCTCTCTGTTGGATATTTCCCCCCTATTTCATTAAGTTTTGCTTTGTATTTATTAGGGCCTCCTTTTATTTCCTTGTGGTTTGGTTTGTTATTTTTCTAAGTTCCTGAGAAAAATGCTTAGTTCCTTACTTTTCAGCTGTTTTCCTCTGTTATATACATTCAGGCATAAAAAAAGCTAAGTATAGCTTTCACTGCATCCCACATGTTTGATATTTAGTATTTTCATCATTGCTTATTTAAAAGCATTTTCTAATTTTTATCATGATTTATCCTTTGACCACAATAAGTTATTTAGAAATGTGTTTATTAATTTCCAAACGTATGGCTATTTTCTGGTTATCTTTTTATTATCGATTGCTAGCTTAATTGCATTACGATCAGAGAATATACTCTGTATGATTTTAATTCTTTAAACATTTTTGACACTTGCCTAGAATATGGTTGATATTTGTAAAAGTTCTGTTTGGGCTTGAAAATATTGCGTGTTGTAGAATACAGTCTTCTATATAGGTCTATTAGATCGAGCTTGTTAACGAAGTTGTTCAAATCTTTATATGCTTATGGTTTAATTTTCTATTTATTCTAATAATCATTGAGGCAGGAGTGCTAATTTCTTCTGCTCTGATAACGGATTTTTTTTTTTTTTTTTTTTTTTTTTTTTTTTTGGCCACACCACAGGGTATGCGGGATCTTAGTCCCCCGACCAGGGATCGAACCTGCTCCCCATGCAGTAGAAGCATGGAGTCCTAACCACTGGACCGCCAGGGAAGTCCCTGGATTTTTCTATTTTACCTTATATGTCTGCCAAGTTTTGTTTTATATACATTAGAGCTATGCTATTATATGCACACACATTTAAAATTCGTATATCTTCCTGATGAATCTAACACTTTATTATAAGTGACTATCTTTATTTCTAGTAATTCATTTTGCCATAAAGTCTATTTTATCATATATTAATAAAGCTACACTGGCTTTGGGGGTTGGGGTGGTATTTGTGTGGTGTGCTTTTTCCTTATCTATTCACTTTCAAGCTCTCTCCATTCTTAAGTTTTAGGATGTGTCTTTGCTCCTAAATAGTTTTCCATATTCTAGGTTCAGTTATTGCTCCCCTGTGATGTCCTCCCCTGCTCTACAGCAAGTCTGCTGTCAACAGATTCTGATTTTTTTCTTCATTTGGGAGTATTTTATTTCACTTTCTGTCTTAGTCTGTTCAGGACGGTAACAGGATACCATAGGCTGGGTGGCTTATGAACAACAGAAATTCATTTCTCACAGCTCTGGAGCCTGGAAGTCCGAGATCAAGGTGCCGGCAGACTTAGGGTGTGGTAAGAGCCCCCTTCCTGGTTCACAGACTGCTGTCTTCTCCCTGTGTCCTCACGGGAGAGGGGGCAAGAGAGCTCTCTGGGGTCTCTGTTATAAGGGCACTGGTCCCATCCACGGGGCTGCACCTCAGGACCTCGTGACCTCACGAAGGTTCCCGCTCCAAATACCCTCACCCTGAGCATTAGGTTTCAGCATATGAATCTGGGATTCACACACATTTAGCCTGTAGCACTTCCATTCTCTGCACGTAGAATCCTGACAGTTCTCTTTCAGCATTTAAGAATCACTGTTCCGCTGCCTTCTGTCCTCCATGTTTTCTGCATTAAATCAGATTATTTCCCTACGTGTAATGAGTCATTTTACCCTGGCTGCTTTCAGGATTTTTTCCGTCTTCGTTACCAAATTTGGCAAGTTTTCTGCCATTATTTCTTCAAATATTTTTTCTTAACCACACTTTCCTCTTTTTCCAGAACGTCAATAACACAAATGTTAGATCTTCTGATATCGTCCCACTGCTTCCTGAGTCTCTGTTCATTCATTTTTCAGTCTTTTTCCCTCTCTGTTGTATCAGCTGGGTCATTTCTCTTCAGGTTCACTGCCTCTTTCCTCTGTCATCTTTATTTCACTACTGAGTCCATCTAGTGAGGTTTCTATTTTAGTTATTATAGTTTTTAGTTCTAAAATTTCCATTTGAGGGAGTTCCCTGGTGGCCTACTGGTTAGGATTTCAGGCTTTCACTGCCGGGTCCCGGGTTCAATCCCCGGTCAGGGAACTGAGATCCTGCCAGCCATGTGGCAAGGCCAAAAAATAATAATAATAAAATAAAATTTCCATTTGATTCTTCTTTGTATTTTCTATTTCTCTCCTGAGATTTTCTATCTTTCCATTTCTTCAAGAGTGTTTACTCTTGGGGCTTCCATGGTGGCGCAGTGGTTGAGAATCTGCCTGCCAATGCAGGGGACACGGGTTCGAGCCCTGGTCCGGGAAGATCCCACATGCTGCAGAGCAACTGGGCCCGTGAGCCACAACTGCTGAGCCTGTGCGTCTGGAGCCTGTGCTCCGCAACAAGGGAGGCCGCGATAGTGAGAGGCCCACGCACCGCGATGAAGAGTGGCCCTCACTTGCCGCAACTAGAGAAAGCCCTCGCACAGAAACGAAGACCCAACACAGCCAAAAATAAATAAATAAATAAATAAATTTATTAAAAAAAAAAAAGAGTGTTTACTCTTATTCGCTGGAGCGTTTCTGTGACCCTTGCCTTGTCACATAACAGTTTTGTCAGGTAACCCAACACCTCTGTCATCTTGGCATTGTTATCGTTGACTGCTCTCTCTCCACATTCCAGCTGAGATCTGATCCCTTGTTTGCTGGGTAATTTGGGATTGTGCCCTGGACATAGTGAATATTATGTTATGAGACTCTAGTACTGTTTAGGTTCTATGGGAATTGTTGATATATTTCATTTTATCAGGCATTTGACGCAGGTGAGTTCAGACTGAAAGCTCCATCCAACCGTTGCAGGGCTGTTTGGCTCTGTCCCTTGTGTGCGCCACCCAGTGGGATCCGGTCTAGCCCATCATGCACCCTCTAACTCTGTGGTGTGCTGTTTGGGGCCAGCGATCCCAGGCATTCACAACAACTCTCTTAAGTCAATTTTCTTAGCTCCTCCCTTTCTACAATCTCCCCAGTGCTTCCCAGCTTCCTGGAGCATCTCCTTTTGGTTATTTTGCCAGAAAGCTAGAACGTATTTACCCTGCTTTGTCTGCATACTTCTGATTTCTGCACCTGCATCTTGGGCCACGTGGGAGGAGGAGGAGGAGGACGAAAAGCAAGAGCAATTGGCTCAACCCTCTTGGGAGCAGAGCCCCCGGTTAGAGAGGGAGCCACTCCTCCCTAGAGTCTTAGGCTCCTGGATCCCCTGGTGCGCCCGCCACCACCGTTGGATTACGAGGGGCAGGGGCAAAAGAGAATGAAGAAAAGGAAAAATTGGAGCAGGGAATGTACCCCACTCCCTCTAAGCGCCGGGAGAGCCCTTTCTTCGTCCTGGAGCCAGAACTCAGGCTTCTCCTGGAATGAGCTCCATCCGTGCTGTGCCCACTTGCAGGTTTGGGGATGAATTTACGCCATATGGGGAAATTTGAGAAGAAAAACATGGTAAACTTGCACACAGTATTATAGGCACAGGACTTGTGCAAGCACTGTGAATTGGGACGATGGCACTTGGGAGCATTTGGATAACTCTAAGGGTCCTGAGCCCCCAGGCCCTACTGCATCTCCCACAACCTTATGGTTTTGTGTTTGTTTGTTTGTTTTTGTTTTTGTTTTTGGCCACATGGCACGTGGGATCCTTGTTTCCGACCAGGGATCGAACCCACACCCCCTGCATTGGAAGCGTAGAGTCTCAACCACTGGACCGCCAGGGAAGTCCCTCCCATAACCTTATGGTCTGAAGAGATTGGTTCCACTTGGTGTGAAGGCTCACTGTGACCTCACAGGAGGCAGGCACAGGTAGGTGACGGCAATGCATCCCTGATACCTTCTCCTGATTCTAGGCTGTAAGTACAGTAAGATACCTGCCTGCCAGGGACCAGTGACAAAGTCTAACCTGATGGGAATGTAAGTTGGTGTAGCCACTGTGGAAAACAGTATGGAGGTTCCTCGAAAAACTAAAATTGAGTTGCCATATGATTCAGCAATCCCACTCCTGGGCATATATTTGGACAAAACTATAATTCAAAAAGATACCTGCACCCCTATGTTCATAGCTGCAGTATTCACAATAGCCAAGACATGGAAACAACCTAAATACCATTGACGTATGAATGGATAAAGAAGATGTGAGATATATATATATGTATCTCGACAATGGAATACTACTCAGCCATAAAAAAAGAATGAAATAATACCATTTGCAGCAGCATGGATGGACCTAGAGATTATCATACTAAGTGAAGTAAGTCAGACAGAGAAAGACAAATATCATATGGTATCACTTATACGTGGAGTCTAAAATATGACACAAATGAATTTATTTATGAAACAGAAAGACTCACAGACGTAGAGAACAGACTTGTGGTTGAGGGGGGTGTGGGGGAGGGGTAGCATGGGAGTTTGGGGTCAGCAGATGCAAACTATTTTATATGTAAATATATAACTGAATCACTTTGCTGTACACCAGAAACTAACACAACATTGTAAATCAGCTATACTTCAATAAAATAAATTTTAAAACCAAAAACAAAGTCAAACCTGAGAAGAGTCGATTTGCACATCAAAGGAATTGCAGAATTTGCTAATTTATTTTGGCAAAATAGTGGGGAATATGTGTGGAAGTGTGTTCTAAGGGGACTAGATCATGGCAGGAGCAATACAACTTTTAAAAAAGTTTTATTTATTTTTAAGATTTTGAAAGGTGTATCCTCTTAATCATTTTTAAAAATATTTATTTATTTATTTATTTGGCTGCGTCGGGTCTTCGTTGCGGCACGCAGAATCTTTCGTTGGGGCACGTGGGCTCTGTAGTTGTGGCGTGCGGGCTCCAGAGCACAGGCTCAGTAGTTGCGCCATGCGGGCTTAGTTGCCCCGCAGCATGTGGGATCTTGGTTCTCCAGTCAGGGATCGAACCCGTGTCCCCTGCATTGGAAGGAAGATTCTTAACCACTGGACTACCAGGGAAGTCCTATTTTTTAAAATTTTTATTGGAGTATAGTTGACTTACAATATTGTGTTAGTTTCAGGTGTACATCAAAGTGCATCAGTTATACATATATATATAAACTTTCAAATTTGACAGTTTTAGACTTACTGAGAATTGCAAGAATACAAAGAACTACAAAGAATACTTTGATATTTACAAAGAATTACTGTATACCCTTCACCTAGAGTCCCCAAATATTAATATTTTATCACATTTGCTTTATCTCTTTCTCCATGTACGCGTATGTGTGTGCATATATATATATACTTTTTTTTTTCCGAACCATTTGAGAGTAAGCTGTAAGCATGAAACCTCCCCCCACCACCCCAAATACTTTAGTGTGTATTTCCTAAAAGCAAAGACCGGCTCTTAAATAACCTCAGTGTAACTATCAAAGTCAGGAAATTCACGTGGAAATGTTACTTGCTCATCAAATTTCCCCTCTGTCCTAACAATGCTTCTTCTAGCGAAAGAAAGCCCTGGGTCGTGAGATCTTTAGTTTCCCTTATTTGGAATAGTTCCTCAGCCTTTGTTTTCCATGATAGTTTTATTGCAGGATAACAGTTATTTTTGTAGAAGTGTCCCTCAGTTTGGGTTTCTCAGATGTTTGCTCACGATTAGATTCAGGTGTGAATCTGGGCAAGCATACTGCAGAAATGAAATTGTGTTTTTCTCAGTTCTCATCGTTTGAGGCACTTGATTTTGATTTGTTCCATTGCAGACGTTAACTTTCATTTTTAGGTTTCACTGGAGTCAGCCTGGTTTCTCCACTGTAGACACACTATTTCCCCTTTGTGATTACTAAGTATCTTCGGAAGAGATACCTGGAGACTACTTATCTATCCTACAAAGGCTGTTTGTCATCAGACTTTCAGCTACCAGTCCTTTTTAAAATGTGTTTGTTAAATTGGTCTTAATTTTTCCACATGGGTTTGCTTATCCATGAGTAAATAGAGAGTCTGGATCCACTGGGCTAGCTGGAGCAATCTGAATGGGTCTAAGTGTCCTGTCCTTTGGTTAAGCGAAACCCGAACTCAGTGTGGAATGAAATTGAGGTGCAAGCGATTCCTTTATGTGCTGGAAAGAATCTAAAGCCTTAGGGAGCCGGGCATGTTGGATGGATTTATCACGTGCATTAAGACAGACATTGGTGGGGCAAGGGCCTGATTCCTGGGGAAGCAGTGCAGTTAGTGGCTGTTCTCTGCGGGTCAGGCATAAAGGGGCTGCCGTGAACGGGCTTCCTGATTCCAGGGGAGAGTTTGTATCCTGTAGTGCAAAGGTACAGCAGCAGCTCCGCTGCCAAGGGCAGAGTGGGTGCGGTTACCTCATCCGGCAGAAGAGTTGGGTGGTCATCAGAATGGCTTGACCCACAGGAATTGTGGGTGGCAGTGAACTATCAAGTGGTTCCCGGGACTGAAATTGATAGGAAACCCACGAAGGGTTGACTTGATACATTTGACTGAAGCAACAAACTGGAATTTTAATGAACACAGCCAGCTGGTGAGTCACTGCGCTAGAATTCACAGCCACTTGCTCAGTGGTCAGATCTGAATCAGTTCCCAGTCCCGGAGAGTCCTTTTAATTAAGGAAAAGATGGGTGTTCACGGGGACGGATCCTGTGCTGGCACCATAGGTATTAAAACAACAATAGCAACAATTTTTCTCCTAGCCTTTCTGAGAAGGACCTGCAGTCACATTCCCCACATGGTGCCCTGCGGAGAGAAAAATATTCAGACCTTCAAGGGATCACCGGACATTTACTCTGAGCCAACAATGATCTTCAGGAGAGAGACCCCACCAGAAACCAGCCGTGCTAGCATCTTGATCTTGGACTTGCAGCCTCCAGAACTGTGAGAAAATAAATTTCTGTTGTCTAATCCACCCACCCCCCGTCTGTGGGATTTTGCTCTGGCAGCCCCAGCAGACTAACATGAGCTTGTTCTCAAGCTCACCCTAGACACCCAGGGAAGCTGCAGGAGCAGGTAGCTTCTTCTGGAGGCGCCCTTTCCAGGTCCCTCCACTTGCATCTCTGATTTTATGGGGAGTTCCCTAAAACGAGTTGACTGACCGATAAAAAACAGAGCCTGCTGCAGTCACGCTAAGTTGGCACTGGCTGGAAAAGGACTGATGGCATCCCAGCCCTACTGGACTGGCCCAAGTGGCCAGTGGGCCATTTTTGAGCAATAGATTTGGTTATGTTACCCGCTTTACCTGGAAGGAGAGTTGACGGAGATATTTGTCTACACTGATGATCAGGGACTGAGAAGGAATGCGTTTGGAGGGTTAGGGTTAAGGAGATCTGGGGAGGAATTAGGGGGATGGACAGACCTTTTGGAGTGGGGCCAGACGTGAGAATATTTGCGTTCCACATGCATCTCACCAGATGTTGCTGTTGTGTAGGACGCGCTGGACAGTCAGGTGGAGATGATGGCCCATTCTGCAGATGTTGGCCGGCTGCCTTGTCCAGCCATCCCAGTCTTTGCACAAAAAGCCCATGAAAGAAGTGCCAATGGCGGCATGGCTGCAGACAATCTGTGGATT
Organism: Balaenoptera physalus; assembly: GCF_965194825.1. Classification (NCBI taxonomy): domain Eukaryota; kingdom Metazoa; phylum Chordata; class Mammalia; order Artiodactyla; family Balaenopteridae; genus Balaenoptera; species Balaenoptera physalus. Next base: position 23,723,619 of record NC_138893.1, on the reverse strand, counting down.
AACAACACAGGTCTCTCCCCACTGAGGCCCATCTGGCCGCCGTCCAGCGCTCAGCCTCTCAGCAGCTGAGACCGACATGGAGTGGTGATGTGGCACCACGTCCTGGGCTCCCAGCAGCCACCCGGCAGTCAGTCCATCCCATCCGACCTCGCTGAGTACATGCTTATCCTGGGCGTGGTTTTCCTTCCCATCTGGATCCTTCCTGAGTGCCCGCTTCACTTTCACACTAACCTACCCACGATCGCCTCTGACCAAGGAACCAAGGGAGAGCCTCAAGGCCTGACACCCATGCGACCTCTGAGTCTCTCATCCAGAAGGGCCGAGAAGAGGAATGGCCCACGTAAGGTGCCCAGGGTGCCAGCTGGGAGAACAAACCTTGAAGGCTGAGTTTCTGCGCTCTCAGATGTGTTCTCAGCCAGCAATCAATAAACAGCACTGGTTTTCCTGTGGCCAGAAAGCATGGGTCCAGGAAAAAGTGGTCGAGGCCCCTGTCACTGTCGCACTTAAGGGTCCCCACTTGCTGTCTGTGCTCAGAACTCTGGGATCTGCTGGTTTATTAAGTCTTGGTATCTGGGAAGGAATGTATTACACGGGGGAAGCTTTTGCCCTGTACACAGGTTTTCCTAAACAGTATTTGCCCTTCCTTCCTGCCACATCTATAACTGTACCTCCTCCACCAGCTCTAAGAAGTGGGAGTGGGCAATCCTTCCCACCTTACAGATGAGCACGCAGACCCCCGGAGGATGCAGCAGCGGTGGCGCTGGGATCCTGGCGCCAGCAGGCCCCAGAGGCGCGTCTTAACCATGGATCTGCGGATCTGAATCCAGAGCAAGGACTAATTTGCTCCACGCAAGGCTCCCAAAAGCACTTCTTTCTCATCAGGGAGGAGAAAGGCAGCATTTGGAGATGGGAAGCCAAGAGTTAATGGTTAAAACACACACGTGCAAAAATCCCGTGCTTCCTCACGGCTGCTAATCTCCGACATGAAGTGTGGGTGAGTAATTCTCACCGGGATCGTCCCTGGTAACCGGTGGTCCCGGCGCTCGGCCGTGCGCGCTGCACTGAGGCCGGCCTCTCCCCCCGCCCCGCCCCGCGCCCTTCCGCAGCAGCCGGGTTATTTTTGGCAACATGGTTTTCTGATTTGAATAGACCGCAAACCTGCTCCTTAAAAGAATCGGATGGGCAGAAAAGGAGACGAGGAGGTGGGGTGGGGTGTCTCGGAGCCGCGCGCGGGGGCGGGGAGGGCGGGCGGGGAGGGCCGGGGTTTGGGGCGCCCCCGCCCGCGGTGACGCGCGCCCCCCGCCCTCCGCAGCGCCACTGCAATGGCTGAGCCGGGCCGTCGGACGCCGCTGCCCGGAGCCCCTGAGCCGCCCGCTCGCGGGGAGCCTCGGTGAGCAGCCGCGGCCGGGCCGGGCCTCCGCGCTGCGCCCGCGCCTGGCACCGTGCGTCCCGGGCCGGGGCGCCCTGCGCGGCAGGGTTGGCCGGAGACGGCCCGGGAGTGGCCCGGGGGTGGCCTGGAGAGGCCCGGGAGTGGCCCGTAGGTGGCTGTAAGGTGGCTCGGGGTTGGTCGGGGATGGCCCGGAGGTGGCCTTGAGCTGACCCGGAGATGGTCGGGGGTGGCCCGAAGGTGGCGGGGTGACATCCCGCAGGCCGGGGTCCCGCGCCCCCAAGGCGCCCTTGCTGGGGGCGGGAGTCCTCTCTGCCTCTCCAGGCGCCCCCGAGGGCCATGGGCCACCCCTCTGGATCGCGCTGGTTTCCCGGGACCCCGCGGGGCGCGGCGGCAGGCGCACAGGCCCTGGCTGGGCGCGCAGGTATTCGCCGGGGGCGCGACTCCGGCATTTACGCGTCGCTGACCGAGCCGCCCTCCGGAAGGCGCGGCCCTTGCGATTGTTTTTTTTTTTTTTTTTTGGTGTCCAGTTTTTAATCTCACGTGTTTGCGTTTCCGGGGGGTGGTGGCGTAGCTGTCGGATGCTCACAGAATCGGAAGCCACAGAATAAAGGGTTTAATTGGGTGTCAGGAGTCAGAGAGGAGGCACCGGCCTCCAGTTTTCCTGGAAAAACCTGCCCCTCCCTTTGACCTTGCATCTTGGGAGAGGCGGATCCGATTCTCAGCAGTTCCCTCCCGCTCGGGCGTCTTAGGGTTTGATTCATTATTCTCTTTCTGCAGCGACAGAATGCGGTAAAGCTTCTCTGTTGCATCTTGTCTGCAAATGCAAGGAACGGACCTGCGGGTCGAGGCGCTGGCTTGCAGGAGAACAGCGGGAAATCGGAACTGCCTCTCGGCCTCGGCTGCCACGCCTGGAGCCGGGCGCTGTCAGGGGCTGGGAGGACTTGCTGCCCACCTGGCCGGAGGCTCCCCTGCCCTGGGGAGGGTGGAGGGAAAAGGTACCGGGCAGGCCGTCTGCCAGGGCTCAGGGCCCTCCTAGCCCTTCGCACCTTTCTGAGAGCTGATTTGTGCCCGTGAACTAAGACTCGATCTGGCAACTACCTGCAATCGTTTCTCCCCACATTCACGGCAGATAGATCCCTCCCTACCTTCTCATAAACTTCAATATTAAGGAGCGAAGTTCCTCCTTTAACGTGTTTCCAGGACACGTGACCAGAACGCTGCCGTGCCTTCAGAAGGGCAGCTTATGGCACCACTGTGAGCAAGTCCCGGGGTCTGGGGCTTCGGCACCACAAGTTTGCATTCATGATGCCCGCGAGAGCTAGGCGACTGTGAACATGGCATAACGATAAATAAACTGTTATAAGACAGAAAAAGATGAGAAAAAGGAGAGTCATAATCAAAATGTCACCCATTCCATAGCACCTGCTATATGCCAGGCACTGTTCTGGTTTCTCTACCTGTGCTCGGGTATGTAGATATCACCCTGCAGGAAGCCCAGGAGAGGCCCGAGGACAGAGGTGGGACTTCAGGGAACCAGGCTCGGAGCACATCCTCCAGGAGCCTGAAAGGGAGGAAGTGATGGTCTCACAGTGAATCACCCGGAAGTGAGGAGCCTGAGAGCTGGGGAGGGGAAGGTCCTTGTCCCACGTCACAGACGAGCGTTATGCCCCGTGTCTCTTAGGCATAGTCAGGGGACTTAAGGGACCTCCACTGGGGCCTGGATCCCACACCAGGCCTGCGTCCTCAGCTCTGCCCTGCCCGACCCTGGGGTCTGACAATCCCATCTCCCAGCAGAGCTGCCTTGCCTCCACACTCACCCTGCTCCCGGGCAGGGCCCAATGCCTAGACCCTTCCTATCAGGGGTCGGTGGGCTGTGAGCCGTACCCCCGGCGACCGTGCTGTGCCAGAGTCCAGTGCAAAGTTGTGAGGCCTTGTCCTTCGCACCCAGCCAGGATCTCCTGCTGAGGGTGACCTGCCTGCGGCCGACCTCAGTGAAAGGGTCAAGCCTCCCAGCCGATTTGCCCCTGGAATAGACCTCTTAAGTCAGCGTCACATCTGTGCACTCCAGGTAAGCAGCCTTGGGACCCCCGCTCCCTCCCTGGCGCTGGGCTGTCAGGCTGGCTAGGTCCCCTGCAGCAGCATCCAGCAAAGATCCTGCAGATGGGGGACCCTTCCTTGCTGGCCTCTTCTGTGACTCTGCCTCTAGCCTGTGACTCAGATGAGCACTGGGTCAGCTCAGCTCTGGCAGGTCTCTGGGGTGCCTCTGCCACCACCCCAAAGGGCTGGGACCCTCTGTGCAAGTCTCACCGTGTGTGAGGGACTCCCCCTCCCAAGTCTTCACCAGTACACTAGGTAAGCACTTGGGCCCCTTTACCTCTGACTTTTGCCTTTTTTTTTTCCCCCGATTATAAAGGAAATTCTAAAATTATAGAGAAGTGCAATCAAGACAATCAATACTACCCCTAATTAACACCTGCATAGGTAACTCCTGCACATGGATAGGTGCTGCTGTGGACTGAATTATGTCCCCCAAATTCATTTGTGAAGCCTTGACCCCCAATGTGATGGCACTTGGAGGTGGGGTCTTTAGAGGTAATTAGGGTTGGATGAGGTCATGAGGGTGGGGCCCCCAGGATGGGATTAGTGCCCTTATAAGAGACATCAGAGAGCTTGCTCTGTCTCCGTCTCCGTCTCTGTCTCTGTCTCCCTCTGCCATGTAGGGATTCTGAGATGCATCGACATTGAGGAGTTCACCCCTCCTCTGAGGAGCCTTCCGTGATGTACGTGTTACAGATATTTTTTTATTTTTATTTATTTATTTTGGCCATGCCATGTGGCATGTAGGATCTTAGTTCCCCGACCAGGGATCAAACCTGCTCCCCCTGCATTGGAAGCGCGGAGTCTTAACCACTGGACCACCAGGGAAGTCCCCAAACACTTTTTTAAAGTTTTACAAGCGACTAATTTTAGACTTACAGAAAAGCTGCAAAAATAACACCAAGTTCTGTAGGTTCCCCTGGCGTTAATGTCTTCTGTGACATCTTCCTGTAGATCATGGTCAGAACCAGGACATTAATTAGCACCTCTACACTATTCACTGGATGACCGGCCTTCCTCTCACCACTTCCCCACTGATGCCCTTTTTCTGTCCCACCAGGATCCCAGCTGTTCTGCTTCCTTGGTCTCTTCCAGTAGGTGACCCTTCCTTAGTCTTTCCTTGTCTTTTATGACATTGATACTTTTAGAAACTATGTACTGATGAGTTGTTTTGTAAAATGCCCATCAATTTGAGTTTATCTGCTCTTTTCTCATGCTGGGAATGAGGTGATGCATTTTTGGCCAGACCCCCCGACCCCCTCTGCACCCCCCACCCTCCCCACCACCAGCACCCATGTGCCTGTCTTCACGAACTGCATCAGGAAGTCGCCGTGTCCACAGGGCTCGTTGACAGTGATGTAGGGCTGCCTCGATGCTTTCTCCATGTGAAGTGGCCATCTTTCCTTTCCTTGAATCCTCACTCACCGGTGCCGGTGTTTTGCACATCTTGCATCTGAGTTATTACTGTGGTGTTTGCTGTCAGGCCTCCCTTGTCCTTTCTTTTCTCATTGCCGGTTGGAATTCTCCTGGAAGGGAAAGCCGTGTCCTCTCCTCATCCATTTACTTGATTATTTGTTCCTATCTGTAGGGACACATGAATGATGGCTTTGCTCCATGGGTTAGAATCCAGTGGTAACAATATTTTGTCCAGCAGATGGTTCCAGCGCTGGCTTCAGGGACAACCTCAGGCTGCTGCTGGACTCTCTCAAGAAGCCCATCTTTTCTTTCTCTTAAGTTAAAATATTTTTTTTCTCATTGTCTTACTTTCTGGAACTACAAGATGTTCCAGGCTTGGCTGGTCCCAAAAATCCTTGGTTTGTGGTTTCTTTCACTGAGTTTTTGTTTGTTTGTTTTTTGTTTTTTAATGTTTTCCATCGTTTCCTTGCTTCTGTGTTGGTTTTAAACATCTTATGCTAGTCTCATTCTTTTGACTCTGTTCTTTTTGCCTGGAGGCCTTGAGGATTTTATCTTTATCTTTGGAATCTTATAGTTTTACTAGGAATGTTTCAGAGTTGATTGGCCTGGGTTTGTTTTTCTAGGTACCCAGTGGGCCTTTTGAGATGTGCAGATTCAGGTCTTTTTCTGTATATGGAAAGTTTCCATGGATTATAGCTTTAAATATTAGCTTTGTTTGTGCCATTGCTTTGTTTTTCTCTTTAAAGATCCTGAAGATATGAATACTATCCCTCCTCTGCTTATCTTCCCTTCTTTCTCTCTGACTCTTTACTGTTTCTTTATGGCACTCCCTTCTCTTGGTCTCTCCTGGCCTGGTCTTCAATCTTCGATGCTCCTTATTAGATTTTCATTTAAGTTTATTCTTCCTTGGGCACCTTATACCCTATTTCTCATTTATGAGATGATTTTGGCTTTCTCCCTCTCCTTCTCCTTCTTCTTTGAATTTGATCAACTGTCTTTTCACTTTTCCCCATTTCTGGTTCTCTTTAGTGTTCAAATTTCTAATTCAGGGTGGTTTTACACACCCTCAGATGGCTGTTTGAAGATGCTTAATTCTGTATGGATTTAGTTTTCTTCTGCTTCAGGTTGCTTTTAAACTGGGGGAAATCGTATCAATTCTTTTGTGTGAAATTTTGTTTCCTGATTTTCTCCAATAGTCTCCTGTGGACTTTCTTTTCTTTTGTTTGTATTTATGATTTTGGGGTGTTTTACAAGAGTCCTAGCTTAATGGCCCCCTTTTATGTCATCCTGGGGATGTCCAGATGTTTTAGTGAGTTGTGTGTGTGCTGTGGTGATGGGGGTCTTTGTCTTGAAGACTGCATTTCTTTTTTCTTCTTTTCTCTTTCTTTACCTGGTTACTAATAGGAGTTTCTCTCTTCCTTTTTTCCCTTTTTCTCCTCAGAAGCTCTGTGTTTGGAAAGCTGACCTTTCAAATCATGCTGTCCTTTCACATCACTCTGGCCTCTTAACTTGAATCTGTTAACTTTGAATAGCTCACTTGGCCCTTTATCTGTCTTTACATCGTCTGTCTGCCCTCCCACCCTGACCTCCACCTTCTTTATCAAGATTAATCAGCACATAAAATTGTGTCCATGTGTGATGTACAGCCTCTTGATTTGATGCATTTATAAATTGAACATGATTCCCACCATAGTATTAGCTACTATCCCCATCCTGTTATAGTTACCGTTTGTTTTCTGTGGTGAGAACATGTAAGATCTGCCCTCTTAGCAATGCCGTGCCCTCTGATGGGGTCTGGGCCTTGTAGTTCTGTGAGCTCCCTTCCTGTAGTCAGGAAGGGGTTCTCGTGTTGGAAGTGGCTTTCATCTTTCCAGTGCCATCCACTAATCCACGCCAGCCCCGTCTGTCCTCCTGGCGCTGGGTGGGGGCTGGGTGGGGCTGGATGGGGGCGTGAAGGATGGTGGTCCCAGGATTTGTTGATTTTTCTCCTTTTACTCACAGTTACTTGGAGGTTCTGCTACTCTGTCTTCAAGTAATGCCAAGGGTGTAGTTTGGCAAAGAATCTTTGATGTTGTGAAATTCTTTTGTGGAATTTAGCGAGGAGATTTTGGGGGGACTTGATTCTTGTACAGCCTACGTTATCTTCCTGAGGAACATTCTTGTCCAAGTCTTTTGTGGGTGTTTGTCTTCATTTCTTATGGAAATTCCTAAGGGTGAAGCTGCTAGGTCACAGAGTAGGTGTGTGTCTTGTTTTATAAGAAACTGTCAGAACTTCCCCCCAAATGGCTGCACCATTTGATATGAAAATTCCAGTGCTCCAAGTGCTTGCCAACATTTGGCGTTTGATCTTTTTAACTCTAGTCTCACTGGGGAGTGTGTGGTCGCATCTCTTTGTGGTTTTCACTTCCGTTTTCCTCGGTACTAATACATTGAGCACATCTTTGTTCGCCGTTTGTATGTTTCCTTTTGTGAGGCGCGTGTTCAAATCTTTTGCCTATTTTTATTGGGTTGTTTGTCCTATTATGATTGAGTTGTAGGTGTTCTTTATATATCCTAGATGCCAGTTCTTTGTCAAATAGGTCTTGTGACTATTTTCTCCCCATCTGTGTCTCGCTTATTCATTTTCTAAAGTGGACCTTTGGATGAGCAGAAGTTTTACATTTTGAGAAAGTCTAATTGATCAGGTTTTATGTGTGTGTGTGTGTGGTTATTTCTTTTTGTGTGTGTCTTGTCAAAGAAACTTGCCCTCCTCCACGTCCCAACCGTCTCCTCCTGCATATTCTCCCTGTGCCCTTCTGACAGGACCCAGTAGTGTTGGACAGTCTCCTCGTGTTCTGGTCTGAGAGGCTTGCCTGGCCCGTGTCCTGCAGAGGCTGGAATCGCCACGTGCCCCGGGAGCTCCAGGTCTTTTTGGGGAAGTGTTATCTGAAGACCCACACGGCTGGGTGCTAGCGGAACTCATGGCTTCTGCACTGGTCTCGACGTTGTGTATTTTCAGAGGACAACACTAGAAACAATTTTAAGAGAAAATGCATGATGATTTTATACTGAAAATTTTAATTCAAATTTAAGACTATAGATAATTATTTCTTTATTTTTATATTTCCATCTTCTTTCTCTTAGGCTGAGATTCTTGGCTCCTGATGACATTCATAAGATTACTTCTTTGCTTTATTCTATTAGTTTCAAAATAATATCAATGTGTTAAAAGAGTGTGGTTAATAAAAAAAAAAGTTTGATTTCTTTTTGTCTTTAATTCACTAAGTTCATTTGTTTCACTTTACTTTCACTTTTTAAGAATGGCTTTGCTTTTCCTTCATGTTGATTTAATTTTGTTATAGTTCTATGCTAACACATATATAGAGCTATAAACCAAAGTACTTTGAGAGCAGACCAGCTGCATCTTTGTCTTTTTAACCCTCTTCTCTCTCCTCTGTTGGTAATATTTTTAAAGTAGTTTTTGATTTATGTTTCTACTTAACAGTAATATAGGCAAATGCACGTGTATTTCCACTTCCCCTGTCCCATCTTAGGGGAAGGGTAACCTACTATGAGCCTGTTGTACTCTTCGCTGTGTTCACTTAGTACCAGGTCTCAGCATTGCTGTGCAGAGACCGCCCTCATTCTTGTCCTCAGCTGCCTAGTATTCCCTGAGGGGCTGGATCTTAACCTAGTCAACGAGCTCTCTGTCCACGAACATTTGGATTGTTTCCAGTTGAATATCCTTGTGCACGCATGGTTTTTATATATTTTCATGTATATCTTTGACTAGGTTCTTAGAAGTGGGATTTCTAGGCCAAAAGGAAAATGACTGTGTACTTTTGCTGTATATTGCCAAAATCCCCTCCCCAGGAGTTGCACTATCCTGTGGCATTCTACCAGCAACGCATGAGAGCCTGGTTCTCACAGCCTTGCCAACAGACAATGTTGTCAAACTTTTGGGGGTTTGCCAGGTAGGGGAGAAACAGTAAATTCAGTGTATTTTTATTTGCATTTCTCTTACCAGGAGTGAAGTTGAGCATCTTTTCATGTATTTAAAGGCTTTTTGCATTTTGTTTTGTGTGAACGGTTTATTCATAAGTCTTGCCCATTTTTTTCTTTCTTTTCTGGGGTTGTTTGGCTCTTTTCTTCTCAATTTTCGGAAGTTCGTTATATATTAGCCTTTGACCTATGATATAAGTTGCATATATTTTCTCTATTTTGTCATTTACCATTGAACTTTGCTTATGGTAGGGTTTTCTTTTGTTGTTATTGTTTTTCCCATGCAAAACCATGTAAGCATTTATCCCACCAAGCTTCCATCTCAGGGGGAACCACTCCGTTTTGAGGTGCACACTTGCTAGTGGTTTCTGAGTTCCCGGTTCTCAGAACCATCACACATCCCTTTTCCCACGCTCACCAGCTCCTGCACAGTTTCTTAGGGGGTTGGTGGTGGTGGTTTGGAAGTAGTGGCTGGCAGAGTGAAGCTGGCTGCAAAGCCCCTCCTCTGGAGTCCGGGCTCCTTTGTGGGGTTTAGTGGTCATGCTGTGAGGCCCTGGGCTGGGTGTCAGGAAGCAGTTAGCCTCTGCAGAGACCTCCTGGCGGGCTTGCTTTGGGGGTGCCCACTGTGACGGCACAGCCCCCGTAGGTAAGAGGCTGAGGGATCCTGAGCTCCCAGCCCCCGCCCGAAGCAGAACCCCCAGAACCCAGGGAGTGAGAGCAGGAGCCCAGCTTGGGTGCAGCCGCTGCAGACACCACCTGGGGCAGGAATGAGCCTCCCGCTAAGCTTTGCCCACCTTTCTGACCACACAACCCCAGTGAAGTAAGACGGTTGTTCTAAGCTGGCGAGTAGTAGTGATCGGAAGAGAGGCAGCGCTTTGTCATCTTTTTGTGGAAGATGTTTCTAATTTGTTTTTTGTTTTACTTTTCTGGTGGCTCCATTTAGTATTGAGAGGAAATTTGGGGAGGTTCAAAAATGATGACAGTCATTTTGTCTCTAGCTCAGAAGTGTATTTCTTAATTTCCACTTAATGGCTCCATTGATGTATTTGGGTTGAAATCTCTTTTACTTTCTGCTTGCTATTTGTTGCACCCTTTTCTTCTTTCTTGCCTTCGTTTGCATTGACTGAGATTTTTCTCCTCTCTTCTATTTAAACATCGTATATTCTATTTTCTATCATCTTCATGACCATCACTAAAAAACAGCAGGCAAAATTAACTTTTCAAGGCTGCAGTGAACCAAAACCCTCCTCCCAGGTA